>NW_025814823.1:206391618-207003285 GCF_022079265.1 Lynx rufus | reverse complement strand
TAAGCACCTAAGTGATCTAAAAAGTAATTAATAAGAAAATTATCTGTTGACACTATTGTCTTATTTATTTTTATTTTTATTTATTTATTTTTAATTTTTAAAATTTACATCCAAATTAGTTAGCATATAGTGCAACAATGATTTCAGGAGTAGATTCCTTAGTGCCCCTTACCCATTTAGCCCATCTCCCCTCCCACAACCCCTCCAGTAACCCTCAGCTTGTTCTCCATATTTACGAGTCTCTTCTGTTTTGTTCCCCTCCCTGTTTTTATATTATTTTTGTTTCCCTTCCCTTATGTTCATCTGTTTTGTCTCTTAAAGTCCTCATGTGAGTGTAGTCACATGACTTTTGTCTTTCTCTAATTTCACTTAGCATAATACCCTCCAGTTCCATCCACATAGTTGCAAATGGCAAGATTTCATTCTTTTTGGTTGTCGACTAATCCTCCATTGTATATACATATATCACATCTTTATCAATTCATCCACGGATGGACATTTGGGCTCTTTCCATACTTTGGCTATTGTTGATAGTTCTGCTAGAAACATGGGGGTGCATGTGTCCCTTCAAAACAGCACACCTGTATCCCTTGGTAAATGCCTAGTAGTGCAATTATTGGGTCATAGGGTAGTTCTCTTTTTAGTTTTTTGAGAAACCTCCATACTGTTTTCCAGAGTGGCTGTACCAGCTTGCACGGCCACCAACAATGCAAAAGAGATCCTCTTTCTCTGCATCCTCGCCAACACCTGTTGTTGCCCGAGTTGTTAATGTTAGCCATTCTGACAGGTATAAGGTGGTATCTCATTGTGGTTTTGATTTGTGTTTCCTTGATGATGAGTGATGTTGAGCATTTTTTCATGTGTCGGTTGTCCATCTGGATGTCTTCTTTGGAGAAGTGTCTACTCATGTCTTTTGCCCATTTCTTCACTGGATTATTTGTTTTTTGGGTGTTGAGTTTGATAAGTTCTTTATAGATTTTGGATACTAACCCTTTATCTGACATGTCATTTGCAAATATCTTCTCCCATTCTGTCGGTTGCCTTTTAGTTTTGCTGATTGTTTTCTTCACTGTGCAGAAGCTTTTTATTTTGATGAGGTTCTGATAGTTCATTTTTGCTTTTATTTCCCTTGCCTCTGGAGACATGTTGAGTAAGAAATTTCTGCGGGCAAGATCAAAGAGGTTTTTGCCTACTTTCTCCTCAAAGATTTTGATGGTTTCCTGTCTTATATTGACATCTTTCATCCATTTTGAGTTTATTTTTGTGTATGGTGTCAGAAAGTGGTCCAGGTTCATTCTTCTGCATGTCGCTGTCCAGTTTTCCCAGCACCACGTGCTGAAGAGACTGTCTTTATTCCATTGGATATTCTTTCCTGCTCTGTCAAAGATGAGATAGCCATAGGTTTGTGGGTCCATTTCTGGGTTCTCTATTCTGTTCCATTGATCTGAGTGTCTGTTCTTGTACCATACTGTCTTGATGATTACAGCTTTGTAGTATAGCTTGACGTCTGGGATTGTGATGCCTCCTGCTTTGGTTTTCTTTTTCAAGATCGCTTTGGCTATTCAGGGTCTTTTCTAATTCCATACAAATTTTAGGATTATTTGTTCTAGCTCTGTGAAGAATGCCGGTGTTATTTTGATAGGGATTACATTGAACATGCAGATTGCTTTGGGTAGTATCGACATTTTAACAATATTAGTTCTTCCTATCCAGGAGCATGGAATCTTTTTCCATTTTTTTGTGTCTTCTTCAATTTCTTTCATAAATTTCTATAGTTTTCAGCGTACAGATTTTTCACCTCACTCCTAGGTATTTTATGGTTTTTTGTGCAACTGTAAATGGAATCGATTCCTTGATTTCTCTTTCTGTCGCTTCACTGTTGGTGTATAGGAATGCAACCGATTTCTGTGCGTTGATGACACTATTGTCTTATATATGATTGTTTGCTGTTTTAAGATGAGAGAAGCCACATGGACAGAAAATATATTTCAAACATACATGGTTTTCACAAGCAAACTAAGGAAAATCATAATATAGGGGCAAACAGGAAATTAAAATCAACTATAAACATATACCTACGCCAGCTTTTTGTTTTGTTTTGTTTTGTTTCTTTATTCAGGAAATTAAATGATGCTAAATGACAAAGATTTGCAGTCTCTCAAGTGTTTGTGAGGAAGATAATGGCAAAGATATTTCTATCACTGGGATTTAGTATTTTTTATTAATGCCATGAAAACCTAACAGGAAGACCAAACTCATTGTGGCCCATGCTTTTTTTGTCTCTGGAATTTGCTTTCCATAGAATTCTATGATTGTGGGTGGGTTTGGGAGGTTATATGCAAGCTAGTTACAGTGAATCCCATAATGTAATAAGAAAGAAAGAGGATTGGTGGTGAAAAACAAGGCCCTGCTTGGGTGTGTGATTATGAACAAAGAATCCTAAGCTTTAACTTTCAGTAAACTGGGAATAATTATATTAAGTGGTAAGATTACTCTGAGAATTAAAGAAGAAAATATATACCAAAGCACTTGGTCTAGGTAAGACTACTTACGTGTTGATTTTTGTCATTATTCCATTTGTATTTTCTTAAACTTTTGTATTGGGCTGCCTTATAGCATGATGATCAAAAGATGTAAAAGACTTGAGCAATACATCATTTCTGTAAAATTATTCCTAATCACCTACAGCATGATCAACATGGGTGGCAGGTATCTATGGAAACTCAGGAGGAACAAATAAACTGGCATTGACACTCAATAGCAAATAATGTCTATCAAATCTGCTTGGTTAATGATACAGAGTCCATTCATTCCACTAGTATATTCTGAGTATGAACTATGCTTCATGCAGTCTGTGGACAGACTGTATTGAGTAAAACAGGGCTCCCACCCTAACAACTTGGAATCTAGTACAGATGAAAAACATTGGAAAAAAAATTCATAATTCTAAGTATGCAGCAGTTTTTTTAGGAGACAATGCCAGGAATCACTGTGAGGGAGTGGGGAAGTGAGACATGAAAAGGAGGAAACCAATAAAGAGTAAGACTAACCAGCTACCTTTATGGTAGAGTGGTCAACTATCCCAGGTTATGTGGAATTGAGAAGGTTCTCACAACACAGGGCTTTCCAAACTAAAATTGGGACAGTCACAAAAAATCTGGAAGGAGTTAGTCACCTTATTCTATGGGAAAACTACAGTCAATCATTCTGGAGACCTTCAGAGAGGATGCAGGGAACACAATTTAGAATTATCTCAAAGAGGGGCACCTGAGTGACTCAGTTGGTCAAGCATCCGACTCTTGATTTCAGCTCAGGTCATGATCCCAGGGTCGTGGGATCAAGCTCTGCACCAGGCTCTGCGCTGAGCATGGTGCCTGCTTGGAATTTTCTCTCTCTCCCTCTGCCCCTCCCCCTGCTTGCTCACTTACTCTCACTCTCACGCACTCTCTCTTTAAAAGAAAAAAAGAAAAAATTATCTCAAAGAAAAGCAAGGGAGTATTTCTCCCTCAATGGTTTAACCCTCAATGGTTGAGGGAGGGTCACTTCAAAGCATTATCTTTCATTTACTCTCCATCTGTCCTGTGCATGCTGCTATATCCAGAGAATGCTCTCCAACAAAGACACAAGAAAATATTGGCATGTCTAAGAAGTGTCTGCAGGCAATCTCTGGGGTCAGCCAAAGGGATATGGGTAGGGCACAGACACCATCTGACACATGATTATTTTTCTTCAATCTCGTAAGCAAAAGGATGATTTCAATGTTACTTTCATTTGGATCCTCTAGTTAACAGAGAGTTTAGACCTAACTTAATATTTGCATCCTTTTCTGAATATTTAAAGACAGTTTTAGGGTAGGTTATTTTCTTGACCTCCATAATAAAACACAATTAAAAACTTTCACTCAATTTACCTAGAAATATGTGCATATTTTGTGGTGGGAGTAGCAGGGGGAGCAAAGTAAACCCTTTCATGTGAACTGAAGGTGAGAAGTCATCATTTGGTCATAGTGTTCCCAGTGCCATGATCCTTGTTCTACTTCCCTCAACCTTTAAAGCAGAATTGAGGTCCTTGAGTTTTGCGTGTCACATTTTTTAGGTTCCCACTGAGTTGAATTATGGTCATGATTCCTATCTGTCTCTCCTCCAAGACTCTCTTCACATACCCATTTCCTCTCTGGTATATTTGAAAATATATCACTCCTCATTCTCCATAAGCCTATGAACTGTTGTGGGAATGCACTGCCTCTATTTCACTTCTCCTGTGACCACTGCTGTACATTTCTATTTTTTCAAGTCTCACTCACTGCAGCCTATTTTGAATTGGATTCTAGCTCACTCGTGGGGAAATTGGGGATGTTTAATGAGAAGTCATGATTGAAATGTAACACTCAAATCTCTTGTGTAACTTAAAACCCATGACATTGTTTAGCTTAAAACCTACAGTTTGGGGAACTCACTGTATCATAATAAGAACATGAGCTTTGCACATTCAGAATATAACTAAATTATAAATTTAAACTTTAGATCATGTCACTTCATTGATTAAACTCTCAAACATTTCTGCAACCACCTAAGACCTACTGCTATTAATCTTACCTAGTTTTATGCATTCCGTTTCACTGTGTTTCTCAGCACATATGTGATGGCCCTTTACCAAAGCCATCCTCTGATCATGATTAAAAGCTGACAGTACCTTAGAATGATGATCTTTTGATGATTTTATTACTGAGCAGAAAGTAATCTATATAGTTCCTATTTCATAAACAAATTGCTTAGACTTTTCTGGCTAACCTTCTGTCTCAAAAACTTGTCCTTCAAAGAGTGAACCAGCCTTCATTTTACAAATATGGCAAATGAGCTAACAAGACAGTAAGTGACCTACTTGAAGTCACACAACTTGTGATCGAGACTAGAAGACCTCTTCCTATGCTGCTTGTCTTTCATCAATGTCATCCTTCTTATTATTTCTCTGGAAAGAAAAGAATACCTCAGACAGCTGTCTTCCCATTCATCCAGGTGACTCAGATCTCTGTGCCCCACCCTTCAACCATTCCATTTCAGACATGGTAGGACTACCTTCTTTGTAAAACCTTCCGAGCACTGACCTCCACAGGCATGGCATGAATTCCAGTAACACTTACAGCCTCTTCCAGAGGCTGTACTCTGGTACTCACAGTATCCTATCTAGATAGTTATTCACATCTTCTTAAATAATGTACCTGTCTGCCTAACTCAAAGTCAAGACCCTTGAGGGCACACTACAAATTTGGACAATTCTTTGCATTCCCCACCACACCTAAATGCCTGACACTATGCATACGGTAGATGTTTCACAAATATTAAAGAAGATGCTAATGATAACAATTCCATATGTAATTATATGCATAAAATATATATGTTATACATAATATATATGTACATATACACATTTAGTTTTAATTTTTTAATCTTGAGAATCAAATTATATTTAGTACTGAAAAATCAGTAAGAGATATCGGCTCCCAAATACAGGACTGCCTGTAGAGAACAAAGCAGATTTCAACAAGTGTGTCCACCTGAAATAAGGCAGGGAAGTTATTTCTTGTATTTTGTTGTGAATTGTTTTTGTGTTTGTTAAAGCAATCACATAGAACTAAAGAGAAGAATTTGCATTTAGAGAGCTCACAATTTTAGTAGACTCCTGATGTGAAATGCTGTATTGAATTTACTTCCTCAAAGAGGGCAAGGGTCAAGTCAAATTCTGCAACATTTGGAAAACTGATGAAATACAAAGGCAACTTCTGTTGCAGAGTTGAGGGCCAAAGGATTACTAGACACAGAATGACACTTCTATGTGTCAATGAACGACAGGGCCAGAGAAAGTCAACTCACATTTTTATCTTGCCACTGCTTTGGCAACGTGTTAGGAGTTTGGTATTCTGCCCAAATTTCTCCTTTAAGGTATATGTGGAGATCTCTAAGGCGAAGACAGGGTTAAGAAATAGGACTTAAGGGGTAAAATGTATAAAAAGGAGAAACTTTAGCTAAACAAAAGACAGAGGGTTTTTTTGTTGTTGTTGGATTGTTTATTTGTTTGTTTTGACCATCAGGTCTTTAAAGCTAAGCCATGGTTTTACATTTCTACTACACTAAAACAGGTGTGAATTGCCACATGGAATTGGAAATTTTGTAGGCAAAGGAGGAAACACGTTAGGAGAAGAGTAGTATTACTAAATAGACAAGGTACCTTAAATGCTCCAAACTGGGTTTTATCCAAAGCAAAAGGTTTTGAGTTGCCACTTGGTAGACTGGTACAAAGTGAACAAAAATTTGCATATCTGAGTGTGCACAAAATTCCCAAAGTAAAAATTTTAGCTTGGAATTGTAATCCAAGTCTTCTATTTCCCTAAGGAAAGGTTAATGATAAGAGCCCACTGTTTCACAAGGGCTCAGGAGTGGTGGCTTTTGGACAGAACACTGCTAGCAGGACACTGGAGTCACTTTATTCAGCATGCCTCTAGTCCTCAAACTGTCTGTCATCAAAAGGCTAGACATTCGGGCCTTTCAAGCTCAAAATTACCATTCTGAGGGGTGCCTGGGTGGCTCAGTCGGTTAAGCCTCCAACTTCGGCTCAGGTCATGATCTGTTGGTTTGTGAGCTTGAGCCCCGTGTCGGGCTCTGTGCTGACACCTCAGAGCCTGGAGCCTGCTTCGGATTCTGTCTCCTTCACTCTCTGCCCCTCCCCCATTTGTGCTCTGTCTCTCTGTGCCTCTCAAAAATAAGATAAATGTAAAAAAAATCTTTTTTAATAAAAACAACTATCATTCTGAAAATAGCCACCAAAAATTAATAAACGTAAAAAACTATGCCAAACTATAAAACATGACACCACAGAAAGATATGGACACTAACACTGATACCCATTCTATCCGTTTGCAGCAAAGAGGTAAGAAGAACAAAAAGGCCAGGAACTGTCACAGACACTCTTGATCTTCATGGTTCTGTGTGTGATGTTAGAGAAAAAGAAAAAATAGAAAAGTTCACATTTGTGAGACTGTAAACGTGTACATACACATATAGTTAACGAGGTAGTATAAAGTGAGGAAATCTAATTTCCCTACTTGGATAGAGTGGATGGGGGTTGGCAAAATTCCTGGCAAAATTCCATGGAAAAAAAAAGTGCTAAACTTTCCAGTATTCCTTATGGAAAGTGGTGTTAGAAAAAGAAATGGTCTAAGGCATAATCTGCCTTTCTCTACAAGGAAGATCTCAGGACATCGGGGTCAATATGAGACTTTGCATGGATAATACTCCTGTATTCAGCTTCAGACTTTTTTTCAGAAGCTAGTAGAGCATAAAACATAATTTTTATTATATATATATATAATATGAAACTTGAAAGCTAAGTATGGCACAATGGCAAGGAAATGTATTTAATCGTATCTTCATACCTGTACTTCAAAAAGAAAAGAAACTATTCCAGCCAGTTGTCCTGCACCAAAATCACATTGTCCTTCCCCAGAACCAGACACCAAGTTTTAAAAGCCAAAAAGCTGTCACTGACCTTAGACCCAAAAAAGAGCCCACTAGGCTGAACACAAGTTGGCTAAACTATGTTTATATTCTTGGATCAGGTTTATTATAAGTTAAACCCTGTATTTTATAATAAATTATCTCGTGCATTTTATTATGAATTATACCATGTGGCTACTGATCAGATCTGGGACAGGCATTTCCATAAGCAAAAAAAAAAAAGTTGTTTTATGTTAACCTTTCTGAACAGCTGAGTCAAGACCAAGCCCAGGTTACCTGCTGTGATTCAAGGAAATGCAAAACTAAAATGTGACAGAACAGTTCACTAACAAAGGTCAACCTTTGAACCTTGTGCTTTGGGTGTTCAGAAGTCACTGATTAGAATGCAAATACCCTTGTGAGATTTTTCATCTTAGGTCTTATCAGCAGACAGCAAAGCTGTCTGGTATCTGTATTCAGATAGCCCTTTAATTAAGCCCTAAAGTATAACTTATATATGTTTTTATAATTTCCTTGTTGGTTTAAATATTTTATATTTGAAAAAGTTATCTGGGATATTACTTGGAAGACTTGCTTAACCTTATAAAGTTGAATCCTTATGGTCACTGAATTTTAGGAAGGATCCATGGTCAGGCATATATAAAATATCCAATTTAAGTACACTTATATTGGCCAACACCAGGATGTGTTCTATAAATGGAATTATTTTGAATTAAGAGTTAATGTTAACATTCCCAAATGTTTTAAGTGTTTGATGTAATTTGCAAAAAAAAAAATGTTTATTTTCAACATTTCTTTAAATTTAAAATAAAGCTTACATTCATGGCCACCAGCGGACAGCACAGCTCATTGAATGACTGCAACCCAAATTTAATACAGAGGTGGTGGTTTGGGATGGTGAGTAGAGACCACAAGAAACCAAAGAGAATCAAGGGCAATATTTTCCTCTGAACACTCAATCTAATCCAATGTTGAGACCTCACAAGTGCAAATTCCAAAAATAAAAAAGAACAATCAAGAATATAATCAGGCTACCTGAAGAAAGACAGATACAGACATCAGGATCCTGAAAAAAAGGTGGGAAGGGTTGGGGAGTGGGATAGTCATGGACAAAGGAAATCTGGCTCAGGAGAGAGATAAAAAAGCACCAAGATATAAAGTGATGAATAGAAACAGGAGAAAAACACTAATTTGGATTCGGGGCACAAGGGATGTTGCCAGCAACCAGCCTTCAACTGTTAGGTCTCTTCCATTCCTTGACCCAAGCTTGCTGTTAATTGCTTGCTCAGCCAGTCTCCTCCACTGGGTTTTGACAATCTCAGGGAATATCTGGTTTCTGCTTTCATTGACACCAGTATGGGCTTAATAAAATACCTGTGTCTGGCCTGTCATTAGCATGTGCTCAAAAAATATTCATTGGTGTTTTTCTTCCTCTTAACTTCAAAATAAGAACCAAGGATCAAATATATTTTCCTATTAATATTAGAATGAATATATGCATACTAAAATTCCAAAAATGTTTTCAAACAGTAGAGGGTGAGGCTATAACTCAAAAGTTTTACAGATGTCTTTGAGGACTGAGCTCTTAAAACCACCTTGTCAATGAACCTTGAAGAACCAGAAGTTTGCAAAGAACTCCTTATGATGCGAACATGCTTCTGATTAGCCCCAAAACCACATACACCCCAGGGGAGAAATTCTTGCTCTCCAGAGCCTTCTTCCCACATCCAAAGAGCTTTAACTATTATTCTTTGAGGCAACTTATGGTCTGTGTGCCACTGGAAAGCTTCTCTTCAAATCTGTGCAGCACGCTACTATGTCAAACTCTGAAGTGCTAAAATAAGTCACAGATGACTGACCAGATTAGGGGAAAAAATACTGTGGGCGGGCAACCAGAGACGAAATTGGCAAGAAAGGATGTCAGAGGGGATTTCCAGAGTCTCTACACTGAAGGATAGTGATAGTGAGTTAGTGAGGAGAACCCACCGGTGGCAGGAACTCTAATACTTTTGAGGGAAAAGGACCTTAAGGACTATAAAAAAGAAATGTCAAGAAGGTAACCTACAATTATCAATTCTGCCCTAGGGAAACAAGGGAGAGAAAGTGTTTCATAGAAAACTGCTTCACAACAAACACCAGAACGATCCTCCTGGCAAGGTCTTACCACAGATAATTTTCATGGCTATAACTTCACAGATATTTAAATTTCCATTATACTACAAAGTATTTTTCTAAGGTTTGCACTATCTCTATAATATCTGATAATAATGGAACAGGCTTCACTTTCAGCCAATAGAAGGACTCGTCACTAGGACATGAATTACTCTGAGCCCAGACAAGCCACAAAAAGTACAGCCTCAAACGAATGTTCAAGACTCTCAAAATACACACACACACACACACACACACACACACACACACAACACCAACAATGACAAAGACCAGAACCACAGACCAGTTTCCTTAATTTCGAGTTATGGCTTGTCATGAAGCGTTCCCTGTCTTCCAGATCTGTGCCACAGAGAAAAGGAAAAGATGTGTATGATTCTAGTTTTATCACCAAGAGAAGCCCTTTCTGTTCTCTGTGTGAAAACTTCAAGGGTTTGTCATTGCCCACAGAAAATGTACTATCAAGCCCCACAGCCTTATGTGACTTTTTAAGGAAGAAGGAAGTTGCTAGTGCCTGTCGTGCACAGCGGCAACATGCTCAGGTTCTCGGTGCAAACCACAGCACTCGGTTTGCTAAGAGTCCTACCACCAGAGGAAATGTGCAAAGAGACTCCCAGCCATCAGCTACCAAAGGGGAAAACAAATATCTCACATGGCACATAGAGAAAGCAACTGCTCTGGGGGTGGGGCACAGGGGTGGAGGGGTTGCCTAGAGCTTCCAGAAAAAGAATGAACAGGTAGCACCCCAGACCCAGGGCAGAGGGAATTCTCCTTCAGCAAGTGAACCCACAAAAGGCTATAACCTTGCTGATCTCACAGGTCAAAAACATACAGCAGATGGATTGCTCTCATAGAGAAATAGAACTGTTTGAAATGCCTTCTAACTCCATAAAATTTTGATGTATGTAAATATTTATATCTTGCATGTTTATCATATGCATTTTTGCATGTTATAAGCAACAGGATTTTCTCTCAAAAACTCTAGTGCAAGCCAAGCAAATCCTCCCTTACTGACATTGTTCACCCCCATATACAGTCATATACAGAAGACATCATTTTGAATGGTTACATCCCTCTGATTTCTAATCTTTGAGTCAGAGAATTAGCCTAAACAAAGTCATCTTTAGAGAACCAGACCTTATTTCTTTAGAGCAAAAAGGAGCAGCACCCTAGCAATACGGTGCACAGATGGAAGATGGCAGAGAGGAGAAAAAACAGGCTCTGAACTGACATTATCTTGGCTTGCTACTGATTTCTATCAGTGAGAGGCAGCACTGATTTTTTCTTTCCAGTGAATTGAGGGGTGGGGAGGGGGAGGAAGAAAGGAATGGAGGGAGGGAGAGAGGGAAAAGAATGAAAGAACGAAGAACAAAAGAAAGAACAAAAGAAGGAAAGAAAGAAAGAAAGGAAGGAAGGAGAAGGGAGGGTGGGAGGGAGGAAGGAAGAAACTAGCATATCTTCTAAACTATATTATGTAAGATATCATTAAGTATATAGGAGTACAGCTTAGGACTTCACTCCCAAGCAGCTGGAGTCCATACTGAACCTGCAGACATTCTAGCTCTTATCGTAAGTATTTTAGGAGGTGGGTGAACTATTTTGGGACTGAATCACTTTCCTAAGAACATTCAGTGTACATCAACCAATCCCTCATAGCTCTGCATCACCTGGCTGGTGAGATGGTCTTCTCCTTGCCTAGACAACTGATAGTTTTAGAGCTTGTAGATAAGAGCTTAAAAGACAGCTGAAAAAAGATCATGTGTTAGGAGGACTAGGGGTACAACTAGGACTGGCTGTACTCAACTGGAATTAATAAAGTTAAAAACCAAACTAGAAGCAGCCTATGGCATATTAAGAAGGGCCAGAAATTCTTTGATACTCTTTCCTTCAAGAGATGGGGTCTCTTTCCCTTCCCCTTCAATCTGGGCTGGCTGGCAACTGCTTGATGAATAGAATGTGGCAGGAATGACCTTCTGTGAGCACCAGGCCCTGACTCTAAGAGAACTGGCAGTTTTCACTTCAGTCTCTAGAAGTGCTGAGCTGCCATGTTAGAAGTCTAACTCCTCAGTGGAGAGGTCCTGGGAAGACATGAAGATGGAAAGCAGCCCAGCAGAGCCCCCTCCTTACAGCCATCACCATCCTGTGACCCATCGGAGTCTATTTTGGATTTCTTCTCTACATCCAGGCACGAGTCTGCAAAGCTTAGATGATTTACCAGGGAGGAGCTCTGGGGGAGCATCAAAGACTCAGAGGAAGGGCAAGTTAGCCTAGGAGGGAAGGAAATGTAGAGTTGGAGTTGGAAGGCACATGAGCCAAGGCAGCCTGAGGTTGCATGACTGTTAAGCAAAAAGCACTCAAATAGCAGAAGTGGGACTCTGGGGGGAAAGACAGAGTGCCAATATTCAAGAAAAATCTCCCTGCTTTGTAAACACTGAGTGTCCTTAGGTAAAGCTCCTCTTGGAACATACTTAAGACACCTGGAGCCTGGCAAATTGGAAGTACAGAGATAAACAAAGAAGTGAATTTAAGAAGACATTCTTGCTGTTGAATGGCTATTTGTTTATTTTCATCAGGTGGCTGCTCACTTTTCCTCCAATTGTGCCATATTCCACTTTATGCTCAAATAAGCTCATTTTGGCAAGAGAGTTGCTAAAGGTTCCATGCTTTGCATACTAAAGTTTTGTTTTTGTTTTGTTTTTATACAGAGACTTCAAAACTATTGAGGGGCGCTGGGGTGGCTCAGTCAGTCAAACACTTGACTCTTGATTTCGACTCAGGTCATGATCTTACGGTTCATGAGTTCAAGCCCTGCATCGGGCTCTGCGATGACAATGTGGAGCCTGCTTGGGATTCTTTCTCTCTCCATCTCTCTCTGCCCCTCCCCAGCTTGTGCATGCACACATGCACTCTCTCTCTCAAAACTTAAAAAAAAAAAAAACTATTGAAAAATCTAAGCAGTGGTTCTCCAGAGGAAGTCTGTTGTCAGCCTCCCTGCCATCAGCACCCCTCCACCCAGTCCCCATAGAGAGACAAGAGAGCTACCTGTATTGGGAGAAAAAAAAGAAGTCAAAGACACAAAAATTTCTACCCTTTGTAGTCAACAATAATGTATCTTCTAATGCATATCCTTCCTGCCTCCTGCCCATGCTCTTGGTGGCAAAAAAGGTGTGCACTCTATGCCCAGGATGGCAGATGTGACCTATATTTTCATGTTCTGGTGCTCTTTGTGGCTTCCTCTTCCCCCATGGGGCCCATGATGCCTCTGTTCAAAGCACTTTTTCCAATAGCTTATGGCTTTGTGTCAGGCAAGTCCCTAACTATTTCGATCATCCTGTCCATGCAGTCACCCAAACAACAGGAATTAGGTAAGCACATAAACCAACCTAAGAGAAGTCTAGTCTGCTTTGGAGAACAAATGGAAAGTCCTGTAATGAT
Organism: Lynx rufus; assembly: GCF_022079265.1. Lineage (NCBI taxonomy): Eukaryota > Metazoa > Chordata > Mammalia > Carnivora > Felidae > Lynx > Lynx rufus. The sequence continues at coordinate 206,990,170 of NW_025814823.1, read as the reverse complement.
GTACAGGCAGTGTTTTGTGTGATTAAAATAATATCAACTAGATGACTAATGACTTGTGGGTTTCTTCTCATTTAGGAGGTCACATGATTCCTCTCTTGGGTCCAAATCTACCACTTCCACTTAGCTTAACTTACAAAAACAAAGGTCTCCAACACTCAACTGTATCATTTTTTTTAAGCTAGATTCTGTAATATCTCCCTCACTCTGCAAACCATGCTATTTTTCACTTAATGCTTTAGCTCTTATTGGTAAGATAAAACAAAAGTTTAAAAATGCGGATGAGGGGCACCTGGGTGACTCAATCAGTTAAGCATCCAACTACTGATTTCGGCTCAGGTCATGATCTCGTGGTCATAAGTTTGAACCCCGCAGTGGTCTCAGTGCTGGGTGTAGAGCCTGCTTAAGATTCTCTCTCTTTCCCTCTGCCTCTGCCCCTCTCCCGCTCGCTCTCTCAAAAAAAAAAAAAAAAAAAAATGGATGAAATTTTGCTTTTATTATTAGTCCTGTTTTGTTACAATGAGCCTGATTTTGACCCTGTGGACACATAACCTGTTTAGATAATAGCGGTGTTTATGTTCATAATACCTTCCCCAAACACACTGACAGCACAAATTTGAAAACTAGAAAGAAAGAAGGAAGAAAGTAAGGAGAGAGTGAGGGGAAGGAGGGACAGAGGAAAGGTAGGTATATTTGGCTCATGTTTCTACCTCTTTTACCTAGGATTCCAACTCTACACGTATTCCTTCCTACCTGCCCTTCTATGCTTGAGCTGGTAAAGGACTTGGCTTGTCCTCCTACTAAGAGAAAAATCCTTAGTACCTTCTTTCTCTAAAAACATTAGGACAAACTCAATGAAGTCAGCGCACAGAAGGTGAGGAGTTCTCAGCCAATAAGACTCTTTCAGACCTTCCAGATATGATATGGTCTCTCCATCTTCATTCTGCCAACCAGCTCACAGTTTCTCTACCAGCATCTGCCAGAATCTGCAACTGCCAAGAACAGGAGCAGGCAGCTTTCCGTTTTAGTCAGACATCCAGTCTTGGATGACTGAGCCCTACATCCTAGAACATGTTCCTTCCCTCTAATTGCCTTACTCTTTAGGAAGCTGTGGTAGGCAGAATAAAGATCTCCCCAGAACATCCATGCTCATGTCCACACCCTACTCCCTAGATCCTGTGAATATGTTGGGTTACATGGCAAAGAGGAATTTAAGGTTACAGGTGGAATTAAAGTTGCTAATGAGCTCACCTTTAAAAAGGAAAATCACCCTCCATTATCTGAGTGGGCCCAACATAATCAGAAAGGTTCCTAAAAGTGGAAGAGAGGTATAGAAGAGGAAATCAGAGTGATATAATGTGAAAACAACTCAACCTGCCATTACTGGCTTTGAAAATGGAGAGAGTTGCAAGCCAAGGTACATGGACCTGGAAAGCTGGAAAAACAAAGAAGAAGATTCTCCCCTAGAACCTCCACAAAGGAACACAGCATTGCTGACACTTTGATTTTAGATCAGTGAGGTCTGCATCAGACTTCCAATGCACAGAGTTGTAAGATTATAGACTATGTTGTTTCAAGCCACTAAGTATGTGGTAACTTATTACAGCAGCAATAGAAAACTAATACAGAAACCATTAGTACAAAGCAAGTCTACCCTACTTGGGTAGCCATCCTGCACTCATTCTAGATTCTCAGGTTGAAGCCCAGGCACACAGTTCATCCCACTTGAACACGGGGTTCTAGTCCTCCCAATGTACCCTTCCTGGAGGTTGACATGGGACCACATCTACACTGCCTATTCCCTCTAGACTTAACTGACCTCTAAAGTTCCCCTCATAATTCTAATGATGCTTATGCAAATTGTTACACTGATCAGCCTGCGGAACATCCTTGTAGATGTGCAAAATGGGCTCAACTTTTCATTCATTCATTGAAGAAATACTTATTGTTGAGCCCAATGATCCCTAAATTTTCTGTAGACTCTTAAGACTCTAAAGAGAAGACTCTAAGACTCTACTCATATAACTGAAAAGATAATAGTTATTACTTCTGAGAGCAAATGTTCAAGCAAATACTGAAGTAAATGCCTTTGCTATTACTTTTATTTTTCTCTCATGTTGGCCTTCTCTAGAAATCTTAGGAAGCGTAGATCAAAAAGCTCTAAGTGGCATGTAGGTCATTGCTTTGCCTTTGTAGATACTCATCTTAATATAAAAAGCCCCTTATTTGGTTGAAAGGTAAATGAGTTTCCCAGAGAACCAGCCCTTCATCAGTGGCATAGTGCAGCAGTGGAGGCCCAGACCCCACTTCGGAATGCTCAAGTTCAGAACAACCTGGGATCTGTTTCTCACAAGCTATAGAAGGGGACAAGCTAATTCACTTCTCACTACCTCTGTTTCCCATTTACAAGATGAGTAAAATAATAATATCTACTTTGTAGGATACTTGTCAGGTTAACTCATTAATACATACAAGATGCTTAGAGCACTGCCTGGCATAGGGCCATCCATCACTGTCACACTTTGTTACTCCTTTGGTTCTCTCACTGTCAGGGTTTTGGAAATCCTAATAACTTCTGGCCTTGCCAAAGGCCATGGTTTTCCAAAAAGAAATACAATGGTGTACTTATTCCCAATAGCCATCCAAATATAAAATCCATGTTCGGAAAACTTCTCAATGCTTCTTTTAAGCTGCTAAACTCCCCTTAATTAAGGTTTAAAATAAGTTCCTCCAAAAGTTTCAAAGCATAGGTCACTCATAATTACCTCTCCTAAGTTATTTTACAAAATTCCCAAGGGGAGAAATTCCTCGAAGTATATAAGGCAGTCTATCAGTGTTTAACAAACGGGGATGTATTTTAAAATGTAAATTCTCAGTCCTCATTTGAGATTTAATAAATTGGAATGGAGGCCCATAAATCTGAATATTAATAAAAATATTATATATGGTATATTGTTCTTATGCAAACAAAGTTTAAGAAACATTGCCTTAGCAATCTTTAATTTAGAAGCTACCCTCATTTTATTATGCTAGATAATTCTGCAGGTAAAGACAACTCTGGAAAAAGGCGAGGCTTAACTGGCTTCTATACCATTCTCTTGTAAGATTTTTTAAAAATAAATCACCCATCTGCTTTCTCAAGGAAGGGAAACAGAAAGACCTCGCATACTGGAAAGTGACTTATTAACAGAGAAAAGCATTATTACCTCATAGCTCAGACACCACTGGATGAATGAGTGTTAAGAACACAATTACACGTGGTTTTCACAGTAGACACTGCATTATGAGAATCTAGATTCTAATATTAGAGTGTCTGAAATGCACTCATTTGTGATAATAATACTGAAAATGCAAGTTGTAGTTGAATACATTCCTTATTAATTTTCCTTCAGCACATGATATAATTAACTGACAATCGTCAGCTCTTAAAACAAAAGGAACATTGCCTCAGCATGTTTGTTGTGAAATAAAAGGGTGACGTGTCAAAAATGTGCTAGGAACAGAGGAGTTGACATCATTCACAGCGTGGTGATGAGCTTTCCTTACATACCTCCAAAAAAGGAAAAGAAAACTCATGTTTTGGAAAACAATGCCAAGTTTTAACACTTTTCATCTTTATTGTTGTTTTTTTTACGGTGATAATTAATGTTCAACCTCAAATATTAAAGGAAAGTATTTGGGGGCACGTGGTTTCATGTGGCTAAGTTTTCACTTTTGGAAAGCGTGAGTGGGAGCCCACCTGCGGCAGCACCCTCTGCTTTCCTCCTTTCAAAGACGTCCAGACTCCTCTCTAGCCTCTGAGGTTAATGCCCAGAAAACTGCATTTTTAACTATCATAACTGGTGATTCCTGCACCCATTAAATTTGAGAACTACTTCTTTGAGAACATATAATGGAATTGAAACTTAGTGATGTATGTTTTCCTTATTTTTGAAGTACTTTAAAATTATCATAATAGTAAACTAATAAACAGAAATTCAGAAAATTAGCATGAGATATAATCAAGTCTAAGACTGTGATAAGAATCAATAAATATTTCCCAAATAAATGACTAGAAATAACTAATAACATGAGTAAATATAATTGAGCCAAGGAGTTATGAATTCTTTGACTTTACCAGTATCAAAAAGATAAATTATTAAAGCTTTATCATCTGTATTAAACTTGTATTCACAGTCCAAAGTAACCTACGAACTTATGTGTCTCAATAATATTCTTCATTTTTTTCTCACTTGTTGGGGGAGGGGAGGATTATTATGTATTCACCAGAAGCAAAAATAAAATGTAAATCACACCAACAAACCTTTGCAATTTTTTTTGTTGTCACATCTTTGTTTTGACTTTTTAGATTTTTCTCGAGGCAAGTGATATTAGCATCCATCTACTTGAGCTCTTCATGGGGCTGCTTGTCTATGGTCAGGGGTGAGTCACTGGCCCCATAACTCATGAGTCCAGTTTACTGGTCATGCAGGTAGGAATCCCCTGACTAGCAACTGCTCCCACAACACTGGTTTGTCCTAATCTGTTTGAGAAATGACACTTGCTTCCACCTAATGCCAACAGCAGTGCTCTAAGCATCACAGCCTCTAGCACCCAAAAGATGAAATGGGATATCTACCAAGTCACCCAACTGTATGGATTATGTCCTTACATTATCGCTGTCTTACTTAAAATTATACAGAAATATTTTCAAATTATAGAAAATTTATAACATAGAAAAAAATTACTCATTTTGACATTACCCCATACACTTATCACAATCACATATGAATCTATTTGTAATTATCTTTTCTCACTTAAAAAATAAGTCATATTTTTCATATTTATATTTAAATAGTTGTATAATGTTCTCTCAAATGGACAAACCACAGTTTACCTAAACTATCCTTATTGTTGGGCACTTACATTGTTTCTAAAGTCTTATTATCAGGGCACCTGGGTGGCTCAGTTGGTTAAGCACCCAACTCTGGGTTTTAGCTCAGGTCATGATCTCATGAGTTCAAGACCCACACTGGGCTCCATGCTGACAGTGCAGAGCCTGCTTTGGAATCAATCTCTCTCTCTCTCTCTCTCTCTCTCTCTCTCTCTCTCTGCCCCTCCCCTACTTGTCCTGTCTCTCTCTCTCGATCTCAAAATAAATAAACTTAAAAAAAAATTTAAGTCTTGCTAGCATAAATCATGTTTTGATGAATATTTGTGGTGTTTTCTGTATTTTGAATTATTACCTTAGGACAGATTCCCAGTTCTGAGATTAATAAAGCAAAAGTATATTATTTTTATTGATTTTTGGAAAAGGTGTAACAGTTTTAAGAGCCCCAACAAAGGAATTATTAGTTTACTTTTTCACAGTATCCTTGTCAAAACTGGATGTACTTCTTTGTTTTTGCTAATTAAATAAAAAGCAGTCCCTTTGCCGATAACTGTGCTCTGCAGCCCTTTGTTGTTTTTCATCCAACTATATTTACAGTAAAGCTCCTTGAAAACTAGAACTAGGAAAAGCTGCAAATGAGCAGAATCTCAATAAAAGAACTGGTATCCAAAACAATTACAACCGGCCAGTGAAGAAGGCTGGGAACATACCAGAATAACTGCAGAAAGAGGGAGACGCAGACTGTGGAGACAGAGTGAGTTCAGTGCCTGGAGTTCTGCAAGGGCCAAGTGGCCACGGGGCTGGGGGCTGGAAAGAAAGGCAGAGAACCAACAGTTGTCGAGCTACCATGTGAACTAACATGGACCAGCAACCACACTAGATACTTCGTAGACAATACGTGATTTCATCCAGGCAACAGTGCTGTACCCTACTGTGCTGGGTTAAATAGCATCCCTCCAAAACTTCTTGTCCACCCAGAAGTTCAGAACGTGACCTTGTTTGCAAATAGCGTCTTTGCAGATGTAATTAGTTAAGATCAGGCCATACTGGCTCTCTCCTCCGGGCTACCAACAGGCCATCCAGACTGAGGAAGACCCGGAAACTTCGGGGCCACGTGAGCCATGGACACGGCTGCGTCAGCAAGCACCGGAAGCACCCAGGAGGCCGGGGTCATGCCGGTGGCATGCATCCCCACAGAGTCAACTTTGACAAATACCAGCCAGGTTACTTCAGAAAAGCTGGTGTGAGGCATTACCACATAAAAAGGAACCAGGGCTTCTGCCCAACTGTCATCCTCAATAAACTGCGGACCTTGGTCAGTGAGCAGTCACAGGAAAAGGCTGCCAAAAACAAGACGTGAGCTGTTCCTATCAGCGATGCGGTGCGATCGGGCTACGACAAAGTTTTGGGAAAGGGAAACTCCCCAAACAGCCTGTCACAGAGAAGGCCAAATTCTTCAGTAGAAGAGCTGAGGAGAAGATTAAGGGTGTGGGAGGAGTCTGTGTCCTGGTAGCCTGAAGCCACATGAAGGGAGGTTCATTAAATACTGACAAGTGCTTAAAAAAATCAATCAATAAATAAAATCAGGCCATACTGGATTAGAGTGAACCCCAAATCCAATGACTAATGTCCTTATGGAAAGGCCACGTGAAGACACGGACACAGACCAACACACTTCGGGAAAAACATGTGACAATACAGACAGAGACAACAGTGATGCTGCTGTATGCCAGGGAAACCCAAGGACTGCCAGCAACCGCCAGAAGTTGTGAGGAAGCAAGGAAGGATCTTTCCCTAGAGCCTTCAAAGACAGCATGGTCCCCCAAAACACCTTGGTTTGGACTTCTGGCTCCCAGAATTGTGAGACAATCCATTTCTTTGGTTTTATGGCATGAAGTTTATGATAATTTGTTATGGCAGCCATAGGACACTAACACAACTAGATATTTCATTCTGGATTTACAAATGAAAACGAAGTTCAGAGAGATTTAGTGTCCTCTAAATATACCTCTAAGTGGCAGAACCAGGATTCAAACTAAAGCAGCCTGACTCCAACCTGCGTTCTTTCTTCTACATTTTGCTGCTTCACAGGAACCTTTTGGTTCTAAGCCTGGTTGTGTCACCAGTTTGCTGTGCGGCCTTGAGAAGTTCACATAATCTCTTCTGGCCTTAGTTCACTGTGTGTAAAACAGCTACTAGGGTGGTTGATTTCTTTTTTTTTTTTTTAATTATTAAAAAAAATTTTTTAAGTTTATTTTGAGATAGAGCATGCATGCACACACAAGTGGAGAAGGGGCAGAGAGAGAGACAGATTGAGAGAGAGAGAGAGAGGAAGAGAGAGAATCCTAAGCAGGCTCTGTGCTGTCTGCACAGAGCCAGACACAGGGCTCAATCCCATGAACTATGAGGTCATGACCTGAGCTGAAATCAAGAGTCAGACCCTTAACCGACCGAGCCACCTAGGTGCCCCTGGGTTGGTTGATTTCTGAGATCCTTCTTCCTCTACAGCATTCTGCAAGGTAGCTGCCCACCTACAACTCTAATCCTACTAGTACCTCCAGTAATTGAGGCTCAAGGAACCTGGAGAATCCTTGCCTATGGCTCCACTAAAGGCATTTCCTATACTCAATCCAAGTCCACAACAGGTTTATATGAAGGAACCTACAAGAAAGAAAGAAGCCTTGAGATCCTTAACACCACGGAGTTTGAGTCATGAACCTGCTGGTATTAGAGGCCAAGTTGTATCTTATTCAAGAAACAGCTTAAGGGGCGCCTGGGTGGCGCAGTCGGTTAAGCGTCCGACTTCAGCCAGGTCACGATCTCGCGGTCCGTGAGTTCGAGCCCCGCGTCGGGCTCTGGGCTGATGGCTCGGAGCCTGGAGCCTGTTTCCGATTCTGTGTCTCCCTCTCTCTCTGCCCCTCCCCCGTTCATGCTCTGTCTCTCTCTGTCCCAAAAATAAATAAACGTTGAAAAAAAAAATTAAAAAAAAAAAAAAAAAAAAACAGCTTAAGATAAAAGTCACCACGCTCAGAGCAGAACACTCTGCAACCAACTCTGTTCTTTCATACCCCTGACTTCAGTGGCAGGTTTTGCCAATACAATGCCATTTCTGGATTAGGCTTCATAGCACATTCCCATGCTCTAGAATTATAAACACTTCATACTAGATTTACTATCTGTCTCCAAACTGTAAGGACAGGTCATTATGAATGGTTTCAAATCCTCTGAACCAAACTATTTAGTGTATCTCTCTCTTTTCAATGAGAACCAAAATAATAGCAATAACAGTTTTGAATTACAGAGTGTCTGTTGTATACCAGTGAATGAGCCCCACACATCCAGCATCTCATTCAACCCTCAGAACTCCAACACTATAGTTGCTGTTTTTATTCTCATTTTTTCTGGGATGGATCTGAAGACTAAGAAGCTCAAGGCTATTTAGTCATTTAATATATGCTTATTAAACTTCTCTTTATACCAGGCACAAGGGCTAAAAAGAACAAGGACATGGACATTAAGTAACAATTTTGATTAAATATATACCCACAAAAAAAATCTGGAAAGGTGTGTCACAAAATGTTCAGGGATATAGGACTTGCATAAACGGTGACTTTCATTTTCTACTTTGTTCTTCCATATTTCTACCATGGATATCACTTACGTCTATAATCATAAAAAAACACTGTTTTAAAGACAGAATCTCTGCCTTCGAGGGATTTATAGTGACGGGAAGCAGAGAGTATCAACAGCTTGCTCAGAATAACTGCAGCTCATAAGTGATGAAACAAATTCTAACCTAGGGCTGTCAGAATTCCAAATTCTAGTTTATCTTTCCTACCCTATACTACCTCTAGTGACATATTCATTTGCCTTGAGGTCTATTTATATTTACTTTGCTTTGTTGAAATTATGCTATAGACTTCATGGGGCAATGGCAACAGTGCCATCTGAAAGATGTGCCTTTGTGGCCTCACTCAAGGTTGTTGGTGGCCCTCCCTCCTTTGCTTCTCCACCCACAGATCTTTGTACCCAAGGAAATGCAGAGGTGGTGCCTGTGAGCATTTTATCTGATATCCTGGCACCCTAAAGAGGTATTTCAGATGCAGTTAAGAGCTTCTAAAACATTCATCACACAAATTATATTTTACCTGCCCTATCACTTAAATCTGAAATACACAACATATTCCTTAATGATAACTATGCCATCCTAAAACTAGTTGGTGAAAGAAAAGTTCAAAAGAACTCCAAACTCTTTCTCCATATCTAATTTATTCATCTGCAAAAAAGTTTTCAGTGAGAACCTCTCAATCTGTCCTTCTCAAATGCCCACTGAGCCATGGGATTTGAGTTTTGATATATGTCTGCCCATCACTGATTTAATTTCTAGTCCTACAGCAATAGTCTCCTGGGGATAATTAGAATTATTTTGATTTTTCTAACTTTATTAATGTTTTTGTCTCCGTTCTTATAATTAGGTTAGGGATCGTGGCCAATATGGCTGCATTCCTGACAGTTGTTGTAGTTCTGAGCACAGAGTGAGTAATGAATAAACACTGACCAACAGATTAAGTTATTATTGCAATTAGGCTTAAGGGATTTTTTTTAATCTCAAAAACAATAAAAGATAATTATTTTCTTCCTATAAACCATACAATGATTAACTCTTAATCTTACAGCTGTGCAGCTAGAAATTCTCCCAAATTCCCTGCTTTACCTTTCTGATATTTTCCCTGTCCTTCCTTTACTTGGAATTCTGAACTGCTTAGTGGAAAAAGCAACAGCAGCATAAACATGATGCAGAGTCCATTTTGGACTATTGTGTTTCCCTGTCCTCAAAAAGCTCTATCTTTCTCTATTCAATGCAGTTTCTGTATAAAATATCACTTGCCATTGAAAGCCTGTGTCAATTAGGGTCACTGTCCTCAAAACTGAGATGCGATGCAGGAGTCTAACAAAAGCACATACAGCTTAGAACAGACGTCACGGAGCAAAGTGAACTCACACCAAGACACCACAGCATGGCTCCCCCTGTGCAGTGAGGACCTGCTTATTTGTTTTCCTTTCTTAATCACAAAAAGTATGTTCCCAAAGGGAAAGGAGATGAGACACAGTGAGAAATGGGGAGAGTGGGGAACAGAATGGGGTAGCAAGAGAGAGACCATTGCCTGTGACAAACACCTGATTCAGGATGTGATTGAACTCGCCATGGAAATATCTCATGATGAAAATTGAACTCACTTATTTTCAGGGTGGTGGAAAGATCTGCACCACCCTGCCCTGGGCTGTGGCCTAAGCACACAATGCAGAGAGCTGAATTTTTCTGTGGAAGGTCTGAGAAAGATATGTGAGGAAAAAGAAAAAAAATTTGAGATAAAGGTTTGAGATAAAGCACCCATTCAGGTGCCAAGTGGTGCCCATCCATGGGGGTTCCACCACACAGCCCAGGAGGCAGGCTCCTGGAGGAATCAACTCATTCTGCAGTCAGGAGACAAAAAGAGGAAAAAACAAAAGAGTAAAAGGAAAGAGAAATATAAGAAGGAAAAATGGGGTATTGAATTCATTCTCAAAATGGAGCTTTTTTTCCCCTCATCCATGATTAAAGGGTAAAGAGATCTACAAATGGTGAAGAGATCTGGTTTTCTTCTTTTTTTAATTTTTTTTTTAACATTTATTTATTTTTGAAACAGAGAGAGACAGAGCATGAACAGGGGAGGGGCAGAGAGAGAGGGAGACACAGAATCTGAAACAGGCTCCAGGCTCTGAGCTGTCAGCCCAGAGCCCGACGCGGGGCTTGAACTCAGGGACCGCGAGATCATGACCTGAGCCGAAGTTGGCCGCTTAACCGACCAAGCCACCCAGGCACCCCTGGTTTTCTGATCTAAGTATGATGTCAGAGAGGCAGTATACCCCCAGGAATATCTAGCTGGAACCCATGAAAAAGGTTTCGTCTCTTTCAATAAGGAATGTTTTCAGGTTATTGTTTCCATTTATAAACCGAATTATTTGAAATGTTATGTACCTTAAATGAGGGAGAGAACTCATAGCCTTGAGGAGAAAAGATGAAATGTTATTGGTTAAGACCAATGATAAATACAAACTGAGATCCATTCTAAAGCAGCTATTTATTTATTACTATTTTTTAATATGAAATTTATTGTCAGATTGGTTTCCATACAACACCCAGTGCTCATCCCAACAGGTACCCTCCTCAATACCCAACACCCACCCTCTCCTCCCTCCCACCCCCCATGAAACCCTCAGTTTGTTCTCAGTTTTTAAGTCTCTTATGTTTTGGGTCCCTCCCTCTCTAACCTTTTTTTTTTTCCTTCCCCTCCCCCATGCTTTAAATCACAGGCATTTTCAAAGGCAAGCAGTACACTGAGGCACACTTATATGGTTATAAAACGTGTATTTTCACTTTTATAGAATAAATGTGTTTGGCAAATCTGACACAAAAAAAAAAAAAACATTATGGGACAATTCTATTTTCCCAGAGACTTGTATATTTAAATACCACACTTAACATTTCACATTTTAAAGTGTCTTTTAGTGAACTCAGTTAAAAATGATGCTAAAAAGAGATTTAGGTGACAGCATCTAAAAATCAAAGTCCAAAACAGGAACATACCCACAGGCAGCCACAACCTTCCCTACCCATACCCAACCTGTTCCTTTCATTTGCAGGTTTTCTCTGATTTAGCTCCTTTTCCTTGGCCTCATACTTCTTGTTGATTTTTGTTTGTTTGTTTGTTTTTAATTCTTAAAATCTGCTGTATTTTAACTCTTGATAAGCCATGTTTTTTTTTTAAAGTGTATTTATTTTGAGAGAGACAGAGTGAGTGGAGGAGGGGCAGAGTGAGAGGGGGACAGAGGATCCGAAATGGGCTCTGCACTCACAGCAGACAGCAAATGCAGGACTCGAGCTCATGAGCACCAAGATCATGACCTGAGCTGAAGTCGGATGCTCAACCAACTGAGCCACTTAAGGTGCCCATTTGTCTCACACTTCTAACCTTCATCTTTCCCTACAAATCCCTTCATACTACCCTCAGTTCATAAAATCTGCCCAGACTTGGGAATCTCAATAGTGAGTCTTGTCTGGAGCACCCTATGTAACATAGATTATATTTATATGTTATATATAATATGTTGTATTTATACAGTATTATATTTATATATAATTATATATGATATACAATGCCACCCCAGTAGTGGGGGCTGCTTCCCAAAACAGCATATTCTAAACTCCATTTAAGCTTCCAAATTATGTAAAATAAGGTAACTACCTGACGTATCATATATAAAGTGTAAAAATTTTCCATGGTTGGAATTTCTTTAACAGAAACAATAACAGGTAGCTTTCACCAAATACTTAAATTATGTCAGGCCGATTCCTGTGTATTATTTCACTTAATTCTCACAGAACCCCATAAGGGGGATACTCCTCCTGTGCCTCACTTGCAGTTATTGAGAGGCCCCTGTAGTTAAGTATCTAATTAGTCATCACAGAGATGAATTTCGAACCCAGTCAGCCATCCCCTGGACTCCTTGTCCGATTCACTGCACTATAGCACTGAATAACTAACAAATTCCTTATACTAGTACACAGTCTGACCTCAGAAAGTAGGTACATAACAAGCAAATAAACTAAGAATAATTATTTTCTTGGCGTTTCAATTACACCCCCATCTTCCCCCCTATTAATTATGAACAATTGGGTTAATATACTACTTCACAACTGCCCAATTATTCCTTTTCCAAGTTCCAGTCAAAAGTAAATATTACAAACTTGCAGCTCTGGAATCCTGGGGTTTTTATAGCTTTAAGAAAAGTATCATCAGACCATTCAATCACTGTTTTGAGAAATGATTTTCTGTTAGAACTGATACATGGCCAGTAAAACATACAAGAGATGAAGCCCCCAAGTGAGAGTTTAAAGCCATAAATCAGATGCCATCACTTCTATGTGCCATCCTTACAGTGTTCCTAGGCAGCAAAGATCCAAGTCCTCCAAGACCTAGCCCCCCCCCCCCCGTCCCCCATCCCCCTCTCTGTGGTTTCCTTCCTTCCATACTCCGTCCCTCTCCCAGGGTTTCTTTAGCTGGCCTCTTGCACTTCTTTCAGGTTCCTAATCTGCTCACTTTTCCTCCTCTCACCTGACCTGAAATTATATTTCATGCTCATATGTTTACTGGTTTGTTTCTCTCTTGTTTTCTCTCCTACTCCAAGAGGTCTGGCACTTGATCCTGCTTATTACCATTAACCCCAGCACCTAATAAATATCTGTTGACACAAAAATAAATACCTATTGAATGAATAAATGAAGGAATGAATGAACCAATTGTTCCAGACCAAGAAATGTATAGGACACTTCTTAGCTCATCACCTGGAGACAAAATTCACTTTGCCTCTACTCCCCTTGCCCATCTCAATTCATCAATGATCCTCCACATTCTAATTCAATGCCTAAGAACTGGAAGGTAGAAATCACACTCTTGCCTCTCACTCTTCCTTATTTGGCTCCTTCCCCTTTCTGTTGGTGTCAGCACTTAGAAGAAAGTGGTTTTCTCTGTTTAGAACCAGCCGGAGGACAGTAACTTCAAATTGTTGCCATTTTTCACAGCAAAACCACTACTTGTCTGAAACACTGAAAAGCTATACTGCAGTTACATACCTTACCCAGACACACAAGCATACTTACAAACACAGTAAAAACCTGCTAAAAACACCCACCCAGGGCTACAGGGTTAAGTAAAGGGAGACACAAGAAAATGTACCACAATCACATACATTATTTTACAACTGAAAAACAAGGACTATCAGCAATTCTGCAACAAATAACATGAAAATGTCACTCTCGCTAGAGAAATAATTATTTACCAGCTACCCGTACCTGTCTTCAAACCCCATCCAACTCCAGAAATAGCAAAGATGCAATCTATAGAACCATTCATGACCACACTGGCAAGTAAAGGCAACATGGTAGTTTCAAGAACTGACACACCCAAATCGTGAACACGTTACAACAGCCACTGATAACTGCACATACTAAATCCTGTTTTTATCTTCAAATAAACTTGTATCACTCACATAAATTGACCTGGATTTTTAAGGTTTTGATGTCTTGGTTTCCAGTTTCCCAGACATTGTCGGCTTTTCCTAGAAAACTTCCTGCCTCTCTGAGTGGCCCCTGGTACCGATTAAATGACTAGCAGCTCACCAGGGTGATGATGTATCTGCCTCCCGGTGGCAGCGGGGCCTTGACTCCCTTGCTACTGTTAACCAGTGGCTCCAGCTCCGGCTGCCAAGAAAATGCCAACAGATGAAGGATGAGAGGCAAAACCAGGCCACACACACAGCTTCGAAGATATTTAATCACTGCCTTTTACTTGGATTTTTCTAAAGAAAGGCTTCTTGTCCCATTACCCTGAGCAACTCAGGTTCCTTTCTGAAACAAAAGCGCAAAAGGCACTTGCGAAGGGACTTGTCAGGTGACAACACCAATGACTGAAAATAAAGCCGAAGGAGGAAAACTGAATGTTTACTCAGTTAATGTCAATAATATGACTATCTCAAAGCTCCTCTGAGAGTCTATAACAAAAGAGTAATAAAAAACACAGCCACACATAGTCTCTGATTTATCCCAGAGCATCCCCTTCCCGGCACGCACGCATCTCCATCCAGCTGGGAGAACTCATTCCACCATCCCTGCTCTTAACAAAAGGCTCTGCCCGGAGGACCACACACATCGCCTCGCCAAGAGAAAGGGGTAGGGAAATGATGCAGGCTTCACTCTTGCCCTTGACCCATGTAGCTAATCCAAAGGGACATAAAAATCCCTCAGTAGAGACATTTACCACATGGAGCAGGCCCTTGCTGGGAGTGAGAGCTTTGATCCCCTGTCCCCACAAGCCCTTCAGGAAACATCATCACATCAGCCAGGCAAAGGATAGCCACAGCTGACTGAATGTGCTTTCTCTTTTACCTCTCAACCCTTCCTCTGTGGTTGTCCACGGCAACCTGAGTTTTCAGAGAATTCCAAAGTGACTATAAGAGGTTGTTTTGTTTTCTTTCAATCTGCTGCAGACATTTAATATAAGGTGTTATAGTGAATTGGGGAGCTGGTGGAAAAAAAACCAAAAAACTTTTGCGTGTATGGCCAAGCCATTTTGATCATGCATAGCTCTTAGATTCTTTTTGATGGATAATGTTAATTGCTGAAAATGTTGGAGATACACATATATTAGTGACTCTTTCATAACCTACCATGTTATAATGAAAGCAAGTCTTAGGCTCAATTCTGCCACCATGCTGACTAGCTTCATTAGTAAGCAACAACAAAACAGTCAACGCAAACTTCTCTGTTAGCTTAAAGTTCTAGCTTCCTGTCCTTCTTTGTGTCAAACCATCATCTTCCATGAAAGGTTTCTGTCAGGTGGACATACCATTCTAAAGGTGAGATTCTGGTACTCTGACATTGGCATTAACCAAGCAGAAATCCTCCTTAATAATGGCATGACATAGGAGTATTTAGAGATTAAGCCTTGAACACCATTCTTAAAGAATGGGCTATAAAATTCACTAACTCTTGGAATTTGTTTATGCAAAAATGGAAAGCCTTAAAATATATATATTTTTAAAATGTTTTAATGTTTATTTTTGATAGAGAGAGTGTGTGAGCGGGGGAGGTGCAGAGAGAGAGAGAAACACAGAATCTGACGCAGGCTTCAGGCTCTGAGCTGTCACCACAGAGCCCTATGCAGGGCTCGAACTCATGGACCGTGAGATCATGACCTGAGCTGAAGTCAGAGATGCTTAACTGACTGAGCCACCCAGGAGCCCCTAAGCCTTAAAATATTTTAGCCACTCTGTGTGTCTTAGGTACCTTTAATTTTATCGGTGTGAGCCCATTTCTCATATCTATCATGTTAATAAGCCAAAAATTTCACCAAATAAAAAAATGTATCTGACTCACCATGTGCTAACAAAATCTATGATTGAGGTAGGACTAGCTCAAGTACCTGTGGTAGCCAACTTCGGAGGGTCACTTTTCTGATATATAATGCTTGCTGCCCACCCTTCAGATGTGAATTCTTCATTAGAGCACCTGACTACTCCAAGAGTCGAAGGCCTAGCCAACTAGAAACAGTATCACACCGTTTTATGGTATTTGAATTTGCAATGTTTTAATATGGAGGCTACAATTTTTGAGATTAGGTTATCTGCATCATAACTGGATAGGGAAGAAAAGAGTTTGAGTAGTTAATGATGAATGAGGATTATTTTCAAAGCAAATTCAAATCTCCTCCTCCTTCAGTTGGCAGACACGAAAGAAGGCAATTGGAAGCTCAGAGATTTCTACCAATGGTCCAGAGAATACAGCCATCTACAAGTGTGTGTGTAAGGCCTTCTTGAGGGGTAGGTCAGAGTGACTGATGTGTGTGTGTGCACGGGTGTGTGTGTGTATGCTGTGTGCGTGTCCACAGAGGTAAAGATTTCCTTTTCATTTTTATTGTGATTTGTTGGTTAGTTTCCTGTCTGGGTTGAGTTTTACTTCCAATTTCCACTCCACCCCTAAGTGGAAAAGTCCTTCCTTGAAGAGAAAACCGTAAATAAGGTAAAATCTTTGATGTTAAATACCAAGAGATTAGTGCTTAAAATTTCAGATTTCCATGTAAAGCTGCTTATCCTGAGAGTTCCAAAGCCAGAAAAGAGAAATTCAACAGGACTAACAACTATTCATGAACATTCTATTTAAGTTGATACTTAATACTAAGATCATTTAAAAAGCATTTAGAAATGTTTGCAGTACATAATTTGATTAATACAATTAAGTATGTGCTTATTATTATCATCATCAATGATTTTTACTATAGATATTTTTGGATTGTGAACACATTCTTTGGTCCCTCATAATTGTGGCAAATATAATCTTAGCTTTGAGTCTGAGACGTCTTGATGAAGGAGTTTGTTCTTTGTTGTTCCCGGAGGCAACACTTAATTCAATGGGTGGAGATAACCTAAGAGAATCTCTCTATTAGAGCTGTCCAACAGTGGAATGGAATTTTTTTAAACAAAACTATATTCTGGTCACTATAGATAAGCTGGTCTTGATTCTTTCTCTTATTCCTGTATGTGCAGTTGCTTTATTCTCTTGTATTTCCCTTTGCTTCCTTGCCTCTGTGTGACGCTCCCCCACTCCCGTTTCCAAACACAAATCCATAAACACAAGTCCATATACCCACTCCACCGCATATCATCCTAAACATATAAGCATCTTGATTTCTTCTGAGATAAGATTTCAAAAGGAACTTTTATTAATTATGTAGCTGAAGAAGAGAGAAGGAATAAAGAAAAGGCATAATAAGAAGAGATTCATTTGTAAAACATAATTGGTCTGTAAGGTTAAGAAAGGCATTTTTCCAGCTCCAGTTGGGGCCTCAATGCCTGTTAAAGTCTATTTCCTAATACCTCCAAATCATCTTTATGACTCTGATCTACTTTGCCTCTCTAGATCCTATTCTTACTTCTATCTCCCAAAGATTCTCTCTCTGAACTGTGAATACCTTACAATTACCTTGGTTTTTTGTCTCCCTTGAAGATAGCTATCACTGGACCCCTAGAGTACCTTACCATACATATTGCCTAAAGCACATTACTAGCAGGTATTGGCTGTTTATACTTTTCAGGAAATTTAGGCTATTTTGCCTACTATCTCACACTGGTGCTAAGGAGCCTTGATGATAAATGCCATCCTGCTTCAAGTTTGCCACCATGTTTCTCCTTATTTTGAAGCCCACCTTCCCTTTTGGGATGCCCACTAAGCACCTTTTGTTTTATAAGAGGGTACTCCGAACTCTTAGCTCACTCAAAAATTGGACATAATTGACATACCTTGAACCCAGCTAGTTAAGCCCTACATGACCCAGGATGATAACTGTTAACTTTCTCAGGTTCTCTTTTGGTGGCTCAACCCTTGGCAATTCTCAGGGAAGTGGTTTACCAAACTCTTATTTCTGCAGTGTTAGAATACCAAAATGCTTGGTTATGTATGAGGAGAAAGAAACATCCTTTTCCCCTAAAATAAAAATGAAACTTGACTGAAAGATGCCTTCCAACATAACATAATTAATAAACAAAACAAAACAAAACAAAACCACAGCCTTTGACTACCTGAGAAACTTTAAGTGCAACTTGCATAAAATCAATGTTAAAAATCCAATATGTATGTTCAAGAACAGTGATGTTATGAGAAACATTTAAATTCTAGGATCCCTGAGCTTGAGCAAAAGAGTTGTAGAACAATCAGGAACTCAAATAAAGAGGTTCTTCTTAGGGGATCTGATTCACAAACCTGAACTCCCATGATACACACTGGAAAGCACCCCTAGGAAAAGACACGAAAAGTGAAAATCAGGAACAAAATCAGCCTAACAGGGCCTTTTCAAGTAAAACTAGTTTTTGGAATGGAAAATTAGAACAATTGTTGCTGTGGGAGAAATTGTTAGTCCTTCTTACTGCTAAAAGATATAAAGAAAAGAAAGAAAATTCTGAGACTAACACGATTAAGAAAATTGGAGAACCAAGTACAAGACCTGGAAGAAGTTGGTTCGACATCAACATCTACCACAATGACACCTCATCAGTGGTCTGAAGCAGAAACATTTCTCAAAGGAATCTAATGTTATCCATATCATCCCTCTTCATTTCTCCCTTCCGTATATCAGGATATTCACAAAGCAGTATGTGATACCAATGAAACTTCAGTTTCAATAGTATACTCCTACATATTGAAGTATGTTTTCTGATTAATATTTTTGGTATGTTACTGTGTTTTTTCTACTTTTTCAGTTGATGCCTTTGACATATAAGTCCCCTTCTTTCTCCCCTCTAACATTTTGCTAATGACATTAGAAGTATGTTTTCTTTTTTTTTTTTTTTTTTTTCAACGTTTATCTATTTTTGGGACAGAGAGAGAGCATGAACGGGGGAGGGGCAGAGAGAGAGGGAGACACAGAATCTGAAACAGGCTCCAGGCTCTGAGCCATCAGCCCAGAGCCTGACGCGGGGCTCGAACTCACGGACCGCGAGATCGTGACCTGGCTGAAGTCGGACGCTTAACCGACTGCGCCACCCAGGCACCCCAGAAGTATGTTTTCTGATATTTTTGGTATTACTGTGTTTCTTCTACTTTCTGAATTGATTCCTTTTATATATAAGTTCCCTTCTTTCTCCCCTCTGACAGTTTGCTAATGATATTCATAATACAATAAGTTCAAATAATACTTAAAGAGGTATCTCCAGTGAATTTTTTGGTATTTACTGAGGAAGACACAAAGATACATTTGACAGTTCCTCATTCAAGTTATTTACACTTGAACCTTTACAATAAAGCATTATAAAATCAATTAAAGTAATAAATATAATATATAATAAATACAAAAGACACAAATTTCATATAAAATACAATCTAATTAATACAATATAAAATAACTATAACACAATAAGCATAATTAGCAAGTACACAAATAGATACAGTATACAATAAATTCAAATAATAAACACAATATAAAATACAAAAAAACTAATGCAAATTATGATGAATTCAAGAAATAAATACAATATACAATACATTCAAGTGATGAAAGTAATTTACACTCTAGCATGTACAATAAAGTACCAAATGTAATACACGTTATGAGCTATATAGGAATTAAGCTTCCCATTTCTCTCTTCCCTGACTCTAAATGGAAAACTCAATTAATATTTCTGATCTTCAGTGCTCTTTATCTGTAAAATTAGAAGACAATGTTGATCTGCATTATTGCTAAGGTTTTTGAGACTATAAATACCCTACAGTTCTACAAATATTTAATGTTTGAGGAGGAAGATTAAAAAAGTACACTGCTCTTGGCCTAATACAGAGAGGCCTCTTCCTTATTAACAGTCTCCTTTGGTTTTAGGAGGAATCCAATTTTATTTGGGATAGCAATATACATGGAATAGAGGTACCATTTGAGATCCAGACAATGAGATAAACAGAAATTGCTGAGTAGAGCTTTAAGGAAAGTCTTTTAAGATATGGAGACTTGGGGTGCCTAGGTGGCTCACTCTTGATTTCAGCTTAGGTCATGATCTCACGGTCATGAGATCAAGGCCCATGTTGGGCCTAATATCAGGCTACCCACTGGGCATGGGGCTTGCCTAAGAGCCTCTCTGCCTCTCTCTCTGTCTCTCTCTCTCTCTTTCTCTCCCCCCCCGCCCCTTCCCAGCTTCCACTTGTTCACATGTGCTTGCTTTCTCTCCCTCTCTCAGAAAGGAAGAAAGAAAGAAAGAAAGAAAGAAAGAAAGAAAGAACAGAAAAGAAAAAAAGAATAGAAAAAAACATAAGGAGACTTATGGTTTATCCATTTTTATATTCCTGGAACATGTATATGAATCTGGAAGTGCAGCAGCCATGTTGTGGCCATGAACTGGCAAGGAAGAGGTCCAAAATATTTTTGGAGAGAATAGATAGAATCAGCCTGGGTGTCTATAGCATCCCTGGATTACCTTCCCTCAGATTTGTGTGGTGTGGGGTGTGGGGTGTGTGTGTGTGTGTGTGTGAGAGAGAGAGAGAGAGAGAGAGAGAGAGAGAGAGAGAGAGAGAGAAATACAAAAAAATTCTTATTTAAGCTCAAGAATAGGCAGGTGCTATGAAATTTTGAATTATGAAGTTAGATTCCCTATCTACTAGTCTCTTTCAATAGAAACTTCTGTGCATCATGAGTTATTTTTTCCTCTGTGTCCTACACCTAAATAAATAAGACTTACTCAATACACCAAGCCTTTATTAACTCTTGTCTACATAGTAGGCACTGTTTAGTATTAGGAACAAAAGGGATAACACACAGTCTCTTGCCTTGAGAAACTCAAAAAGTAGCTAAAGACATAGATGTTGCCACACTAGAATAAGACACTGTGGTTCTTGCCACAAGAAAGTTGAGGACAATGTATTACGGAAATAAAGCTAAGTCCTGTCAAATATGATCTTCAAAAACTTAAATATACTTCCAGCACAGGTGTGGCTCTCTTGGTCAGGTGACAGTACACCTGCACAAACACCTTCTGTCATACAACTGAATCTATGCACATTCTCTAGCTCCCACCGAACTGTGCTAGCTAGCTTCAGGCTTACCAAAAAGTTTTAGTAGGTTTATTCTTAGAATTGCCTTAAATACAATGTTTCCATTTTGAAAACACTGTCAAAAGTAGCCAGTAACATTTTCACTTCTGCAGTGGGATTTCCCCCATTTTCCACTAGAGACAACATCAGTGTTTTCTCCTTCCACTCTTTCTTGGACCAAACCAGCGAGGTATCCTCTATAGTAGTTTATACGTAAATAGCAAACACCATGGGCTAACATCCACCAACTTGGCTGCTCCCACCCACTTTTTATCACTTAAGTAGTCAGCCTGACAAACACTGATTCAGCAATCCCTGGTACCCTGGTAGGAAAAGGGCCATCACCCTCAATTATTTCTCAAGAGGAGAATCATCTGGTGGTTAGAAGGCGACTGTGAGTCACAGAGATGCTAATCTAGCCCAAGCCCTGACTCATTCTGTGACCCTTGCCCTACACACTCCACCGCTGGGGTTCCCAAGATATTGGGGTACACTCCTTTATTTACATGTCACAAGGAATGAGCTATATTTAGAGACTATTTGCAAATTAGCTCAAGCTGTGGGACCTAAAGTGGCAGCAACTATGTGAGACATTCAGGAACAGAAAATAGTTGTTCGCATCAAATAGTTTTCTCAGTGCTTAAACATCTACCAGAGAAAGGATTCAAATTTAGAAATTAAGCAAACATCAACGTGTATGAGAATCCTTTCTAGCTGGTCACCTTTATCTCCTGCCTTTCACAAATGTGTGTGCTGACGTCTAGAGTGGAATGACCTGTCCAAGGAGGCACAACTTGCCAGCACTGAATGCCACATCAACCAAGAGAAATATAATGCCAGTCACAAATGTGAACCACAAGCGGAATTTTAAATTTTCTAGTAGAGAAAATTTTTTTAAAAAGTGAAATTCACTTTAAATGTGTGTTTTATTTAGCCTAATATGTTCAAAATATTATCATTTCAACCTAGAGTCAATTTGTAAAAATTATTCACTAAGTACCACATAACTACTTTATGCCTGTCACAGCACTGTTCTGAACTATTCTTTTATTCCCTCATGACCCTTTAAAAAAGAATCTCATCTTTCTCCAGAACTCCTCCTTTCCATCCCTTTCCGGTACTCTACTTTGATTAAATTCCTCTGAAATTCCCTTTGGAAAATTCACTTTCTGTTTACCTGAGAGCCTGAGTGTGTCTAGGGGAATCATCAGTAGGAATTTTATTACTTGTAAGTTATCTTTAATTCCTAACATTTCTGCCTGTCTGAAAGCATTCTCAACAGAAACTAGTCACAGAACCAGCATCTGTGACTTCATGTTGGTGACCTCAGTTGGTGATCTCATAAGAAAAACTGAAAAAATTGCTAACTTTCATTCTCCTAGAAGTTGATCTGTGTCAACACCACGTTCATTCTCAACAACATTATGCCTTAAAATGATATTTCCTTGGATCCTTGGAGTAAGGCATGATTCCAAGTTTAGAGATTTCCAATGGTGAATATTTTGAGTAGAATTCCAATGAACCCAGATATCCACAGAAAGTTGGGTGGTGAGTAGATCAAACCTAGGGAACACACTCCTTTCTCTCTACTTTCCAAGACAGGCCACATTCTTGGAACTGTCAAGTTCACAGCAGACAGTCAGAGGGCTACAATGGCCACAGTAAGCTATCCAATGTGCAACAGGGCTGTATTTCAAATTTTTCTTGGCATTACCTTTTTCTGTAGACAAATAGCAAATGTAACTAAAATAGGCCATAAGCAAAACTCTGAAGTCTACAAGACTGGACTCCATGCCACAAGAATTCATTTTCCTACTTACAAACCACTGTCTAATCTGCATTACAGATAAGAAGCTGGAATCCAGCTTAACAAGTCCATGGCAGCAAGAAAGGGGGAATTTGGGGGAAGGCTTTCAAAAATTGAGGAGGCAGAATAATATGTGTCTCAAAGAAGAAACCATCTCCATAGCTAACAGAAGCATTTATATGTGTGTATTTAGAAGAGGAAGAGAATGATTTAAAACACTGTTTTAAAGAATCATGCTGGACCCACTAGCTTTACAAAATAGGGTGTGGGATGCCAGAAAAGAGGCATGCGCCACGCACGAATCAGAAAGGTATGTGGGGTAAAGAACACCTGGATTCTGCCCACAGTTCTGTCTTTAAGGGGTCATATGATTTAGATCATGTAGTTGATCTTCATTTGCAAAATCTAATCAATTTAAGTTCCCTTAATGTTCAATAATGTAAAATTGTAAATAGAAGGGCAGAGATGTTTTAGAAAAAGAAAAGTTTGTGGGACAGAGGTGGGGCAATTGGCAGGAAAAAAACTGAATGTTGTTGATACTCTCCCATGTGTTTCCAACCACACCACCTCCTTCTAGAGAGGAAGTTTTCTCTTTCTCTGGCACCCAGCTAGATCTCGGCAGAATTCAGGGCAAAAAATCCCCCTGCCCCCTCAATTCACATCCAGCTACATTACAGTTACCAGGGAGATCCTGGAAACATAAAGATCACATACAAGAAGACTGGGAGGCAGGGCAGGGAAGTCCAGCTACATTACAATTCACATCCAGCTACACTACAGTTACCTGGGAGATCCTGGAAACATAAAGATCACATACAAGAAGACTGGGAGGCAGGGCCGGGAAGTCTGTGCTACAGCACAGTGAACAAAGCGCTTGCTCCTACCACCACCTCTCCCCCTTTCCAAGCAACTCATGCCCAACCCTGTCTATTTACAGAGCCATTATGACTATGAAAGCACGAAATATTGGACATAAAGGGTAAACATAAGTTTTATTTTTCATAAAATTTCAACTTCATAATCTTTAAATCTATAGTCGACACCAAATGTAATAACCACTAACCAATGAGAATGAAATATATTCTTTGGTCATTAGCATTAGCTCCCAAGATAAATTTACCCAGCTCTGGTCCTTGGAGAAAGTCTGCCTTAATCCTTGAGGTCCCCAAGGAATAACAAAAAGCATTAGAATTTCAAATAATATCTGTAGTGTGAGAAGCCCATAACATCATATGATTAAAATGTGCTTCTACTTATTTGCCATCATGATATGAATTCCCCTTCTCCGTGGTGTTGCTGACTTTATCCCTAACATCTGTACTGTTTGGAAATACATGGTATGCCCAGTAAGAGAAACTACGGAAAGGTTTCAAGGAAGCCTTACTGTTTCATAAGATTTGTGGCCACAAAAGTTAAACATTTAATCTGGCAGGAACTCAAAGTCCATGCTGCCTCTAGTCCTTCAGCAAATTGTGTTCTGAAAGTAAGTGGATTGGTGTTTTAAACCTAGACACAAGTGCAGTGGAAACAGTGCTGTGAATAGTGGTTAGGTTCCTTTCTAGACTCTAATGCCCACTGTAGCTGGCACACTATATATTTATGATAAATGTGGCTGGAAAGAATACTATTTTTAAAATTCCATAGAATGATTCAGTTCTGCATATGACCCTACTTCCAACTGTTCCTTAGAACACTGGAATAAGCCTTCATCCATGCGGGTTCGGTGCACTGACTTAGTATAAACTATGATAAAGAATAGCTGAGGTCTTTCATCTGATATGGGAACCGGCATGTATTTTATTTTTAAGATATACAAAATTCTTCAGACTCCGAACTAATAAATCAGTTAATGTGAGCAATGTCTGATGCAATCTTCACATGTATTAATGATTTCCCCAGAAATTTCTTTTAACAGATAGTATCAAAACAGAAGTTTCAGAACTTAGCAATTGTAGCATTATGCTATATGTTAAGGTCAGGTTTTTTTAATGTTTATTTATTTGAAGACAGAGAGAGAGAGCTTGAGTGGAGGAGGCACAGAGAGAGGGAGAGAGGGAGAGAGGTGGGGCGGTGTGTGTGGGGGGGGGGAGAGAGGGAGAGAGAGAGAGAGAGAGAGAGAGGGAGAATATGAATCCCAAGCAGGCTCCATGCTGTCAGTGCAGAGTCAGACATGGATCTCAATCCCACAAACCATGAGATCATGACCTGAGCCTAAATCAAGAGTCAGACACTTAACAAACTGAGCCACCCAGGCATCCTGTTAAGGTCACTGTTAAGAAAAGGCAATGTTCATCTGAATCTAGAATGCTGAATGTTTTTGTTTTATTTTTATAGTCACATTTCATCTACTGTAAGAATATCTAAATAATTTGTTTTAACATCTACATTGTAAAGATGTAAAACAATAATCAATCCTATGAATTCCATGACCTAAAATACTACATTGCCTAACCAGGTCCCTCACACTCAACAAAAGAGGATAGATTCATCGCTTATGTTAACTCCCAGCCCCCAACCCCATACAACTCTTTCCTAAGAGAAAAAGGAATTAGGAAGAGTCTTCAAAGACAGTAGATTGCTCAGGAGTATGAGTGTGCCCAACACTTAGGTGCAAACTGATTTTACAAATTAAAAGGAGAGCTACTAAATACTCTGACTTGTCCTCAATAAAAAACCAAGTATCCTTTTTTGTATGTCGCTTATAATTACAAAACAGAAAACAAATGAACAAAAAAAAACCTGCTTTAACTCCAAACACAAAATATAGACATGGCTTTTTGTTATGCTTCTTTTCCTATAGCTAAAAGTCAAGAAATGAACAAAACAATCAATATCTTCAAATTTTTAAGGATTTAACTTACAGAAGCTTTTTTCTTGGGTGATTATTATTCCAATATCAAAGAATTACTATTTCTAGTATCAACTCCCTCCTTTGGATCTGAGTAAGGACCACAGAACCATCCACTTAATCACTTTTTTGTGGTAAAGATGCTTCTATATTTCTAATTAACAATGGTCCCTCTGTGAGAAGAAGCTTTTTCTCATATGCATAAACCCCTAGGCAAGCAGATACAACAAATTTGGAGTTATTAAATTTATCATAATGGTTATATTTGCAAATGTGCCTTAAAATGAAGAGTGGTCTAAGTTAAAGACTCCTCTATCCAAAGAAGTAGCAATATAGACAGAATTGAAACAGCATGATATATTTCTAACTGTAAAAATGAACAGATTTAACTTGCTATTGCATATTTAAAATTCAATACTACAAGAAGAATAGTTGGAGATTTCAATACACTACTTTCAATAACGGACAGGATAAATAAGCAGAAGATCAATAATAACAACAAAATAAGAAGACCTGAATTACACTACCAAACAACTAGACATAATCGACATCTATAAAACACTCCACCAAACGGCAAAATATATATTCTTCTCAAATACACTTGGAACATTCTGCAAGATAGAACACATGCTAGGCCATAAAACAAACCTTGATACAAAGTATGTTCTCCAACCACAATGTAATACAATTAGAAATCAGTAACAAAAAGAAATTTGGGGAGCTCATAAATATGTAGAAAATAAACAACATACTCCTCACCAACAAGTGGGTCAAAGAAGAAATCAGAAGAGAAATATCAAAATATTTTGAGATAAGTAAAAAATTAAGATATACCAAAATATATGGGATTTGGCTAAAAAAAGAGAAGTGCTTAGAGAGAAATCTATGGCTGTAAATACCTGTATTAAAACAGAGAAAGAGAGAGAGAGAGAGAGAGGGAGGGAGAGAGAGAGATCACAAATCAATAACCAAACTTTCAACCTTAAGACATTAGACAAAGAAGAGCAAATTAAACCTAAAGCAAGAAGGAAGGAAATAATAAAGATTAGCATGGAAATAAATAATATGTAGAATAAAAAATAGAAAAAAAGTCAATGAAATTAAAAGTGGGTACTTTGAAAAATCAACAAAATTAACAAATTGTTAACTAGAAAGATCAACAAAAAAAGAATACTCTAATTACTAGACTCAGAAATGAAAGATTAAATATCACTAACAATGTTACATAAATTAAAAAAATTGTAAAGGAATACTGTAAACAACTGTATGCCAATAAATTAGATAATTTAAATAAAAGGAACAAATTCCTAGAAAAATAAAAATTACAAAAATCTCTCAAGAAGAAATATACAAGCTGAATAGATCTGTAACCTGTTGGTAAAGACACTGAATTAAAAATCAAAACACTACCCAAATAAAATCCAGGCCCGGATGGCTCCACCAATAAATTCTGCCAAACACTTAACAAAAAATTAATACTAACTCTTCAGAAAACCAGAAAAGGACTCAGGAATACTTTCCAACTCTCTTTATGAGGACAGTATAACACTGATGCCAAACCAGATAAATCACAAGAAAAGAAGCTACAGATCACTATGTGACTGTGTGATGTGGATGCAAAAGTCCTCAGCAAAAGAGAAAACTGAATCCAGCAACACATGCCAAGTGAGGAATCCAATGTTGAATTAATATCTGAAAATCAATTAATATAATATGCCATATCAACTGAATAAAAAATAAAACTACATGATCTTTTCAATAAATGCAAAAAAAGCATCTGACAAAATCAATACCCTTTAATGATGAAAACACCCAACTAACTAAGAATAGAACTTCTTCAACCCGATAAAGAGTCTCTATGAAAAACCCACAACTAGCATCATACTTAATGATAAAAGACTGGGTGCTTTTCCCTAATAGCAGGAACAAGGAAAGGACACTATCAAGAAAGTGATAACATAACCAATAGAATGGGAGAAAATTTTTAAAATCATTTACCTGATAAGAGGTTTATGTCTAGAATATATAAAGAACTCTTACAACTTAGTAATAAAAGAGAACCTAATTTAAAAAGGAGATGGGGGGCATGAGGGGATAGGCAAAATAGTAAAGGGGATTAAGAGATACAAACTTCCAGGATAAAATAAAAAAGTCATGGGGATTAAAAAGTACAGTACAGGGAACATAATAAATAATACTGTTAATAACTTTGTGTGGTGAGAGATGGTAACTACATTTCTCATGGTGAGCATTTTGTAATGTATATAATTATCAAATCATACGCTGTTCATCAGTGATGAACGTATGTTACATCAACAATACTCCAATTAATTTTTTTTAAGTGGGCAAGGGATATGAATAGACGTTTTTCAAAAATGATATATAAATTGCCAGGAAAGCTTTAAAAAGAAAAAGAAAATAAATGGTGGTAAAATCTATTGTTCATTAAAATCTAGGTAAGCTACTGGTACAAATTCCAAAATTGCCTACATACTCTCACCAGCTTTTCATAAGCACGCAAATTTAATTCTACATCCCCACCGCCAAAAATCTGTGTGAGTTGTGTTTGGCTCACTGAAGGAGATTAAGCCTTGTGCTAAACTGATGTGGTAAAAATTAAAAGTAGATACAAAGATAAATGAGGAATTAATCCCCAAGACTCATGGATACCTAAGGAAGAATGAGGAAGGAAGAAAAATACCTGAGGATAAAATCATTTGGGGGCCAGTTCAGATCCGTAGCCACTGAATCCATCCTCTTCATTCTATCCATGAGAAAACTGAACACCAGGGACATTCGGTGTCTGATTGAAGATCATACAACTAATTGCTGACCAATCATCCCAGTTTGCCTGGGACTGGGACAGACAGGGGGAAGAGATTGGGGGAAAGGAAGGGAGTTCCCAGTGCTAAAACTGGGGAAGTCCTGGGAAAACCTCAACAAGTTGCTAATAGCGATCAAAGTCCACAGTAGCTCCTAACTCCAAAACCTGGTGTTCTTTCTTCAAGGTCATGTTCCCTCAGAAAGAAAGCTCTTTACTTTGAAGAAATTTCTGAGCCTACTTTCCAAAGACTGCCCTCTGGATGAAAAATTTTCACAATCCAAATTAGATGGTGAGTTAAGTTTATAACATGAATAAATACTTGTATTTCAAGACCTAGTGTTCTTTTTGGCCACCAATCATTTTACCAAGATATTTAATATAAACTGAACATCATATCATTTTCCTTCTCATTTGTCACATTAATTCCAGTGAGATTTAAGTTTTCATATGTCTGGAACTGATGTTCCAGCTATAGCACACTGCCATGGAATGGGCATGTGGTCTCTGGAGTCTTCGTTATCACTGATATAATAATCCACACTGAAAACACAGAGACATAAAACTGTTTTGAGTGACTAATCCACTGGCTTCCTTATAAACTGCTGTTATGCCATCACAGGCATAAAGATATTTATATGGAATTAGTTTCTATTTGCTTACCTTAACCAATCACCCATCTAATGCCCATATGGCCATCTTAGAATCAAATCTACAAGAAACCAAAATAAAGCCCTTCACAGCCTCAGACTATGTAGGGCTTCTTACCTGAGGTCTATGGACAGGGTAGGGAAGTATGTGGAGACTATCCAGCACACGAAATGATACATCAAAATTTTCATGTGTGCTTTATAATGTGGAGACAAGATCTAGCATTTGTTACATTCTCAAAGGGGTCATTGAATCAAAAACTGGTTAAGAAGTTAAGCCTTAAATCTTTCCTACATCAAGGTTATCTCATACTCCTTGTACAGAACACAAAAGGAGAGTTAAGTGATTAAGCTTGACCTAGGGGGGAAGGTTGATTAATCCTTGATTAGTTCTCCAGAGGCTACAGAGAGATGAACACACTGAGTAAGAAAACGGATTGGGAATAAAAGTACTGAGAGAGGAACAAAAACAAAACAGAAGCTTAAAACCATTTCTAAGACGTAAGGGAAAAAATCACAGTGAAGGGAAAAAGATATAGTTACTGTTGAGTTTGTCTACCTTCAGTGATTGAGACAGATAGTTGGGACTACCATGAAATCTAATTAGGAAAAACAAAAATGTCCCAAAGCACACTGAGAAATTGTTAGTACCGACAGCTTTTATCTAAGAAACCACTGTAAGTGATTTCTCTTCATCACTTGAACCTTTAACTCTCACTCTTAAAAGATACATTACAGTACTGAGGTAAGCAGTCTCCTTTCCCTAAATCTGGAGAAGGCAAATTGGAAATCTTTAAATCTCATAAGCAACTGAAGCAGGCAATAATTGTTTCTGCCCAAACCAATCTTTGCATGATTGTGCCCAGAAGCAAGGGTAGAGCTAGAAGATGATCAAGTTGTCCTTTAGACTTTTATTTTCCAAGTGATTGATATGAAAAAGAATCAATCAACCATATTCTCATCAAGTTCTCTTGTGTCCTCAAACATCTAAATACGGATTGAATATTTGAGTTACAACACAGTAAATGCAGTAAGGAATATTAGTCATAGCCAAGCAATTGATACTGGAATAAAGAAATGTTATAAGTTTAACACTAATACGTGTCATTCTTGCAACAGAAGAAAGAAAAACACAGGTTTCCAATCAATAAATATGATCTAGTAATGATAAATTTCTGAATATTTTACAAACCAGACTTAATTTTTGTTCCAAGACATTCTTTCATCTCTATTTTTTTTTCATTTTATGTTTCCTTTCATAAGCCAGTGGTTTCAACTAAGGGTTTTTCAGCAAACATTTTCTAAAAGATATGCATAAACAGTATATCACCAATGACTGCCTGAATATGTTTACTATACTTGCACAGTAAAATTATTTATGGCTTTTTACGACAGTTACAAAGGAAAACATAAAATTCTATTATAAATCTTGGCCCTTCTAAGAGGAGATTATGCGCACTCGGTGCAATGTTGATGTAAATGTAATTTTCTAGAGGGCAGATAATCTATCTTTTGAGTAATTTATGCTCAGTCTAATTCCATGCATACTCAGGCACTTACCATTATTCAATGAGACAGAGCACTATAATGATGCTGGCTTATTGATATTCAAACACTTTTTAGGCTCATGCTTTTCCATACTAGTGGTTGGAAATTTCAATGAGAACATTATTGTAAAACCAAAATCTAAAGGAAAAGCTCAACTCAATTTAACTAACCATTACCGGGATATTATCATGTGTTGAATGGTGTGTTAAGTGCCATCGTTTATAAAAGCAATATGAAATATTTTTATGCTCTCTAGTAGTTTGAAAGATCACTGAAAATGCAGAGCAAACACAGGAAACAATTAGAAAATAACACAAGCCAGTAAATGAATGATTACATGTCAACTGTGGAAATGAAAACAGCAAACGTTGGAGCATTCAGAGCAGAGAGACATTGCATGAGCAAATGAAGTTGACGAAAAGTCTCAGGGAGGAGGTCAGAGGAGAGCTGGCCTTTAAAAAATAAAAAATGATTTAGAAATCTTAAAACATAACCCAGACAAGGAAATGGAATTAGCATATCCAAGCCTGGAGCTAGAGCACCAGTTGAAGATGAAGAAGAAACTGACCAGAAGAAACAGGCTCCATTCCAGCAAACGAGAGTGTCGACCTACAGGGTCAAGAGATAACAGAGGACTATAATGGGAGCAACTCTCAGAACTAGAAGATGGAACCTAATAAATAAGACTTGAAAGGGGCTTTAGTTCTCAGTGTGTAAGGTGTCATAAAGTACTCCTTTGTCTAATACCAAGAAAATCTCTCTATAGAAATTCCATTTTAAAGTGGACTGTTAGAGAACGACAAATACCTGTGTGATTTTACTCACATGTGTAATTTAAGAAACAAAGCAAACAAAGAAAAAAAAAAAGACACAAACAAACAAAACAGACTCTTAAATATGAAGAACAAACTGATGGTTACCAAAGGGGAGTTGGAGGGATGGGTGAAATAGGTAAAGGGGATGAAGAGCAAACTTATCATGATGAGAACTGTTGGATCACTATATTGTACACCTGAAACTAATATAACATGGTATGTTAATTATACTGGATTTTTTAATTAAAAATAAACAAATAAAATGGACCACTAGTTTTCAATCAAGAATAAAGCAAGACAGAAAGAGGTATTAAAATTACTTGGAGTTTTTTTTGTATATAATCTATGCTTGTGTTAGTGTCTAAAACATCGCTCTAAAGCCATGTGCCAGAACCTCTGGAGGGAAATATAATGTGTCTAACTGTAAAAAGCTCTATGTATACCCTAACATCAGATGAGAACTATAGCAGAAGGGCTTTGGAAGACCAGACAACAAGACAGCATTTTAAAACAACCCCACACTGTAGGACCAAAATATTTTCTTAACCCAGTGTGTTCGATGTTTAGCTGTACAGAGTAACTTTCCCCACATGCTACTGTCCTAACCAAAAACATGGCTTGGGTTTTGTTCTCAGTTGCTGCAACAAAACCAAACATCTCAACCAGAAGCAAGCAACTGAGGTTGAGCAATGTGACACCATTGGAACATAATAAAATCAGCTGTCATTTAAGAAACTACTCAAAGACAGTTAGAGGTCAGAGACACCACAGGTTTATAGCCTATGTTAACCTTCTATGACATAGATTTTTGCATCACCTCTGGGTATTAGTATAGTTCTTTAAAGATTTATAACTGGAAGGAATACTTTATCTCCCATTGAAAGGACATCTAATTGAAACATATAAAGCAGATGAGCTCTTCTTACTATTTACCTAGTAAATGGGTATTTCATTAACTGTAAGTTTTAGCCAAGCATTTAGGACTTTTGTCTTTGTCTTTTGTTTATCTTTACAGAGCTTAGAATTTTCTAGGTTGAAGTGTATTTACTAATACAAGGAAATACATAATCATAATATGGTACATACTATGGATACCCAGAAAATACCACATCTTGAGTTGGGGACCACCAGCACAACCAATGGACCTGCTAGTTACTAGGGACGAAGGAAACAGAACTCTTTATATTCTTTTCTTAGTGGGCTTGAGGAAGCAGATTCCATTCAAAAAAGTAAATGGTGGGGCACCTAGGTGGCTCAGTCAGTTGAGCGTCCGACTTCAGCTCAGGTCACGAACTCATGGTTCTTAAGTTTGAGTCCCCGCATCGGGCTCTAGCTAACAGTCTGCTTTAGATTCTGTATCTCCCTCTCTCTCTGCCCCTCTTCCTGCTCATACTCTATCTTTCAAAAATAAATTAAAAAAAAAAAAAGTAAATGGTGAAGTTTTGAACAAGTACTTCATTTCCTTGATTTGAAGATATATTCTTCCCATATTAATGTTCCTGAAACTGGGATACCTCTTTCCATAGGCACATGCATTTGATATAGAAACTTTTCCCTGATGATACTATTAAATTGATGGCACATCTTACAATTTATAGCATCTTAGAACCAAGGAATTTTTTTTAAAGGATAAGGATATAAAACAGAATTTGTGTGGTCATTTGTGAGGGCACAGCAAAGACTGGACAGGTCAGGTCCATGGTGAGGTTGATGAGTATATATTGTGACTTCCTTCCCTTCCCTATCCTTCAACTCTATGTCTAGATGATGTGATAATAAAGCATTCCTAACAATGTCCCCTCACAGCCATGTACTTATAATGAGCTCCATCTCACATAGGGAGAATCATGCATAAGAGATATGAAAGGATGTGAGCACTCCCCAGGAGTAAAAAGCCAGAAGCATAATGTGGGGTTCTAACCTCATCCCAGAGGGAATAATTACATCTACCACTCCACCTCCTATTCACGTAATCAATTATCAATCCACCTTACAAGTAATGTAAACCTTTTTATCTCTTGTTTCAGTCAAGAGGGTCATGGAAGCAAATATCAGGTCAAATGCCGATATTATATTGATGAATAGAATGCTGTTTTAGAGAAAATGATCTTAAGAAAGAGTAAGTCTCAGTATACAAAGACCTGGATTTTAACTCTGGCTTCTTCACTAGGGTCTTATATAAGTGACTTAATCTTACTTTGACTCTTTTTGATTGTCCCTACCTAATGACATCCAACAGAAAATAATAAACATTGACTCACTTCCCAGAGATGTTTTAAGCAGCAACGAGTAATACTTTCAAAGGCTTTTCACTGCCATTATTGAAGTCTGGGGTTTCAAAATCAAAATAGCTTAATTTTCTTTAAGTTACTTCTATAAAAACAAAATACTCTTAAACTTAATAGAGAATTTCATCAAAGATGAAATCTGAATTTGAAATAGTTGGCGGGGGGTATGGAGGGCAGAATAGAGTATATAGAAAAGGAAATAGCTATAGAAGCCAAATTTTAAAGTTCATATGAATGATACACCATCAACTATGAGGTACTTTAAGCAGTAAGTTTCCTTTCAAGCATAAAACTTCTTAACCACCCTCAATAGTCCCTCTGAATGTGTCTGATGGTAGAATTCACAGATCCAAAGCTTAGCAGCTGCTGAAATCTGATAAACAGGGTTTTATTTGTGAGACTGTGCCAAGATTTGTTTTTGAAAAACTTAAAGTGAAGGGCAAATGACTATAAACAGCAATTACCTTGTGACCACTTTGAAACAATTAACATAAATATAGAATCTTTCCCTGAGGAAAAATGTGGGAAGTAATCATGATAAGATGGTCTCCATATGGGGAAAACACCTTGTTTAAATTAAGCAGCTACTGGTAGATCAATATCAGATCCAATCATGGAAACACTTTTGTATTCAAATGAGAGTGACCTTGTGACAAAATCAATCTTACTCAAGGTGAAGAGGAAAGTTTCAAAGTTCAAGGCACACATAAATTTTCTTTTTGTTTAATTACCAACCCGATTATTACTTGCCTGGTATCTGTAAGCTACCATCTTGGATAGATGTCAGCTTACTAGAAGACTTTCTACTTGCTATGATATAAAATTAGAAGTTATTGCTAGAAGTATCTTCATGGTCTTCCAACACCTCTTCCCTCAACCTTGCACAATTCTCCCCTCAATATTTCTACAAGAATCAAAAATATGAAAAATACATCTGCCTCCTCTCTGTCTGTCTCCCTCCACATATACACATATACTTTCCTGCACCTGATGTTTAATAAATATTGGTAAACTGGGGTGCCTGAGTGGCTAAGTCAGTTAAGCATCCAACTCTTGATTTTGCCTTAGGTCATGATCTCATGGTTTGTGAGATCGAGCCCCACGTCAGGCTCTATGCTAATCGCATGGAGCCTACTTGGAATTCCTTCTCTCCTTCTCTCTCTGCCCATCCCTACTCGCTCTCTCTCTCTATAGACAGATAGATAGATAGGTAGATATCAAAATAAATAAACTTAAATATATATATATTGGCAATCTCACCCAATAATTCTATTTTCCCACACACAAGGAACTTCTCTATTTTACCAGAAAATAACTTAAAAATAGTGAAAAAAATTCATTAAAGGAATTAAAATTTTACACTAGAAACTATTCATTTAATATAAAAGAAAGCAGCAAAGGAGAAACATAAAATAGAGGAAATATATAAAAAACAAAAAGTAAAATAGCAAATATAAATCCAACTATACCAATAATAGTATTAAATGTAAATGAGTTAAACAATTCAATGGAAGTCAGAGATTGTCAGACTGGATAAAATACAAGATCCACCTATTTGCCCTACATATTCAAATAAATAAAAGATTGAAAGTAAAAGGATAGGAAAAAATGTGATGCAAACAACAACCACAAGAAAGCTTGAGTAGATATACTAATATCAGGCAAAACAGCAACGCAAAAGTTGATAGATAGATATTTCATAATGATAAAATGGCCAATCCACCAGAAATATAGCAATTATAAACATATACATTTAACAACTAAATCCCCCAAAATACATAAAGCAAAAAGTGACAGAATTCAAGGGGGGAACAAATGATTTAACAACAATAATTGTTATTTCTTTCTAAAAGGATAGAAAAACTAGAGAGAAGATCAAAAAGAAAACAGAAGAATTGAACAACGCTACAAAGGCAGATTTAACACACATCTATAAAATGCTCTAACCAACAGCTGTAGATACACATTCTTCCCAAGCACACATGAAAATTTCTCCAAGATCCACCATATATGCTAGATGAGAAAACAAGCCTCAATAAATTTAAAAAGATTGAAATCATACAAGTGTGTCTGCTAACCATAATGGAATGAAATTAGAAATCAATAACAAAGATATTTAGAAGATTTGCAAATATGTACAAATTAAATAACACCTTCCTAAACAGCCAGTGGGTCAAAGAAGAAATAATGAGAGAAATTTAAAAATCCTTGAGATGAATGAAAATAAAAGCACAATACATTAAACTTACAATATGCAAATAAAGCAATGCTTAGAGGAAAATAGTTGAAAATGCCTATATTTGAAAAAAAAAATCTCATAGTAGTAACTTAACCTTCACCTTAAGATACTGAAAAAGGAAATTAAGTTAAGCCAAAGCATGCAAAAGGGAATGAAATGATAAGCATTAAACTGGAAACTATTGAAATAGGGAATAAAAAAAATGAAAAATTAATGAAACCAAAGTTGGTCGTTTGAGAAGATAAACAATATTGACAAACTTTTAGCTATATTAACCAAGAAAAAATGAGAGAAGATTCAAATTACTAAAATCAGGAATGAGAAAGGAGACATCAATACTGACCTCACAAAATTCAAAGGGATTATAAAAGAATATTGTAAACCCATGCCAACAAATTAGATAGCTTAGATTAAATGGAGAAACTCTTGGAAAGACACAAACTACACTGGGGCGCCTGGGTAGCTCAGTCTGTTAAGCGCCTGACTTTGGCTCAAGTCATGATCTCACAGTCTGTGGGTTCCAGCCCCAAGTCAGGCTCTATGCTGACAGCTTAGAGCCTGGAGCTGCTTCGGGTTCTGTGTCTCCCTCTCTCTCTGCCCATCCTCTGCTTGTGCCCTGTCTCTCTCTCTCAAAAATAAATAGACATTAAAAATTTTTTTTTTTTTAATTTTTTTTTTCAACGTTTATTTATTTTTGGGACAGAGAGAGACAGAGCATGAACGGGGGAGGGGCAGAGAGAGAGGGAGACACAGAACCGGAAACAGGCTCCAGGCTCCGAGCCATCAGCCCAGAGCCCGACGCGGGGCTCGAACTCACGGACCGCGAGATCGTGACCTGGCTGAAGTCGGACGCTCAACCGACTGCGCCACCCAGGCGCCCCAAAAAATATTTTTGAAAAAAGACACAAACTATGAAAACCAACTCAAAATAAAAAACAGAAATTCTGGATAGAGCTCTAGAAAGTAAAGAAATAGCATTAATAATTCTAAAACTTCCCACAAAGAAAATCCCAGACACAGCTGGTTTCACTAGTGAATTCTCCCAAAGATTTAAAAAATTGTTTTGTTGTTGTTAATGGTTTTATTATTTATTTTTGAGAGAGAGACAGAATGTAAGTGGGGGAGGGACAGAAAGACACAAAAATTAGCTCTAAATGGATAGTAGACCTAAACATAAGAACTAAAACTACAGAGGTCCTAGAAGAAAACATAGGATTAAATCTTAGTGACCATGGGCAAGACAAAGTTTTCTTAGACACAACTCCAAAGCATAAGTGACTGAAGTAAAAATAGATAAATCAGACTTCATCTAAATTAAAACCAGGTTGTACTCTGAAGGACATCTTCAAAAGACAGTCCACAGAATGGGAGCATATTTTTGCAACTCAGATCTGACAAAAGACTTGTATCTAGAGTATATAAAAAAACTACCCACTACTAATAAAAAGACAAATAGCCCAATTTACAAATGGACAAAGGATTTAAGCAGATATTTTTCCAAGGAGGACATACAAATGGAAAACATGCACATGAAAAGATTCCAGACATTGTTAGTCAGAGATATCAAAATCACAAAGACATACCACCTCACACCCACAAGGATAAGGTATAATTAAAAAGACAGACAACAAGAGGAAAAATTGGACCCTCATACTTACTAGTAAAAATGTAAAATGGTGCAGTTGCTTTGGAAAACAGTTGACAGTCTCTCAAAATGTTATACATAGAGTTATGATATGACCCAGGAATTCTACTAATCATCATATACCCTAGAGAGATGAAAACACAAGCCACACAAAATCTCACAGAAGAAAGTTCATAACAACATTAATTCTAACAGCTAAAAGGTAGAAATAACCCAAACATGGGAATGCAAGCTGGTGCAGCCACTCTGGAAAACAGTATGGAGGTTCCTCAAAAAACTAAAAATAGAACTACCCTACAACCCAGCAATTGCACTACTAGGCATTTATCCAAGGGTAAATGCTGTTTTGAAGGGACACATGCACCTCCATGTTTATAGCAGCACTATCGACAATAGGCAAAGTATGGAAAGAGCCCAAATGTCCATCCATGGATGAATGGATAAAGAAGATGTGGCATATATATACAATGGAGGATTACTCGGCAATCAAAAAGAGTGAAATCTTGCCATTTGCAACTACGTGGATGGAACTGAAGGGTATTATGCTAAGTGAAATTAGAGAAAGACAAACATCTTATGACTTCACTCATGAGGACTTTAAGAGACAAAACAGATGAACATAAGGGAAGGGAAACAAAAAGAATATAAAAACAGGGAGGGGGACAAAACAGAAGAGACTCATAAATATGGAGAACAAACTGAGGGTTACTGGAGGGGTTGTGGGAGGGGGAGATGGGCTAAATGGGTAAGGGGCACTAAGGAATCCACTCCTGAAATCATTGTTGCACTATATGCTAACTAATTTGGATGTAAATTATAAAAGAAAGAAAGAAAGAAAGAAAGAAAGAAAGAAAGAAAGAAAGAAAGAAAGAACCCAAACATCCATGAACTGATCAAGGAATACGCAAAATGGGATAAATACATAGGATGTGATATTGTTTGGCTGTAAAAAGTCACAATATACGGATATAAGCTACAACACAGATAAACCTTAGAAATATTACGCTAAGTACAAGAAGCCACATGCAGAAAAAAGGTCATATATTATTCTATTCATCTGAAATTTCCAGAATAGAAAAATCCATAGAGGCAGAAAATAGGTTAGTGGTTACTTTGGGCTGGGAGCTTTGGGGGTAAATGGGGTATGATGGCTGATAGGTACTGGGTTTGTTTGAAGGATGATGACAATATCCAAAAATGGATTATAGTGAGTTTCACAACTCTGTGAATATACTAAAAAAAAATGAGTGTGTGAATTATTTGATATATGAATTATATCTCCATAAAGCTGTGTGTGTGTGTGTGTGTGTGTGTGTGAGAGAGAGAGAGAGAGAGAGGACTTAGAACTTAACCACAGCTTTAAGATCATGTCCAAATTATGCCAGTCTTTCAAGCCCTTCCCTGCTCCAAAATCACATGTCACATGACGTCATCCTCCTTCCAAATTATTTCCAACTGTATTAGTTATCTATGGCTCTGTAACAAACTACTCCCAAATGTAGCAACTTAAAACAACAAACGTTAATTATTGTATAGTTTCTGTGGGTCAGGAATCTGGGAATGGCTTAGCTGGGTCCTCTGGCTCGGCCTCTCAGTGTCTGCCAAGGCTGCAGTCATCTGAAGGTCTGACTCAGGAGTAACTTCCCTCACTCACATGGCTCTTGTCGTGCCTTGGATCCTCGGTGGCTGTTGACTGGAAACACCCCACCAGCTCCTTGCTACACAGGCCTCTCTATAGGACAGTCCATCACTCCTTTAGACAAAGTGATGGTGCATCAGAGGGAGCAGGACGAAAGTCAGTCTCCTTAATCACCTAATCTTGGAAATGGCATCCTATTGCTTTTGCTAAATTCTGTTCCTCAGAAAGGAGTCACTAGCCCCAGGGCATGCACAAGGGCATAAATCCCAGGAAGAGTCAGATGGGGGCATCTCAGAGGCTGCCTGCCATAGCATCTTACACCATTTGATCCCAATGGGCAAGTTTGCTCCCATCTTCCAGGCACAGTTTGCGCCTTCCTGCCTGGTACCTTTATGCTTTACTCACCTTATCCCTTCACCCAACACCTTCACCAACTCAGTCAGACCATTATTCAAGATGAGCTCAAATTCCATGTGTTCCATGAAATTTTCCCTGATTACCCTTCATTACTCTCAATTCCTTCATATCTTATAATTACACTACATAATTTGCCCCTTAATTATCTGCTGCCTTGCTTCATTATTCAAAGTATGTCTCTTCTGACAGCAAATGCTTCACCTGAAACTTTGTTAGAAATACAGACTTTCAGGGGCGCCTGGGTGGCTCAGTCAGTTAAGCGTCCGACTTCGGCTCAGGTCACGATCTCGCCGTCTGTGAGTTCGAGCCCTGAATCCGGCTCTGTGCTGACAGCCCAGAGCCTGGAGCCTGCTTTGGATTCTGTGTCTCCCCCTCTCTGTGCCCCTCCCCTGCTCATGCTCTGTGTCTCTCTGTCTCAAAAATAAATAAAAACATTAAAAAAATAAAAATTTAAGAAACACAGACTTTCAGGTCTTATCCCAGACCTACTGAATCAGAATCTGCATTTTAACAAAATTCCCAGTGATACTCATGCACATAAAAGTTTGGGAAACACCATGGAATTTTACCAGTCGTTACTGCAGGTAGACCTGTATAGGTCTCATATCCTCGACTAGGTTATAAGCACTTGGACAAGTCCCATATTGTATAATTTTTGCTGTCTCTCTCTCTCACACACAAGCATATTAAACAGTTTAGTGCTGAGCACATTCTAGAACACAAATTTAACCTGCCAGAGAGGAAACACCATAGTATGAACTAACTGAATTTTAAAAGATTAGAATACATAAATGAATCAAAAGACCTAAATTGTAATCTTAGTTCTGCTACTCACCAGTCTGAGTGACTTTAGGCAAGTCAATTATTCTACCTTTCCATTTCTTTTTCTGAAAAATGAGGTTACTACCGTGGAATCTCTGATTTTCAACTTATTTCTAAATATTTATTAATCCACAATAAAGCTTGAATGAACATAATTTGAAACTGCTGAAGGAGTAAGAAAATATTCTGGAAACTTTTAGTGCCTTATGGTCATCAACATGAACATTAGTATTAATTGCACTGTAAATGTGGGGAAATGTTGCTTAGTCCAGGACTGTTTAGGAAAAACCATGCAATTGTACGTCCTATGTTTCATTTCTCTTCTAACTTAGGCCATGCCAAATATTTACTCAATTGAAGAAATAAAGTAAACTGTTAAGAAGCTTAAAATGAGTTTTTGGCTGGAGAACGGGACTAGCTAGGAGGACAAATGAAATCTCCCCTATTTTACACCTTGGGAATCTCCCCTACACTCCTCAGCTCAAACTCAGGCTCTATCTATAAAATTCAGACTAGAGACAAGAATTTTGCCTTCAAAAAAAAAAAAAAAAATCACGAATTTCCATCAGGCTCCAGCATCTTCTATGTTACAGAGAAGAGTGAGATTTGTTATCTGCAGCAGCAACACAAGGCTGAGTAAGAGTGGACACATAGTTTTGTTCTTTTTTTTTTAAGGCACTCAATTGAATTTCCTCTTCTACCTGAAAGTAAGGTCCAATCCCACCCCCAGAGTTTAAATTGGCACTTCCCCTGAGGACCTGGACTCCAATTACATCTTATCTTCCGATCTCTACATCTCTTCAAGTTCAAGGTCTCCACCTACTCTCCAGGAATAAAGGGCTGCTCTTTCCTTGTCCAGGTTTCCCCAGCCTTTGTTCTCCTCCCTTACCCTGGAGAGGGTAAGAATTCCCCTGCAGGATCAGTTTACTTTATGTATTTCTCTATGTTCTTTACTGTTAGAACAAGTCCTGGGTGTGGAAAATTGACTTCATAGTGATAACAAAGCTGGTGGGCAGGGTTGCTGAGAGTGTGGTCTGAGCTGGAGATGCTGAGTTACCGGGCTCGCATGCTCCCACACTTACTTGTCTACATTCATCGTAGCTTTTACTCCCTGCAGGACTGCTCCCAGAGACAGCACCCAACCACCCACGTGTAAGTTTATGAGAAAAAGAATGGTGGCAGTGATGATGATAATAACAATAACGGCACTAGTAATAACTGGCTGCCTCTGAACAGAAGCATATTTTTGGTTTCTGTCCTCAGGCTCCAAAGTGGTTCACATGGTGCAAACTGGTTAAGTGTGTCAGCACTTCGGCATTTTCATGTTATCTATCTGCCCACTCCGGGACCCTCTTGGCACTGACTTGCACTTTGAAATGTATTGCTCATTCCTCCGCAAACTGGACAACGAGGACTATTCCCAGACTTTGAGATCATTCAAGACACGTGGGGTCCCAGAGATCATTATCCTGGAAGCACAAAGTCAAGAATAAACATGGGCACTCAAATCTGCCTAAAGAAGGAAACTCACATACCCTTTCAGCAGGTAAATTGTGCTCACAGCCAAATGCTGCTTTGGTAAAGTTGTCCTGAGAAATGCTCCTTCTGTAGAGCGAATCTCAGACACCTGGACAGAAATGGCAGAGCCATCACAAAGAGATGAGTGACAGTAGCACTGAGCCAGGGACCAGGAACTGGGTTCTAGTACCATTTCCACCACTAACTCTGGCCTTGAGTGAGCCATCTCTCCTTCCATGCACTCAGCTTTCCCATCTGTGAAATACAACAATTGGACACCATGTATTTTGCAACTTGCCTATTCATAAATATCTTATCGAACACTTGTTATAAGTCCAGATTTCCATATTGCTTCCTTGGAGATGCTGGCTGAGTAAGTCTAGCAGTAAGGTCCAAGGATCTGCATTTTAACAAATGACCCAGGAAAGCCTCTATAAACATCAACTTAGGAGACACTGGAACTCATGACGTCTAAAAGGTCTTCCAGGTCTGTAGTCTCCAGAAGCCAGCTGGTCACTATTAAGCTTCCACTCCCTACATAGTCCTGCTAGATCATCAAGATCATAGGAGTAATAGCTACTATTTCTATAGTGCCAGCCACTATTCTAAATGCTTCCCATACATGAACTAGTTTAGTCTTCACAATAAACCTATAAGGCGGGTACTATTATCTTTAAAAATTCTTTAATGTTTATTTATTTTTGAGAGACAGAGAGAGACCGAGTGCAGGGGAGGGGCAGACAGAGAGGGAGACACAGAATCTGAAACAGGCTTCAGGCTTTGAGCTATCAGTACAGAGCCCGACACAGGGCTCAAACTTGGGAACGGTGAGACCATGACGTGAGCTGAAGTTAGACGTTCAGGTGCCCCTAAGGCAGTTATTATTATTATCCTTATTTTAAAGACACAGAAACAGAGGCATAAAGATTAAATGATTTGCCAAAGACAGCTTGGATAATAAGGAAATAGGATAGGGATTCAAACACAGGCATCCAGCTACAGTGTAAGTCCAGCAAATGTGAAATAGTTCAGAATCCCCCAGCATTAGGCATTTGGTAAACAGTTTAAAAAGCCCTGTAGCAACTAATAATAGTAATTTAGCAATCATCTACTTGGATCAGTGTCTCAAGAGCCACAATAGCTGAAACAGGAAAGTTAACAAGGCAATGTGCTGGGCTCCATCCCTGCTTCAACCAGAGTAAACTAATTCTGTTTGTGGGATATACTAAGGCCCATGTCAGATTTCATTTGGTGCCCAGAAAAAGGATTCTTGTGATTAAAACTGGAGCATTAAAAAATCATTGATCTAGGCTACCTTTTTTCATGTAAATAAGAAAAGTGACTCCAAATGATTAAGAAACTTCTCCAGAATCACACAACAGGTCTGTACCAGCTGCCTGTAAATCCCCAGGTTTCCAGAATCCTTTCTTAGGGTCAAAATGGACT
Organism: Lynx rufus; assembly: GCF_022079265.1. Classification (NCBI taxonomy): domain Eukaryota; kingdom Metazoa; phylum Chordata; class Mammalia; order Carnivora; family Felidae; genus Lynx; species Lynx rufus. The sequence goes on along the minus strand of NW_025814823.1, from coordinate 206,946,635 downwards.
TGTCAACCTGATGGACTTGAACCCACTAAAATTAATACAGAATAGCAAACTATCCATCAGAAAACTGAAGGTCAGATGAAGAAATCAGAGCAGCAGCATTTGAAATGTGACATTCATAGTGACACGAAAGGGAAAGGAAGGTGACCCGTGTCAATGGCTGTGTCTACCCTATGCTATCTATGAAGTCAAGATCTATGACTGTCTCCCCCAGTAGCTGTAACATCACCAAAAATCAGGAAAAAAAAGCCCCCAGGCCTGTGTTGAAGTGGAAAAATGGTTAGTACTGAAGTTGGAGGATCTGAATATGAACTCTAACTGCGCCACTTCCTACCTGGATAATGACACTAGTGATTAGACAAGCCACTGAAATGAGGCTTTCATGAGACTATGTCAATAAGCCTACCAACCATAAAGGTGTTTGATAAACACAAACATCTTTTAGACTGCAAGCTTCAGCTCACAGCTCGATTTTACTGGTTTGAACTTGTACCATAGAAGAGATCTGCTAATACAACTATTATGCCATGATGTTGAGAGGAGGGCTGACCGCATACAGGAGGAGAAGAGACTAGAACTCCCAGGAAATTTCCCTGGGCTACCCCTTGCCTTGAACTTCTGTTGACATGTATAACCATAAAGAAATAAAGAGGAAATTCTGTAATGTTTGAGCACTGATGAGCTATCAAGTAGATGTTGTGACCATTATCGGTGTGATTCAGTGAATGACTCAATTTTTCCACTGGGACACCACCTAGAGGTCACCAGAGGTTTAAAGGTTAATGAGGACTTTGGCATGGAAGTCAGTGCTGCTGATATCACACACTTTTCTTGCTTACCTCTGCCTCTGGTTAGTCGACAAGGAGGGAGCTGTATGTTAGCCTAAGGGCAGGTTGCAGTGGAAAGGCACTGAAACACCAAAGTAGTGCCATCATCAAGCAAGAGGTTTCATTGCAAATCAGATCAATATTTGTCCCCCCCCCCCCGTGCCAGAATGAGAGTTCTTAGAAGGAACAAATGATAAAATATGAAAGTCCCTCTTCATCCATCCTGAATTTTCATCATTCATTTTTTTGACAAATGGATCAAGTGTTGACTTAGCCCATTCAGGTTAATATAACAAACTACCATAGGTGGGGTAACTTATATAAACAACAGAAGAGAAATAAATTTCTCATACTTCTGGAGACTGGAAGTCCAAGAACAGGGTGCCAGCATGATTGAGAGCTGGTAAGGGTCCTCTTCTAGGTTGCAGACTGCCCACTTCTCAGGGTTTCCTCACATGACAGAATGAGGATGAAACAGACACTTTCAAGCAAGCATAATACTGAGCATTGTTCTCTACCAGTTTCTAGATTAAAGGGTGTGTTTCAAGAAAGGGGAAAATGGGGGCGCCTGGGTGGCGCAGTCGGTTAAGCGTCCGGCTTCAGCCAGGTCACGATCTCGCGGTCCGGGAGTTCGAACCCCGCGTCGGGCTCTGGGCTGATGGCTCAGAGCCTGGAGCCTGTTTCCGATTCTGTGTCTCCCTCTCTCTCTGCCCCTCCCCCGTTCATGCTCTGTCTCTCTCTGTCCCAAAAATAAATAAACGTTGAAAAAAAAAATTTTTTTCAAAAAAAAAAAAAAAAAGAAAGGGGAAATGATCCAGAAAGAAAATCTGAAATATAAAAAGAAATGATGAGCAAAGAAAATGGTAAATATATGACAAAATTTAACATAAGCTATAAAAAATAGTAATAATAATGGGGGAAGAATGGTGAAAATCAAGCTTTAGCACTTAAATACTAGACAATATAACATAAACCTGGAGGGCATGATTGACGATTGGTGCTCAAGTTTTCTAAAATCTTTGTATTGTGAGGGAGGAATATCTGAGGTCCAATTTTATTTGGCAAGAGTGCATAGGAGCTTTGCTTAATAAAAATGGCCTGTCTGATGCAGTGAGGAAATCCTAAAGATAAAATAAATACCCCACACTGAGATGTTGACCAAAGCAGAAAATGAGGACAGTGGATGGGAAAGAATTTTCAAGTGAGGAAAGAAAAGCAAAACTTCCGTTCTCAAAATTCACTTAATAAAAGAATACTCAGAAAAGAATAGTTCAGGACATCAGCAAAATGACAGAAGAGGAGGTTCCCAGTTCCTATGCCCCACAGAAATAATGACTTGGCAGCTATTTACAGACAGAAGTGTCTTTGCGGAAGCTTTGGAATGTAGGTAGGAGATTGTGAAACCCTAGTGGAGCCAAGACTGAGAAGGGCTGTTTTGAGAAGGCAGGCACATGCCTCAATGTCAGGCTTGCTGACTAGTCCCAATCAAAGACCAGAAATAGCCGCAATCATCAGTGAATCTGGCTCCACCCCACTCTGCCATCATCCAGGAACAGTCCTCCATACCCGGTTAAAGGCCTGCGATCTACAGACCCAACTGCAGACCCGGAAAGAGCCCCGAGCCAAAGTTAGTAGAAGGAAGGAAATAATAAAAATTAGAACAAGAAAAAAATCAAATACAGAATAGAAAAATAGAAAAAAAAAAACAACAGAAGAGTTGGTTTTTGAAAAATAAACAAAATTGACAAACCCTTAGCTAGACTAAGATAAAGAGAAGACTCAGAGAAGTAAGAACAGAAATAAAAGAGGAGACATTACAGTAGATGCCTCAGAAATTAAAAGGACCATAAAGTACTGTTATGAACAATTATACTCCAACAACTTGGATAATCTAGATGAGTGGATAAATTCCTACAAGCATACAACTTACCAAACCAGAAATCAGGAAGAAATTGGAATCCTGAATAGACCAATAACAAATAAGAAGATTAAATTAGTAAACAAAACCCTCCCAACAAACAAAAGCCCCAAATCAGATGACTTCATAGGTGAATTACATCAAACATTCAAAAAATAATTAATAGCAATACTCTTCAAACTCTTCCAAAAAAATAGAAGAAGATGGAACACTTCCAAACTCATTTTATTAGGCCAGGATCACCCTGATACTAAAACCAGAGAAAGATACCACAAGAAAAAAAACTATGGGCCAATATTCCTGAACATAGATGCAGAAATCCTCATTAAAACACTAGCAAACCAAGTTCAATAGCACATTAAAAGAATCACACACCATGACCAAGTCAGATTTATCCCTGAGATGCAAGGATGGTTCAACATATGCAAATTAATCAATATGATACACAATATTAATAGAATGAAGATTAAAAACCACACGATCATCTTAATAGATATAGGGAAAGAGTTTTACAAGATTCAACATCCAATCATGATAAAAACTCTCAAGAAACTAGGGACAGAAGGGCGTTACCACAACACAATAAAGAGCATATATGAAAAGCCCACAGTTAACATCATAATCAATGGGGAAAACTGAAAGCTTTTTCTCTAATATCCATTACAATGCAAGAACACTCACTCCTACCACTTCTATTCAACATCGAACTGGAAGTCCTAGCCAAAGCAGTAGACATGGAAATGAAATGAAATTATCCAAATTGGAAAGAAAGAAGTTATCTTTGTTTGCAGATGACATGATCATGTGTAGAAAACCCTAACTAAACAACAACAAAAACTATTAGAACTTATAAATGAATTCTGTAAACCTTCAGGTTAGAAAGTCAACACACAAAAACAGTGGTATTTCTACACACTGATCATGAACTTCTGAGAAGGAAATTATGAAAACAATCCCACTTACAATCAGAACAAAAATAATAAAATACTTAGGAATAAACTTAACCAAAGTGAAAGACTTGCATACTGAACATTAGAATACACTGAGGAAGAAAATTAAAGAAACAGATAAATGGAAAGACATCCCATGTTCACAGATTAGAAGAATTAATATTGTTAAAATGTCCTTAATACCCAATGTGATCTACAGATTCATTGTAATCTCCATCAAAATCACAATGGCAATCTTTATAAAAAGAGAAAAAACAATCCAAAACTTCATATGGAACCTCAAAAAGACTCCAAAGAGCTATGCAATCTTTAGCAAGAAGAACAAAGCTGGAGGCATCACACTTCCTGATTTCAAAATATATTACCAAGCTAAGGTGATCAAAACAGTATGGTAATAGTATAAAAACAGACATAAACAAATGGAATAGAATACAGAGTCCAGAAATAAACCCATGTATTTACATTCAACTGATCTTCTGCAAGACTGCCAAGAACACACAACAGGGAAAGGAAAGTCTCTTCAATAAACAGTGCTGAGAAAATTGGGTATCTATTTGCCAAAGAATGAAATTGGACCCTTATTTTATACCATATAAAAAAAAATCAACTCAAAATGGATTAAAGGCTTAAATGTAAGATTTGGATCTGTAAAATTCTTAGAAGAAAACATAGAGGAAAACTTCTTGACATTGCTCTGGGTAATGATATTTTATATATAACACAAAAAGCACAGAGAACAAAAGCAAAAAATAGATAAGTGGAGTTGCATTAAACTAGAAAGCTTCTGTACAGCAAAGGAATCAATCAACAGAGTGAAAAGTCAACCTACAAAATGGAAAAAATATCTGCAAACCTTATATCTGATTATCTGATAAAGGATTAAAATCCAAAATATCTAAGAAATTTATACAACTCAATAGCAAAATTAATTAATTAAAATAACACAACTAAAAAGGGATGAAGGACCTGAATATACATTTCTCAAAAAAAAAAAAAAAACCCCATACAAATGGTCAATAGGTACATGAAAAGGTGTTCACCATCACCAATAATCAGGGAAATACAAACCAAAACTACAGTGAGGTATCACCTCACACCAACTAGAATGGCTATTATCAAAAAGACAAAAAATTACAAGTGTTGGTGAGAATGTGAAAAAAAGGAACCCTTGTACATAGTGGAAATATAAATTAGTACAGCCATTATGGAAAACTGTATGAAGGTTCTTCAAAAATACAAACGCAGGGGCGCCTGGGTAGTTCAGTTGGTTAAGTGTCTGACTCTGGCTCAGGTCATGATCTTATGTGCAGTTCATGGGTTCAAGCCCCACATCAGGCACTGTGCTGACAGCTTGGAGCCTGGAGCCTGTTTCAGATTCTGTGTCTCCCCCTTTCTCTGCAGCTCCCCCCACAATGCTTACACTCGGTCTCTCTCTCTCTCTCTCTCAAAAATAAATAAAACATTAAAATATAATCCCACTTGGGGATATATAATATATCTGAAGGAAATGAAATAATATCTTGAAAAGATATCTAAATCATATCTAAGAGATATCTGAATGTTCACTGTAGCATTGTTCACAGTAGCCAAGATACAGAAACAATCTAAGTGTCCACGGACAGATGGATAGAAGAGTGGTGTTTGTATATATATGAATATTATTCAGCCTTAAAAAGTAAGAAAATCCCACTTTTTGCAACAACATGGATAAACCTGGAGGATGTTATACAAAGTGAAATAAGCAAGACACAGAAAGACAATTATCTCACTTATATGTACAGTCTCAAAGTGTCAAACTTATAGAAGCAAAGAGTAGAATGGTGTGTACCAGGGGTAGGGAAGTTGAGGAAATGGGGAGATGTCAGTCAAGTAGTACGACATTATAGTTGTACAAGATGAACAGGTTCAGAAGAGCTAATTAATAGCATGGTGATGACAGTTAACAATACTATACTGTATACTTGCAATTTTTCAAGAGGGTAGGTAGATCTTAGCATAGAAAGAATCAACAAAAAAATGGTAACTATGTAAGGTGATGGATATGTTAACTAGCTTGTGATCACTTCACAATGTATATGTATATCAAAACATTAAGTCATATACCTTAAAATATACTATTTCTATCTATCAATTATACTCCATTAAGCTGGGGAAAAAAGAATAATTCACCCAATTCCTCAAAAGTAAAAATGGTAACTTCTATCCTAACCCAGAGAACTGACATAAACCTTTATGCCAACTCAGACCTCATCTACGCTTTCATAACTAGACATATGTATAGGGATGAGGATGGTTGCTTTACACGGTTTTTATCTTCTAAATTCTCACCAAAGTTATGTGAATGTCTCTGACTAAGCACTAGAAACTTCCTGTGAACTTGGGCTTCTCATACTGGGGTGGGAGAGGTGGCAATTTCCGGGGAGAATGAGCTCTGACACCCAAACTGAGACATTCTGGGCTTTTACAAACTATCAAATCTGATAAAAATGGTCTCACCCACATAGATCTCTTTAAAAACTAACAACTATAATAAATCACCTGCTCTCTTAACCAGAAACAATCTAAGTGAACAAAAAAAAATACCAGGTTGAAATCAGTTTAGTGTAGTTACATTGTAGTTATATTCTGTATCTTAAACTTCTGTCACTAGAAGGTGTTCCTCAAAATTCATAAAGGTGTCAACTTTGCACTGTATAGCATATCTAAGTTGAGGTATGAGCCTTGGGGTTGGACAGCCTGGATTTGAATATCAGCTTCACTACTTACTACCTGATCCTTAGCCTCAATTTCATCATCTACGAAGTAGAGATAATAACACCGGTCACATACAACTGTTATAGAAATAACTGAGATATGCACATGGATTTTAGAAAGAAGCTGACCGCAAGGAAGCAATCAGTGTTGGCCATATCAATAACAATAATGGAAGCAACATCAGTGTGACTAACCTGTACCAGGGGCTAATTAAATGTCACTAACAAGGGACTTTGGAATGCATAGACACATAAAATGTAGGAGGCTGAAGAAGGGACTTAAAGAGCACTCATCCCAACTGTTATTTTCTAGATGAGGATTTGAGGCCCAGAGCAACTCAGGGACTTGTCCAAGTCACCAAGCCAGTATAGGGAACTCATATCTGAACTTCAGCTTATGGGCACTGCTATGACACTATTTCTTCTTTGTCAGAGGTCTTCTGTTTTCTTTTATCTTCCCAGCAAATAACTTGTGAGGTTATTTAATTATATATTATACATTATATATTATTATATAATATATATAATTTAATTATAATTAAAATCAGAAGCCTTTTCCTGAGCACTACTCCAGGTAATAGAAGAAACACGGTAGCATAGAATCTGGTCAAGGAAAAACCAAGTTTGAGAAAAAATGTATTTGGCCTCCCTGGATGTAGTTCACCACCTTGTGAAGCAAAAGAAAACAAAGAAGCCAACTATTATAGGTGCATCTCCGTATCTTTTAGGCCTATTCATTCATAGTATGCTCAATTTCATGGACAAATAATCCTATCTTTTCAGCAATCATATTTTCTGAACCAAAAAAAAATCTGGAAATTTGTACTGACAATGAGATGAAATATTTAAAATGCAAACATATTATTCTTAAAAATTCAGGTCACAAAATTTCATCTGCCAACCATTTCTGTCATCATACCTTTTTTTGACTGCCCTCCCCATTTGAGAGATATTCCTGAAAAATATAATTTTGGGGCTGGCCTCATTCCTTTTGCTTTAGCTACTTTGGAGCCCCATTTTCTTTATATTGACTAAAGTCACTGCCCTTTCTGTGCCATCACTAAAAACCAACAGAGCATCCCATAATATCACTCTGATGGCTATCTAATGGAAAATTATGCTCATTATGACTGAGTCCCAACTTAGCATATCATTATTTTCAAATTGTGGGTTTTTTTTTGAACAGCTATAGCTATTGTAGGTTGGAATGAGTAAAGAATTTTTCCTCCTAACTGTGGGAGTCCCTAGCATCTTTTCATTCACATCCAGAAAGACTTCTCCTCACCCCCAGTACCCGAGAGCACACATTCTGCTGAGAGCCACAGGACAAGTTCAAAAATCATAGTGCAGCTTCTCAAATGGGGGTGAATGATCAGTGTACCTGGTACAGAGACATATTACGTCAGCTCCAGGTGGCAGAGATCACTTCAAAGGTGGCCTCCTTTCCTAGCCAAGCTCCTTCTAGTCATAAAATCCATAGCAAACAGCTGAAATCACCTAGTCTAACCCTCTCAAGATACAGAAAGATCTACCAAGGTTCAGAAAGGTGAAATTACTCACCAAAGGTAAACCCAGATCTCCTGACTCCTAACTCAGGGCTTTGACGTGGTGTCACTAAATCTATGGCATCCCTCCCAACTCTCACTTCTGCTCTGATGCCTCCACAAAGTCCCAGGGGATTCCCTGAATCTCTTCTTACTAACCCTTCCCTGGACTCAACATGACTTCATTTTATATATGTTTTCATTATAGTCTTCTCTTAACTAGCCCCCAGTCTTAAGTACACTAAAAACTGATGTCTAATGAAATCATTAATATAAAGCCACAGAATCATTGCCAAAGGGAGGATGATAATAGTGACCTGACCTCCAGAGAAATGCGTAAGTGATCAACCACACTGTTATTTTTACCTGTTTGTAATTATAAAAGGATGTATATAAGTATAAATGAACACAGGGTCACATGGACAGTGAGAGCTTTCAAAAAACTCAGGTCACATTTAAAGCACTGAATTCAAAAGATGTTGATCTCTTTCTTCTGCCACTAAGTTATATGTACTGGGAGTGTTAGTATACCAATGTGGGACTTGATTTTCTCATCTATAAAATGAGGTATCTGAAATGGGTGAAGGTGGTCAAAACACACAACTTCAAGTTATCAAACAAATAACTCCTAGTGATGTATGTATGGCATGGTGACTATGATTAATAATACTGTATTGTATATTTGAAAGTTGCTAAAGGATTAGATCTCAAAAGCTATCACCAAAAAAAAGTGTGAACTATGTGTGGTGATGAATGTTAACCACATTCATCTATTGTGGTGATCATTTTGAAATATATAGAAATATTAAATCTTTATGTTGTACAACTGAAACTAATGTTATATGTCAATTAAATCTCAATTTAAAAATAGAAAAAGTGAGATATTTGGCCTACATGATCTCTAATTTCCCTTCTAGGACTAAATTCTATTCCATGTTCTAAAAATAAAATAGAGGTATTCCCTCAAATTTAGTTTTTGCCTTCATTATGAGCCAAGAGGTTTTGGCTCTCATCCATTCAGACCTACTCTCTTTCTTATCTCTTCCAACATTTTACCTATTGGAATGTAAAAGTTCAAGGGATGCATAAATATTGATGTAAATAGTGATAAAAGGTTAAATCTGAAATCCTTCATGTTTATTTTTAATCAATTTAAGCAAACAATTAAGATGTTTCTTCTTAACATCTAGTGAGTCTTTTGGTGATTGATCCACTTATGAAAACTTAAAGTTTAGATATAAGAGAACTTAAATGGGAAACTGGTCTTTGTAGGGGGATATATGGGCCCTGAGTCACAGGAGTACTACATGGGTAATAAGACAACTATCTAACATGGAAAGAAGCAGAAACAAGGTTTGGAATATGTTGCACATACCCTGAGTTTGCAGCTTTTCTGAGGCCTTAGTATGAGCCACCTTGGGCTTTGGACCTTTGCTCTGCCTATTCTGGGCTAAATTCCTGGGATGTGTAGTAGCAAATGAGGGGATTTAGCATTGCCTCAAAGGCCTTTCACTTCCATTTTACCCTGGGAGGCAGAGGCACAAAAGCCCTTCATGGTCTAGGCAGGAGTCCCAGAGTCCAAGCAACTGATACTATCACAACGTCTAAAGAACATCATGTGCTTTGAGGACTACAAAATTACCAACTGTAAGGAAAAAAAGGAACATCACTCTAATGTAATCATTCATTAAACAGGCTAACAGACTAAATTTCATAGATTATCTGCAAAAATATTCACCTCCATTTTATATAGGTCATTCAGCACAATCCTAAATCATTAAAAAAGAATTCTACTAATACCTTCATGACTTCAAGAAACAGAAATGGAAACTCACTGGGTCTAGCTAATGCAACAAAAACAGGGGGAAGTGCTATGATATACGAGGTAGACTCTGTTCCTCACCTACCCAATTACCCATTCCCTTATTCCAGCATTAGGTAATAGATGATTGCCAAGGCATACTTTCCCCCACTTTCTCAACTTCCTTTTCTGCTAGCAGTAGCCATGTGATAGCCATGTGATCCAGTTTTATCCAGTACGATAAAAGGGGAAGTCTGCTAGGGAAGCTTCTGGGAAAGTTTTCCTTTCCTGATAAATAGGGCAGATAAAGTTAGTGCAATCCCTTCCTCCTTGAACAATGATAAGATGTTTGGAGCTACAGCATGCATCATGCAATTATGAGGGGTTAATGTATGAGAAAGAGAACCACAGAGATGCCAGTCTGCCATCACTGAGCCCCTGAATCCATGCCTTCAGCCAACTAACTCCAGACTACCTATTTTGAAGGCAAAGTAAAAGTTTATTTAAGTCTCCATAACTTAGGGTTTGTTGTTTGTTTGTTTTTTAATTTTTCTTGCTGCTAAGCCCATTCCTAACTAGTCAGGGAAATCTCATGAAACCCAAGGCCAAAATTGAAGCAAACTTGACTTAATCTCTTGATACCAAATGTATTCAATGATCTAACCCAACTTCAAGTCAAGCCTCTCTTGACCTTGCTGATTTTACTCCTATTCTTGCTTCTGAAAAAATATTGAATAAAAAACAATTTACCATTTAGATCTTTATGAAGAGACTGGATTATTTCTCATTTGGGGGGAAAAAACCACTAGATTTCAATTTATTTTAATTAAATTTAGCATGAGATAATATTTGTTTCTTTCTATGAAGAGTACCCCAAGCTAGTTGAATCAGATGGCTCTGTGTTTAATATGATGCATACATTTCAAAGATTTGCAATTAGAGTAACGTTTTAAGTGCAATGGGCAAATATCAGATACTGTAAATTACTTGTACACTTCTTCACCTATAGCTTTAGTCATAGGTATTGATTAACAAAGTTAATTAAAAGTATCAACTCTACCATGCTGTCATTCCTAATGTGGTTGTTGAGCTTCAACATATAGAAATTGTCTTTATATATAAGTTTCTAGAGGGTGTAGGCTCAGATATATAGAAAAGAAAGATACATTTTTCCATATCTACAAACAAAGAGAAAGGGCTGCAAAAGGACAGGTCCAGAATTTCAGTATGTGCTTACATCTCTCCAAGGGAAAGACAAGAGAAGTCTGCCATCAAAATGACGAATTGTGGCTATAATGACTACCTGGGGTTACCCTGCAGGTAAATACTGCATGTAACTTCTATAATCTCTCCTTTACTCATGAAGAAATCAGGAATAGGACATAATGTGTCTACGTTCCTACCTAAGCTAAGAAGGCTTTCAAGTAACAGAAAAGGCATACACTGATACACTACAAGTTTCCTCACAACCTTTATCTTAATTCCATTATATAATAGCTAACATTTATTAACATTTTCTATGTATTATTCCATCTAAATCTCATAAAACTCCTATGAGGCAGGTACTACTGATAGTCTCATTTGACCAGTTAAAAAACTAGAACCTAGAATGTCAAGTAACTTGTCAAGGGTACACCGGTGGAAAATCTAGAATTTAAATTTAGACCTACAGAGTTTAGTTCTGGAGTCAGGAAGCTAAACCACTATGTCATGGAGCAACGACATATGTGAAACATTTCAGTGATTACCTCTAAGCAGGCTACTTCAGAGGGCAATTCATAGGTGGGTATTCTCAAAATAGGAAACAATCCTCTGATCTTGGACTCCTAGCCATGTGGTACCCAACCATCGAGCACAGAGCTGACTGTTCTTCAGACTACCCACCACACAGATGAAAGCAGGAGCTGAAATGGGATTCCTGGAAGGGCTGCTAAAGGCCTTACTTTCACCCTGTTTTGATGCCTATAAGTTCTATTAGCACTTGAACTAGGGTACAACAAGGATGGCTAAACTCATGGGAACTCATGGGTAGAAGATGAGCTACCCCCGGTTGCTCCTTTGCAACAAGGATCCAATAAGATTATTCACCTTCTGATTCTTCTAAAGGGAATAAGCTCGGGGCGCCTGGGTGGCGCAGTCGGTTGAGCGTCCGACTTCAGCCAGGTCACGATCTCGCGGTCTGTGAGTTCGAGCCCCGCGTCGGGCTCTGGGCTGATGGCTCAGAGCCTGGAGCCTGTTTCCCATTCTGTGTCTCCCTCTCTCTCTGCCCCTCCCCCGTTCATGCTCTGTCTCTCTCTGTCCCAAAAATAAATAAACGTTGAAAAAAAAAAATTAAAAAAAAAAAAAAAAAAAAAGGAAAAAGGGAATAAGCTCTTCACAGGTGATCAGAAGGTCACAAAAACTTCCCAAATTGCTATATCCCTCTATCTTAAGCATTCTCACTGTCCTTTACCAGGTAACTCGGCAATCTCTACCTGAGATGTGATCACTTGATATGAATGAGTCTGTCAGATCATTTTGATAATGATCAAATGAAAGCTAGATTTGATAAAGGAGAAAAGGAGGAAAGTAGTATTTCTGTGTGGAGAAAACAAGGAAGCAGACACACTTTCACTGCTTTACACTTCAAGCTAAGATCAGCTCTGGTCACTGGCGACTAACAGGCCTCAAGAGTTACCAGGACATGAGATTTTCAATGCTAAAATCAGCCACTGCAAATTGGGATCATCATATGATTGGGAGCCAATCACAGGATTGGTCATCCTATCACTGATTCAGGTCTGTCCATCTGTCTAATGCCCAAGAAAATTTCTCAATTATCAATATTCTGAAACCAATCTAACTATCCCTCAATGGATTAATGGCTAAACAAACTATGGAACATCCATAAAATAGAATAATACCAGCAATAAAAAGTAGCAAATTATTGATGCATGCAACAACTCAGATGAATCTCAAAGGCATTATGCTGAGTGAAGAAGCCAGTTTCAAAAGACTACATGCTGCATAAACCAATTTAAAAGACATCCTTAAAAAAAAAAAAATAGTGGTAGGTAACATGTCAGTGGTTGTCAAGGGATAGGAAGTAGGAAAGCGCATTAATATAAAACGACATGAGAAAGTTTTTCAAGGTAATATTATTCTCATTCCTGGTGATGATTATACAAATCTATACATGCATTAAAATTCATAGAATTTGGGGGTACCTGGGTGGCTCAGTTGGCTGAGCATCTAACTCTTGATTTCAGCTCAGGTCATGAACTCATAGTTTGTGGGTTCAAACCCCGAGTCAAGTTCTGCACTGGGTGTGGAGCCTGCTTAAGGTTCTTTGGGGCGCCTGGGTGGCTCAGTTGGTTAAGCGTCCGATTTTGGCTCAGGTCATGATCTCGCAGTTTGTGAGTTCGAGCCCCACATCAGGCTCTGTGCTAACAGCTCAGAGCCTGAAGCCTGCTTCAATTCTGTGTCTCCCTCTCTCTGCCCCTCCTCAACTTGGAGTCTCTCTCTCTCTCTCAAAAATAAACACTAAAAGATTCTCTCTCTCTCCCAAAGTAAACATTAAAAAAATAAAATTAAATGAAATTAATAGAATTTTATAACAAGGAAAGAGCCGCTTTTACTGTGTGATAATTTTTAAAATCAAATAAATTCATTCATAAAGAATGTTCATGAAAAGAAAAAAAGTTTCTCCACATATCCATTTATGGCATAGGACACAGAAAACTTACTGCACAACAAGTTAGAAAATATGGCTTCTTGACCCCATTCCTTTCATCTTGATGCATGCACTTTGGTAAATCACTGAATTCAAGGTTTCAGTGTTCTAATCAATGACAGAGCCATGAACTAAGTCTCTAAAACGTATCTGACGCAGCTCTAAAATTCTGAGGCTAGGATCTTGCATCATACGGAATTCCCCGAATTGTTTGCCTTAAACTCTAGCAAAGACTAAAATTAGCTAAGGGTGGGAGTTGGAATGGACAGACATTAAATGAGGGTACTTCCTAATTTAAAATGCTCTCGAAAGAAGAAGTAAAGGGAGAAGTCTTTCCCTACCAGAGGAAAAGAAGAAAAAGAAGAAGAAGAAGAAGAAGAAGAAGGGGGGGAGGGGGAGAAGGAGGGGGGAGGGAGAGGGGGAAAAAGAAAAAGAAGGAGAAGGAGGAGGGGGAAGGAGGAGGAGGGGGAGGAAGAGGGGGAGGGGGAGGAGGGGAAGGGGAAGAGGGAAGAAGAAGAAGGAGGAGGAGGAGGAGGAGGAGGAGGAAGAAAAAAAAAAGATGAACTTCAAGCTCAATAAGCTTTCTTAGGCATTCAGTCACACAAAGGACCCACTAGCTAATGCCATGTAAAAATTTAAATCCCTTCTTCCCATCTTGCTCAAAACAAGACATACAAATTAAAGGACAAGAAAAGAAAATCATGACTCTCTCTACCTATAACTAAGACTTAGCATTTTGGTTTTGCCACTCTACATTAGAGATAAAATGGATAATGAAGAAGGGACTTTATTTATGCCATTAAGAGATTTGAAGTTATTCAAGTGGGTGTGTATTCAATCTAAAAGCAATCAAGCTGCTCATAGCTTCATACTGAAATTCCAGAACAGAAAACATTGCTATTTCAGGTATATTGGAATGTCCCTTAAAATATTTATCTCCATTTCTAATTGAGAAATTCCTGTGGAACAGAGGAAACAAAAAGGTCACTTTATATAGGACTCAGGAATCCCTAAAGGACATTAAGGGGAAATGCTCTAACAAATCAGTATCTTGCTGGTACCAGGGAGGGAGTTCAAAGAACATTAAAGGGAACTGTGGAAAAGGCTATCTCTCTTAAATTTTGCTTTAATTTTCGGGGTGCCTGGGTGGGCTCAGTCAGTTAAGCTTCTGACTGTAGCTCAGGCCACGATATCACAGTTCTTGAGTTGGAGCCCCATGTCAGGCTTTGTGCTGACAGTTCAGAGCCTGGAGCCTGCTTCAGATTCTGTCTCCCTCTCTCTTTGTTCCTCCCCTCCTCACACTCAGTCAGTCTCTCTCTCTCTCTCTCTCTCTCTCTCTCAAAAATCAATAGGGGGTGCCTGGGTGGCTCAGTCAGTTAAGCATCTGACTTCGGCTCAGTCATGATCTAACAGTTCACGGGTTTGAGCCCTGTGTCGGGCTCTGTGCTGACAGCTCGGAGCCTGGAACCTGCTTCAGACTCTGTCTCCCTCTCTCTCTCTGCCCCTCCCCTGCTCAGTCTCTGTGTCGCTTTCTCTCTCTAAAGTAAAACATTAAAAATAAATATTAAAATTTTTTAAATTTTGTTTTAATTTTTAAAATCTTTAGTGTCATATATTTGCTCCAAATTGTAAACCAAATAACACTGGACACCAAATAAAAAGAGTATCAAATTTTAATACCACTGAAAAGCTTTGGAGTATTAAAAAATGTCAGCTCACATACTCTTTATGTTCACTTATGTCACAAAATTGTAGTTTCATAAGAGCCTCTTCATGTACTAAAAACTGTAGTGAGTTTATGGGTGTATTGAATTTTCCTGCAACCCTTTTATTTGGTAAAAGGCAATTTGAATTGTATGGCAGAAATGCATCTGTGGGAATTCACCAGCTCTTAAAGCTGTGTAAATTTAAAGTTATAATTTGAAATATAAAGTGATTCTTGAAGTAAGCATAATATGATTCCCAATCCATTCCCTCTTAGAATTTTAGAGATCAAGGACCTTAGTGGACATCAGATGCAACCTTCAAGCTGACGCTGAAAATCCCTATAGCCCCCTTGCTGGGCTGCTCTAGCAAACAGTCTGCATCTAGCAACCTACAGCACAAGACAAAATTGCACCACTGTGAAACAATTCCAATCACTGGCGACCCCTTCTGATGACTGAGCCTGGATCTGTTCTCATAGATTTCCATCCCCTAGAACAGGTTCTGCCCTCAAGGATACAAAATATCTTCTCTTCCTTCTACACATCTGTCCTGTGTCTATAAAAACTTCAATCATGTCCCTGCTTTGGTTTTCTCTTTTTCATATTAAACACCTCTTTCCCCTTGAATAGTACTTATGTGACTAGATTTTCAGCCTCTTTTCATCCTGGCCACCCTCCTCTAAATCAATAGTGACTTTTGCATTCTGTATACCTAGAGCAGAACACAACGACAGCAGTATACCCAACTGGCACGGAGTCCCTACCTTGAAATGAACAGTATGCTTCTATTATTGTGGTATTGATGGTATTATTATTATTATTATTATTTACCATGTCAGGGATACATTCCTTAAAGAGAACTTTCTTTCAAAGAGGAAATTTCCTCATCTGTAAAGTGAAGAAGTTGCATGAAATCAACAGGGGTATGTTTCATCAATTAAAATCTCATGTTAAGACCAATATGCTAAAAAGCCAGGCAGGGAATGTCCTTGTTAAAAATGAGAGTATGCAAAGTAATCTAGAGACCCAATGCAATCTCTATTAAAATTTCAATGGCATTTTTCACAAAACTAGAATAAACAATCCTAAAATTTGTTTGGAACTACAGAAGACCCCAAACAGCCAAAACAATCTTGAGAAAAAACAAAGCTGAATGCATTACACTTCCAGATTTCAAACTAGATTACAAAGCTTTAGTAGTCAAAACAGTATGGTACTGGCATACAAACAGACACACAGATCAATGAAACAATAGAGCCCAGAAATAAACCCGTGCATATATGGTCAATTAATTTACAACAAAGGAGCAAACAGACATTTGGAAAAAGGACATTCTCTTCAATAAATGGTGCTGGAAAAACTGGATCATTACAGGTAAAAGAATAAAACTGAACTACTATCTAACACTGTACACAAAAACTAGCTCAGGATGGATTAAAGACTTGAACATGAACTTAAACCACAAAACTCCTAGAAGAAAACATAAGTGGCAAGCTATAGCCAACATATGGTCAACGGGTACCTGAAAAGATGCACAACATCACTATCATCAGGGAAATGCAAATCAAAACCACAATGAGATACCATCTCACACCTGTTAAAATAGCTATTATCAAAAAGACAAGAAAAGGCAAGGGTGTGGAGAAAAGGAAACCCTTGTGTACTACTGGTATGAACGTAAATTGATGCAACCACTATAGAAAAGAGTATGGAGGTCCCTTGATTTTTTTTAATTTTAAAAAGAACTACCATATGATCCAGCCATTCTACTTCTGGTATTTATCTGAAGAAAATGAAAACATTAACTTGAAAAGATACATGCACCTCTCCCCATACTCACTGAAGCATTATTTACAATAGCCAAGGCATAGAAACAACCTAAGCGTTCATCAATGGATGAATGGATAAAGAAAATGTGACACACACACACACACACAAATGAATATCATTCAGCCATAAAAAAGAAAATCTTGGGGGCACCTGACTGGCTGAGTTGGTAGAGGTGCAACTATTGACACTGGGGTTGTGAGTTCGAGCCCCATGTTGGGTGTAGAGCTTAACAAGAAAAGAAAAGAAAAGAAAAGAAAAGAAAAGAAAAGAAAAGAAAAGAAAAGAAAAGAAAGAAAAGAGAAGAGAAGAGAGAAGAAAAGAAAAGAAAAGAAAAGAAAAGAAAAGAAAAGAAAAGAAAGAAGAAAAGAAAAGAAAAAAGAAAGAGGGAGGGAGGGAGGGAGGGAGGGAAGGAGGAAGGAAGAAGGAATGGGAGAAAGGAAGAGATACAGAGGGAGGGAGGGAGGAATGAATTTGTAACAATATGGATGAAGCTTGAGGGCATTATGCTAAGTGAGCTAAGTCAGACAGAGAAAAGACATAGTTTGATTCACTGTATGTAGAACCTAAAAACAAAAACAAAATAGAGCCTTAGTCACAGAGAACAGATTAGTGGTCGCCAAAGGCAGGTAGGAGTGGAGGGGGCAAAATGGGTGAAGAGAGTCAAAAGGTATAAACTTCCAGTTATTAAGTAAGTAAGTCATGGGGATATAATTACAGCATGATAACTATAGTCAATAATACTGTATTGTATACTTGAAAGTTGCTAAGGGAGTAAACCCTAAAAATTCTCATTTCATGGGAAATAACTTTATAACTATGTATGGTGATGGACATTAACTAGACTTATTGTGGTGATCATTATGCAATATGTACACATATCAAATCACTATGTTGTACGTCTGAAACTAATACAATATTATATGTCAATTACACCTCAATAAAATTTTAAAGTTTTAAAAAATATATTAAAGTAAGGGTTTGGATACAATGAGGGAGGTTGGATGTGTGCCTACTTGAGCACCCCCTTACCACAATCTCCACCTTTAGGCTTCTCAGGTATTTCACTTAGGCTAAGATCCTTCATCTGAAAGCCCAACCCCAACGGTTCTCTGGAAAATGAAAATCTTTAAAAAGCAACAGGTAGTAAAATAATTTACATTTCCCCATCTTGGGTATTATACCAACACTTCACTGTTCACGCATACCTTGTTAACAGTAAGGTGGTGGAACTTTTTTTGTTTACTTGTTTCTTCATTTTGGTTGTTTTGTTTTTGGCTTTGCAAATCACTTTC
Organism: Lynx rufus; assembly: GCF_022079265.1. Taxonomy (NCBI): domain Eukaryota; kingdom Metazoa; phylum Chordata; class Mammalia; order Carnivora; family Felidae; genus Lynx; species Lynx rufus. Next base: position 206,928,305 of record NW_025814823.1, on the reverse strand, counting down.
ATGCAGGAAAAAAAGAAAATCAGGGGCCATATGCATGGAAATCAATTTAACTCCACTTTCATTTAGTGTAAAAAGAATAAGCCTCTGTTCGTTAACAATTAAGAAGAAGGTTTTAAAAATCAAAGAAATTTTTAAAAGTAAAATAAGAGCTATAATATGTTTGGTCTAAAGGATCCAGGACAAACAAAAAGAGGGAAACATGGGGGGGGAAATGAAATGGAGAGAGAAGGCAATCAGAGGTACAAAAATTCCTACGGAGAAGCAAGAGAGGAAGAGAAAGAAAGTGGTAAAGCTGGAGGATGGGGAGGGAGTGGAAGGAGATGGGGGGATTCCGTGAAGCACAAATGGGATGTAATTTTGTTTCTCTACACACCAGTCCAAGAACAGAATCTTGATTTCCTGGGCACTACATTCCAGAGGTTCTTATTAGTGAGAACCAGCCCTCCCAGACGAAATCACTGCCCTTCCCATGCCTGCAGGGAAGTATCCATACCAACACTTAACCTTCCTCTGGTCTGGTCACCCACCATACAAGGAATGCTGACACATTTTAGTTTATACTTTTAGGATTTCTAGGTTTCATGGGATTTAAGTTTATTTATTTATTGTGAGAGAGGTAGAGACTAGGCGAGTGGGGGAGGGGCAGAGAGAGAGGAAGACAGAGAATCCCAAGCAGGCTCAAAACCATGAAACCGTGAGATCATGACCAGATCCAAAACCAAGAGTGGGACACTTAACTGACTGAGCCACCAGGGCGCCCCAAGGATTTTCACTCTCTTAATACAGTATACCAAAAAAGCCTTAAATGTTTGAAAGATAATAACTACAGCCATTAGAGATGAAAAACACATCTAAAGTAACATCTGCAATCTCTCATGTGCAAATGAAGAAACTGAGGCTTGATGCTGAGGTGAGAGGTCTTAAAGCCTGGAAAGGGGGTGGCCACGAACTAGATCAGGGAGAGCAGAGTGTCAGTGCCACCAACATGAAAGCAGAATCATTTTCTGAAAAATGACACTGCTAGAACAGCCTGAGACTTTACCAGCCCATTCTCCACCCTGCATCTGTAGGCTTGGCTCTGTCATGTTACCACTTCCTGATATGGGGACTGTTTTCCTTTCAGAAATAAATAAACAGTACAAGCCAATAAACTCTAGAATGATAAATGCCCTCTTGTCTTAATATTTTCTTCCCACAAGATGGAATATGACATGCAAGGAAGATTCTTTTCACCAAAATAATAAATATTTATCGTAATACTCAAACAGGACACTAAAGAAAGTCTTGGGGTGATTTTACTTTCTGTCAGTGAAACATTCTCCCCAAGTCCTTGGGACTGTCAGCCCAGGGTGGACACACAGAGTCAGGCTGGATGACTGACCCTAACCACTTTGGCCACCTTCTAAGTCCAATTGCCCACAGGGAATGGGACCACAGAGACACAGTACTGCAGAATTTGTCCCACTCAAGCAAATTCCAGACACAGGTTGCCTGCCACAAATGCACCCACCCGTAGTGGCAAATGCAATTCCCACATCAACCAGAAGTCCCAAGACCTACTCATTCTTATGTCTCAGAAGAGACTGGTCCTGATGCCTGGAAGGCCCCAATAGAGGAAGTTTCTATGCTACATTACAGGTCATTTCTGTGAGGTGTTGCAAGCCACTCAGCCCCATTCAGCCATGGCCCAGGATATCATCCTACTCCCCAAGGAGGTGATGGGCTGTGTCATCATCTTTAGTCCAAACCCTGTCCACCCCTTATAGACAACACTGAAAATTCCCATGATTCTGACCTCAGAACTGAAAGAATCTCAATCCAAGGACTCTTGTCTCACAAATACACTAAAATGAATAAACAGGTTAGAAGCACTTATTGAATACCTACTATGCAAAGGGCACCCTATTAGGGGTTGCACAGGCACGGCTGGGGGAGAGTGAATGGCAATTACATCTGAACATAAAACTGTTTTAATTCCAATTTTAGTTGCTCATTCAACTAACAGGCTTCTTGTCTCCATTCCTGATGGCTTTGCTCCCTGTTCTACTACCTCTCAAAGAAGGTAATATGGGAATTTTTAGATAAAGCAAGGCAATTCAAAAGAATCCTTTGCTAATATGAAAATCACAAACTACATCTGGATATCACTGACTCTTGCTCTTTGAATCCCTCATTACTCCCACTGGCTTGGTTTTGAGGGGTTGGTACCATCACAGAACATCCCCTGTGGCAGTACAACAGTACTTCCCAAGGAAAGAGAACACACTTGCTACTGGTTTCTAATCCACACTTTGGGTCTCAGTGCTTCTTCTTAAAGAACAGGTGCTGATGTTTCTTCCTTCCAATGATCCTTTCATTTTCATAAGGACCATGTCTGCTGACCACGTCAAAAAAGACCTGGTGCCTTTTCCTGCCTTAACAATCCTCTACAAATAAATGGCCAGTGCACAGAGAAATGATTTTTGTAATCTAGGACGCAGAGGTGAGGGAACACGTGTGCAAGGAGGTGTCCCCCCCCCCCTCCACAGCGCAGGTGCAGGTACTCCTGGTCCCCTAGGAAGTACAACTGCAATAGATTGACTTAAATGTGATCCTGCCAAAGGCAAGGAACATACTAGATAGCATTTGATGAGTTTTTGTAGCCTTATAAATCTGATTCTTGACTCTTTGCCCCTGAGAGATCTGAAATTAAAGGGATCAGCATTATTGAATTTTGTAGAAAATACAGCCACAGGAGTGATGCACTTAACTTCCTTTACTGAGCATTCTATTGTGAAGAAAATGGATAACTGTGATGCAAGAAACCAGGAGAAACAGGTGGACAAAAATGTGGCCAACATCTGCTGAAGGTTGACTCTTTCCTTGAAATTCTAATAGTTTACAGGTAAGTTTTCCCAAGATTATTTCACCTACTAAAATATATTAAGCTCCATTCACACGCACCACAAGATACCAAGTACAGCAAGTCAAGAACAAAGGACAATAGAGGTGCCTGGATGGCTCAGTTGGCTAGGCAGGCATCCAACTTCAGCTCATGTCATGATCTCACGGTTCATGACTTCAAGCCCCACATCAGGCTCTGCACTGATGGTGCAGAGCCTGCTTGGGATTCTATCTCCCTCTTTCTGCCACCTCTGCTCTCTCTCTCTCTCTCTCTCTCTCTCTCTCTCTCTCAAAATAAACAAACACAACAAGAACAAAGGACAACAGTAAGAAACTGGTCATTGACTTAAAATGACTGCATTTTTCAAATGATAGCCTTGTATCAATTGGTCAGTGTTTCTCAAATTGCCTATTGATCCTTGGCATCAGAATGACCACAAGAGCTTTGCAGAAATGCAGAGGCCTGGGTCTCACCTAACATCTAGCAGTGTAGAATCTCTGAGCAAAGGGCGTTTTCACAAGGTTCCCTAGAGATTCTAAAATACTAAAGTTTGAGACTGCTGCCATACGAACCATCTCTTTATATTTCAGGAGATTCCAATGCAGGCCTAGGTGAGAGAATGACTCAGTTACATGGGGTTAATTTTTTTTTAATTTTTTTTTTTTATGTTTATTCATTTTTGAAAGACAGAGAGAGACAGAGCACAAGCAGGGGTGGGGCGGAGAGAGAACAGGACACAGAATCTGAAGCAGGCCCAGGCTCCACAAACTCACAAACCATGAGATCATGACCTGAGCCGAAGTCAGATGCTCACCCGACTGAGCCACCCAGGTGCCCCACACAGGGTTAAATTTTACTAAGAGACTTACTTGGGGTTAAATTTACTAAGAGTTACTAAGTGAACTCAAGTTCACATCCTAAAGGAATTTCTTTGGCTCTTGTGTTTGAGAGGAAATTGCTCAATGTTCCTGAATTATCCTTACTAATAGCTCAGCCACACTTAAAGAGCTGAATATAGTAATGCATGATTAATTTGGACCTGTAAAAAAGAGAGACTGCATTAATTTGGGAGGGGTCAGATTCACTGGACCTTTTTAATAGAGATATTTTTCCCCTGTGCAATAATAATATATTCTAATCACAAATTAAGGCCAATTTTTAGATCCAGGCTTTTGGCTTTGATATGGGTTGAGATGCACTGTAAAATCTCCCAATCACCTATGCCCTGGTCCATCATTACCAATTGTTAGGGATTTTTTTCCTCTGGTTTAACAAGCATTCTTGTTCTGAATTTAAATAACTAATGGAAAAGAGAAGGAAATAACTGATATTAAAACACACAGAAAAGAACACAACCAATGCAATGATTTTCCCAGTTCTTTATCATATCATTTATTCATCATGATCATAACCTTGGAGGTAGATAATATTAGCCCTACCTTAAAGTTGAAGATAGGGAATCACAAAGCTACTAGATGATAACACCAGCTATGATAACAGGTGTCGAACCTCCAGATCAAGAAGCTGCCTTTATTACATCAGGCAGCATCTTCTTTCAAAGGCAATACACTTGAAGGAGGCCACATGTTTGTCACCTAGGGAATAAATGATGTAATGGGGAAAAGAGTACTTTCAAGTCCACTGGACTGAATTTGAATCAAAAATGCATCTCTCTAACTAAATGTATAACCTTGAGCCAAGTCTCTTATGTGGCTGTTTCCCCATCTATGAAAGAGAATACCATCTATTCCTTCCCTATGAGGAGTAACTGAAATTACAAGGTAACAATTAGGGCACCTGGTGGCTCGGTCGATTAAACATCCAACTCTTGATTTTGGCTCAGGTCATGATCCCAGTGTCATGGGATCAGCGCTACATCAAGTCTTAAGTCAAGCTCTGCACTGAGTGTGGAGTCTGCTTAGGATTCTCTGTCTCTGTCTCTGTCTCTCTCTCTCTCCCCCTCTCACTCTGCCCCTCTCCCCGGCACATGCTCTTTGTCTCTAAAAAAAAAAAGAAAAGAAAAGAAAAAGGCAAGACTGTGAAAGCATCTAACATCTTAGCTAACAAGCTTTTGCTCTTCACCTTTTTTTTTTTTTTGGAATATCACTTAGTTCTATAAATATATTTTTTCTAAAATACAACTGAGACAGCTCAGGAAGAAAATGGAGAATCAAGAAGAATAAAGCAGGCAAGTAAGGAACCCCCACAGAGCAGAAAGAAAAGCAAGTATCAGCAAGTAGAATATATATAGAGAGAAGAGAAAAATAGATGGACACCCAAACCAAAATTCTTCTATTTGACAAATCTGTGAAGCTCATTTTGATAGAGGTCCCACCATGCCTGTCTTGATGAACATAGAAAACTCACTTAGCAGCAGCATATAATAATGAATATATTAAATAATTGCAAGTACTCATATCCAAAAGCTTCTTCCTTTAAGAATAAACATGTCCCTTGGGGCACCTGGGTGGCTCAGCGGTTGAGTGTCTGACTTCTGCTCAGGTTGTGATCTCACAGTTCTGTGAGTTCGAGTCAATGGTTCAAGCCCCAGTTAAGCATCTGACTTCAGATCAGGTCATGATCTCATGGTTCGTGGGTTTGAGCCCCACGTCGAGCTCTGGGCTGACAGCTCAGAGCCTGGAGGCTGCTTCAGATTCTGTGTCTCCCTCTCTCTATGCCCCTCCCCCACTCACACTCTGTCTCTCTCTCTCAAAAATAAACATTAAAAAATTTTTTTAAAAGAATAAACATGTCCCCTTGAAATGTGAATTTTTACTCAAATTTTAAATTGTATTGCTGAAACATGTTAAGAAACATTCTTAATACGATACCCCACACTGTATTCTACAGCTAACAAAATACTTATAATTTTGAGAGGTCACCTGATTAATAAGTTCCACAACATGAGGCTATCAGATGGTAAAGACACTTCTCCACAACTCATGTCTCAGCCAACACAACGCAATCCCCCAAAAAGAGAGGTGTTCCCAGCTTCATGTACCAAGTGAGACTGGCCTTCCCTGAGTCTGCCACACCACCTCAGAACTCAAGAAAAGAAGTTTCCAGAGTTCCTCTGTTCCCAAGGTCAGCATACTAGCATACCGAGGGCTCTTTCACTACTCCTTCAGCCATGATCCTGCTGACAGCTGCAGGAGAAAACACCTGTCCAGGGGCCCATGTCACCCTGGTTAGCCACCACGTCTAATTCATCATGCCCAACATCCCTGTTACCTGTCAGTCAGAAACCTGAACTGCCATATCATCCATCATCCCAAGCATTGTGTACATCTAGTACTCTGACCCACTTTCCCAACCATCCTCTACCCTCCAAAACCCTTCCATTATGTCTTCTTGTCTGTCATCAGCAAACACTCTTATAATGGGTTCAAGTGGGTTCCCCTCTTTACTCAAGTTCATGTATTGAAGTCGTAACCCCAAGTACCTCAGAGTGTGATCTTATTTGGAAACAGGGTCATTGCAGATGTAATTATTCAATTTAGAATAAGGCGGTACTAGAGTAGGGTGGTCTCCTAATCCAATAGGACTAATATCCTTATAAAAAGGGGATATTTAGAGACAGGCATACACATAGGGAGGATATGATATTGGAGTTGTGCTGTCATAAATCAAGGAACTACTAAAAGCTAGTAAGGACCTGTAACAGATCCCTCCCTAGTGTCTTCAGAGGAAATAGGACTTTGCCAACAACTTGATTTCAGACTTCTATCTAGCCTTCAAAACCGTGAGACAACAAAATTCTGCTGTTCTAAGCCACCAGTTTATGGTGCTTTGTGATGCAGTACCAACAAGCTAATATAATTCTTCTCTGAACACTCCCTTCCCCTGCTGCCGTCTGGTAACACAGTCTCCTTGAGCCCTCTTGAAGGAAGGATCTCTTCTTCTTCTGCCTCTCTGCACCTCAAAGTCTGGCAGTGGAATAGAAGGGAGGAGGAGGAGGCGTATCAATTTCCTGACCTATTGGTTAGAATTGATCTTGCTCTCAACCTTACCTCAAGTACACACTTCATTGGTTTTACCCTAGATCTTGTCACTACTGACAGAGATCACTAATTTCAATTTCAAAGATAGCATTCTCTATTCTCTAACTTCTATCTTTCCAGTTTACACTCTCTGCCACACTTATTCCAAAACTCTGTTGGCCCTACTGGGACATCTAATCCACTGGTCCTACCACCTACTTTTCTCAATTCCCTCCTTCACTTGCACAAAATCTAGGTCCAAGACCCATGATTTTAATCACTCTTTGCCTACATCCTCATCTATTCTGCATCTTTCAGATTTGTCCAACAAAACTACAACCTGCTAAAACTAACTCTATGCCCACTACACATCTGCAACTGAGCAGCTGAATGTGGCTAAAAAAAATTTGAATCACTGCTCACTGGTCTTTCAAGGATGGCCTCAAATCTCAAAAAGGCTAATACTGTACAGCAATCTTCTATATTCGTCTCATTTCTCCACTCTGCAGGACACCCCTTTTCATATCTTTTCTATCCCCAAACCTCCACACTAACTCTACATTTACTCATAGCTAAAAGATTTGCCTCTTATTTTCCTAATAGAATCACTTAGGAAATATTCCTATATCCTTCTTACACCAAGTTTACCAGCCTACCTCCATTTGCACCCATACCCTCTATCTTCCCTCCTGTCACAAGGATGAAACTGTTCCTACTCCTATCTAAAGCTAACCTCTCGGGCGCCTGGGTGGCACAGTCGGTTAAGCGTCCGACTTCAGCCAGGTCACCATCTCGCGGTCCGTGAGTTCGAGCCCCGCGTCAGGCTCTGGGCTGATGGCTCAGAGCCTGGAGCCTGTTTCCGATTCTGTGTCTCCCTCTCTCTCTGCCCCTCCCCCGTTCATGCTCTGTCTCTCTCTGTCCCAAAAATAAAAATAAAAAACATTGAAAAAAACATTTTAAGAAAGCTAACCTCTCCTTTAATTATCTGGATGCCACCCCTTTACCCCTAACCCAAAGACTTTGCTCCTACAATTATCCCCTCTCCTATCTGTAACACCAGTTTTCTCATCTGTAATACAGTTTTCTCATCAGTATACAATGATGCTGTACTATCTCCTGTCGTAAAAATATCCCCGATCCCACAATCTCCCTCCAGCACCTGGACCATTTTTTAACTCTCATTTATAGAAAAACTCCCCCCTTGGGGCGCCTGGGTGGCGCAGTCGGTTAAGCGTCCGACTTCAGCCAGGTCACGATCTCGCGGTCCGTGAGTTCGAGCCCCGCGTCGGGCTCCGGGCTGATGGCTCGGAGCCTGGAGCCTGTTTCCGATTCTGTGTCTCCCTCTCTCTCTGCCCCTCCCCCGTTCATGCTCTGTCTCTCTCTGTCCCAAAAATAAATAAACATTGAAAAAAAAATTAAAAAAAAAAAAAAAAAAAAGAAAAACTCCCCCCAAAGAGACCTTATGATACTTGTCTTTATGCTCTCAATCTCTACGATCAGAATGTTAACTCATCATTTCACTAAGCTTACCCACATTGCCAAACCCAACCATCAGTGTTTGGTCCCCAGCCTATACCAATTTTCAACAGTGCTGAACACAGCTAACACAGACTGTTCCTTTGCTATCTACTTCACAGAATCCTCCTTCTCTTCTCAACCCCAGTGTGGCAGGGTGACCAGGGCTCAGTTCTAGACCTTCTTATCTAAGCCTACCCCTATGCCCCAGGTACTCTATTCTAGTCACCTAGCTAAATATTCTGTCTATATGAATAGACTATATGACAATGTCATATAGACATAAGTAAGGCTGATTTGAAGTATAGAATGAATGTGTATAGAATGAATGAATAGTGTACAGAATGAATGAATGGATGAATAACAAGCAAGTGTGTGGAACTGCTTTGTGCCAGGAGTAGAAATCATTAAAAAACTACCCCTTACACTTCAAAGATGCAACCAACAGCATTCATTCTTAACATGCCTTTTTAAAAACTTATGAGGAAATGAAACCTGTAATAAAGATGCTGAGATTTATAGCAACAGTCCTCACTTCCCCTTAAATTACTGGTATAACGTGCCCAGTGTTGCCATTTTGGAAGGCCTGATTTCTGTTAACCTAGTTTAAACAATTTCTGACATGATGCATTTTTAAATCTTTGCTCTCCAAATAAAATAAATCCCTAAATTTCTGTAAAATACTGATTTCCAGCCATTGACTTTACAACTGCTCAGGTGAAAACCTGGAGATCAAGACTAATTAAACTAACTTCCTAGATGAAAGGAGCAATAGCTGCGGTGTACCAGAGCAGGAAGATAATGAGCCATATCACATTATCTCTTGGGAACACATTCTGGGGGTGGAATAAATAAGGTGTTTTCCTGAACTTAATATTGTAATCAAATACATTGTTTTTGCTTTTCAAACCCGAATTTAATTAAAAATGTAAACAATGTTTTTAGGAGTGAGAAACATCAATTCACTTTTCTCCTGTACACAAAGTACATGACTGCCTACAAAAACGGCTGTCATTGCTTTTTCAACAAAGGAGCAAAATATTGGGTTGTCTCACATACCCATGAGCATCTTAGGTTTACTGACCATCATCCACATTCCTTTTAAGTTCCTTCAAATTTAGAAAGAACTTACCAGATGACAAGTGTATAAATAATACACTTTCATAAAATGTTGTCTGAGGCCCAGGTTGTAAATTCATTCCCCACACTGACAAGTCAGTCAGGAGACAGTTCATCTTGACAAGGCCTCCCACAGAGGTACCCACAGGTCACAAGGACAACTGGAGAGTAGAAAGCACGTTCTATGTACCACTGCTGGAACATCATTTCATAACACATACACTCTTGACAGGAAGTTTATAGATTATTTTGAAAACCCTCTCACCTCGGTAATAAAGCTAGTCATTTCTTAGGTTTTCCATCTGCAGTATGACAAAGCTAATGCAAATGGAAAGATACAGAAAGCTGCTGAAAAGAAGCAAATGACTTGAAAAAGAACAGCGACTTTCAGTTCAAGAGGATGGAAATGGTAGAGGATCATCTGTGTCTACTGAACACATGACTCAACATGTTAGATGAAGCACACTTTTTAACTTCAGGAAGAAATTCCTGATAGTAAACAGATTCTGAAGAAAGCTTTTAAGCAAAACTTGTGGTGTCCTTTACTGGACATTGGAACACAGTGTTGGGAACTTAGCTTCTTGGAGTCATTTGTGACAAAAAATTTAATGAGCAAAGGAGTTCGTGCAGTTGCCTCCTGAAGAAATCATGAAAAGCTACCACTTAAAGTCAAAGTTCTGCCCTATGTGACGAATTACATGACCTTGAACAAGTTACTTAGCTTCTCTACCTTCAGTTTTCTTCCCCGGAAAATGCATAATAATAGCACCTGCCCCATGAGGCTGATTTGAATGTGGATAAGAATAATAGCCAACACTTATTAAATGTTTACAATGTGCCAGGCACTATTAAAGTAGTTTAGTAGTATAAATTCACATGAGCCCTAGAGTAAATAAGAGGTAGATAGATATTACTATTGTCCTTATTTTGTGGAATAAGAAACTGAGGCACAGAATTGTGTTCCAGAGACAAGCAGCAGCGGCATCACTTGGGAACTTGTTAAAAAATGCAGAATGTCAAGCCCCACCTCAGATTACCAAATCAAAACCTGCTTTCTAATAAGATCAACAGATGATTAAACTTTCAGAAGCACATGACTAAAACCACCTGATTATAAGTGGTGGAGGGGGTTTGAACTCTACAGGTCTCACTCCACAACTTGTACTGCACTGCTTCCTTGCATTAGAGAATGAATGTCAAGGGTATGCATGCATACCCTGTTATAAATATTGGTTATCATTATAACATTTTAGGGCTGATTTACGCACAGTTCTACTTAGAGGTAAAAGAAATATATACATATATACATGCACACACACACACCTACCTACATACACACACACACATATGGCTTGTACTAAAAACAAAACAAAACAATCAAAACACCAAAGAGCTGAAATGACAGGAATTTAAATCACAGATTTCTAGAACTTCAACACTAAAAGGGAACATGAAGAGCTAACAATTCAAATATCTTACTTTATTTCTATGGAAACTGATGCTAAGAGAGAGAGGTAAACTAATATGGTCAAGGTCAACAAGTAAATTAGGGGCATAGCAAGGATTCCAACTCGGGCCTCACAGTTAGATCTGCAATCATGCAATTATTACTGGCTTCTCCTTATTCCCTGCTATGACTGCACAGGTCAAAAAAGACAATTGAATAAGTAAACAATTAGCAGATGCAAGTGGTTTCACATTACTGTTTAAAGTGCTCTGCCGACCACAGAGGCTACTTCTAATGTCTATGAATACAAAATATCTTCATAATGTGTTTCTTCAGAAACCAGTTGTTTACTGGCTCCATAGATTTTCTCATGGGTGTTTTCCTGGCATTTGGCCAGAGCACTGATGCAAAATTGGTGTTGTGTAACATGCTAAACTTTGGGCAATAGTGTAACGAGCCTTCACGAACAATCCTGCTTTTCCATCCGACATTAATCCTTACCATTCTATCCATCTTCATATAACATTTTTTTAAGGGTGACAATGCTGTGAGCCTCTCTAAATTACATTATATTCTTCCCCACATACACAGGAGTCCATTTTGTAAATAACTATCTTCCAGTCAGTCCAGCCAAATTTTATTTTCTTCCTGCCATCTCCCTTTCTCCTCTTATTTCAACTTCTTCCAAGATAATCATGCAAAACATATTCAAATTATTCTTTCAGTAAGCTATTTTATTCTTTCTTCAAATTGCTCGAAATTCTTTTTTTCCCCAAAAGTCTCTTCTTTACTAACATGAACTGTTGAAGATGACTAGGATTCTTTTTTAAATATTAGGCATTTTATTAATCTTTACTATGTAATCAGCAGTAGAGATCTAACATGATAATCCCCAACTTCATCTCCTCTGCAATAGTATCTATACAGACACCAGCTATCCCTTAGTTTTATTACTGAGTTTTAATTCAGATGATTTTGTGCCTTCACATGTTCACTGTTCCTGATCCCTCCTACCCCCGTGTGTTCACTGATCTCTGTGGTGATTCAGGATATACTGTGGACATCTGTCAAGAAGAAATAGGTTTGCCTTCCTGTAGAAAGTAGGTGAAAATTTAGATCTACTTATCCTAGACGGTATTTTTCCTTCAAGTGACTTTCCTTCAACGGTTCAAAGAAGTAAAAGCCTTCATGTATGCTCAACAGCATTTGTTTTAAATAACAGGACAAAATTGGAAAGCTATGCAGCAAAATATTAACAGTTTGGTTATCTAAGGATGTTTGTATTATGGGTGATAGTAACCTACTTATTTTTGCTTTTCTGTATGTTTCAAGATTAACAAAATAGCAGATTGACACTAATTTTGAGAAAGCAAAGTTATTACAAACATTAAGTTTGGGGTCATACTGCCATACTGTCATACTGGATAGTAATCCACAACACATTAGACAAACATCAAACTAAAATACAACTAAAAAAACAATAAAAATTAGTTTTTATAAGTCAGCCTGATAGGTTAAGACTACTAGGTTATCCCACAACAGAAGAAACTAGATGAAAATCAACCTACAAAGGATTCTACTCATAGCACATTCCAATTTGATACCATGAAACAGGAACCACAAGAAACAAGAAGGTAGGAATGTTTTTTTCTGATTTCTCTTCATATATTTCCAGACTCAAAGACCCAAGGTATTACTAATGAAGAACAAGGTCAGTGTGACTTTTCACTTTCTCTATTCTATTCTGTATAGAAGGAGTAACTACACCCATTTACCCTCCCCAAAATCAGATATTCTATTCAGCTACAAAAACAAAAAGAAAAACAAAACGAAACAAAATAAAATTCCCTTAATTCAAAGAGCAACAATTGTTCAAGTTACACTTTCTCACCACAAAGCAGATTATAATACTTATTTTTTTAAATTTAGGTACCATTTGGAAATTAAAAGAGGAAAGTTACTTTTAAATAACCCTTATATAGGGGCACCTTGGTGGCTCAGTCAGTTAAATATCCAACTCTTGATTTCAGCTCAGGTCATGTTCCCAAGGTCATGGGATCCAGCCCCTCGTCAGGCTCCATGCTGAGTGTGGAGCCTGCTTAAGATTCTCTCTCTCTCTCTCTCTCTCTCTCTCTCTCTCAAAAAGATAAAAATAAAAATAAAAAATAACACTTGGATAAAACAAAAAACCATTACAACTACAGACCATTTGGAAAATAACAAAAATGAGAATACTACATATAAAAAGTTGGAAAATACTGCTATATAGTCAAAGAAAGTTACTTAAAAAAAATTTTTTTTTCTTTTCAACGTTTTTATTTATTTTTGGGACAGAGAGAGACAGAGCATGAACGGGGGAGGGGCAGAGAGAGAGGGAGACACAGAATCGGAAACAGGCTCCAGGCTCCGAGCCATCCGCCCAGAGCCTGACGCGGGGCTCGAACCCACGGACCGCGAGATCGTGACCTGGCTGAAGTCGGACGCTTAACCGACTGCGCCACCCAGGCGCCCCTAAAAAAATTTTTTTTAATGTTTATTTATTTTTGACACAGAGAGAGACAGAGCATGAGCGGGGGAAGGGCAGAGAGAGAGAGGAAGACACAGAATCAGAAGCAGGCTCCAGGCTCCGAGCTGTCCACACAGAGCCCGACACGGGGATCGAACCCACGAGCTGTGAGATCATGACCTGAACTGAAGTCGGAGGCTCAACCGACTGAGCCACCCAGGTGCCCCCAAAGAGTTACTTTAAATATTTTATTATTAATTTCTGAAAAATAAAATAAATGGGCAAAGTAGCTCACGTTAGAAAGAGTAAAACAGAACTTAGGAAAGCAAGCAGAAATTAATAAAATACAAATCGATAAATTAAGAAATAGTAAAATAGAGATAAATTAGAATTATAAATAAATTTAAAAGCTAATTATTTTTAAAGAACAATAGAATAAACCAGTTTGGTCAAATATAATTTAAAAACAGAAAAGTGAAGGGGGGAAAAAAAACACAGATGCATTATCTAATATCAGAAAAAGATCAGGGGCACCTGGGTGGCTTAGTCAGTTAAGCATCTGACTCTGGATTTCAGCTCAGGTCACGATCTCACAGTTTGTGGGATCAAGCCCCGCATGGAGCCCACTTGGAATGCTCTCTCACTCTCTCTCTGCCCCTCTCCCACTCACACTTGTGCACACACACTTTCTCTAAAAATAAATAGCATTTCTTTTTTATTTTTAATGTTCATTTTTGAGAGAGACAGAGCGTGAGTGGGGGAGGTGAAGAGAGAGAGGGAGACACAGAATCCGAAGCAGGCTTCAGGCTCTGAGCTGTCAGCACAGAGCCTGAGGCAGGGCTCAGACCCACAAACCCTGAGATCAAGACCTGAGCCAAAGTCAGATGCCCAACCGACTGAGCCACCCAGCACCCCAATAAATAAATTTTTAAAAAGAAAAGGAAAAAGAAAAAAGATCAAACAACAAAAAATGAAAAGTATTTTAATTTGGGAAAAAAGTAAAAGATTAATAATCATAGGATGGGGCGCCTGAATGGCTCAAATGGTTAAGCTTCCTACTTTGGCTCAGGTCAGGATCTCACGGATTGTGAATTTGAGCCCCGCACTGGGCTCTGTGCTGACAATTGGGAGCCTGGAGCCTACTTCAGATTCTGTCTACCTCTCTCTCTGCCCCTTCCCAACTCACACTCTATCTCTCTCAAAAATAAATAAACATTAAACAAAATTTTTTTAATAAATAACCATAGGATAAATTGGGGAAAGTTGCCAAAAGAAAATCCATCAAAAGATAGTATGGCCCACATTCATGCAAATGGATGGGTGATGTTTCTGTTCTTTCAAGTAACAAATAATTTCTTTTCTAGTTAAGTTGTTAAAAAGTAAAGAAAAAAGATGAGATGCCTCATAATTAATTTAGTCAATCTAAAATAATCCTTATACGGAAATCTGACATAGCAGATAAAAGAAACCACAAGCCCATCTACTTAAAAATATTAATATAAGATTTATAAATATTAGCAAAAACAAACCTTTTAATGTAATATAAACATTAAAAAAAAGAAAAAAAGACCCCATGGTCAGTGCCAGTAGAAAACATTTCAAGAATTCTAGGTGGATGCTTCTTTAATACATAAAAGAAAATCTTTATTGCAATTTATCAGATCAGGAAACCAGGAGATAAAGCAACCATCTCAACAGATGCTGGAACAACATTTGTAAATAATTAAACATTCATTCTTGGTAATCTGAAGAAATATTAATAAAATAGAGAAAAATGTTCCCAATCCAACAACCAACAATTTCATGCTTACTGTCAAAACATAAGAAAATTTTCCATTGACAAGTGTGCCTGAAGGCACAATTATTTATCACTGTTCTGGTAGTCTGACCAAAACTAATAACATAAAATAAATTATAAATTTAAAAGCAGCAGAGACAGAATCATTACTATTATTTACATGTAGTGTGGGGGTTTTTTTGTCTGTAAAACCCAAGAGAATCAATTCAAAATATTTTAGATGAGCTAATTATTTGAAAATCCATTGGTTAAATGTATTTTTAACTATTGTTTGCCCAGAAGAGTTCACTAAGATTGTACATTCCACTTCCTAAGGTTAAGGTTTTCTATACCAAAGCAGTAAATAGAACATATGACCTATTTTTCTCTTCCCCTTGGATGAGAAGTGAATTTTCTTCACTTTCAAACTCAATGGAGGAGCTCAGAATCCACTGTCAAAGTTTTGAGTCTCCTGAGAAAATCCCACCTTAAATGGCATCATATAACAGTTGCCATATACATTTACTCAGTCAACAGAGTATGTTCTAAGTCCTAGAGCATGGTGATATGCACTAAATGTTTATATACAGATGAATCTGATCTCATCCCTGTAGCATGAGTACGTCCCAGAGGAACCTACACTGTTGTTAGTAGGGGTGGCCACTCACAGCTACCTTGAAAGTCCAATGTGGCCAGCAACACCTTTTATGATGACCCACAAGGGTGTGCAGGTGCTTGCACAGGCTGCCTCATCCTTCACTTTGCTATTTGTACAGAGGGCACCAGGCCTGGAATCTATAGAGAAAGGGTTCTTCAGAGTACCGTCACCAAGCTTAGGCTTTAAATTGTCCAGCACATGAGTGTCTTCCCTGAATTCATGATAACCATAACTGACTTGCAGTGGTGATGGTAACCTCTAGCCACATACTTATAAGGTTGTGTTGTTTTCTGGGGTTTGGTCTTTTTTGTTGTTTTGGTTTTTTGGTTTGGGGGTTTCTGATATGCTGATAGAATCCAATCAGCACTTCCCACATTTGTTTGATTTGCCTTTTCTTCTTTCAAAATCATTCCTATACTGCATACAGCCCTAAATTTTATTCGTTTTCTCCTTCTTTAAAAAAAAATTAGCTCTACCTTGATTTCCACTTTCATTTCTAGTGTCAATGCACATCCCTACGTACAGGCACTCTATTTTTCTTACTGCTTTTGCTCTATTGGTTCATGACATAATTAATGATATTTATAAAATATGGCAAATAATCAGGGGTCTCTGAACTGGGTTTCAAGTAGCCCTCAGTTACATAACAGAGTAGGCAAGCATGGGTAATTGCCAAGCAATGAATTTCCAGATCCTCAGCTGCACTCTTAGACTACAGCTACAGCAGAGATATCTTGCTGAACATTTCCTTCCACAACCATACAATGACAATCCACATGCATATTTTACTTGGGCACCAAGTCTTCTAACAATTGTCATTCATCAACCACTTCTCTGATTTTTCATTCATTCTTATCATATACCTGGTAAATTTACATTAATGAGAATATGGTGTGATTAATATACCTTTTATACATTTAGTATCCTCCACAGTTTTGGCTGTTGAATCCCACTGAATCCTCTCCCATTCCAATAATCAGTAATACTTAGATGCAGGTAATGAGCTAATGTACCTCATTATGAGCCTTTAGGAGGGTTCGGTTCAAGACGGCTATGTAAGAGGATCCTGAATGGCCCTCCTCCTATTAATACATCAAATCTACAGCTACACGTGGAACAATGTCCTCTGAGAAAAAAACCCTAAAAACTGACTTGTCTGCAGTGAGCCAAAGAGAGAAGACCCACACCAAAGTGGGTAGGAAAGCCTGGGTCACAATCTTGTCATAAATACCATTCTACTTGGGGCAACCCAGTCCGGAGGGAACTCAAAACCTGGTGCTTCTCCTTGAGGAGTGAAGAGTTTGAAGCCCACACGGGCATCCCTGACTTTTAAGATCTGCACCCAAAGCATATAGCTTAGACAACTAAAAGGGCTGGCGCGCTAGGACTCACCCGGCCCTGGGTTCCACGTAGAAGCCGCCCGTGGAGGGGAGTCAGAATTTTGTGCAGGAGAGGCTCACTTGCTGGTCTTGTAGCTTTGGCCTGAGAGACAGGGATCTGATTTACACACATTTTGAGGCCCGTAGGGGAGCTCTCCGGAGGGCGACGGGCAGGCGCGACCGTCACGCTCGCTCTCCCTCTGCCAGCTCCAGGGCAGCGCCAGTACTTCCCAGAAGGGAGCTTTTACGACACTGCAGCCCCAGGTTTTGCGACCGCGCACGGAGGACACCTCTCCACTAGCGGCGGGCCCGGCTTCCGCTTGTGGTCCCGTGGGACTGTATATGTTCGCACGAGCCTTTCTCCTATGAAGTCTACTTTTATGTTTGTGAACATATAATTATATAACTGTAAAGTAAGCTACTTTGTGTTATAATGGCAATAAAGTTAAATTTATTCAGAATAAAATTTTTATTACTTCGAGACTTATCACAGAAAAATGCTAATTTCACATTTCAATTTATTTACACAATTTTTGCAAAGTATACAGGACCACTGTAAGACATTCAAGCATTAAAAAATTACAGTAGAGGGGTGCGTGGGTGGCTTAGTAGGTTAACTGTTGGACTTGGGCTCAAGTCATGATCTCATGGTTCATGGGTTCAGAGGCCCGTGTGGGGCTCTGTGCTGACAGCTCAGAGCCTGGAGCCTGCTTGGGATTCTTTGTCTCCCTCTCTCTCTCTCTGACCCTCCCCTGCTCTCTGTCTCTCTCTCTCTTTTAAAAATACATAAACATTTAAACATTGATTACATTAGATTAAAAATATACAGGGGGAGGTTAGATGGAAATGAATTCAAAAGGAGAAGAAATGGTATAAAATTTGACTATTAAAATGACCTTCACATATTTTTAAGTGAGACATTATAGCTATTGATTATTATTGTGTTAGGATTCCACTGGAAAATGTTTAAGGTGATTTAATCGTTTGTTTTGGTGTTAATATTGGCAACTGGGCAGAAATTACACTACTTTCAACAACTTCGAGTAAAATATTTTAGCCATAAATGTGGAAGAAATACATAGATTTTTCAGTATTATTTTAATGGACGTGCAAGCAAAAGTTTGAAGTCCTCTATGTAGACCATAGAAGGCTAATGGGTAGGTACTCCAGCTAGCACTCATTGGTACCAACTTAGCTAACATGCTTTTTGCTCTGAGGCTCTGGTTCATCCCTAAATTCATCATCTGGGGCACCTCGGTAGCCTGCATTAAATTTCCCAGAAATCTAGTCCAGATGGCTCAGCACCAAACCCAGGCTAATTGCTTTGCATGGCATTCCCCTAACACGAGTGGGGAAAACAACAGACCTGTAGGTTCCTCCTGCTGGTTTCCAATGTTAGGGTCTCCTGAAAATACTACACTGATCAAAAAGAAGACACAGAAACACAGAGCCAGATTAATAATTCTCTATTTCTCTAATTCTATAATGATACGGTTTCCACAGTACTTTCAATCTATATTATCAAACACAATACTTAACCTGATGGCGCTTTGCGTCAGTCCTGTGCCAAGCACACCTTGCCTTCCACCCTCGGGCTTCTCTGTTGACAGCACAGAGTGAGACACTACAGGAACCTGTTTCATGCTAAACCTCATACAAGCCAGAAGGGCAGATAATTTGTCCCATGAGGTGAACCTTTGACAAATAGGGGGTGCGAGCTGATGGATAAGTGTTTCCCCCTCTTTTCCTCAGGAGAGATGGTCCTGAGATGCATTTCACAAGGTTTCTAGGATAATCCCATGAAGTGGTGACCATCCTGATAATACTTATGTGTAGAGGTTCTCCCTCTTTCTCTCTTTGCTGCCCTGAAATTCTGTTCTTTGGAAATATACTCCCCAGTAATTTGCATATTTGGTCTAAGGATACAAAATCAGACAGGGAGAATTTATTGACAAAAGGAACCAGTGCTAATATGCTACTAAGATGCTTTCTTGAAGCTTAGACATGATGGGTCCATTGTAAATGAAGTGGACCATGCCAAAACTTTCTTAGCGTAATACTAAGATAGGGATCAGAAGACTCAGGGAGGTTGGAATATTAAAGTGGAATTATTATGTAAGAATCCAACTCATGTCTATGTTTCCTATGAGGGCACAGAGGATACAGAATGCATAGGTAGGGCATGACAGAGATCTTTAAGAAATATCACTAAGAAACTCAGTGAAGGATGTCCTCTGACATATAGTATTGACAGTAGAACATGGCACCATATAGCTGTGTTCCCTACTGTCAAGGGGATGAATACTCCAGATTAATAGGAATCAGTTACTGACATTTAATTGTTAAAAGCAAGTCACAGTAATTGGCTGATTTACTGACAGAATGATAGAAATAATACATTCTGGGTCAGATCCCATTTTCACCAGCAAATTATATGAAAAGGCAGCCCAGACTCCCATGTCACAGACCTTGGTCGTACTAACACCAATCCCTCAACTTACATATACAGTCCCATGGGGAAGGAAGAGGTGGTCCCTTCTGACCAAATGGCAGAGGAGGAAAAAGAGTCCTGGTGTACAGAGAAACCAGTTCAAGGTTGGTGCTGGCAAAAAACGGACTTCTGTTGTAACACAGTCCTACTCAGGAGTGGTCCTAGTGGGAAATGATAAATCTTCCCAGTAAGCACTTCTGCAAGTAGTCTGTTTGGTTATTTATTTTGTATGAAGAGAGAAGTGGTCCAAGATACAAATATACATGGATTTATGAGCAGATGAATGGCTTGGATGGTTATTAGAGGTCAGGAAGTAATTGTACTAAAAGATTGGGGAACCAAAAAAAAAAAAAAACCCTCGTAAAGAGGTATGTGGATGGCCCATGGGAGATGGCCAAGGCAGGCAGATTTCCTTGTTTCACAATACCCTCCTCCACCCATTGCAACCAAAACTAGGCACTCAGGATGACCTGTTCAGTAAACATCAGCAGGCCTCTTTCCTCGGTCAAGCCAGCACTGATGTGATAGGCCAGTACTGATAGGCCAGTCCAAGCCAGTACTGATGTGATGAGAAGTAGCAGAATTTTGTCCTTTCCAGAATTTACATCTACTTTCAGAAGAGTTTGTCTTTCCTGTCCTAAGTGCCTCTTGCAATAGTACCATCTGAGAGTGACAGAATGCCTGATCTATCACATGGTATCACATACAGCCCTGCCTTAGGTCAAGGGGCCTGTTTTATTGCAAAGTACGTGTGACAGTGGGCAGAAGACCATAGAATCCCTTGGCCCTTACCACACACTGAACTAGAAGTAGCAGACCCAATAAGAGTGGGGGGCTTGTCAGAGACTCTGCTAAGGCACCAACTTGAGGCAAACACTGTGCAGGATTGAGATACTGACCTCCATGATGTGATGTATGTACTGAGCTAACAGCTGAAAAAATGATGCTATCTCCTCAACAGCTGCAATATATCAGTCTCAGGACCAAGGAGTTGAAATGAGATTGGCTCTTCTCACAATCAGCCCCAGGGTTCCATTTGTGGAATTTGTGCCTCTTGCCTCTCACACTGGGGCTTCTCTTTTGATGACAAAGCGAGAGACGCTATGGGAACCTAACTCAGACGTGCCGGAGAGTTATTCCTTGTGGGGCAAACCTCTGACCAATAGGGATGGGAGCTAATGGAAAAACATTTCCCCTAAAGTGCATTTCATGCTGTTCGTCATAAGCTTCCTTGGGATTGAACAACCCGTTTCTCCATGTTTCCAACTTGGTTAACACTTCCTAGTTTGGACTCCCCTTCCTTCTTTGCTCCACTTGTCCTTTCCCTCACTCCTATACCTTGCAACAACACTCCCCAGTAAAGTACTGCCCAGAAGTACTCAGACTCTGCTTTCTGGAGAAATCTAAGTAGGAGAGGTCCTGTACTAATAGTTTGCTGGAAAAAACTAAATTTGCTCCAAACGTAGTTAGCCTCTCCTTTGCTAAAAACCAGGCTTCTGGCAATTTTATGTCTTTATATCCTTCTTGTCAGCAAACTTTAAAGATAAATTCTCTCAAATTCAAACTCCTGTCTCCAACAGGTGCTTCATTACATGTGGATCTATTCTCTTCTTTCTATAAATGAATACCACTACTCTAGCTCAGGTCTTCAGTATCTCTCACTACAACAGGCTTCCTCCAGTGTTAACTTCCTTATGTCAGTCTCTCACTGCCACCAGAGTAAGCTATCTCAATGGCAAATCTGACCTTGTCTCCTGCTTAAAATTCTTCAGTGGCTCTTCATTACCTAAAAGATGACCCTCACGTTCCTTACCCTCTTTCACAAGGCTTTCTGGGATCCAACCTCTGCTGACCTTTCTAACCTCATTTTCTGCCACTCCTTGGCAGTTCTGGCCTCACTACTTCTATCTTTCCCCCTCCTACACTGGCTTTGCAGACCTCCCGGCTGGAATGACCTCTTTTCCCCATTTTCCACTACCCTTCACCCCTGCCTATCTACCTGAATAAGTGTTACTCTCCCGTTACACTTCAGACTGTAGGTGTCCAACTGCAAGAAGCCTCACATAGCTTCCTCTTCCCAAACTGGACCCCACAGTACCCTGTGCGCATCTCCCCTGCACTAACTACTGGAAATTTTAAGTATCAAGTCACCATCCGTTCGCTTCTAATGGCAAGTATCATGTCATAGGCATCCATATATCCCCGGTGCATGGCTTGTTACATGTGTCATAACCTACAGTGAATAAATTTTTTGAGAAAGTAAATTAAAGGAGAAAAGAATACATGACACTTAACTCTAACAAATCTAGAAATTTAAACAGAACTGCTTTTGACAAAACCAAATCCCACATTATTTAAGTTTCTTTGTTAGGGTAGACAGATCACCCCTGCAATCGTATGTCTGACTCCCTACCCGTGTGATATTCAAACACCTGTTGCCGAGTGATTAAACTGCTCTGACGCAAGCATCGTCCTGGCCTGAGGCCTAGTACTCTAAGGTGTCCTGGTTACCCACCGCCCTCTGAGTCAGTGTGGTACACTTCTCACTGATGGTCCACGGCACCACAGATCCCAACCTACTGGGTTATAGTTTTCCATGTCCCTGGTATTAGTTACTGACTTCTTTTTCATGTCTCTGCTTGATATTCTAGTTCCTCCAAAGTCCAGATATTCCTCCGTTTACCCTCATCTTTTGGAGGCTAGGTCTCTGCTCCCTGCTGGCTGCCTTCCAACTGTACCTGGGTTAACTGCCCGACCTCTGAATCTCTATGAGTCACCTGCTCCAGATTTTGTGCTTGACTTGGACCAAAGGTAGATGTACGCGATCTGTCCTTCCTCCCTGTTGGCCTGGCATCCAGTTCTGAACCTTCCTTCAGACTCATTTCATGTCAGTTCGCCTGGACTTAGAATCCTGAACTTCACCTGACCATTCTCATCCTCCTCTCAGAACCCAGACAGGACATCCCCAAATTATTAAGCTTTTGTATAAATCCATATCTTATTATATTGACCTTGCTCAAAGTGAGTTATATTTTTAATACAAAGCAGAAAAAAAGGTTTACAAATAAATTCAGAGGAAATAACTCTCTCTGAATGGACTCAACAATTCAGAACTTTGCATGAGATGATTTAGAGGAGTGGTTCCCAAGTAAGCCTGGCTCTCGTAGAGACCCACTGGTGTGAACAAATTTTCTGACATCAAGCTTTTATGGAGTCATCAGAAAGTATACACATACATGATCGCCCCTTCTTACTTTATCAGCTTCCTTCTAACTACCTGTCTTAAATTATTTCATTACCAAGACTGACTTAGCTTATCCAAATACCCTAAAATGCAAACCATTTTTGTTTCCCCCAAAATCTCTGGAATAATACTGATAGGAAAAGGAGGTTGAAACTTTGTCCTAAATAAGACTTTGGCATTATTTATATATTCACATGTTCATATGTTTCCTTTATGTTCAGAATGAATTTGTTGGGGTCTCCCCAATTTGTCTGCATCCTTCCTTCAAGTAATAAATGCCTCCCCAGGTTAGCAAGGCCTACTTATCTTGCCCGGGATACTATTAGGTACATCGTGTACAGCCATCCTGATTTTATGGATATCATGGAATTTGGCGATCTGCTCCAAGATCTCCTTACCTACTTCTCTTTTTAATTCCCTGCAAAACGAAACCTGGTGTCAATATGGATGCCCACACTATTTTCTCATTAGTCATTTCTAAATCACAACAGGAAAACAGTCAATGAGGTCATCTTTGGGTCTTTGGCTATCTTTTTAAAGAAACACTTTTCCCTTCATTTCCCTGGTATTATTTAGTTGTTTTAAAGTCTACCAGTCACTGAAGTGTTTAATCTGCAGCTTTTCTCAGAAAAGAATCCTGTTTTGCTGAGTAAAGTGCAGTGTGCTGCATTCTCTATGCAGAAGATGAGCTATTGATTTTTCTCTAATGATGTTTGATTTGGGGGCATATATTACTGTTGAATTACTACGTCTTTTTGAATTGAACACCTTACAAATGGATTCAAGATGGCCCTTTATGGATTAAAATACTTCTCAACAGTACATTATCTATAACAACAAAATAAATCACCAGTATATGAGTAAAATATTGACTGTATCTTTCTTCTCCCCATTAATTTGAACTTGACATCTAGTATTTCAGTTTTTACGTAGTGAGATGGCATTATATCCACACTGATGACAGCCTAGAAATGTTGCCAATTAAAATTTAAACATAAAAAGTATTCTTTGTTTCAGGTAAAACTGGTGTGAAAACGAAAGCTAATGTGGCATTTTCAAACTAATTTGGTGTCAATAGCCTGTCATGGACTTTTTCATGAACTCAGAACAATCTCATTGGAAAAGTATCTATTTCATGAGCTATGGCAAATAGCTGAGAAAAAGGATTTCAGCCTGGCTCTAAGCATTAGTTCTTGATTCAACCGAAAAGAGGAAACATCCATAAAATGTCTTGCAGCCAGTGGAAAAGTGCTTTTTGAACTCATGTCCTCCCACTTAAACTACAACAAATTCCTTTTCATACTGTAATGGTAGTTAAGTGTCCTGGAAACAATATCAGTTACCATCCTCATCATATCATCACCACCAGCACTGTCGTGGTGATACTGAGAGCTATTGATTTTTCACAATTTTTTTGATAAATTGATACTGAGATACTGAGAACGAAGTGAGAAGAGCAGAGCTGATCCAAGATCCCATTTTTTGACTTTTGATCTGCTGCCTTTTCCTGGCTATTATCATCAAGAACAGGATATAAAGTGCTATTATGGAGATAGATCTACATTTTAAGAGGACAAAAGAAAATGTCACTATTGGTTTTTTAAAAGAAAATGTCACCAGGGAAGAAAAATAAGACATGGATTTAAACCCCTATTAGATCCTTTAAAGTGCTAGACACGTCAGGTTAAATTATACTCTTCAGAACAAGCTTTTGTGGTGTTGACATAATTTCCCCTACGTTACAGAGGAGGAATTGGGCTCTGAACACGAAAGCAATATGCCCACTCAGGTGAGACCTATGAGGCAGAAATGAATGCCACATTCAACTGAGGCAACAATTGTTGGTTCCCATACAGATGTCAGTGGTTCTCAGACTTAGCCTCATGCTGCTGTCACCGAAGGATCTTTGCTTGGGCACCATGCAAGGTCAGATGAACACCTGTTACATGAGTACTTTTAAAAGTAGGGGCGCCTGGGTGGCGCAGTCGGTTAAGCGTCCGACTTCAGCCAGGTCACGATCTCGCGGTCCGTGAGTTCGAGCCCCGCGTCAGGCTCTGGGCTGATGGCTCAGAGCCTGGAGCCTGTTTCCGATTCTGTGTCTCCCTCTCTCTCTGCCCCTCCCCCGTTCATGCTCTGTCTCTCTCTGTCCCAAAAAAAATAAATAAACGTTGAAAAAAAAAATTAAAAGTACTTTTTAAAGGGAGCCATACATGAATACTTTTAAAAAGCTTCTCATTTTAAGGGTGCCTGGGTGGCTCAGTTTGTTAAGCGTCTGACTGGCTCAGGTCATGATCTCACAGTTCACTAGTTTGAGCTCCATGTCAGGCTCTGTGCTGACAGCTTAGAGCCTGGAGCCTGCTTCGGATTCTGTGTCTCCCTCTTTCTCTGCCCCTCCCAGCTTGTGCTCTGTCTCTGGCTCTCTCGAAAATAAATAACCATTAAAAAAATTATTAAAAAAAATAAAAAGCTTCCTGTATTAAAATCGTCTTAAAATTTTGTTAAAAAAGGGTTGGGGGGGGTCGCCTGGCTGGCTCAGTCAGTAGAGCATGCAACTCTTGATCTTGGGGTTGTAAGTTTGAGCCCCACATTGGATGTAGAGATTACTAAGAAAACTTGAAAAAAAATTGTTAAAAATAAATAAAATTTTAAAAAAAGCTTTCTGTGTAATCACAGTGTCTAGCCAAGGTTGGAGATACTGTGCTAGTAGAAGGCTACCTAAATGCCATGAACTAATAGGCAGTTTAAGGCCACCTGTCGAGGACACAAAGTAACCAATATTTCTGATACCTATTGATAGAGTTCCTGTAAGTGGCCAAAACAAATATTTTTGGCCAGAAGCGTAACTGCAGATGATTCCTTTCAGCATGCTTATAAGCTAATTCATAGCCCAAAAAGGAAGTTGAAAAACAATGATAAGTAGAAATAACTTCCTGACAAAAACTTATAATTGTATAGATATTTCCCAGAGGAAATATCTAAGTTAATTGAGGCCTAAGAATTCACTTGAAAGGCCACTGCAAGAAAACAGATTTTAAAATTTGCCCCTTCTCTTGGCAATAAGGCCTCTCTACTTTTCAGAATAATTCAGTATCTAAAGCTTTAAGAAATGTAGAGGATAAGATTAAGAGAGAGGTCAAACTGGAGTCTTGTAACAAGCATGTAGAGCTTGAAGACTGGGAATGAAAACATCACCGAGAGAGGACAACCAGAGGGGCACCTGGGTGGCTGGGTCATTTAAGCGTCAGGACTCTTGATTTCAGCTCAGGTCATGATCTCACCGTTCAGGAGTTTGAGCCCCGCATTAGGCTCTGCACTGATGGTGTGGAGCCTGCTTGGGATTCTCTCTCCCTTTCTCTGCCCCTTCCCTGCTCGCTCCTTTTCTCTCTCTCTCAAAATAAATAAACTTAAAAAAATGTTTTTTAAAAAAAGGAAGAGAGAGAGAGGGCAACCACAAAAGAGAGCGCGGCCTAGGATGGAACTTTAAGGGCCTCAAGACGCTCTTGCGAAGGAGCGAAGGAGCGGCGGGAAGATAGAAGGACAACAGGACAATATAAGGACTCGAAGGGAAGAGAGGAAAAGCTTTGCAGAGGTGAGGAGTGCTCATCTGATCAATCACTGCTGAGAAACCAGGGAGGATGAAAAGAAAAAAGTTGCCTGCTGTAGTTGGCAGTACGGGTGTCACCAGGGACAGTGATGCTTGTCGCTGTCCACTTCATTCCAAGAGCACAAGACCACCTCACTTGTGCTCTGCCAAGAAATTATACCTCCTGTTGTGTTTGGTGGTAACTTGGAAATAACCTGGAAATCCTTTCTTGGATCAATTTTACAACTCACAATTTTAAGTTCCATTTAAGCCTCAGTGCTTTGGGGCTGTGGGGACAAGAAGAACAGAGTTTGAAAAGCTAAACTACAGAAAATACATATTTAACCTTAAAAATCTATCTCACCAGTTTTTGGTTTTTTTTTTAATGTTTATTTTTGTGAGAGAGAGAGAGAGACAGAGCACAAGTGGGGTAGGGGCAGAGAGAGAAGGAGACACAGAATCCGAAGCAGAGTCCAGGATCTCATCTGTCAGCACAGAGCCCGATGCGGGACTCAAACTCACTTACTGTGAGATCATGACCTGAGCAAAGTCGGATGCACAACCGACCGAGCCACCCAGGCACCCCTATCTCAACAGTTTTAAGGAAACTAATCAGCAATATAATTCTAGTTATTTCTCTTGACTCATAAAAATGTATAATAAAATGTGCTTTAAATTTTTTACATTTCTTCACACCAAGTGTCTCTAAATGACAAGATGCTCTTTAGAAAATTGTGGTTGAAGGTATATATATTTTTTACTTTATTTATTTTGAGAGGGAGGGAGCACGTGTGTGTGCACACACATGGGAAGGGGTGGGGGGGTGGAAGAGAGAGAGTCAGAGAACCCCAAGTAGGCTCTGCGCTGTAAGCACAGAACCCAACACGGCTGGATCTCACCAACCGTGAGATCATGACCTGAGCCGAAATCAAGAGTCAGATGCTTAACTGACTGAGCCACCCAGGCGCCCCTGAAGGTATATTTTTAAAAGCTTGGGTTTGGCACAAAGAATAAACTGGATGGTTGCCAGAGTTAGGGGAGAGGTGGGAGGATGGTCAAAATGCGTGAAAGGGAGTGGGAGATACAGGTTTCCAGTTACATGGTAGCTATACTTGTGAGTACAGCATAATATTAACCGTTGAAACTATGTTGTACCTGAGGCTAACATAAAATTGTGTTTCAACTACAGTCAAATAAAATAAAATTATTTTTAAGTGAAAGGAATAAAACAGTTTGCTGAGAAAGAGATTGAATCATCTCACATAGAGCAATGAAAGGTTACTGTTTGGGGAATACTGTTCTAGTCTTCATCTCCACAGAAGGTGAGACAGGGCTCAAAGTAAGGTAAGAGAAATAGAAATTATCTCTAATGAAGAAATTCTGACCAGGTGGTAAGGCATATGTTACAGGCTGAATTGTGCCTCTCCCCACCAAAAAAATAAATAAAATTCAAATGTTGAAGCCCTAACCCTTTCATACCTCAGAATGGGACTGTATTTGGAGATAGGGTCTTGGGATCTTTTTTTTTTAAGTTTATTTATTGGGGGGTTGGTGAGAAAACTTGCACATGAGTGGGGGAGGGGAAGAGAGAGAGAGAAAGAGAGAGAGAGAGAGAGAGAGAGAGAGAATCCCAAGTAGGCTCTACTCTGTCAGCACAGAGTCTGAGGAAGGGATCAATCCCACGACTGTGAGATCATAACCTGAGCCAAAATCAAGAGTCCAATGCTTAACCGACTGAACCACCCAGGCACCTGCTGGAGATAGGGTCCTTAAAGAGGTGATTAAGTTAAATGAGGTCATTAGGCTGGACCCTAATCCAATATGATTGATTGGTGTACATAACTAAAAGAGGAGATAGATTAAGACACACAAAGAGACATCAACAATGCACATGCACAGAGAAAAAGTCATACGAGGACACAGCAAGAACACGGCCACGTACAAGCCAAGCAGAGAGGCTCTAGAAGAAACCAACCCTGTCGACACCTTGATCTCAGACTTGTAGCCTCCAGAACTGTGAGGAAATACATTTATGTTGTTTAAACCACCAAGGCTGTGATATTTTGTTACAGCAGCTGATGGGGTTCAGGACATGCTACTCCAAATGTGGTACCTTGGCATATTAAATATTTTAAGGTGAAGACATTTTGAAAAAAAAATGGCAGAAGCAGGAAGGTCACTCAGGTCCTAAAACCCTCATGTGAGAGGTGCCTCCCTATACCTGGAAGAAAGGAGCATCCTTATCTTTGAAGACAAAGGGACACTGAAAGGAATCCAAATAGGTTTGCTAAGTTTCCCCCAGAGTACGACACTTACCTCATACTCTTTAACCTATCATATTTCTCTACAACTGTCCATTCTTCATCAAACCACCATAGCAATATTCAACTCTGTTTTTTCAGGTCTTCATTTCCTTGTGAAGGCTCCCGTGCCATATAAAACTTGTATTAAATCAATATGTATCCTTTTCTCCTGTTTTAAAAAAGTGTGGCTTTGGGACCTTTATTTACTCATTTTTAAAAAGTAGAGAGAGTCATACTATATGATTTCAACTATGAGACATTCTGGTGAGTAAATAGTAAAAAGCTAATGGCTGCCAGGGTATTCAGAGGGAGAAGAGAAGGACTGAATATTGATGCACCTGGGGATCTGGTCAGGCAGTAAAACTATTCTAACACCGTAATGGTAGATACGTGACATTATGAGTTTGTCAAAACCCATAGAACTTTATAGAACAAAGAATAAACTTTAGTGTATATAAAATTTTTTAAAAATCATTTAGAAGATTTGGAGGTATCAGGAAAGAATCAGACCATGACAAGAAAATCTAACTGTATTACAAATGTATGAAACAACCTCACTGGAAGGGAGTCAAGGGGAAGAAGTGCTGACTTAAGTAAATATAGAAATGAGTGGAGTCTATAAGACTAAAGGCAAAACAAATGGCTTATAAGCACTGTAAGTGACAAAGCTATTTCCCATAGGAGTATAAGAGTAAGGGATAATCATTCAGATACTGCCATACATGTGTACTGTAATGGAACAATAAATAAATGGATGAATAGTGGGAACCAGGTTTCCCAATGTTGGTGTGGGAAGTTTTGGAAGAGCAAGAGGAAAAGCTTAGAATGATCTATTTAATAACTGGTTAGAACTGGAGATACCAGAGGCACCTGGGTGGCTCAGTCAGTTAAGCGTCCGACCCTTGATCTTGGCTCAGGTCACGATCTCACCATTGGTGAGTTCAAGCCCTGAGTCAGGCTCTGCTGCTAACAGCATGGAGCCTGCCTGGGATTCTCTCTTTCTCCTCTCTCTGCCCCTCCCCCACTTGTGTGCGTGCTTTCTCTTTTTCTCTCTCTCTCTTAAATTAATTAATTAAAAGAAAAAAAAGAATTGGAGATACCAGCACGCACTCATGTTTAGCTTAATACAGACACATAATGGTTACACATAGAAATAGTTACAGATGTTATAAATATGCACAATATATAATATATAAACACACACACACACAAACACACACACACATAAGCCTATCTTTCCTTACTCCATTGGCAGAGAAGACCTAAAAGTAACAATACACCAGTAATGAAAAGCACAACTAGCACCAAAATTACAGTGGAGAAATCTAACCTACATTACCTCAGCCAGATGATCAAGGTCAGTATCAATAGTGATAAATCATGTTGATAGTATGGACCTTTGATATAATATGATTTAAAAATTGATTTTATCTCTGTGACCTTCCTCCCAAAACCCACAACTCCAATCTAATCACAAGAAAAACATCACACAAATCCAACAGATGGCATTCTATGAAATACCTGACCAGTATTCCAAAAAACTAGCAAGGTGTTCAAAAACAAAGAAAGCTGAGGCTGTCATAGCCAAGAACTGCCTATGGAAACATGACAACTAAATGCAATGTGGTATCCTCGATGAGATTCTGGTACAGAAAAAGGACGTAAGATAAAAACTAAGGAAATTTAAATAAACTATGAACTTTAATTAATAACAATGCATCAATATTAGTTCATTAATTATAACAGATACACTATATTAATGTAAGATGTCAAGATGGGAAACTGAGTGTGGGGTGTATGGGTACTCCCTGTACTATCTTCCCAATATTTTTATAAAACTAAAATTATTCTAAAATAAGAAATCTATTTTTAAAAAAGCAAAAAGAGTATCTTATAAAATCATTCAAAGCAACACCAATTTGAATGCCATAGCTGGATAATCATGTAATAAAATAATTCATCTTTTTTTTTAAAATAAGCCATCTTCTTAAGAGAGAACACCTATTTATAACATAATGTCAATAGCAATCAGATAATTCTGTTTATTAAGTTGCTATGTCTGAGTGTCTTTTGGGATTCTTGGACTCAATTTCAATGTGTGTGAGGGGGATTCCCTTCATACCAACAAACAATTATCGGACACCATCGGTGTTCTCTGACACCATCTAGCCAGAGACAGCATTAGGTTCTACAAGTTAAGAGTTCAGTCCTTCAAGAGTGCCACCCTCAACTTCAGATGCCAGTTGCAAGCTGAGGCTGTTATCTGTACTTCTGACCAACCAGCTGTAAACTACAGGTTCCCAAGTCTCACTCCCTTGGGTTGGATTAATTTGCTAGAGCAGCTCACAGACTCGGAAAAACATTTTACTTACTAGATTTCCTGTTTATCATAAGAAGATATAACTGAAGAACAACCAGACGGAAGAGCTGCACGGGACAAGGCTTGGGGAAAGAGCTCCCATGCTCTATCCAAGACACCATTCTTCCAGCACTTCCATGCATTCACCAACCCAGAAGCTCTCCAAACCCAGTCCTTGTGGTTTTCCTGAAGGCTTCATTTTATAGGCATGGTTGATCAAATCATTGGCCTTTGATGATGAATTCAACCTCCAGGGCTTCTCCCCTCCCCAGAGGTTGGGGAGTTGCCTGAGAGTCCCAACCGGATCATAAGGTTGGTTCTCCTGGAAAGCACCCCCCAGCCTTAGGTGCTTTCCAGAGGTCGTCTCATTAACATGACATAAGACACCTTTGTCATTCTCAACACTTAGGAAATTCCAAGGGTTTGGGGAACTGTGAGCCAGGGACTGCGGAGAAAGACTAAATATATATGAGAGATACAGTAGTCCTCTTTTATTCGAGGGGATACATTCCAAGATCCCTAGTGGATGCCTAAAACTGCAGATAGTACAGAATCCTATATATACTATGTTTTTTCTTATATATACATATCTATGATAAAGTTTAATTTATATGATAGGCACACAAAGAGATTAGCAACAACAATAAAATAGAACAATTATAACAATACACTGTGATAAAAGTTACATGAATGTGGTTTCTCTCTCTCAAAATTTCTTATTGTACTGTACTCACCCTTATTCTTGGGATGATGTGAGATGATAAAATGCCTACATGAGGAGGTGAGGTGAAGGATGTAGGCATTGTGATGTAGCCTTAGGCTCCCGTTGACCTTCTGATAATGTCAGAAGGGGGATCACCTGCTTCTGGACCGAGGTTGACCTCAGGTAATGAACAGCAGAACGCGAAACTGCAGAAAGGGGGAACTACTGTATATTTTGGGCATCTAAACGGCCAACTATGTATTTCTTATAAATCACAGTATCACAGAGTGTGTCCTCCCAAAATTCATATGTCGAATTCTTACCTCCAAAGGTGATGGTATTAGGAGGTGGAGCCTTTGGAAGGTGATTAGTGCCTTATAACAAAGGCTCCAGGAGCCCCTTCTGCCACTAGAGGATATAAGAAGTTATAACCTGAAAGCGAACCCTCACCCGACACGCTGGCACCGTGATTTTGGACTGCCATCCTCTAGAACTGTGAGAGATAAGTTTCTGTTATCCATAAGCTACTCAGTGTGTGGCATTTTGTTACAGCAGCCCAGATGGACAAGACATAAGCATTGCAAAATTATTATCTTACTCGATGCTCACCACACCTCTGAGAAGAATGAAAAAAAGAGGGAAAAAAATCAGTCCTGGTTTGTATTTATTGAAAAACATAAGAGATAATAAAATGTAAAATTTTTAATCAAAATGCACATGAAATGAATAAAGCAAATACCATGGAAAATGCACCATACAATTAAGTAGGCGTATTTCTTAACATTTGTGAGGTAACTTGGATGCATTTCTCCCTGGTGAAACGTGGTGCCTCTTTACGGGGCATTCTCATTATCTAGCCTTTCCTGTGTCTATAAATCTCTATGTGGACACCCATAGGTAATGCTAATACACTGGGTCCTACTTCCCAAATGACCTTGATTGTAGCTTCCCAAATCTGAAAACAAAAATTTAAATAAGTTTCATTAAATTGAATATTTATGCCTTGTATACCACACAATAAGTTCTATTTTTTTACGTTTAAAATTCAAATAAATTTTTTTAGATTCTAAGATATCTGGAATATGTAACAATAAAAATTCCAAAAATCCAATAACTTCTTGACAGCTTAAGAAGCTAAAATACGGGGCGCCTGGGTGGCGCAGTCGGTTAAGCCTCCGACTTCAGCCAGGTCACGATCTCGCGGTCCGGGAGTTCGAGCCCCGCGTCAGGCTCTGGGCTGATGGCTCAGAGCCTGGAGCCTGTTTCCGATTCTGTGTCTCCCTCTCTCTCTGCCCCTCCCCCGTTCATGCTCTGTCTCTCTCTGTCCCAAAAATAAATAAACGTTGAAAAAAAAAATTAAAAAAAAAAAAAGAAGCTAAAATTCAAGAAGTTTTTACTCAGGAAATACCTTGTGGATCAACTCAGTTTAGGGATGTCCACAAAGCACCTGAAATTGGCCACTGCGTCCATTAGCTGCTTTGTGTCTGACCTATGGCTTGCGGGAGCAGCTCAGGTTCCTGAGCAGACCAGGGTTTTGTCCTCCTCTTCCACATGGATCCTGCAGAACTCAGTGGTAGGACAGCCCTCTCTTAGTTCTGCATGGGACAAGATGAGGACTCTACCAAAACCTTAATATCATCATAAAACAGAGAAGCCAGCATTCCCAATCCTAAAATCGTATCTTATTTCACTGGAATTTTAATTACCTTTTAACAATTAACTCCTGAAAACTTGTTTGAATTTTACAGACTTGAAATTTTAGACAGCTACATTTATGGCTTGGCTTAGAGATGCATAAAAATGGAATATATTTTCCAGAGTATCTTCCTTCCCAAATTCTCTTGAAACTAAAAGACTGTATGTACCCTGTCTCAGACAGCAAATTATCCAGGACTAGGATGTTAGTGAGAGACTTATCTTTACAAATATCTTACCTACTTCGCTTTTCCTTCGGCTGTGGGGGAAAAGGTGTCCAGACGGAGTTGTTACTTGCTGAGCTCCCTCTTCACGACAGGCATTGTGCTAGATGTTAAATATACATTATGTCATTTAGTCTGCTCAATAACTTCATGCAGAATTCACTATTTTCCCATTGTAATCAAAGCAAACTAAATTCCAAAAGGTTAACTAAAATAGCTGGGACATGCTGGAAGTAAAGTCTTCATGGAGACTTGAACTCAGAGCTGAGATTCAAAGGCCATGTTCTCCCTCCAACACCACCCACAGCTCAAAGAGGTAGATAGACTGTCAAGCCAAGAAGTCTACTGCAAACCTTTTATCAACCTTGAATTAAATATAGCATTTCATTCCAATATAAATATGGACCAGTAGTCACTAATAGCCACAGGTATTCAGGTATTTGTAACTTCACCTCCAAAGAAACCTCAAATATTTTAATATCACAGTATAGTTGTTGTAGGTATCTTAAAATATTATTTGTATTCATCACTACTATGAAGTTATGAAACCATTATGTCTGTGCACTAGATCTTGTTTTTAATTCATTACCAAAGCATATATCACAAATTTTCAACAATTTTGATTAATGTCTTCCAGTAGTATTGGTTTTCTTTGAAGTTTTTTAAGTGTTTGATTTTATGTATTAAAAATGCTATTTTCAGGGTGCCTGGGTGGCTCAGTTAGTTAAGCATCCATCTCTGGATTTTGGCTCAGGTCATATCTCACAATCATGAGATGGAGTTTGGCAACCAGCTCCACACTAGGCATGGAGCCTGCTTAAGATCCTCTCCCTCTCCCTTTCTCTCTGCCCTTCTCCCTTCTGCTCAGGCACACGTGCACACTCTCTCTCGCCCTCTCAAAAAAAAAAAGTACTACTCTATAAAGGGGCCAATAGACTTCACAAGACTGCCCAAAAGTTCACAGCACTACTAAGATTAAAATACCTACCCAGGGCCATATAATTAGAAATATTTGAAGAAGCAATGACATACAAATTGGTTTTGTTTATTGTATTTTGATTGAACTAAGACAATTCTACTAATCAATAATCCCCAATCTGGGCATCACATACTTCTCAAGTAATTTCTCATAATACATACTCTTTTCATTAACTTAGCAAGTCAGCCATTCACACTTGCATCATCAGAAGAAATCCAATTGTTCTCTGCTACTCCACCTGTTCCTAGATATCTCACCTTACACAGGGCAGGTCTGCGATAGGATGTCAGGGGCACCAGGAAAGAGTTTGTTTCTTCTACCTTCCTCCTCTACCAGATTCATGCTAATTATGGATGCTTGTAATTTCTTTATGAATTTAGGGTTTAGGAGGGCCCCTTCAAAAAGTTTTGTATCATTATTAGGGATAAGAGTTAATGGTCAAGTGCCCTCTCCAAGGGGGATGATGATTAACATTCACACAGAGGTATAAAAAGCACACAGTTTCTCCAAGGAAAATTAAAAAAAAAATTATGTTTATTTTAGAGAGAGAGAGCGTGAACAGGGGAGGGGTAGAGAGAGAGAGGGAGACACAGAATCTGAAGCAGGCTCCAGGCTCTGAAATGTCAGCACAGGGCTCAACGCAGGGCTCGAACTCAAGAACCATGAGATCATGACCTGAGCTGAATTGGATGCTTAACAGACTAAGCCACCCAGGCTCACCTCCAAGAAAAATTTAAATAGGAGAACTGTGCAATAAGAAAGAAGCATTGAGAAGGGAGGGAAAAGAGCACAGCAAGAGAAATAGGGCACCAAAGTCTCTCTCACAACTTTGCCCTAAACTTTGATGATTCACTTCAATTCTAGTTATTATAATTTCCAGTTCCTCGGTTTCCCATTTGCCAAGCAGGAGTGGTAATATGTGCTTGCCACTCATGTACTGGCTGTGTAGGGACGACTACCAGCCTCCTGGGCACCAAATGCTTTGCATTCAGTCAAGCAAATGTCACATGCCACAGTCAGTGCTGGAAAAACCATCTCTTCTTTATGATGGATGTCACCATGGCCTGTCCTTTCCTGCTAATAATGTAGTTCTTCGGTCTCTAGGCTTCCCACAACACAGGAAGACTGCAATTACATGTGTTTTTAGGCTGACTCATTTTCTAATGGTAACAATCAGTATTTAAGCTAATTAGGAAGATTCTTTTGATGTTCTTTATTTCATTCACAATTAGTCTCCTGCTCTTACGTGTGTGTGTGTGTGTGTGTGTGTGTGTGTGTATGTTTAAATAAACTCCCAGCCAGTAGTGGGAGGAGAAAGAATCATTTCACTGTTCTCAATTTCTATCTGGTTTCAGAGAATTGCTCACCATCTGGCTATTTCTCACTTGAGGCACCTAAAGAGAGTTTGAGTTACTCTGAGCTGCCTCTGAATCCAGGTCCGGATGGGTACTTGATCTGAGAAAGGTCAAAAGTCCCAGAATGTTCTCTCTTTCTTTTGAGTCAATTCCCTGTTTCCGCCAAGTCCCTATCAAAATTCAAGTTGAACTTCCAGACTCTAGCGCTGGGCACAGATGACTTTAGCCATTAGCCAACTTCAGAGAGCAAGACCCTAAGGGAATGGACAAAGAGATGGGTAAAATTAGATGGGATGTAAAGTTTGCAGATTCTACTAGAGAAGGGTGAGGTAAAGGGTGCTCTTCAGGAAAGAGATAGGAGGACCCTACAGAGGTCTACAAAGGAGATGAGCCCTCCCAAAGAAAGTCTTTAGCACTTTAATTAACCACTGGCTTTTTAATCAAATGACTACTGTTCCATGGCTTGAAACAAGGGAACTTTGAACATTAGTCTCTAGGTGAATTTTTTTTTTTTTTGATGGGCCACAGAGGTGGTTCAGTCAGTTAAGCATCTGACTTCAGCTTAGGTCACGATCTCGTGGTTTGTGGGTTTGAGCCCTGCATTGGGCTCTGTGCTGACAGCTCAGAGCTTGGAGCCTGCTTCGGATTCTGTGTCTCCCTCTCTCTCTCTCTGTCCTTCCCCTGCTTGTGTTCTGTCTCTCTCTCAAAAATAAATAAACATTAAAAAAAAACAGGTCACAGAGGCAAAATTAGGGCCTGTCAATGTCAGCCTGGACAAGGAGGGTGGTTCTGGTCAGTGGCAAAACCGAAGATCAGACTATTCATAGGTTCTCCGGGATGGCCTGTGAATAGAATTCATTCAGCCATTCAGTTAACATGTAAGGCAAATGTATTCAAGCTACAGAGAACCCTAAGACGTGATCCTTCTCCTGAAGGTGCTCACCATCTGGCATGGGAATGAAATGCTTGGACCACTCACAGACACTGACAGAGCTTGGGTTAGTCTCTGTGAGTGAGATGTCACAGAACATGGCAGATGACGCTCACCAAAAGCACACCTCTGAGCTCTGAGCAGGAAGCTCCATTTTCATTTAAAGTAACACCACAGATGGAAATCACTATCTTGTGTGTGCGGATGTGGCTAACAAAAATAAATAAATAAATATATAAAAAATCTTTTCGTTGCCTGTATGTGAAGACTGAAATTTGGTTTGCAGGTGCAAAAATTGCTTGCTGTTTCAGATGTCTGGGGGTTCCAATTCACATTCTGAGCTGGGCTCCTAACTTGTTCACACAAAACTGTCAATTTTCAGGGTGCCTGGGTGGCTCAGTTAAGTGTCAGAATTTAGCTCAGGTCGTGGTCTCACGGTTCGTGAGTTCAAACCCTGCATTGGGCTCTATGCTGACAACTCAGAGCTTGGAGCCTACTTCGGATTCTGTGTCTCTCTCTCTCTCTGCCCCTCCCCAGCTCACACTCTGTCTCTCTCTGTCTCTCTCTCTCTCTCTTTCTCTCTCTCTCTCTCTCAAAAATAAACCTTAAAACAATTTTTTCAAACGTCAATTTTCTAGGCAACTGTTGTGGCCCATCTTTACTTACCCCCGGGAATGCCTAAAGTCAATAACCATGGTCTATCATTTAAAATTATGGGTCAAACTGAGAAACAGACTCTTTAAAAAAAAGTTTATTTCTTTTGAGAGAGAGAGAGCACAAGGGCGGGGGGGGGGAGGGAGGAATAGAGAGGGAGAGAGAACCCCACGTAGGTTCTGCACTGCACTGTCAGTGTAGAGCCTGATGTAGGGCTCGAACCCACCAACTGTGAGATCATGACCTGAGCCAAAATCAAGAGTCAGATGCAACCAACTGAGCCACCCAGGCGCCCTTCAAGAAACAGACTGTTAACTATCGAGAACAAACTAATGGTTGCCAGAGGGGAGGTGGGTGAGGATATGGGTAAAATAGGTGATGACAATTAATTTTTTTTAATATTTATTTATTTTTGAGAGAGAGAGAGAGAAGGCATGAAGATCAGACTATTCGGGGCAGTGACAGAGGGAGACACAGAATCCGAAGCAGGTTCCAGGCTCTGAGCCAGCACAGAGTCCAATGCGGGGCTCAAACTCCTGAACCCTGAGATCATGTCCTGAGCCAAAGTCAGATGCTTTATCGACTGAGCCACCCAGGTGGCCCCAGTGATGACGATTAAAGAGTGCACTCGTTGTGATGAGCACTGGGCGTTGTATGCAAGTGTTGAATCACTTAAATTGTACACCTGAAATTAATATTCACCATATGTGAACTACTGGAATTTAAATAAAAACTTATAAAGTAAAAAATAAAATTATGAGTCAAGATGTATTTTTTTTAACATGTGGGGGTTTTTTGTTTGTTTTGTTTTGTTTTAATTCTCTGCCTATGGGGCGCCTGGGTGGCGCAGTCGGTTAAGCCTCCGACTTCAGCCAGGTCACGATCTCGCAGTCCGTGAGTTCGAGCCCCGCGTCAGGCTCTGGGCTGATGGCTCAGAGCCTGGAGGCTGTTTCCGATTCTGTGTCTCCCTCTCTCTCTGCCCCTCCCCCGTTCATGCTCTGTCTCTCTCTGTCCCAAAAATAAATAAAAACGTTGAAAAAAAAATTAATTCTCTGCCTGGCTTTTATGTAGGCTCCTTCTTTCTCGACGTTCAGCTTTTCAGTTACACAGCTTCACCTCTTATTCTACTAGCACAGAGTATCACACACTGTTCCAGCATGAACACACCCCACCTTCCCCACCCCCACGTTGCTGAAGCTGTGACCATCCCCCCATCGGCAGCGTGCCCTTCTCTCTCAGAGCTTCAAGCCACAGAGCTATCACCTCCCCGAACAGAATTATCTTCTTTCTCTTCTTTGCCTGGTGAAATCCTATTCATCCTTCACATCCCAGCTGAGGCATGACTGCCACCGTGACACCTCGGTCACTAAACGTCATTCCTCCTTGATGTTACCACATCTGCCCCCATCTCCATTGCAGCGCTAATATAGCACCCAGCTATTTCTTTATGTGATTATCCGTCCAAAGAGGAAGTTATTTTTCAAGCATTTAGAATGGTTCCTGACAAAGAAATCACTGATGGATTAATGAAGCAATTAATAGCCTACTCCTCTGATAGAACTGTTTTTCAGAAAGCACCAATTGAGTAGTCGGATGACCTAAACTTGCCATTTTAAGCCATCCTTGTAGCTCAGCGATGAAGCTGACGCAAAGGATAAAAGTCTGGATGCATATCTGTTACTTGAAGAAGCCTCAGAGGTCGT
Organism: Lynx rufus; assembly: GCF_022079265.1. NCBI lineage: Eukaryota > Metazoa > Chordata > Mammalia > Carnivora > Felidae > Lynx > Lynx rufus. Next base: position 206,888,816 of record NW_025814823.1, on the reverse strand, counting down.
AGAAAAAATAAGACAGCTTCTCCTCTACAGACCTCCAATTTGCTCTATAACCTGATTTAATCAAGGTCACACACTCAGTCTAGAAGACAGAGCGAGCCACCCTGCACTGGATTCAGTTCAATGAGAGCAGCATGCAGGGACTGGCCTCATCACCTCTAGCCTGCACCAATCATTACCCAGAGGCAAGAGAGAAACTCAAGTCTTCATTGGTCCTTGGCAAACATTACTGAACACTCCAAATAACCCAGCCCTGCATTCAATCATTAACTGGTGGAGTCCTAAGCACTGACACTTGGAAAGGGTCTAGCAATCACCTCTTCTGACTTACCCCCAAAGGAGGAACCTTCTCTATTACATTTGGAGCAAATGGTCACCAATATCTGCTTAAAAACATCTACAGCCAGGAAGCTCCTTACTCTGTGAGGTACCTATGAACCTCTGCTGAGCAACTATACAGATTAACGAGCAAAGACACATAAAGCACATAGTACCTGGCACAAAGTAATTGTTCAAGCAATTTGAGTTACTGACATTTTTAATCATTATCAACTTTCAAATCCTTGGTTTTTTTTTTTTTTTTTGGCTGACAATTCCTTCTTTTTTTTAAGTTTTTTAATTTATTTTGAGAGAGAGAAAGAGAGTGAGTGGGGGAGGGGCCAAGAGAGAGGAGAGAGAATCCCAAGCAGGCTCCATGCTGTCAGTGCAGAGCGTGATGTGGGGCTCGATCCCACAAACTGTGAGATCATGACCTGAGCTGAAATCAAGTCGGATGCTTAACCGACTGAGCCACCCAGGCACCCTGACAATTCCTTCTTTTAAGATAAACAATGTACAAGTGAGCAAAACGTTATGTCTAGTACACTTTGGTTTATACAAAATATAAAGAATCCTACACATATGTATGATGATGTGTATGAGTTTGTGTAACTATGCTTACAAAGCTTCTTGAAGGACTCCTTAGCTGCCACTGCAGATGATGCCCACCGTGAGAATGCGAATGCCCATGCCAAAGATGCGGTCTGTAGTCCTTTGATGCCAGAAAGCTCCTGGGCCCTGTGCCATAGGTGAGATGAAAAGCCCTCCACCCACTCTTAGGCTGTACAATATCACTTGGAGCTGGAAGCAATATGCTATATCCAGAGCCCTACAAAATCCATCATTCATCTAAGCCAATCCAAGATGCTGGGTAGGGTGTCATCTTCCCATCTCCAACCTTTCCAAAGCTCAGCTACTAACTTCACTTGGAAAAAATGAGTACACACAAAATATTTTCACAAGAGTAAGTAACTATTTCTGTATCAGTAAATTTAGAAATTACCTAAAGGGCATGGTGTCTTCAGAGATCCAGCTCTGACCAGAACATAAACACCTTCCAACAATGTGACGTAGAGCAGTTTAGCTACTGAGAGCTATGGCTGTCAAACATACAGTTTTCTAATTATGAGCAAAGCTCTGTAATTATAAAACCAACTACCCCAGTCCTGTGCTTTCCCTAACTAAAGAACTCTTTCCGCTGAAGGTGTGTTCGAGTCTCCAGCTCATGCAGATACACCTGCAGCTTTGAAATGACAGGTTGCTTTTGCCCTCACCTTCTACCATTGCCATTCAGGTTTCAAAGATCTAAACCCTAAGACAGAAGAGTCACGCTTCAGTCAGAACTTATATCCTGGATATTCATGTTCTCTTCCCCAGGAATTTCTGCTAGAAGCCTGCGAATGAAATCTTAGCTTGGTTACCCAGTCATCTCATACGTATTCATTAGTTCATCATATAACATTTTGAGTACCTGTTTTACATAAGCCATAATATACCCTTCACTATTGCCTCTCCTGGATATATTTCAATTCATGGAATACAGAAATGTGGAAAATCATGCACAGTTCCCCTCCCACCAACTTCGTTAACATTCTGTTTTGCTTATTTTTAATTATCATAAATTTTTTTTTCTGAATTTAAGATAGAAATAAATGCAAAGGCCTGTATGTTACTGTTATTTAAGAGAAAAAGACTATACATAAATATATGCTCATAGAGACATGAAATATTTCTAGAAGAAACTGATGTTAGTGATGCCTCTGAGGAGAGAAGGTAGGTAGCTTAGCGATAAGGTAAAATCCTAGGTGATGAGACAAAAACAACGTAAAATCCTGTTTCTGTCCTGGGACCCTGAAGAAGCAAATTTTGAAAAGCAAATACATGCTTACCGTTTTATGTTCTTCTACACTTTTTCAATCTTGAACGATGTTCATGTGTTGAGAATTCAGAAAAATCATAAATATTGCACAACACTGACCTAATCTTAGTAAATTTATAATTAACTTTTGAATAAAAAATTCTGAGGTCAGCTCTTAGTTGACCTAGAGATTCTTAGATTTTTTTTGTCTCCTATCATTAACAAAAACCCCCACGCCCTATCTCCCAACCCACCAAAGAAATTACCAATTCCTCACTTATGGTAAATAAGTAAGTATATTACTTTCCTATTGCCAATATAAAAAATTACCACAAACTTCATGTCTTAAAACAACACAAATTTCTTTTCTTATAGTTCTGGAGGCCAGAAGTCTGACATGGGTCTCACAGAGCTAAAATCAAAATGTAGCAGGGCTGCAATTCTTTCTTGAGGTTATAGAAGAAGAATCCATTTCTTTGCCTTTTACAGCTTCTAAAAGGTAGTCACAATTCTAGGCTTGTGGTTCTTTCCATCTGTAAAGACTGCAATGGCTGGTCAAATCTTTCTCCTATTTTATGATTCTAATGCCCTTCTGACTCCCAATTCCACTTTCATACTGGGTCCTCCCAAATAACTCAGGATAGTCTCCGAATGTTAAGGTCAGCACGTTAGAAATCTTGATTCCACCTGCAACCTTAATTCACCCTTGCCATGTAACATAACATATACACAGCCTTCAAGATTAGGGCATAAACATCTCTGCGTGGGCACTATTCTGCCTACCACAGTAAGTAGATTACATAGATACATACATCCATCCATACATTACATACATAGAGGTTCTGAAGAGATATGGCTTCTTCCATAGGATGGCTTTTTACATTAGAAAACATAACATTCAAAATCCTTGTCTGAAATAAGTGCTTTTGGATTCCTTTGGCACTGTTGGGAACCATTCCAAGACATATAAGGAAGTAGTTGTGACAGTCTCTAAATATATGCTCTGCAGACTGACTTCCTGGTCTCAAATCCCAGGTCTACCCCTTACACTGTATGACTTGTACCTCAGCTTCCTCATTCATAGAATGAAGTTAGTATTTAGTGCCTATATCACAAGGTTGTTATGAGGCTTAAATGAGTTACTACCATTTAGAAAAGTGCCGCACGTAATAAGTAATCAATACATGCGACTTAGTTTGACTTGATTCACACCTGCATGACTCAGAGCGCCCACAAAAGAATCCCTCCCAGAACACAGAAATGGTCAGCCCCAAATCCTGTCTCTGTCCTAGGAGCATTGAGAAGAAAATATTGATAATATTTTAAAATCCACCTTTAAAATCCACTGCCATCTAGTTTTTTACTTTTGACTTACCAAACTGAAAGTTAAAATAACAGCCTATCCAGTAAAACATCAGGTAAGAACCTGGTAAGCCTACTGGTTTTCTGCTATGGGTTATATGGATTGAGACAGTCTTTGACCTTAAGGAAATTGCCATGCAATGGGTAGGCAGTACAAACAAAGAGCATAATTAAACAAATTTAACAAAAAGATACATTTCTACAGCCTCAGAAAACTCGGATCTAATAAAGCGAAGGAAGTGGCTCTCCATTTTGTTCTGTTTGCTCCCAATGTCCCAAGTCTGAAAACTCTGTATAGCAATTCTCATAGCTAACACCAAGGAAATAGAACACACGTGTCAACTTCGGAACTATAGCCACTCAGTGGGACCAAACTACCTATCACCAATCCTTTAGAAAACTTTTCCTCTAGTTTCTAGGGATTGTTTCTGGGAAATAGCTAAAAAGATAGCTAATTCATCCCTCTTCACCCCTCTGGATTGATCATGCTAAAGGATTACCCAGTGCACAAAGCTCAAAGACAATTACAGGAGCACACGGTATCTTAGTCCAACAACTAAACAGTACTTAAAACATAAAGATTACACTGAAAACCCTTTGGAGTTTTGTGATTAGAATGTTGTCACGGCCTATCCTCATTCCTGCAAAATCACTGCCAAATTTGAGTCAATAAATCTATTTATTCTCCTTTCAAGTATTTTGGCAGCCACTCCACCATATAATTTAAAGCACTAAGAAAACTGACGATACCTGAATGTCAACACCATGGAAAAGGAATGCATACTTGATAGTCTGTACTTCACCGTGATTATCAAATGAAATTCAATTTTATATTCTCAAAGATGGCAATTTCTCTCAATGTGATAAGCTATATAATTAATGACCTCAGGAGAAATTAAATACTAGCCTGCTAAGTATACAATTAAATCCAGTCTTCAGCCATTCCATAATTTTCATTACCCCTATGGAAACGTTCTGGACTAGCAGCCTTTTAAGTTTTCTATATGCAAGATGAAATTTCGTTCAGTGGGAATAATACAGCCAGAATCTATACAACCAGAATCTAAAAAGGTTTAGTAAGATTTGTCTGTAGCTCCCATTTACAAATATCAAAGGTATAAAGCATTTTGGCTGGTAATGTCACATTTATTGGGATTTAGGTTAATCAGATTATAAGCACTTCTAAGTGAACAACATCTTTTTCTCTTTGCGCAGAAATTGTCCAACATCTCTGGTTCGGTGAGAAGAGAAGAAAAGCTTTGTCAAAGAGGCTGAGAATCTAAACCAAACAAGATGCTATGTGACCACAGTAGAAGTCCTCATGCTGACTGTTTTATTTTTTTCTTTTAATTTGGGTCCATTTATTCAGTCAAAGTGAGTTTTTGGTGAGATTAAAAAATAAATAAATAAATCACACCTGAATTTCTGCATTCATTAAGAAGGAATTAAGCGTCACCCTTTAAGTGTCAGGCACTGTTCTAAGAACTGGGTATAGGTACCTAAGGGACACGTCCAAAGAAAGGCATCATCAGGATTCCAAATATTGGGCAATGGCTAAAAGTGAGTGCTTGAGAGTAGCTGAAATGTCTGTTGGAGAAAAGAGAAGAAGTGCCATATTCCAGGAGTACGGTCCAGCCAACTAATTTTTTAAAAGAACTGTCATTAAAAATAATTGTAAATTAATTACAAAACTGAAGAAAGGCAAAGTTGTACAGTACACAAGATAAGCCCAAAAAGAAAACTGAGAGAAAGTGGTCAGCAAATACAAAATAAAGAATGGGCACAAAGAAACCCAGAGTAGAAACTTCTACGGGTGAATGAGAATATTTGGAGAAGTAAATCTGATGATTTTGAATATGTCCATCTCATCTGGCTGTGTTTATAAAAAGGGGAAAAAATGATGAACTTAGGATTGTTTCCCCTCATACTGCAATCAATAGAAACTTCCTTTTCGCAATGAGACTTTAAACAATTAGGGAAACATTTTGGTTTCCAGCTAATGGATTTAATAGTGATTGCCATTGCAGGAAAAGCACTTCATCCAATTGTAGACATGCCAAAGGTGGAAGAGAGGGAGGCAGAAGACGCATAAACTGCACTAAAGGCCCTCACAGCTGGCTTTGAGTCACTGAGAAAATAATATCCTTCCTCTAATAATCCCTTAAAGACTTGGGTTTGCTTTTGTGCACGATGAGAATGTGCTGGCCTAAGAACAACTGTTGTTTCAGCACTTGAACATCAGGGACCTAGATGTTCTATTTACTGTACCGATGCCAGGCATTCCTAAGTAATATGTGAGCTGACCTTGAGAAAATATACATATAGTGGAGGTTCAAATACTTACATACCAGTATCTAGTTAATGGCATATTCAATCCTCCCACATTTTTTCCTAATGCTCCTCATCCTAGGGTCTCTAAGTATTTTCTGATTCCCTGGCTCTTCACCAGAGCAAAGTTGGGCAGAGAAAGGAAAACTACCCTGGGTCACCCACACTAGCACTGTAAGTAATCTGTTAAATTTGGGGCCTGCTTTTCCAGAATTAACCCTCACATCTGCTTGCACCGGTGCCATATTATTTTAAATACATTCAACTTATGGCCTTGCTTTATGTATGCATCAATATTTCAACTGACCTACAAATGTCGGCAAATAAAAATTTGCTATTATAAATACTGATGTTAATATGATATAGGAGGATGATAATTAAGCTTGGATAATTTTATGAATTAAAGATAATTGGCATTGAACCAATAAGGCACATTTATGCATTATGTATTTGCTAAATTAATTTCTTGCCTACTATTGATTTTGTGTTAAGAGATTATGCCATTTGTTGTGTGAACAAACTGTACTTTTATTTTTTTAAGTAAAATTCACATTTTATTGAAATAAACTCTACAAAATTGATTTTCTTCACCAAAAATAACAGCAACATTTCCTGTATTACTCCTAGTTACACCACAAAACACTTGTTTTTGTAGGTTTTCCAGGTTTTGCTTATAAATCAAGATGAGGCAGTAGATATAGTCGTGAAAAAGATAGAGGAAAACAGACAAATCAGTTGTCAGTATCCATGGCCTCTGATCTTGACCATGAAACAGAGGTGTTCAACAAATACCTGCTAAAAAGCTTATGAAGATGTAGGCTCAACAAAGGACTACAAACAGCAACAACCTAATGCGCACCAACAATGGCAGGCTCGCCCATTCAAACTGTAACTGTAATTTGTTCCTTTAGGTTCATTTGATAAAGACAAAATCTACACTGAAATCCTTGCTTGGCAAGCTCACCTGTTTTCCATTCTCTCTATATATATCTCTCTCTGGCTGTCTGGTAACTCTCTTAACTGTCCATTACAGATTTTTAACAAACTTCACACTCCAGGTCACTTGTGAGCTTCATCGTAACATTTTATACAATGTATTCCTTTCTCCCACACCTCTTCAAAATCTGTTTCTTCCAAGAAGTGATAACTCAATACCTGACAACTGGATCCAGTGATAATAAATGTTGTGTCTAAAATGACCTCACTGAAACAATTCCAAAGCACGATTAGCAGAGATCACACAGAAGTGTAATGTGGCACTTTCAATGCTATCTTCTGGAAGAACAGTTATGTCTCCAAAGCATAAGAGTTCCAACAGGGGCCATTTAAGTAGGCAGATCATCAATGACTAATGGACTCAATGAGAAGTTGACGGGTCAAGATATTCAGTGATTAAGTGGCCTACATACATGTGACAGCTTTTCATAAGATGTTTTCAAATTTCTTACAGATTTTTCCAAATATCAAACATAAGACAGAACCTACTTTAAAAGTCTCCTAGGTATTTTCAATGGTGTCTGAGATATCTGTAGGAAGCTCTGACTTAGTTGTATAGAGTTTGATATAGGTGTCCACCATTAAATCCAGGTCACGTTTTATATCAAAATTTATGTTAAGCAAAGCCAAGATACTTGATATTTGATCTGTCAAAATGTTCCTCAGGTACGCTTTGAGATGCTTTTGCCCATTTTCATAGCATTCATTCTCAACCTTCATCACAGGAAGAATATATAGGACTTTCGGCAATGCATAAACATTAGGAAAAAACTCGATGTCTTGCAGATGCAGGGCTCCATAAATGGTGGATGGAAGCTCCATATCTTTCCCTCTGTGTTTCCACTTGATTCTCCAACAAAGCAGCTCAGCTGAGAGTGTGTCGGGGTTGGGTAAGTCACTCCTGTATATGTCAGCATGGTGCCCCTCCGATGTATTAAATTTGAGCTGTCCCATGACAGAGCGTACAAGAGATAAGCATTTAAGAGCTCTGAAGTGCTGTTCTGAGAATGTACCTTTCAGTTCCTGAATAATGCGTTCCACTGTTGGGACATGTAGAGTTTCTTATAGTAAAGTAGAGTTACTTTATAGTAACTCTCTCAGAGGTTAGCTGCGATTCCACATTACCTTGCTGGGCTCTGCGGAACTTCCCAGGGAGTTTCAGCTGAATATCAAGTTTAGTTGCCAAATTTGTGGCTTCGGCAGACCAAAATTCATGATCAACTTCAATATTTTCCATCACTTCATTTAGTGAATACAGCACTGCAACAAGCTACCGGTGGCAAAGAAGACATTGGAGGTTTGCCCTCGAGATTTTTCCCAAAGGCTCTTGTAAAAGATAGAACATTTTTAAGAACAACAATGGTAACAATGAAATCAAAATCTGTTACTGTGCTACAGAGTACAAATGCTCAACCAGCTAAACAGTTATTCCACCTAATGTTTGTATCACTATACCGTCTAAACTATACCATAAAACAAGTGCTTGTAGGAGGTCTTTTAAAATTTCAAAACCATTATGCCTGCCTGTCCACTAAGAATGGCAAATTTCCGTCATTTCTTTACCTTTTTCCTCACTGCTCTGAAAGAGGACAGAAATGAGACTGTCAAGCTCTAAAAGCAGTTCTAGAGTTCGATGGAAGGAAGAACGGACTTCCTCAATTGTTCCTAATATAACAGATACTCCCACAACAGGCACGGATTTTGCCAACCATGTATTTAAGGGACAGGCAGAGCAAAGTGTGTAGACAGCTTGGGGATATTTCTCTAAAGTCCAGAAGCAACAACTTTCATTTTGGAAGAAAATCCATTGGACACAGCGTTAAGCCTGGCCATGACAACATTCCACGTTCAGTCCCCACTTCTCAATTACCGCGGTGTGAAATTTCACAGCCAAACTTTCTGGATCAGCTTCGTGAGGCACGAAGGCCACAGAGTCCTCTCTCAGGTTATGAGACTCCTCAACCAAGCTCACCAACACAGGCAAGTGTTCTTCCTCTGCTATGTCCACTACATCATCAGTGATGATGGAAAGAAGTGGGAGTCTCTCACTTCCCTGAGGGTTTCCTCCCGAACGCAGCTCTCACAGACCTCTAGCATCTGCCTCTGCTGTGTTTTCGAGCGGAACAAGCGTTAACTGCTGTTGTCTCAAAGAGCTTTCTTGAACCTCTTCTCCGGAATTTACGCCGCATGTCAGCAGTGCTTGAAAGTTACCAGGAGTAAAGAGACCCTCTGGGGGCTCATCAGTTTCATGTCTGTCCAGAGGTATGTCTTGTTTTCCTACAACAGTCAAAATTTCACATACAGTTTGAAGTACTCTTTGTTTTCTTTCTCTTCAAGGGTTAAAGGTAAAATGTCTTCATCCTGGTCTTTACCCCCTTCTTCTGCACTGGGGTTCTGAGCATTGCTGTTGTTTATTTTTTTATGTTTTTGTTCCTGTTCAGAAGTTTCATCCATTTTTTTCTGTTTCAGAATCTCAGGACCCAATTGAGTCTTCACTCAATTCTTTCATTCATTTTCTCTGTCTACTATGATAGACACAAATGACTATCAAATGATTGGTCAAATGACTGGTAAGATCAAATATTGTTGATATCGCATTATCTCAAAGAACTGTCCTGTAAGGCCTCTCCCAATGACTTCACAAGTATCTGCTTCAATTAATTTTGACAAATAAGATAACCCAATCATTCTTGAGTTTGCCGATGCCTCTGCAAAATGCACAGTTCTACAGATCATAGAGGTCTCAAAGTGTTTGGCACGTAATCAATAATGTCTATTTAGTGGATCGGGTGTTTTATCTTCTAAATCTGCTCTCCTGAAATTCTCCACCCACTTCTGGCATCTGGAAGCATCCGGCGGGAACCTGGAGAAAGCCAGGTCTCACTGAGCGCTCTCCCTCGTGCAGTGGGGACAGTGCAGAAGTTTGGCCTCAGGGGAGAGGCCAGGCTGGCTGGCTCAGCAAGGGGGCAGGGGACGGGGGGGGGGGGGGGGGGGGGGGCGGGCGAGAACTAAACTGTACTTTTAATTATAGTGTAAGAACTTCTGTAGCGTGAAATTAAGTTATGAAAAGCAAAATGTAATATACAATTCCCTTTTAGGATATTCTATCACTTAGGAGTAGTTTTAGCTGCAAGTAACAGAAAACCTGACTGCAAGTAACAGAAAACCTGGCTTAAGCCACAGGGACATTACTTAACAAAAAGACCAGAGAAAAGCCATCCCAACATTGAATCAGTGGCTCAATGATGTCATCAGGATGCAGGCTCCTTCAAATTTTCTGCTCCACCATCCTCAGTATGTATTTAATATTTTTCCTCAAGGTCTAAGATAAGTATCACAGCACCCTGTTTTCAACGACAATAGGATTTTCCTAGTGTATCACCTAAAGATTATGTTCCAGAACAGGTTCATATGCTCATCCAAACAAGTCACTGGCAAGGAGCAACAAGACTGTCATAAGTGCTTTTACACCAAACGTGATTTATACCCGGAGCCGGGTACACTGGCATGGAAGAAAGCCAGCAATAGAGTCCATCCCATGTGTGACACCTCTGAAGCCAAGCACGTAATGGAGATCCTACCAGGTAAGTAAATGGTGATATTCTGAGTCTTGCACACTAGAGTCAAAGCTGAAGAGAAAATATGCTTATTGGCTTTGGCACTGGATCATCCCCACTGAATTACCTCTAAGTCCACAGGTCCTCTCCTGAATGGACAGACACCGCCTCTAATGTCAATAGTAAGAAACAAGTGCCACTGTCTACTATCCCCAGCTGGGATCCAGCAAGGACGAGAGGGGAAACAAAGAGACAGGAGTGGGAGCATCTTCATGTCTGCAGATGGAAACTAAAAAAAAACTATGAAGCCTTAGGTCTAAAAGTTTTGCCAAGAAACCCAGATAACATTTTCTTCTACTAACCTGCTGGGAAAACTATAGGAGCTTTGAAGGAAGGGTCAGAACACTGCTTCAACTCCAAGATCAAGGAGCTTAGGAACAACGACTACCCTCATCGCCGTAAATCATCTTTGTGACATTACGTCTCTTTTAAAATAGGAAGTAAGGGGTCAAATTTGTGGGTTAAACAACGACCCCTACTAATTATACATGTACTGCAAAATAATTCAAAAACTGCTTTAGGGACACCTGCATGGCTCACTCTGTTGAGCATCCAACTCTTGGTTTTGGCTCAGGTCATGATCTCACGGTTCGTGAGTTTGAGCCCCGCATCAAGCTCCGGGCTGACAGCTTGGAGCCTGCTTGGGATTCTCTCTCTCCCTCTCTCTCTGATCCTCTCTTGTGTGCTCTTTCTTTCTCTCTCTCAAAAATAAATAAATAAACTTTAAAAAACTACTTTGGAGCATAAGCCTGGCAATTTAGCTTATTAAGAAAGAACTTTCCAGATTTGCAATCAGAATGTACTAAAGAGGGAAAAAAACAAAATATGAAATTAAAGCCATAATCAGCTTAAGTGGAAACAATAGTATCTGTTCATGATTGCCATTCCCATCATCAGCTGAATTAGCAAAAGTCCTGGACTGCATGACTCCAAGCTTCAAATGACTTAGGACTGATCCAAGCTTCAAATGACTTAGGACTGATACTCAGCAGTGCCTTGTAGTGGAAGGAGACAGGTCATTCACTGAGGTGGCCAGCAGTGAGCCTTTAGGAAAGCTGCTTAAACTTTATGGGTCTTGGTTTCCTTATCTATAAAATTATAAAAAATAAAGTCTGTGCTACAGGGATGGAATGGAAACAAGCCAAATTAAACAAAGGATGCTCATTTATTATCATACTGATATATCAAGTTACGTTCTTTTTAGAAACATCTTAAATATATGGGTCACTAAATAAAACAAATACATGGGAGGGGTGTCTGGGTGGCTCAGTGGTTAAGTGTCTGACTTCAGCTCAGGTCATGATCTCACGGCTCGTGGGTTTGAGCCCGTGTCAGTCTCTGTGCTGACAGCTCAGAGCCTGGAGGCTGCTTCAAATTCTGTGTGTGTGTGTCTCTCTCTGCCCCTCCCCCATTCAAAATTAAATAAAACATTAAAAATTTTGAAAAAAAAAAAAACACAAATATATGGGGAATGAAAAGCCCAGAGAAGGATCTTTGTTTGACACACTGTTGTGCCGATTTATTTTTTCCAATGTAGTGGTTTTAATCCAGACCAGCACAGTATTCCATAGGAGCTGTTAGCTACAAATCATAGATATTTCATATATTTCAAGAAATTGAAAAGTGAAAATGACATGAAATCCCAATGCAAGTCTAAAGCCAAATGTGGTTAGAAAATTTTTGACATTAAGCCTGGTTTTCAAAATAAATCTCTGAAATTTAAAAAAAAAATGCTTAGGAATTTATACATTAAACCATTTGGCATTTCATTTTCTTGTCCTTTTAATATAATATCAACCAGGATATAACCGATACATGGTAGGAAAAAATGAACAAATATCTCTTCCCATCTTCTATGTCACTGTTACTTTCTAGCTTTGTCTTTATCTCAATTTTTGTCTCTGTTAACATGCAACCACACACACACACACACACACACACACACACACACACACACACATCTGGGCGAAGGAGCCAGGCACTGATTTAGAGAGGGAAGGCCAGGGGAGTGCCTGGCTGGCTCAGTCGGTAGAATGTGTGACTTTTGATCTAGGGGTTGTAGGTTTGAGCCCCACACTGGGTGTAGAGATTACTTAAAAAAAAACAGAGAGAGAGAGAAGGAAGGCTGGGATCCAGATCAACACTAACAGAGGTGAGCTCCAAAGCAATCCATCGACAATTACCTCTCTACCGTTAAAGCCTTGTCACGTGTACATGTATGTGTGTGTCAGCAATATGCTCTCATTTTCCTACTTTCCTCCTTAAGTGTTACCCCAAGTGTTCATTTTAGTCTGCAAGAGACAGGCAGGTAGGGAGGGAAGATAATTCCCAATATAATTACGCACTACTAGTGCCACCATAGCTGAACACTGGCTGGTTCATGGCTCTGGTTGGTAATTTACATATCACTTTCCTCCTCCTCTCAAAGCTGATACGTGTTTTCTAAGCAACTATTTCACTTCTTATTATCTGCAACTGATCCTTAACAGATACTTTCAGAATCAAACTTTTATTTTCCTCTATTTTTAATGATAAACCACCTATGGTTCTACTTTTTTGACTTTTTTTTTTTCAACTTTCTGCTTTTTTCCTGATAAAAGGCATGAGTTCCTTAATAAAATTCATTTTCTCATTCCAAAAATGTTTTAAATGTTTATTTATTTTTGAGAAGGAGAGCGAGCACGATTGGGGGAGGGGCAGAGAGACAAGAAAACACTGAATCTGAAGCAGACTCCAGGCTCTGAGCCGTCAGCACAGAGCCCAACGCGGGACTTGAACTCACAAAGTATGAGATCATGACCTGAGCCGAAGTCTGACACTTAACCAACTGAGCCACCCAGACGCCCCTCTCATTCTCATTCTTAAACATTATGTGTACATTCACATTCTTAAATATTATGTGGAGCTACCTCTTCCCTGTTGACTCCAAATTAGATTTTTTTATGAGGCATGTCCCCATTAGATATGCACCCTTGAGAATAGATGGGTGCCCAAGTCTGCAATGCATACAAGAAAAATAATTCGAGAGGAAGTTTTTATGTACTTTTTCTTAGGATCCTAGGACTTTATATTAAGAAGGCAATAGGTTCAACTACTTTGTAGAACACTTACACTTTCCTTTCCTCCTGTCACACACACCCAAATCTATAACACATTAGAGTAAATGGGGAAGATCAAAAGACATGTTTAGAGTATTTAAGATAATGTAAATCATCCACAAGACAACTGATCCTGAATTATAGATGGTTCTATTGTTCTAAATAGTCATACCCTCCAAGTGATGTTTTTCTAATGAGATGAAATGTAAAGAGGAGAAAATGCATTTCTTCCCCCCACCCTCCCTCCCTCCCTCTCTCTCTCTCTTCTTCATTTAGAAAAAGAAGGAAGCCACGTAGTACTCCATTGTGTATATAAACCACAATTTCTTTATCCATTCATCAGTTGATGGACATTTAGGCTCTTTCCATAATTTGGCTATTGTTGAGAGTGCTGCTATAAACATTGGGGTACAAGTGCCCCTATGCATCAGCACTCCTGTATCCCTTGGGTAAATTCCTAGCAGTGCTATTGCTGGGTCATAGGGTAGGTGGATCCTGAGAAACTTAACAGAAACCCATGGGGGAGGGGAAGGAAAAAAAAAAGGGGGGGTTAGAGTGGAAGAGAGCCAAAGCATAAGAGACTCTTAAAAACTGAGAACAGACTGAGGGTTGATGGGGGGGTGGGAGGGAGGGAGGGAGGTGGGTGATGGGTATTGAGGAGGGCACCTTTTGGGATGAGCACTGGGTGTTGTATGGAAACCAATTTGACAATAAACTTCATATATTGAAAAAAAAAGAAAAAGAAAAAGAAGGAAGCAAAGTTTGTCAGCAGACTGAATTTCTTCAGGAGATTCTTTTTAAAGGTAATGAGACTGTTTCAGATGCTCCCGAAAGGACAAAATGGGAGAACCTTTGGCTCACACCCACTTTCCCCAGCCACTGCCTTTGATTCTATGAGAAGAGACTTTTCAACCCCACAACCTGCATCAAGCACCTATTCTGTGCCAGACCCTGAGCTAGGGCTTGGGAAGAATAATACACAGTCATGTGTCTAAATTTCCCAGTTTGGAAGGAGAAACAAACACATGGAATAATAATTAAAATACCACGTGCTGAGAAGCATACTAGATAGAGGTACAGGCAAAGTATTCAGGGCTCATAGAAAGTTCAAGTCAGGGAAGGCTTCCCAGAGGCAGTGGCACATTACAGAGAATAAAGAATGAAATCTGTACCAACAAGTCCTAGTTCTCCCTCCTAGTTTCCCCAGAATAATTCTGCAGAAAGCAGCCCAACAGCATATTTCTTTAGGATGAATCATGTTGCTGGACAACTACCACCCCTAACAGCATTTCTAAGAAAAGCAATTAACTAGCAATTTTCCTTTATTATTTCGCTCACCCACATAATTAAATATTCTTAACGTACTCATTTCATAGTGCTTTATGCAGAATGATAACACTATCTACTGTATACTAATGACAATATAATTAGGCACCAGTTTCACATGCTTTGATGTATTCTTTCAAAAAATTATCCTAAAATACAAGTTTAATGTGAGGTTAAGAGTGCACTAAGTCTCTTCTAAGACACCACTGCTTGTCTTTATTTCACACAGGGAAATATCTTGAAGTCTCGCTTAGATTACTCTGGTTTTCAAGGAAAACTTAAAGGTCTATATGAATATATTTAAAATGTCACTGGTTCCTCAAAATCACTCCCAAGATTTCTGTCAGTTTTCTCATTTTGCTTTCAAATATGATTACTGTCATTGTGATGTATTTATTATACCATATAAACATGCACACATATATAAACATATATACATGCCTACCTATGTATAAAACTTTGCATGTGTTATATTTTATATATACAAACATATACATATGTGGTTATATATATGACACACATATATGTAATAAAAAGCCCTTTAACCTTGCCTCAAATCTCATCTCTATGTCTTACAAATATCAAAAGTTATTTTTTCTCAATCCCTTTCATGAAGTCTTTGTGGGTCAAGCTAAAAATGTTAACTCTAGATATGGTTTCCTTAGAGTTACGTACTATGAGGCACATCCTGACTCTTCCATTGTACCCCATATATATGATTTTAAATTTTTTTTTCAACGTTTATTTATTTTTGGGACAGAGAGAGACAGAGCAGGAACGGGGGAGGGGCAGAGAGAGAGGGAGACACAGAATCGGAAACAGGCTCCAGGCTCTGAGCCATCAGCCAAGAGCCCGACGCGGGGCTCGAACTCACGGACCGCGAGATCGTGACCTGGCTGAAGTCGGACGCTTAACCGACTGCGCCACCCAGGCGCCCCATATATATGATTTTAAATTCACTTTTCTCAAGTAAGGAGGAGTATATTTATTTCCTTTACCTTCACCATCATTTATGCAGTTTGAGGCTGTGTGGTAACCGAGTTCGGAGTTGCAGAGCAAGACTTTCAATAAAACAAACTGGCCCCCATTGATAATTATGCACATAGCTTGGCCCTTTCTATCCTAACCTCTCCTAGGAGAGTTTCCTTTGAAGGTTATAACCTCCTGCTTTTTGAGGTGGACCAAAACCAGTTCTTGGTATGCTCAATGTTTCAAGAGATGACTTAACATTTCCAGCAATAATATTTCAGTTATATTTAACATTCTTGTTTTCAATGCATTTTTGCCTCCTACTTATGCCCACAAAAGTTTACGTGATCAGGTAAAGGAATTTAAGATACAAACCCCTTAAAAGTCGGGAGATAAACTTTAATAGCTATATTTAAAAGCTGTGTTACAATAACTTCCAAACCAGGGCACCTGGTGGCTCAGTCAGTTAAGCATTTGACTTCGGCTCAAGTCATGATCTAGAGGTTCGTGAGTTCGAGCCGCATGTCGGGCTCTGTGTTGAAAGCTGAGTTTCGAGCCTACTTCAGATTCTGTGTCTCCCTCCCTCTCTGCCCTTCTCCCACTCGTGCTCTGTCTCTCTCTCTCAAAAATAACTTTAAAAAAAACATTAAAAAAAAAGTTCAAAAAAACCCAAAACTTCCAAACCATGACATGGTTGACATGGTTAACTTTGGAGGAAAGCAAAACCAAGGGTTTGCCTCAGGTGAGTCAATCTTTGGTAGGACTCAGACCAAAGTCTCTCTGATTCCTCACTCATCAAAACACACTGCCTCTGTCCTTTTCCAATGTATACCTTGTGCACAAAATTACAACTTCTGTGCTGTGTCAAAGCTTATGTGCTACTTTCTTCTACTTTGCAGACACTACAAGATCGTTTGCTCCACCCTTTTCTTAAGCTGGCTTTGTGCTCAAGAATGCTGGCCAAGGTTGTGCCAAAAACTTTCTGTTGGGTTTTTTTTTTTTATTTGTTTTGTGCACAATTATCATTAAGGTCAACGGGTAACTATCAAGCAAGTCATTTATCTGTGCAGTGGCTTAACAAAAATTAGGCTGTATCATTCTTTCAATACCTCATTAGTCAGTGCTGCTGATGCTCCTTTGTCATTAACCATAAGCCACCTGGGATTTTCCAGCCCTGCTGTATATAGTTGGTTGCCTTGCAAGAATAGAGGCACATAAGCATAATTAAGGACCTATTTATTAATGTCATGCAGGAGTGTGGAGTGTACACTTTACAGAACATTTTGTCTTAAGCAAGGAGGTTGGTTTTTCCAAAAGCCTAATTCATATGCTTCCATGATTCTGAACACTAGCAATCTAGCATGAACACTGAGAGATAAGACAAACATCATTTCTAAGAGTACTTTCTCTGTTTCTGTCTCTAAACACTTAGTTGCTTGAAAAAAATAAAAAATTTTATTTTTTTAAGTTTTATTTCTTTATTTTGAGAGAGAGAGAGAGAGCATAAGCAGGGGAGGGGCAGAAAAGGAAGAGGGAGAATCCCAAGCAGGCTCTGCACTGTCAGCATAGACCCTGATGTAGGGCTCGAACTCATGAACTGTGAGATCATGACCTGAGCCAAAGTCAAGAGTCCGACGCCCAACCAACTGAACCACCCAGGCACCCCTAAAAAAAAAAGAATGTTAAAAGGAAGATTATCAAACGAGAAACATCTAGCACCAATCTGAAATCAGAATGGAAGCTTTGGTTTTATTGAGAAGGATTTCCACATGACAGCTATTAACATTTTAGTGCTCCTCTCCTGCCATCCTTTACCACCAACCACTCCTCAGCTCCTTCACAATAGCCCTTATTTTCTTGCTCTTGTTGCCTCCTTTCCATTTAAACCCTCGTTGCCAAGAGAAACAGTAGAATGGACCATTCTCAAGGTTTACTCCTATAGAACACCAAGGCTCCAAGAGACAGACAGAGACAGCTTTTTAAATCCAATCTGGGTGGCTTTGTTTTACGACTTTCAGGAGTGGGGAGAATTCACGGATTCATTTTTCTCAGTGGAATGTGTTTGTTCTAAACCTTTTCCTTAAAAGGTTGACATATCTGTAGTTCATCTATACTAGAATTTGGTCTGAGATGGTATTTATAGCATGAAATGATATTCTTAAGCTTAACAGAACAATTGTTCATAATGTTTTACAAAGATGATTAGGACTTTCAAGAGTTCTTTCATGTGAGCCAGTTTGGGCTTCTAAATCTTCTTCCTGCTTCCAATTCCTCCCAGAATCATTCTTCTTAAAACACCTCTGATCTCATTCCTTGATGAAAAACTTTAACTGGCTCACCATTATTTGTTGCACAAAATCCAAACATCTGAGCAGAGTTCCCAGGGGTCCTTTGAGCTATATTATAGTGCATTGCTTTTACAAAAATAAACTTTCTTTCCTTCACACCACAAGGATTGATATGCGTGTGTGTGTGTACACAGAGTCATATCACACAATACACATTCGATGGGGTATTGTCATTCATAATACAATACATTCCTGGAATCTATATGATTTATTTTTGCAAAGAACCCATGTTTAATTATATACTTCATTCTGAACCAAGAAACTTATATGGAATAAATTACATGCCCATAGTAATAGGTGAGAAAATAAAGCTAAAAATACATATCCTAAGGACTTCTGGATATAATAAAATTATCCTTCAGGTCAAATACGAAATATGATCAAATACTGTAATTGTAGATCACCTCAGAGACTGGTGCAAATATAGCACATATGAGCACTCTAGTCCATAATATTTTGTCTAAAATTAATATGCAGACTATAACAAACACTGAAATGCTTTAATTTATACATTGTTTATAATTGCTTAATTCATAATAATAATGTTTATCTAAGAATTTAGAAATATTCAGTTGAGTAATTTGGAGTGCTCCAGTCTCTCTAAGAAAGCTGTCCAAAGAAAACTTAGTGGGTGTCTTTTTCTTTTTACAGTAAATGTCCTTATTGTCGGTAGTATTCAAATTCATTCTAGTTCCTTTAGAAATATTTTTTACAGGCGCCTGGGTGGCTCAGTCAGTTAAGTGTCCAACTTCAGCTCAGGTCATGATCTTGCAGTTAGAGGGTTCGAGTCCCACTTCAGGCTCTGTGCTGACAGCTCAGCTTCTGTGTCTTCCTTTCTCTCTGTCCCTCCCCACTCACGCTCTGTCTCTCTCAGAAACAAACATTTAAAAAAATTTAAATAACAAATTCATTCTAGTTCCTTTAGAAATATTTTGACATGTCCATATATTTTTGTAGTTGTTATGTTGTTTCCCCTGCTGAAAAGCATTTCTTTTCTTTAAAAAGGATGGTTCCAACATTTCCACATTTCAATGTGTCTTTCTTAGTTTAGCGGAAGCTGGAAGCAAATTGAATAAACACCACAAAATTTTTTTTTAAAAATGGGTTCCATTCGCCATTTTTTGATACTAGTCAGGGAGGAGTAATCTTTAAAGACTCATATATTTACATTTTTCTTTAGTACAGACAATTTAAAAAATTATTTTAAACCATCTCCTATCTCATAACGGAAGCTCAAAACATTATTTGTACCTTTAGTTGAACAAAAGAGCCATAGGCCTTTATGATTTCATTAAGTAAGAGTTAGGGAAAGATCAGAACCTTAGCGATGAAAGCTTACCACAATTAAGCTTTAATATCAGAGCCACTTGTTCAACTACCCTTTTTCCTTTACACCTTCGGGAACATCTGTTGCAGGGAGTATGGCCAGAGTCGCAAAGGATGAGTCTGCAGACAAAGTGCAGTTAAGTGAAGGTCCTCATACTCAAGTCGAACCGAGGCCCCGACTCCAGAATGAAGCTTCTTTTTATTAGGATAATTGCTAAAGACTATCTACATAAAGTCAGCTAAGCAAGTGTGTTAATCAGTCTAATGGTTTAGCATTTCAAGGCTGAATTTCGAATTAATTGATTTCTAGAACACTAGGAAGGGTCAGGTGTGAAGGAGGAACATTAATGGCTCTAAGGTGTTCCTTACCAGCCGCAGCCGCTTTCAGCTGTGTAAACGTGTCCTAAGGCCTTGCACCCTCTCCAGCCCTTCCCTTTTGAAGCCTTTTCCTTTGATGCTTCTCTCCTGCATCTCCCACAAACACGAGTCAAAAGAACCCAAGGATGAGACAGTAAATTAGTATGACTTTTGAAAGCTGGCAGTATCTAGTAAAGCTGAACTTATGCATATCTTATAACCTAGCAATTCCATGCCTAGGAATATATCCGACTCAAACACATACATATCTATTCAACAAAGACATGTCCTGTCATGTTCATAGCCAAACTATTCATAAAGGCCAGAAACAGAAATGCCCAAATGCCATCAACAGTAAAACTGATAAATAAATACTGCATTTTTACACATTATTCAGAAATGAGAATGATTGGCACGTACATATAACCCAATGATTCTCACTAACGTAATATTGAATGAAATAAGTCCTATCCAAAAGAGTACTTTTGGATAGGCAAATAATGTCTTTAGTATGACCAAAACAAGATCAAAGTATAAAAACAGGCAAAAGAAGTCTATGCTGTTGAAGTCAACATCACAGTTATCGTTGGTGGGGAGAGCAGATAGGAGCCTGAACAGAGCACAAGGGGGCTTATGCAATGCTGACAATGTTGTTGTTGTTTTTACTTGAGAGAGAGAGAGAGAGAGAGAGAAAACAAACAGGGGAAACGGGCAGAGGGAGAGTGAGAGAGAATCTTAAACAGGCTCTACACTCAGTGCACAGCCCAATGCGGGGCTCAATCTCACGACTGTAGAACTCAATCTCATGGCTATGAGGTCATGAACTAACCCGAAATCAAGAGTTAGATGCTTTACCCACTGAGCCACCCAGGTGCCCCAGTGTTTTGTTTCTTGATCTAAGTGCTGGTTACACAGTTGTGTTCAGTATCGAAAACTTAATGCTTTTTACACTGATGCTATGTGTACGTTCCTGATATGTGTATATCTTATTTTGGTAAAGTTTTTTTAAAGGGACCCAGGAAGTCAAAAGCACTTTTCTACATCTACAAAGGGAACATGACCTTTTAAAGATTTTAAGGTTTTCTGAGTATCCCAGTAAGACCAAATGGAAATGTTATTCAAAGGAGGCACAACTCAGCCAAAATTCAATCTAGTTGACTTAGGGTTTTTTTTGTTTTTGTCCTTTTTTTTTTTTTTTTTAAGAAAAGACAATTAGAACATTGGGAATGAAGGTAAGTTAATATCTCAGTTGCACCAAGTAGTTTAAGGATCACCTTCAACACAGTTCCCATAAAAGGAAGTACTTACAATATACCAGCCCAGTTTTTAAATCAGATCTAATTCCTATGAAGTAGAAAAATGATGGAGAATTAAACTTCATGGGGAATCTCAAAAGGTCAAGAAAGTGACAGCTTGTCTTCCTCTGGAAATTTGCTGTGGCTTCATCACCATGAAAATATGTTTCTCCACCCTCACCATCACTTCCCCCAAATTGTTTTTCTTTAACAAGTCAAATACTCAGAAAAAACATTCTTACCAACTATTCTGCCATTGTGACATGGCTGTAAACTATACTTCCCAAGACTAAGACATGATATATTGTAATGATAACAGCTGGACATTTGGAAGAAGTTAGCAAGTGACCAAGCTGATACTTTAAATCTGGACTTTATTCGGATGCCAAATAGCATATTTCTGAGATCACATTATCTTCTTCAAGAGTCAAACATACAATCTCTTTGCTCAGGAAATTCCACAGGGACAAGATATAGAGCAAACCATAAATATTCAAAGAAGAGGATGTGTTGATGGATCTGGTTCTTGCTTACTGAAAAATTAAATACTCAGACCTGGGCAAGAACTCAAGCTTCCTTCTTCATGGGAATAAATGCAAAGTATCTCTTCTAATTGGTTCCTCTTTCTTTATCCTCTTTTTCATTTACTCCTAGAATAGCCAAAGACACAGGACTGCCTGCAACACAACTTTATGTTATAGCCCTTTGGAATGTCTTTATTTCACCAAATGATCTCTTTACCATCTAAAAGGACATATGGGCCACACCTGAACATGCAAAATAAATATATGCCTAAAGCATGTCACACTTTTGAGAACACGTTCCTCTCAACTCACAGATGCTGAGAGTGTTAAGATTTGGAAAGAATATTTAGATTATTTTTATTAAAGCCTTCATTGAAAAATCAAATTAGGAGACTCGGCTAAGGGCATGTAACTAATTAAAGGTTAAGTTAAGACTAGAATCCAGAATTGCTGATTCTTAGTCTAATACTTTTTTGTGCTATCTCAAAATGTCTTGACTCACAAGAAATTATATGAACGAATTACAATCCAGTTTTGTGGGTTATGCATCGCTACTCAAGCAAAGCCAAGAGTTGTAAGCCACAAGAGGTAAAAATAAAACTTTCTGATCTATGAATGGGACATTCTTCAAAGAGGTACATGGTCTGGTGGAAATGCCCAACTCCACCAACTCACACAGCTGTTGTATGTACATGAACAAGAAGGAAATAAAAAGAAAACAGATATCTGGCTGCCTCAGTCAGTGGAGCATGTGACCCTTGACCTCAGGGCCATGAGTTCAAGCCCATGTTGGGCCTAGAGCTTACTTTAAAATAAAAAAAGGAAAACAGAACACACATGCATGTGCATATACACACATGCTCTCTCCTTTACCCTACTTTATTCCACCCTGACAAGCCACTTACATCCTAAGAATACTGGTGAAGAAATAGATAAGCAACAGACTGTTTTACCGGAGAGAAATGGAGGGATCAAGTCCACCAGAGATGGACTTTGTCAAGGACCTAAAGAGTCAGTACAAAAAGAAAGGAATTCTCATTCATTCTATCATTCAGTCAATACTTTTGTATTTCATGCCTGTCATGTTGAGATATGGTGCTAGTGAGTGAAGACACACAGTGAAAGACACTGGTCCTTGCCCTCAGGATGTGGCAGTTAATTGGGCATACAACAGTTGCCAAGCAGTGTGATAACTGCCACCCATGGTAGAATACAGCAGCTGAGACAAAGGGTTTCCCAGGGTGGAGGTTGGGAGATGTAGGGAAGTAGAGGGGAGGAGAGGATAAGGGGAAGAGTTAATGCTAAGAAGATCCTCCTAAGAGTGACTAGTAAGAACATGAGAAATTGTATCATTTTCTTCTCTGAGGGACTTTCCCACATTCTCACTTGCTCAATGGTTCTCAACATGTGGCCCCAAGACTAGAAAGAAGCATCATTATCTGAGAACTTGTCAGAAATATAAATTCTTGGGACCTACCCCAGGACTGCTGAATCAGAAACTTAGGATAGGGTCCCACAATCTGAGTTATAACAAGCCTCCCAAGTAATTGTGATGTGTGCTAAAGTTTGAGGACTATTGTACTAGATAAATCAAGGTGAAGTTAGGTAAATGAAATTCCACAAGGTCTGGTCTGAGAAGTTTTTATGTAAATGTACCATTCTTAAAAGTCATTTTGCCAGGCATGTTCTAATTTGTATTTCAGAAAATACGGTTCTCTGTTTATGTTTGGAGCCTGATGTTTCTGAAGTAAATGCTATGCATTTTACCTGGAGTCAGGTGTCTTGAATGGGGATCGAAATAGATCAAACTTCAGAAAGCAGAGGAGGCTCCTTATGGAAGGAACCACAGAATATACTGATTCACAGGGACTGCACCTTTGACTCGCTCAGGCTACGTGGTCTCTGATGTTCAGCACCCATTTCTTTCCCTACATCCCCTCTATAGAAGAAGTTTTCTACTTCACCTTTTTTCAAAACATATAGTTTGTTATATGTCCACTCTTCTCCTTAACTCTGTATGACCATAGAGATCCAGGATCTATTACATCTAGCTACATTCTCTAAGTTCCTAGACTTTATGCCTTTTGGCTAAAATTCTTAAGAGAAAAAAAGTGTGTCCAAGTTTGGCTCAGTGGTTCATCCAGCTAGGGGCCCTGGGTATTAACAAGGCAGACAGGACAGAAGAGAAGGCTGGAACTGACCTCGGAAGAGGTTATGGCTTTGGCAAGGAGATTACTCAGAAAATCTAATACAATAAAAATGATCCATCCGGCCCCTGAGAGTTTATCTAACTTCAGGAGTCTGTGAAGCAACAATGCATCCTTAATTTCTGTGATTCCCCAACAAATGGTAAGAAATCCACATAAGAATACAACGGCTTTTGGGGTGCCTGAGCAGCTAAGTCGGTTGAGCATCTGACTTCGGCTCAGGTCATAATCTCATGGTTTGTGACTTCAAGCCCCCCATCAGGGTCACTGCTGTGGGCACACAGACTGCTTCAGAATCTGTCCTCATCTCTCTGCCCCTCCCCCACTTGTGCACATGCTCTCTCTTTCTCTCTCTCTCTCTCTCTCACAAATAGATGAACATTTTAAAAAGTGCAACAGCTTTTGAAAAGATAATTTGTTTACCTACCAAAACCTTAATTATATATACACCCTTCACCACAGAAATTTATATTCTAGGTTTTTATCTTCAGGAAAAAAATGGAATGTGTCCATTAAGAAATGAGCAAACAAGGATTCTTATCACTGTATTATCTTTCAAAGCAAAATTAAAAAGGAAACTACCTGGAAAGTCTAGGAAGGAAAGATTTTTATTAATGGACGTCATATTCATATCCATCTAAAAAAATCCATCTACTTTTTCTCCTTCATTAAAAAAATCAGTAAGCCCTAACATTGTTTTAATACTGGCATAAGGCAGTTGCAGGCAGGTTGCCTCCCACGGTCTGTTTTTCTTGTCTGGGTTACAGTCACCATGATGATCCAGCCACAGCTGCTAGATGATCTCCTCCAGCTGCAGATGTCATCTGCTCCTACCAGCCACTAATTGAATTTCGTTGCTTCCCCTGTCTCCTCCGCTTCAGCAAAGGCCTCCCAGTCTTAAAGTCCAAGTCTGCCTCCTTGCCTCTGTCCTCCAGTCCAACAGCAGAAAAGCCCATGTCTTGGGCTCTAAAGCTCAACTAGAACACATTTTTTTCATTCTAGCCAATAATTAATATTAATAAATTTTTAACGTTTATTTTTGAGGGGGAGGGAGGGAGAGAGAGAGAGAGAGAGAGAGAGAGAGAGAGAACATGAGCGGGGGAGGGGAGAAGAAAGGAAGACACAGAATCCAAAGCAGGCTCCAGGCTCTGAGCTATCAACAGAGCCTGACGCAGGGCTTGAACTCACAAACTGAGAGATCATGATCTGAGCTGAAGTCGAATGTGCGACCTACTGAGCTACCCAGGTGCCCCGTACCCAATAATTTAATATAATTTTCATAATACTAGCTAAACAGTTCTTACCTCTGACTTGATATAGAATACTTGAGTCTCCTTGCTCTCTAATTATCTTAATGGATAAAAGCAATAGAAGCTGGATTGCTAGAAACCTAGAATGAGATGTATCTTTTCTTTAAATATTATGTCCAAAGACTACAGAATTATAGTCTGAGAGCACAAATAGAATTAATAGAGTAATTTCCCCTAACTCAGAATCTTCTCCTCTATCAAAGTGTTTGATAAGAAGATATGGAATTGGGTTTGCATGATAATTCTTAGTCTGTCACTAAGAAGAATGTAACTTTGAAACCGTGACTGGAAAGGCAGGACTTCAACTGGAATCATGGGCAACAATCCCAGAGGAGGTAACACCAATAAAGGTCAAAGCAATGTGCATCACGCTCACTGACTGCAATTTCTTAAAAGCCCCAAAGTCACCACAGTGGCCATTAGTTGATGCCTATGACATGGCCACCTGAATGCAATATGACCGTCTTGGCTGCAGCATCGCATAAACATGATAAAAGTGAAATTCACTCCTATAAAGAGTATGGAGAGCATAAAGAATACTATGCAGCTCATTGGTTTGGCAAATGGAAGGGTCCTATTTTTGTGCCTTCTTAACCCACCATTTGTTCACCTCAGATGCTGACTGTCCCTAAGTTTCTTCCTCTGAAAAAGGAAGAAACTTCAAAAGGGCCAATAAGTAAAAGTTTGGAGCTGCTCTAGTGGAAGGGGACAGGAGAGAACCAGAATTCTATTACTGTCTCCCCTGTCTCTTCCTTTCTTCCCTGTGCCCAGCGATGGCTGTAGATAAACCAGGGTAGAACCCAAAGGCCCTGTGGAATCCAGAGTGACAACCAATAGGCTATGTGATTTCTAAGGCCCCTTCCTACTACAACACCCTTTACTTATATTTTTTACTTCTACACTGGCACCCAATACATGGCAGGTGCTCCATGGATGTTAAGCAAATTGAACTTGAAGCTCTATCAGTTGCCCAATGATCTAGAAAAGCTTTTATAAGAGCAGATGTTTCTAGGTCCTGACCTATTCATTTTTTAGCAAATAAAACCAAATTATAAGTCAATTTTTTAAATTAGGACACCTCTGGGGCACCTGAGTGGCTCAGTCAGTTAAGTGTCTGACTTGGTTTTGGTTCAGGTCATGATTTCACAGTTTGTAAGATGAGATCTCGTGTCAGGCTCCACATTGACTGTGCAGAGCCTGCTTGGGATTCTCTCTCCCCTCTCTCTGCTCTTTCCCTGCTTGCTCTTTCTCTTAAAATAAACAAACAGAAAGAAAGAAAGAAAGAAAGAAAGAAAGAAAGAAAGAAAGAAAGAAAGAGAAAGAAAAGAAAGAAAGAAAGAAAGAAAGAAAGAAAGAAAGAAAGAAAGAAAGAAAGAAAGAAAAGTTAAGGCACCTCTTAATTAATTGTACGACTTTAGGCTCATATTGTTAATGTCCACTTAGAGCTCCTTATTGTTACTGCTTTTTAATTACTCACATAACTCACAGAATATGTTCTCCTTTTTACATCATATGTCACACAGAACAGGTGGCAGAGTGTAAAGTGGCCTGTTTTTTTGGAGTCACTCTGAGCGGCATTCTCATTCCAGCTCTAACATTTACTCTCTGTGGGACATGGAGAAAAACTTTAACCTTTCCACCCTCCTCATATGAAAGACAGGAATAGGGAAGTAGGAACAAGACTGTCTGAATAGCAACTGGCAACTAATAAGTGCTCCATAAATGACAATTGTACTTATTATTTTTTCCAAAATTGATCAAAGTAAGGGACAGATTACATAGCATATCCTATAAGACTAGAAGGCATGGAGCATATGAGAAAGCTAGAAAGTCCATAAAATTATTTTGTTTTGTTTTGTTGCAAGTTTTCATGATTCTGTTTTTAAGTAATCTCTACTCCCAATGTGGGCTCAAACTCACAACCCCAAGATCAAGAGTTGCATGCTCTACCAACTGAGCTAGCCAGGAGCCCCCATAAAATGATTAAATAACTACCCGATAGTAAATAACAGCAAGAATAATAAACGAAGTAAAACATGTGAGGCGCACTGAATAATTTTAGAACTCCATAAGCTCTTGATAATTAATAGTAATTATTATCATTAGGTTTCATGCTAGAATTGCCCAAACCTTTCTATGGCCATGGATGAGACAGTTCCTAAAAAGTTAAAAGGCATAAAATAAAATAAAAATTATAATTCATCTCCTTAACATTTAATTAAAAGAAATATTCCTTGAGGCCAGCAATCTGTAGCAATTATTATGAGTTCTGTCTGGAAAGTGATTTATCTAACAATTGCAGCAGAATTTTCCATCCTTCCTATTTTGGCACCTTATCAAAGAAAAGGCAAGAATGTTATTGTGGATAGATTGAAAAACAGAAATAGTGTTACCTCAAGTATTGCCAGGCAGTTGTTTGGGGTTTTTTGTTTTTTGTTTTGTTTTTTTTTTTTTTAGTGTTGACATAAGGATGGTAAACAAATGTACACAAATTGAAACTTGCAAAGTTTCTCTCTTAACAGAGTCAGTACCCAGATGACTTAAAAGTTTTTCAACAGGCAAAATTGTCAGAAAGGAAGAAAGGAAAGGACAGAAGACACAAATGTATCATTACATCATCAGGGATGCTAAGGAACAAGATGCTATAGTCTCTTACAGTGATAAATGTAATTATGTTGCTAGTAATATTGTGTTACATTTCATCAGATTCCTTCCCTCCTCCCAAGTAGCCTCCCATTACACACATTAAGCCACATTAAGTCCTGAGTCATTTCAAAACTCAAGGGTACATATTAATAATAAATAGAAACACCCAGGATTTCTACATGAATTTTCCTCCCAAACACCAAGTAATCTTGCTAATTTCACAACACACCTTGGAAGAGGATGCAGATGGCCATCATTGCTCCTAAGTCACTGGTTAGAAAAGTTTCACAGGAAAGCTGAGTGAACTATCCTACAACATGGTGCTAAAGTGCACTGTTATCTCTTGGTAAGGGAAAAGTCAGGATGATGAGGAAAAAGCACTGGTATAATGGATGACTTAAATTGCTTATTTATAGGTTATAGAATGGTTCACGGGCACTCTTTTAACACAGATAATAAAACATAGTACACCCCAATTTCAATATTGTAAATGTAATTTATGAATATAGGTGTTTATTACAAACAGGGATTCATGCTACATATACTGTTTATAGCCTATTCTTTTTGGATGGCAGCCTATTTATAAACAATTTCCATACATCTACATCAACATGTGCGATGGCTGTAACGTACTCCACTTATAAATCTATCCTAACTTACTTGTGTTTGAAAATCTCTTCCCCAAAGCCAGGCATGAATATGCTTCCTTGAAAAAAAAATCAATATAGATTGATTCCTTCAACAAATAATTGCCACTCTGATAGGAATCTCCATGAAAGACAGCATCAGCACACTCAAGCACCAAAAATTTAGGAAGGGACATCAAATAAGCCAGCAACTACAACGGTATGTGGTGAGCCACTCTTATCAATTGAAACAAGATTTTTCTAGAGATTAATTTGGCTGAACATATAAAAAATTCCTAAAACTGTAAATACCATTTGCCCCAACAACTCGCCTCCTAGAAATGTATCCTTAGTTTATAATGAGATAAGTTTCAAAGACGTGTATACAAGACAATATGTTAAACAATAGCGAGAAAGAGGGGAAAAGAGAACAGTTTAAATAAATTAGGATATAATCAAAGCAAATACACGGAAGCCTTAAAAATGATGATGCAGGGGTGCCTGCCTGGCTCAGTGGGCTGGGTGTCTGACTTTGGCTCAGGTCACGATCTCGCAGTTCTTGAGTTCAAGCCCTGCGTCGGGCTCCGTGCTCACAGCCTGGAGCCTACTTCGGATTCTGTGTCTCCCTCTCTCTGACCCTTCCCCAGCTCACACTCCGTCTCTCTGCGTCTCAAAAAGAAATAAACATTAAAAATTTTTTTTTAATGTTGATACAGATTATGGAACAATATTCAAGATATATGATTATGTTTTTAAAAAACAGGCTACGTCAAGGAGTGCCTGGGTGGCCCAGTTGGTTAAGCATCTGACTTTGGCTCAGGTCATGATTTCATAACTTGTGAGTTTGAGCACCACATCAGGCTCTGTGCTGAGCTGAGCCTGGAGCCTGCTTCCGATTCTGTGTCTCCTTCCCTCTCTTCCCCTCCTCTGCTCTCTCTCTCTCTCTCCCTCTCAAAAGTAAATAAACATTAAAAACTAAATACATAAATATAAATAAAAATAAAAAATAGGCTACATCAACATGTGTGTATGTGTGCAACGGAAAGATAAAACTCAAAATACTAGTAGTGGTTCTCTCTGGGTTACAAGTTTCTTAGAGGCTCTCCTTCATGTTCACCAGATTTTCTAATTTAGATATAATGAACATACAGTACTTACCCAAAGGAGAAACTGACATGAACATTTTTTTCTTATGATTTTTTATTTACTTTGAAAGAGAGAGAGGGAGAGAGAGCTAGGGAGTGGCAGAGACAGAGGGGGAAAGAGAGAATCTGAAGCATACTCCACACTGCCAGGACTTGTCTCTCTCTCAATAGAAAAACGCTTATATATATATATATATATATATGGCAATATTTTATATTTATAAATATATAAATATATATATAAATATATAAAAATATTATATATATATATATAAATATATAAAAATATTATATATATATATATATATATATATATATATATATAGGGGGCACCTGGGTAGCTCAGTCGGTTGAGCATCTTACTTCGGCTCAGGTCACGATCTCAGGGCTCGTGAGTTCAAGCCCCACGTCGGGCTCTGTGCTGACAGCTCAGAGCCTGGAGCCTGCTTCGGATTCTGGGTCTCCCTCTCTCTCTGCCCCTCCCCCATTCGTGCTCTCTCTGTCTCTCTCTTTCTCTCAAAAATAAATAAAAACATTTAAAAAATACAAATAAAAAATTTTAAAAAGGATAAATAGAGGGTGCTCTAGGAGCCCCTAATAGTCTGAAGCTGACAGGAAGACTGGGGACAGCCTCCTGTATTAGTGCCACCAACACGAA
Organism: Lynx rufus; assembly: GCF_022079265.1. Lineage (NCBI taxonomy): Eukaryota > Metazoa > Chordata > Mammalia > Carnivora > Felidae > Lynx > Lynx rufus. The sequence goes on along the minus strand of NW_025814823.1, from coordinate 206,858,505 downwards.
ATCTTCCAGGCTATATGGCAGTCAGCCAGTTAAAGAAAAGAGAAAGAGCACTCTAAAATGAGGGAAAGCCTTGGAGGAATGTGACAGCATGACCCAGTCAAAGTAAGTAGTTCACAGGCTCCGGAGAGGGCAACTGAAATAAGAACTAAAGGTGCCTGCTAGATTTTGAAATGGGGGGGGGGGGGGGTTCCATTTTGACCTAAGCCTGCACAGTGTCAGGGAATAGGTGAAGGCAGAAGCCAGAGAGATGAGCGCAGGCTAAGGAATGAACGGGAGGTAAGGAAGCGGGGATGAAGGTGAGCACTAATTCAGGAAGTGCTGTTCTAATCCTGAAAAGAGAGGAGCCATGGGATTCGATATGGTGCTATAGAGAAGGTTCTATTTTCTAAGATGGGAGAGCTGAAGGGTGTTAATAGGAGAAAGAGCCAACATAAAAGGAGAGGTTGACTTACAAAAAAAAAAAAAAAAAGAAGAAGAAGAAGAAAGAAAAGTAATGACAGGATGTGGATGCCAGTTTGATATTCCTACGTGGGGGAGGCAAGGGGAATCCAGAACAGGAGTGGAGGCCTGAGGACCCTGCAGTTGGGCCAGGTGACATCACAGGAAATCATCCCTTAGCTTCAAATGACAAAGTCATTCCGTGGAAGGCACTTTCTTAGAATATAGGCCCAGTGAGTAGGTGCCACCAGGAGAACCCAGAAAATATTTAGTATCATCAGAAAATGTGGTATAAACAAAACAACACATTGTTATCTCACCTCTGTATGACAAAAAATATGTGTGAAATTTCTATGACCTCGTCTAAGGAAAGACATAAAAAAACTATTAGAAAAAGTATAGAAGACAGAAACTAAAGTGTTGAAGTGGATGGCAGGAGAATGAACAAGATGTGAACTTTTCACCAAGAAAAAAACAAAGCCTATTATGGGACATATTTTATGTTAGTGGCTTCTGGTCTTTCTGAGTATAAAAACCTTTTTTAATACCAAAATAGTTTGAGAATACACATGATAGTGTTTAAACACTTAATAATTATTGACTGGGAAAAGACATTATGACAAAAAACATTCACAAATTGAATCATTTTTTAATTAACTTGCATTTTATTAATCTCAGCACTACCTACACATTTTTGGTATGTGTGTATTTATGTGTGACATTATGTATTTATCCTCCCAGAGACAATGTTTGGGCACACATGAAATTGCACCTCCCTTGTGATAATTCTGAACTATCAACCACCATCCTGCACATGCCCAGGACCCTCAGAACATATCTGAGAAACACTGTCCCTAGTTTATAAAACCCTGAATTGAATGAATACGCATCTCATTGCCTAATATCCAAATACTACAATTAAAACATGAAACTTGAAAGACGTGTATCTAGAACACAGTAGTCTTTTGGAAGATTTATAAACATCTTAAATAATATAAAATGAAGTACAGAAATGGTTTCCAAAATGTTTACATAAGTCACTAGATGATATTTCTGTAGTAAGTTTTAAAGAAGAATTGTGTTTGCAGAGGCCATAAGCTTTTGGGTGACATCAGAGAGTGTAACAGGGCTCTGTGCCTTGACACTTCTTGGTGCTGCTGAGCCAAATAAACTGTAAGTCTTGTCAATGTTAATTCTCACAGTCGTATTCTGATCAGGCATAATACAGAGGAACACATAGATTTAAAATATTCTTGGATAAAAAATGAATCAATCAATCAATGAATCAATGAATGGAAAAGATGGAAACTGGAAGAAAAGAAACCCAAGTCCAGGGCTCAATAATTTCACTATCCTACAAATAATTTAAGGTATAGAAATCGCTATTTGCAGGGTTCTAAGAATCGATCCTGTCTGGATTTCCAGCAAAGATAGAAACTACAGATTAGAAAAAATGAAACAGAATGGTTTAGTTTCACTTTTCCATTGACTAGAAAAATGTATTTTGGAATTTGCATATGTATAATCCCAATCAATGTATTTTCTAGGAAAACCCACTCAGTTAGTTAGCTATTTTGCTGTTCCTTTTTAAGCAGATCTGAACCTGCCTATTTAATTTCCCTGTGCAAGCTGACTTTGAATCCAGCAACCTCCCTATGACCGCAATCTCCATATCTTACTCTATAAGCTTCTGCACTACCCATTTGAGAGGGAAGACTAGGGGTGCCTGGGCAGCTCAGTCAGTTAAGAGCCTGACTTCAGCTCAGGTCATGACCTTGCAGTTCATAAACTGGAGCCCTGAGTCAGGCTCTGCGCTGACAGCTCAGAGCTTGGAGCCTGCTTTGGATTCTGCGTCTTCCTCTCTCTCTCTGCCTCTCCTCAGTTTGTACTCTGTCTCTCTCCCTCTCTCAAAAATAAACATTGAAAAAAAGTTTTTTTTAAAAAAAAAGGAAGACTAGAATGAACAAGATAATTAATCTTCATGAATAACGTGTGTTGTAGCAAGATCTGCTTTTGTCAGTAAATAACAATATGGGGCCATTTCAGTCAATTAATCAATAAACTCTAAAATTTCAGTAAACCGTGATGGGAAAATAAATTCACATACTCTTCTTTTTTTTTTTTAATGAAAAACCAGGGCACCTGGGTGGCTCAGTTGGTTAAGCATCCAACTCTTGATTTCAGCTCAGGTCATAATCTCATGGTTTGTGACTTTGAGCCCCACATCAGGCTCTCTGTTGTCAGAACAGAACCTGCTTCGGATCCTCTGTCCCCCTCTCTCTCTACCCCTCCCTAGCTCATGTTCTCTCTTTCTCTCTTTCTCTTACTCTCAAAAATAAATACAACCACACAGAGAACTGATTCTATTTAAAAAAAAAAAAAGGCAACTACTTTTAAATAAATAAATGAAATGAAATGAAATGAAATGAAATGAAATGAAAAACCAAGCACCATCGAGTATTCATTTTGTTTTGCTTTAAAGATAACTGTGCAGGGGCGCCTGGGTGGCTCAGTCGGTTAAGTGTCCGACTTCAGCTCAGGTCACGATCTGAGTTCAAGCCCCGCGTCGGGCTCTGGGCTGATGGCTCAGAGCCTGGAGCCTGCTTCCGATTCTGTGTCTCCCTCTCTCTCTGCCCCTCCCCATTCATGCTCTGTCTCTCTCTGTCTCAAAAATAAATAAAAACGTTAAAAGAAAAAAAAGATGACTGTGCAGAGCTCAGTGTCCAGCTGTGGCTCTGTTAACATTTATGTGGCCTTGGTTAAATTCATTAGCCCCTGCCCTCAAGTTCCTCTTTGACAATATGTGGAGGTTGAGTCAGGTGATCTTTAATGTCTCTATGAGTCCAAATACTTCAATGACTGATTATTAAGAAATTTCATCTATCTTCTATATTCTTTATGTTAAGAAAATGGTGAAATTTCTAATAGTGGTTCAGCAAAGATGTCAGCCAAATCATCTTCCCATTCATTAAGCCCCTAAAACGCTCCTGAACTGCTCCCAAAATGACATTATCTTTCCACATTCTGAACTATAAAGATAAAATTGGAATCACTATAGGCCAATTATTTCAGATCCATATTTAGAAAAACATGAATCTACATATTGATTTAGCACATAATTAAGTACTAAGTGAATTAGCAAACACAGGGAGCACAGAGAAGAAACAAACCTAGGGCATTCCCTCAAACCTATTAGAATCAGAACAGGGACAGGCTGTTAACTCCACGTTTATAATTCACTACGATAATTGCTAGGATGGAACAAATTATACACAGTACAGTTATGGAGGACATTTTGATTGTTTGATTATGTTTTTTCTTCCACTAGAGTCTAAGCTCCATGAGGATAAGAACCTAGATTTTTCTGGCCATTATTCCCCCAAAATCTGGCGTATGATTAGTTCTCAAAAAATATTTGTTGAGTTAACAAAGGAATGAATGAATGGCCAAGTCACAGGGGCATAAAAGAAATGAACCTAAGTCTGCTAGAACAGTATAGTTAAGGGCAAAGTTAGAGGCTACATCCTGAAGGTCCACATTATTCATTGTCAGTTGTTTTTTCATTATATTGGAGACAGAAAGAACAAAATCTGTACAGTTGCATTCCCCTTATTCATTTCAAAACACACTTTATTATTTATTTATTTATTTATTTATTTATTATGTTTTTTTTTTTTTTTAGTTTATTTATTTATTTTGAGAGAGACTGAGAGAGAGTGCAAGTGGGAGAGGATAGAGAGAGCGGGGGGACAGTGGATCCGAAGCAGGCTCTATGCTGAGGGCAGACAATTTGAGGATTCACCAACCGTGAGATCATGACCTGAGCCAAAGGCAGATGCTTAACTGACTGAGCCACCCAGGAGCCCCTTTAATGTTTATCTAATTTTGAGAGAGAGAGAGAGACAGAGAGAGTGGGAGCCACAGAATCTGAAGCAGGCTCCAAGCTCTGAGTTGGCAGCACAGAGCCCAACATGGGTGTTGAACCCACAAGCCATGAGATCATGACCTGAGCTGAAGGCAGATGCTTAACTGACTAAGCCACCCAGGTGCCCCAAAACACATTTTCAACATTATAGAGCTAGGGTATTTTTTAAAAAATAGGAGAATTTTCTACGTGGAATTCAATGTATAGAACTCATAAATTTATGTAAATGAAAAACGAACAGTCCAGATGGCAACCACTGCCACTTCTGGTGTGGGTTCATTTATGTGACACCTGTCATACTTACATCAAACTCCCCACCACCACCACCACTGCCAAAAGCAGAAAAACATCAAATTAAAAACTGCTTGCAATTTACTGCTATCCTTTTTTTGTATTTGCTAAGAGCTAAGGGCATGGAATCTGGAACCAGGTCCGTTCTCTCTATATGTATGACATTCAGCAAATTACTTCACCTCTTTTGCTTCAATTTCATCTGAGAAATAAAGACAATAATATTACCTCATAACATGTTATAAAAATTAAATAAATTAATATGTGTAGACCTCTCAGAAGAATGTCTATCACATGAGAAGTTCTAAGTTCTGCTAACTACATGAGATAAACAAAATCAATATATTATCAGCCCACTCCATTCAATTGGAGCAGTGGAAGACAATGTATGCTGAAGACAATTTGGGGGGAGGGGATTATGTTAGTGAATTTTTCAAAGAAGAAAGCTGTGGATTCAGAATATCCCCAAATAAAGTAAACTGGTGAACAGAGAGCGTGAAGGAGGGCAGGGGGGAGACGGGGCGGGGGGAGGGGGGGAATTCTAGAACATGTTAAAAAGAACCAGTCACGTAACTGCTTCCATTTTATCATGAGAAAATTTTTCCTCAGGGGAAGTAATGACTCCAAGTTAGAAAAGATATTAACAGTAATACTATTTTTGGAGTCATGAATAAAGAGGATTTTTAAAGGTATTAGGCTTGAAAAAATTTCACGAAAAGTACTAAAAACCTATCCAGCAAGTGCATTCATAAAGTTTAAAAATAATACCTAGCGAGCATTAAAGTGGCAATCCCTAAACCTGACCATGTGTCACACTTAACCTGGGGAGCTTTTGTAAAAATCGATACCCTGGAGGAGATGACTCAAAAGGTCTGAGGTAAAGTCTGGCATTTTGATTTTTTAAAAATTCTCCCAGTAATTTCCAACTACAACCAGTCAGAATGAATGGACTGAACACTGCTACAGAGAGATCTCTAGAGGTGTGTGGCTGTATGGTCTGTTCAGCCCCACCTCTGAAACCTTATTGTCCTTAATGATGTCAAAAGCTATCAACTGCAGATAGGACAAAGTCATGAGACAGGACAACATGCTGCCTGACCAGCCCAAGAGTCCAAAAATGCAGGAAAAAATAAACTGTAAATCTCATGACAAATGAACCTTCATTCAGATTCAGAAGTCAAATGTAAAATTGCAATAAACAGGTGCCATAAAAAATGTTTCACAGCTCTTCAGTTGAAAATCTTTCCTAGGTTTGTTTTACCACCAGACACACAGCCTACTGGGTGATGCAGATGTCTGCAAGCTGACACCTTCCCACTCAACTCTGTGCCTCAGACCACCTCTACAGCATCATGTTCCAAACTAGAGAGGTTTTTGGTTTTTTGTTTTGAGAGAGAGAGAGAGAGGAGGGGAGAGAGGCAGAGGGAGAGAGAGGGAATCTTAAGCAGGCTTCTCAGTGTAGAGCCCAAAGTGGGGCTTGATCCCACAACCCTGAGGTCGTGACTTATGCCAAAATCAAGAGTCAGATGCTCAACCGACTGAGCCACCCAGGCGCCTTTGGAGTTGTTTTAAGAGCGAGGTTGACTAGGCTGATATTTGGCAAGTGTGCACCAGGATGGCCAGAGTGACTGTTATAACACTGAAATGCTTCAGTACCAGTTGGTGAATAGCTGCTGCTTAGAGCCCCCAGGTCATTTCAGCCCTTCTCCCAGGACCTCGCCCCTCCCCAACAACGTAAAGGTTAATGAGAGGCATACCCAGGTCTCCACTCTGATTGGGTGTTACCTGCTGCCAGATGCATTGTTAATATTTTCAAAATGGAAATACCTAGAAAAGCAACTAACTAGGAGAGGGAATTGCCTGGAAATTATATCCAAGGAAGAGTTCCGGCATCTTTAGCCTTGAAAGGAGAACACATGAGATGGGGTGGGGACAGGAGGAATGGGAGTGTTGCCTTCAAATACTTGCATGGCCTCATGTGAGAAACATTAGATTTGGTCTCTGTAGCTTGGGTGGGAGGAATCACACACAATGATTGGAAGTAACAATGAGGCAGGCTGACGTCAGTTCCATATAAGGAAGAACTTTTGAATCCTGGTGCCACCCAACCACGGTGGCTTTGGGAGAACAGCGAGCTTCCAGGGGCAGCACAGGAAGGAAGTCATGACTGAGATCATTGCAGCTGCAGGTGTTTCTGCTCCGAATGGTGAACTAGCGAGACCACTGGTTCCCAAACCTGACTGTTTACCTGAATCCTCAACAGAACTATTTTTAATAGACTTTATTCACTGCTCACCACAAAACTGAGCAGTAAGTACAGAAAATATCCATATACTCCTTGTCTCCTCATATACAAAGCCTCCCCTACTGTTAACAATTTGAACCACATTGGTACATTTGTTACAGTCACTGAACCTACATTGAAACATCACTGTCACCTGAAGTCCATAGTTCAACACATAGAGTTAACCCTCAGTACTGTACTCTCTGTGGGTTTTGACAAATGTGTAATGACACGTATCCATCATTATCAATGGAACTTTTTAAAGATTAGACCTCCTTCTCTCCACTCTAGACCCAATAAATCAGTACCTTCTGGCATTAGAGTTTGGGAAAGTGCATGTTCTAAAGTTCTTCAAGTTATACTGACACATAGATAGTTTTGGAAATCTTCAATCAGTGATCTAGAAGGTTCATTCCAACCTTCAGATTCTGTAATTCTCTTCCGTAAAAATCATGGTATCTTTTTTTTTAAAGAAGTACTTGATTCTTGAAAACTGTCCAGGGCTTAGAAGCAAATCTGTGGGATATATATGTATATGTATGGTCAAGCACTGTGCTAGACCCCTTCAATTATTTAAAAAAAAATTTTTTTAATGTTTTATTTTTACTTTTTGAAGGAGAGAGACAGAGCATGAGTGGGGGAGGGGCAGAGAGAGAGGAAGACCCAGAATCTAAAGCAGACTCCAGGCTCTGAGCTATCATATCAGCACAGAGCTCGATGTGGGGCTCGAACCCACAAACCGAACCGTGAAGTCATGACCTGAGCTGAAGTCAGACGTTTAACTGACTAAGCCACCCAGGTGCCCCTTTATTTCTTTTTTTAGACACCTTTAATTCTTATAAGAACCCTACAATGTAATTGTTAATATATATCCCCACTTAATAGACAATAAAACTGAGGCCTAGACAAGTTAAGTAACCTGCCCAAGGTCACAGAGACATAAAAGGCAGAGGTGGGATTCAAATAAAGGGATATTTGATCCACATTCTCTCCCTTATACCAAGAGAGAATACAGTGACTATTACTTTACTTAAAATATTTCTGTATCAATATTGTGATATTATATAAGTACTGATTAGCTCAAACTTTAATTCTCAGGGTATTCAGCAACATTCTTTCAAGAATGCATAGTCCAGGGATGCCAGCTAGCATTAAATCAGGAAGGGTCACTTTCCAGGGGTGATTATTCTAAGTCTCTCTACTCTCCATATCTTGATTGACAACTGATTGTTTGTTAAGTAGCATATTATGTTAAAATGGATGGTACTGGTGAAACTAACGAGTTATTTATTTGCACAATGCAAGCTATAAATGTTCTCCCATTGGTACAATTAAAATCATTCAAAGAATGTGGATTGTCTAGCATTGTTAAAAATCTGTCCACACTTTCACACACAAGGAATATGAATATCTTGTCCCCTTAAGGGATGGAACCTAATTCCTAATACATCCGATATCCAGCCATTGATCTGACTGACTAGAAGACACTAAAGCATGACAATATGTACTCTGATGCTCTGAAAGAACAGATTACAGAGGTTTCAAGGAGGCTACAGATCAAACCTGTGAATGGTTCTGCGCCTGCTAATGAATTGTTAATGAATGTTTGTTGAATATGCATTTGAATATACAGGAGAACTTCGTCTGAGATATACACATATCTTAGTATTCTTTATAACCTGGTAGTGAGGTTGTGAAGTCAACCATCACCACCTCAAATACCTTTTGCAATTATTGAAATGTACCAAAAAGAAAGAACCTAAAAGTTTTGCATGACTAATGTTAAGTTAGATTGGCTTATAACAAAGGCTTTTTTTGCTTTCTACTGACCTCTTTCTGAAGTTACTGGCATTTTGTAAGTTGAATGACTATTATTTGCAAACAGAAAAGGAATTAAAATTCTTAGTAGAAAAACAAACATAAGCAGGTATTTCACTGGATATACCAAATATAGTCAATAACAATATGAAGAGCTGCTCAACGTCATTAGTAATCAGGGAAAGACCACAAGAGATACCACCTTAAACCCACTGAATTGGGAAAAGAAAAAAAAAAAAAAAAGTCTGACCAAGCCAAGTGCTGGAGAGGATGTGGATCCACAGAATCTTTTATTCACTGCTGAAGAAAGTGTAAATTGGCTCACTTTGGAAAATAATTTGGCACTAACTCATGTAGTTGAATATTCACATATTCTTTTTCACTCCTACGTATAGACCCAAAAGAAACCCTTATGCTATTACTCCAAGAGACCCGCTCAAGAATGGCTAAAGCAGCAGAAAAGCCAAAACCTAGGAATAACTAAAAAGCCCATCAACAGGAGAACGGATGGAAACCCCTGTGGTCTATCCATACAATGAAACACTATCCTAAAGTCAACATGGAATAACTACAGCAATATGCACCAATATGGGTAAATCTTAGCTATCGATGCAATAAAGCTATATTAAAAGAAGTGAGAAAGCAAGTAAAAGAAAACCACAGCGTTAAGGGTGATGCTTCTTCAGGAAGTGAAAGGCAAGGGGTGGCTAGGGTGAGAGGAACCATATAATTTGATGTAAGTTATTAACAAGGATTAGCTCTTCTTTTTAGTGATGGGTTCATGAATGATTACATTATTAATGAGACGATAGATAGATAGATAGATAGATAGATAGATGCAGGCTATACATAGGCCAATGATAAAACTGTATCATGAGACATTGACTGAGGTTTGTCCAATTCTGTACACTTGAAGACAAAACTAAGATAAAACCAGAAAAAGTATAAAAAGTAAAAAATAAAATTTAAATACCTATACACAGTGTGCAACAATTCTGTGTTTAAGTCTAGATGAAAACAAATGCCTTATCATACTTCTTACATCAAAACACATGGTCAATATTTAGCTGAACTGAATTGTTTTTCAATAGGAGCCTGAGTTTTTACTGGGTTGTTGTGGGCTGTTGTTGTTGTTCTTTTGTTCATTCGTTTGTGTTTGCATTTTCTGCTGCAGCCATCATATGCCAAGTCTGATAGTTCTCTGCCTTTCTGCAGTTTTTTACGTGAAGAAGAGATTTAGAAAACAAGCCGTCTCATCCTGAGAGCTATGTGAATGCCATATGGTACTGTAGCTGGTTGATCCAGGTTTGTCATCCATGAAGCAGCACCAACTATGTCCCAGGCTCTGTTCTAGATTCTGAGGACAAAGCAGCAAATGGCAAAGTACCTGCCTTCATGAAGCTTAAATTCTAATATTGTAGACATTGTCATGTCACGAGCAATAATATGAAGAATGCAAGACATGGAAACAGAGAAAAGACAGAGTAATCTTGGAAGCCTCTCTGAGAAACAGAATGAAACATGAAACTGAGTCTAGCTAGAATAGGAGCATTCCAGAGGAGAAAAGAGCAAGTACAAAGTCCTGGGGTGCAAGATTTCTTCAGGTATTGAAAGAACAGTAAGGCCAATGTGGGATGGAGGGGAGACTGGTAGATGATGAGGTTGGGGTGGGTGTTTGGAGCACTCTAGAGATCTTGATAGGAGTTTCACCTGCATGGAAAGGAAGAAAGCCTAACTGAAGTGAGTTCAAAAGAGGCTGGGAAATGAGGAGTTGAGGTGGCAATACAGCTAATTCTTTTGAGGAGTTTACTCAAAAAAATAAATCTCCAAGAAGAAATAAAATATGCTGCATGCCAGAAACCTAGATGTGTCTCATGACTTTGAAAAAAGGGAAGACCATTCTACAGATTGTCCTATGGAGATAACACCTTACTAGGTGGATTGACAAAGAGGCCATTAGGGACAGGAGTCCCTCAAGGATCTGTCTTTGGTCTCCCAATCCCTTCTACTTCTACTCCCTTGGAAAACCTCTGTAACCCAAATCTTTCTCCTTCCTCCTCTCCTATCTGTATCTTCAGCTAGGCCCTCTGATTACAGGATTGATCGCATATCTCCTTACCACCCACCCTCTTCTGCAAACCACCACCCAGAAGCTAACAAGCTATTCCAAGTCAGGAGCTGCATGGCCCTCAAAACCCCTCAGCCTGTGATCAGTCCCAGAAATGCCTTCAGACAAAATTGTTCTTTTTCTCTGAGGCTAAACTTTGCACAAAATTGGTTGACAGCTTGTTCTCTTCTTGTTGCAGCCTGTTTCAAGAGACTCCATAACCATGGGAAGATGGCTGCTGTCTGAAATCTGATTTCTGCTAACATGGGGCAGAAACTCTGGGTCTGGAGGCCAAGGTGGGGGTTACCTCTTCTCTCAGTTTCCCCTCATGGAAAGGTGTGGGAGGTCCCAGTCATTTTATGAATGCCACACCCACCTGCCTTCCAAGCCTTATATAGGTTCCTGCAAGTGAAGCAACATCAAAAAACACTCACAGCAGGCCCATGCTAGCACAGATTCCCAAGGAACCTGAAAGGCAGACTTTGGCAGATGTTTCCCCCTTCAGCTAAATTGTCTTAGACTCACTGACGTCTCTCTCAGCCTCAGACTCCTAAGACACTGTTTTTCTGATGACCACCTAGATATTCTGATATTGACCAGATTAGAAAGTCTCCGAGAAAACCTGTCCTTCAGGAATCACACAGGAAAAGGGAGAGTAAAGACAGAAGGACAAATGTGTAAGCACTCCAAACAGCCAGGGACCTTTCCAGCCACAGGTGTCTTTCTAATACTGCTAAATGAGTCAAGAAGCCATCACATCAGGTCAGCAGAACAAATGAGAAAACAAAATTGTGAATCAGTAGACACTGATTTACCCCTGCTATACTTTAATGAAGTTTCAAAAGAAAAATCATACTCCAGCAGAGGCACACATCAACAGTGGCCAGCTTTCCTGATCAATCAAGAGTCCTATAAATTAATTGCACAGAATTAATTGCATAGAATTTCTGTTTAGGGGACCTGGGTGGCTCAGTCGGTTAAACATCTGACTCTTGATTTCAGCTGGGGTCTTGATGATCCCAGGGTCGTTGGATGGAGCCCCGTGCCAGGCTCCTCACTGAGTGTGCTGCCTGCTTAAGATTCTCTCTCTCTTCCCCTCCTCCCTCCCCTGCTCAGGCATGCTCTCTCTCTCTCTAAAAAAAGTTTTAATTTAATTTTATTTATTTAATTTTTAAATGTTTATTTATTTTTGAGAGAGAGAGAGAGAGAGAGAGAGTGGGGCAGAAAGAGGGAGACAGAGGATCTGAAGCAGGCTCTGCGCTGAGAGCAGACAGTCTGATGCAGGGCTCAAACTCAGGAACCGTGAGATCACCGTGAGCCACCCAGGTGCTACAAAAAATGTTTTGTAATTTAAAAGAAAGAATTTCTGTTTAAGCTTTTTAAAGAAAGATATCTAAAGTTTTTGTAAATATTACATGTGGGACCAGGAAGTCTGTCTTTTCAACTCATTAAATAGTATTTTAGTTAATTCAATCATAAGGGCACCAAGTTAAGCAGAACCTAGAGGTATGAATTAGTTCCAAGTTCCATAAATCTTTCATGTTGAGAAACAGGCTAGGACCTGAGTATTTTGTTCCAAAATACTAAGACATTTTAAGTACTTCAGAATCATATGAAATTATTCTGTGTCTAAGAAAAAAATATTTTATTGAATCAGGTTTTTTTTATACACCACTACATGCACAGATTCTCTCTGAAAGAGTTCGGGAATCGCAGTGCTTGTATACTGACGAGAAAAAAAAAAAAAAAAAACCTACTCAGACCCAAAAAGAACCTCACAAGTGTTACAAAAAGGAGTTCTACCCCTTTCAGAAAGTGCAGACGGGAACAGCTCCTGTTATGGACACGGGGCTGGTCAGTGAGGAAACAGAGGCCAGAAGCTGGGAAGAGGAAATAGCAATGCCATCAGCCAGCTCAGGGGCGGGAAAGGGGGATGGAGGGAATCACTGGCTTACCACTGTCAGGGGGAAATCCCTTGCCTGTCATTTTTCTCTTTTACAGAGTTGTCCTTTTCCAGCTGAGATGTATCAGTTTCACTGTAAAGGTCCTCTTAAAGCTTCCTTGAGAACATGTTGAGGCATGTTGACACCTCAAAGCATCCCCGTATTTTGAGAAAATGAGAAGACCTAAGCTGCTAAGCCCAACTAGCAAGGAAAACTACAAAATGAAATGGAAATGTGTTTCAATAAGCGCAGGGGCAAAGGCTGGCAGGCCGGGCTTCACTTAGCTCTATTTGGATAAACACACACTTTAGGATACTAGCCCACACCAGAAACATATGTTCTGAAAATATCAGAGCAGGCCAGCGAGCAACACAATCCCAGGTCACTTGATTGAACACCCTCCTCCTCTAAGAAGATAAGGAAGAGGAACTATAAAAAGACAAAGATGAGAATCAGCCAAGATTTAGCTTTCGATAAACCTTGAGCTCATACAAGGATATGAAAAAATGACAATCTCTGGGAGGAAAATTATGCATTTCTCTATACTAACCAAGCAGTTCATGAGAAAGCTGCTTCTCATTTCCAATGATGTTGAAACACTTCTTCCAAGAAGTCTTCTCTCTGACTAATGGGAAGAGGGTTGTAGTAAATCACTTTAGAGTTCCTCCTTGGAGCAAAATTGTAAGCTTAGTAAAATACATCTGACAGATTTTCTGATCCCTCCTCCATTCTAAGTACTTCGTGCTATCTAGGACTATCATGCACATCTCCATTCCTAGGGCCTTGCTGGGGTAAGGATACACCCCATACTCTTAACATCTTCCTACCTTTTCTCTTCCATGTAAAATGGGTTTGTCCTATGTTCAATCTCCTTAGATCCTGTCTTTAATCGAAGTCACAGTGAATTAGTCATATAAACAAATTAGCTAGCCCATATGCTACACTGATGTGCCACAGATTAATGTGTCTAATCTTGTTGTTTTTTTTTTTTTAACGTTTATTTATTTTTGAGACAGAGAGAGACAGAGCATGAACGGGGGAGGGGCAGAGAGAGAGGGAGACACAGAATCCTAAACAAGCTCCAGGCTCTGAGCAGTCAGCACAGAGCCCGACGCAGGGCTCGAACTCACGGACCGCGAGATCGTGACCTGAGCCGAAGTCAGATGCTTAACCGACTGAGCCACCCAGGCGCCCCTCTAATCTTGTTTTTTATCAAAAGACATTCAGTTGGGCTAGGTAAGCTTCATATTCTCTCCTAACTCTAATATTGTAAAATTTATGAGTGACTCTGGTCAAAAAAAAAAATCTTAAACCTTGGGCCCCACTAGTTGGCAAATTGACCTTTTAAGGCCCTTGAAATTAGACCATTTGTGTTGTTGTAAACACGTCATATCTGATAGCTGCCCTTCAATCAAAAAGTTTAATGGCAATTTTTAGACATTATTATTGTACATCTTGTATATTAGTGAACTGAAGATGACCTAAAGTCTTGGCTTTCCTCTCATCAAGAAATTAGTCTCCTTTCCCTTTGACATGGAATCCAGGCTGGTCTTGTAACTCTCTCTAATCAAGGGAATTTGGGGAAAGTGACATTTTGCCAGTTCTAGCCTAGGCCATAAGAGGTATGGAAGCTTCTTCTGCTTTCATCCTCTTTGGAGCCTTAAACCAATGCAAAGAGGTCCAGCTATTCTGCTGCAGACACTGTGTAGAGAGAGAAATTGATTCCCAGCCAGTCCCTATCTGGTCCAGACATCTCAGCTGAGGTACCAGACATATGAGTAAAGCCACTTTGGACTTCCAGCCGTAGATCAGCTCCAGATAACTGAAGCTGCATAACCCCAGATGAGACCAGGAGAAGAACCACTGAATTGAGTTCAGTCCATAGACAGCTATTCTTATTTTAAGCCATTAAGTTTCAGAATGGTTTGTTATGCTGCAGTAGATGACTGAAACACATTCCTAAAAGCTGGCCTCATCTTTTCTCTGAACAAAGAAGGAATGGGTAACAAATAAGAGAATTTTTTATTTTATTTTTTTTATTTTTTTTATTTTTTTTTTAAGTTTTTTTTTTTTATCTTTTTTTTTAACGTTTATTTATTTTTGAGACAGAGAGAGACAGAGCATGAACGGGGGAGGGTCAGAGAGAGGGAGACACAGAATCTGAAACAGGCTCCAGGCTCTGAGCTGTCAGCACAGAGCCCGACGCGGGGCTCGAACTCATGGACCATGAGATCATGACCTGAGCCGAAGTCGGCCGCTTAACCGACTGAGCCACCCAGGTGCCCCAATAAGAGAATTTTTTAAATGAAGTTCCTAAATTATTATCAGTTATTCCACCCTCCAGCACAGACTTACTCCTTCCCATATACAATGGCATATCCATAAATTCGTTCAATACTTTCTCAGCTATACATATGTCCCCAATATCTGCTGCCATCCAAACAGAACTTGCAAGCTCCTGCTGGTCAGAAACCAAGAATTTTAACAGGTCTTTTATAAAGGCTTTTTAGCAATAATAATTTCCGCAGAGGATTCAGCAATGATCAACACTATGTCCTAGAAGTCTTGCTACTTCTCCATACTGATAAGTCTAGAAATGGAACCTCAGACAGAAACTCCATTTTGAAAGCCTAATGTCATCCTTTTGACACTGAAACCATAAGACCCTCTCCTGCACTCCTCCCACCAACAAAATACATTACACAGTGACCATAGGCTTATTCTACAGGAGTATTTTTTTTAAGTTCATTTATTTTGAGAGAGAGAGAGTGAGCATGAGTCAAGGAGGGGCAGAGAGAGAGAGGGGGAGAGACAGAATTCCAAGCAGGCTCTGCACTGTCAGCATGGAGCCTGATGCACAGCTCGATCTCATGAACCATGAGATCATGACCTGAGCTGAAATCAAGGGTCAGAAGCTTAACCAACTGAGTCAGGTGTATTTTTTTAATCAGTGGTTATAAGGTTGGTTATTCCTAAAGGGAAATTTTATATCTCTCTGCCATGCATTCATGTGTGACAAACCCCTAATACCTGTATGGAGGCACCCAGGCCAGAAGCTTGTGTTCTTGTCTTGCCACTATGCCTAGGAGTCATCCTGAAAGAAACTGTGAATAAAAGAGGCTACAGTGTGCTCACATAAAATGCTTACAGTTTGTAAACCTCTACCAGAATACAACCGGGCCCCTCATCATGTTTCAAATGACAATGAAAACTGAAATGTTGATGAAATACTTTTTCTTTTTTTAAAATTTTATTTATTTATTTGGGGGGGGAGGGGCAGAGAGAGAGGGAAAGAGAAAGAATTCTAAGCAGGCTCCACACTGTCGGTGCGGAGCCTGATGTGGGGCTCAAACCCACGAACCGTGAGATCATGACCTGAGCCAAGATCAAGAGTCAGCCGCTTAACCGACTGAGCCGCCCAGGTGCCCTGATGAAATATTTTTTCAAAAAACTTTCAGAGTTAAAACTTCTTTAAGGTTAAGAATATTCGATTTTTATTCTATAAACTTCTGAATTGCTAAGATTTTTTTAGAATAAATATGAATTATCTCAGTAATTAAAAAATAAGTATACTAGGGCAATCAAATTGTGTCTGAAATATTCATATAAATTTTTTTTTTGCATTCTTTTTGGCATAGTCATAGCATAAGTCTGGAAACTATGAGGTGCAATAATAGAGGCAGAAAAGCCCATTTTATACGTCAACAAAGGACTAATATTGTCATCCTTTATCTTAATGTAGCAACAATTGACTTATAATGCACTATGCCCTTTCCTGTCCACTGCATTAATCCCCATATCACACACCAAACTCTTAAACTCTGAATAATGTAAACTGCCACTGGCTGTTTGTTATGTAAACTGTCCTCATATAAAAGTCCAGAGTAGGTCATACTCCCTAAATCTTTCTCCACCAGCCTAACTCTATGCTTGAAATTCCTACTAAACCCATTCTTTGGATTAAATTGTTGTAATGCCTACAGAATATCTCTCAAAATACAAATACTGTAGTGGTTTTCTTAAAGGAGTAACCAATTAACCTGTTAGAACCAAAAGTTTTAGATGATGAAACCAATGCAAGGCTCAACTCAGAAAAAAAAAAAATCCATTGTTGATTGGTGATTGGGTATAACTTCTTCATCTTTTTCTCATGTTATATTAATAAAAATGATCATTATTATCAGTACAATTTATTGAGCACCCATAATGAATTGGGCCCAGTAGTTAGTACTTGCCACATATTACGTACTACTTTTCCCATTTCATGGATTAGGAAACTGAGATCAATGAAATTAGGTGATCAGTCAGGATCAAACAGCCCCTAAGAAACAAAGTTGGAATCCCCAAGATGATGGCAGAGTAGGAGGACCCTATTTATTCATCCCATAAATACATCTAGCTAACTATCAAATCATCCTAAATACCCCCCAGAAATCAGCCTGAGGACTGACAGAACAAATTTCACAACTAAAGGGAGAGAAGAGGCCACATCAAAGAAAGTAGCAAGTGCAGGGACATGGTTTAGGGGAGAAACAGATTGTGGCTGCTGAGGAGGGGAGGGAGCTGTGGTTATGGAGAAGGGCAAGCGAGAGAGAGAGAGGGAGGAGTATACAGGAGAATGCACAAACAGAACACTTCCCTAAAGCCACTGGTTTGGACAAGAAGAGGGCTGAATTTTGTAAGTTCTTGCAACTAGTGGGGCTTAAAGTCTAGAGTTTTAAAGGTCAGCAGGTTTGGCTGTGATAGAGCCTGGAGGACACTGCCCAGCTCCTGGAGAGGAGGAAGGCAAAGAACCCAAGGACAGACAGTGTGGAAACAGTGATCTGAAGAGGGCCTGTGGCACACAAGGAGATTATTCACTCTTCTCTGAGTGCACCCCTGAGAGGCAGCATTCTTGGAGACTCCTCTCCAAGAACAAAGGAGCTGGCCAGCAGCACTTCCTTCCCCCACCCCTTAGCATAAACACAGAGCCACCTGTGTTTATGTGGGAAGCAGCACAGCACCAACGCTGGCTGTCTAACTTGCTTAACATCAAGCCCCACTTCTCCTGCACTTCAGTGGAACTGCCCTTCTCAGTCGTGCTTGCTTCAGTCCCAATGCAGCACCTCCCACTCCCCAGAAGACCAGCACAAACCCCTGCTCACACCATATCTCCTGACCAGAGAGTTCTGCAGAGCCTCAGTTCGGGTGGAGTTGATGTCAGTTCTCATTTCACAAGCAGACCAGAGCACACCTGGTTAAAACTTGCTACATCATGCCTGGGACCAAACACTGTCCACAGCAGGCAAGGTGAGCCTCTGCAGATGACTGGCCTGAAGGATAGAGCAGCATAGACAACAGCATAGCACACGCAGCACACCCTGGAGACACTCCTTGAAGTGCCAGGCCTTGGGCACTACAGCACCTCTTTTTCATAAGACCATTACTTTCAGGAGCAGGAGACATTTTTGGCTTTTATAGCACACAGACGAAGGCAGAGACTCAGATAAAATGCCAAGACAGAGGAATTTATCCCAAATGAAAGAAGATAAGGCCACAGCCAGAGATACAAGCAAAATAGGTATAAATAACATGCCTGATGAAAAATTTAAAGCAACAATCATAAGAATACTCACTGGGCTTGAGAAAAGAATGGAAGACATCAAAGAGACCCTTACCACAGAGATAAAAGAGTTAAAAAAGAATCAGTCAGAGATGAAGAATACAACAAATGAGATTGGAAACAGGTCTGATGCAATGAACAGCAGGTTGGAAGAAGCAGAACAATGAATTAGTGATATAGAACACAAAGTAATGGAAAATAATGAAGCTGAAAAAAAGAGAAAGAAGTATTATGGAATAAGAGGATAGACTTAGGGAATTCAGTGACTCCATCAAACATAGTAACATTCATATTACAGGGATCCCAGAAGAGAGAGAAAAGGGAGCGGAAAATATACTTCAAAAAATAATAGCAGAAAGTTTCCATAATCTGGGGAAGGAAACAGACATCCAGATCCAGGAGGCACAGAGAACTCCGACTAAAATCAACAAAAGCAGGCCAACACAAAAGACATATTATAATTAAGTTTGCAACATATAGTGATAAAGGAATAATCTTAAAAGCAGTAAGACAAAAGAAGTCCTTAACTTACAAGGAAAAACCCATAAGGTTAGCTGGAGATTTCTCAACAGAAACTTGGCAGGCCAGAAGAAGTGGCATAATATATTCAAAGTGCTGAATGGGAAAAATCTGCAGCCAAGAATGCTCTACCCAGCAAGACTATCACTCAGAATAGAAGGAAAGATAGAGTTCCCCAGACAAACAAAAACTAAAGGAGTTCGTGAACGCTAAACCAGCCCTACAAGGAATATTAAAGGGGACTCTTCTAGGGCAAAGGGGAGACAAAAATAAGAAAGGATCAGGAGAAAATCCCCAGAAACAATGACAAAACAAGTAATAAAATGGCAATAAATACATATCTATTAATAATTACTTTGAATGTAAATGGACTAAACATTCCAATCAAAAGACATAGGGTATCAGAATGGATAAAAAACAAGACCCATCTATATGCTGCCTACAAGAGACTCCTTTCAGACCAAAAGACACCTGCAAATTTAAAGTGAAATTTATTATGCAAATGGATGTCAAAAGAAAGTCATAGTGGCAATACTTACACTAGACAAACCAGACTTTTTTGTTCTTGTTTTCATCCTGCTTTGATCAGGATACTACTAGCCTGAAGGAATGATTTTAAATATGTTCCCTCTATTTCATTATTTATAAGATTTTGATAAAGACTGTCAATAATTTTTTTTTAATGTTTTGTACAATTCATCAATGAAACCATTCATGAATGGTTTTGGTCTTTTCTGTATTAGATATTTTTTTTATTCCTAATTCAACTTTCCTTCTTGTTATTGGTCTAAGAAGATTTCCTATTTCTTGGATACAAGATTCATGACTCAATCTTGGTAACTTGTGCATTTTTAGGAATTGTCTGTGTTTTTTTCTAAGTTATCTGATTTGTTAGTATATAATTGTTTATTGTTATCTGTTATCACACTATCACTGTGGTTATCTATTGTATTGTTTTCTCTTCCATTTCTCATTTTGATTTTTGAGTTTTCTCTCTTTTTTTCCTTAGTTAATGTAGTTTAAAACATTACCAATTTTGTTTATTTTTTGGAAAACCTGGTCATTACTTTCAATGTTATGTTATTGTTTCTTCTAGTCTCTTTTATTTTTGAAATTTCTTTGTTATGTTTTTCCTCTAATAAATTTCAGCTAAGTTTCTTCTTTTTCTAGTTCCTTGTGGTGTAATGTTAAGTTGTTTACTTGAAATTTTTTTCTTAATACAAGCATTTATAGCATAAACTTCATTCTAACATTTGGTTTTGCTGCATCCCATACGTTTTGGAATATTGTGGTTTCTTTTTTCTGTTTGTTTTGAGACATATTTTAATTTGCCATTTGATTTTTTATTTGGCAAACTGCTTGTGCAGTACTGTGTTGTTTAATATTTATATATTAAATATTTAAAATATTTTCTTAATATTTATTTATTTTTGAAGGAGAGACAGAGCGTGAGCAGAGGAAGAGTCAGAGAAAGAAGAAGACACAGAATTCGAAGAAGGCTCCAGGCTCTGAGCTGTCAGCACAGAGCCCAACAAGGAGCTTGAACTCACAAGCTGTGAGATCATGACCTGAGCTAAAGTCGGATGCTTAACCAACTGAGCCACTCAGGTGCCCATTAAATATTTAATATTTTTTAAAAAAGAAACAAAGTCAAGATTCCAACCAGAACTGTCTGATGCCAAAGCCCATGTTCCTTCTATATACCGTGCTTTATAATACTTGAAGGCAAGAGAATGCTATAGTTATGACAAATTTTTAGAGTTAGCTATTTGTGATGAAAAATTCCTTTTCTCTGCCATATTGTTGCCATCCAGAGCCAGTGGCAGAAAGAAAGCCATTGCAATCAGTCCTTCCGTGTGGGCCTCAAGTTCTAGTCCTTAGCCAAGCCTCCAATCTGTCCCATCCCCCTGTGGTTTCTCTAGTCTAATTATAGCTCTTAGAAGATTTGCTAATTCAGACAATAATCACAACATCCTGTTGAGTTCAAACAAAATGTTTTTGTAAAAACAAGGATAATTACTCTTCAAGGTGTTTTATAAATAATAAAAAGATAGTATCTCCTTAAATTCATACAATGGGTGCTCTTTCTTTTCAAAGAACTTTACAACTATCAACTAATTGGTGCTTTCATATAATACTAAATATCTTTTAACCCACGGAAGCAAAAGTGTCTTAGGGTAAAGCAATTCTGACTCTTGCCTGACAGCACAGGGGGTTCTGACTCTCATTTTGGGGAGTACAGCCTCCTGAACATGAGGAGGACAGAGCAGAAAGTAGTGAGAACAAAGGCTGGAAATTAATGGAAATCTTCCCATCTATTAGCCACGCAGCTCACAAGGCACTTGTTTAGATAAGATGTTCCTTCAGCCATATAATTTAGTATTTTAAAAGGTGGCTTCCATCAATTATGATAATGTGGTATATGATGTAAGGAAAAAGCTGAAATCCCAGTGAACTATATTATACAATAGCTGACCTCACACTGGCTAAGACTGAGTTAAGAATGAACACACATGAGGTTGCTGTCAAACAATCCTTTGCCACCTCAGAATATTATTCAGAAGATCAAATAATACTTCCCTGGTTCTGTACTGGCTTTTAAAAATATTAATATACAGTTTATTGCTTTCTTAGTTTTAATTTATTTTTATATATTTTTATTCAAGTATACTTAACATACAGTGTTATAAAAGTTTCAGGTGTCCAATATAATGATTCTACAATGTGTTCTTCATCCCCTCACCCACATTTCCTCTGGCAACAACCAGTTCTCTGTATTTAAGAGTCTGGGGTTTTTTTGCACATCTCTTTTTTTCCTTTGTTCTGTTTCTTTCTTTCTTTTTTTTAATGTTTATTCATTTTTGAGAGAGAGAGACAGACAGAGACAGAGCATGAGTGGGGGAGGGGCAGGGAGAGAGGGTGACACAGAATCTGAAGCAGGCTCCAGGCTCTGAGCTGTCAGCACAGAGCCCGACACAGGGCTCAAACCCACAAGTGGTGAGATCATGACCGGAGCCAAAGTTGGAAGACTAACGGACTGAGCCACACAGGCATCCCTGTTGTGTTTCTTAAATTCCACATATGAATGAAATCATGTGGTATTTGTCTTTCTCTGACTTATTTCATTTACGATTATATCCTCTACATCCATTCATGTTGTTGCAAATGGCAAGATTTCATTCTTTTTATGGTTGAGTACTATTCCACTGTGTGTGTGTGTGTGTGTGTGTGTGTGTGTGTGTGTGCCACATCTTTATCCATTCATCTATATATGGACACTGGAGTTGTTCTATACAACTGTGGCCAGTTTCATCTACTATTTTATTGTAATTTGTTGTAATAGTTAAATAACATAACACTTTTCTATTAATTTTTTATATTATTTAAAGACTTTCTTTAAGGATTCCCAAATAACAATTATTTACATGGAAACATGGGTCTCTCAGGAACACAACTTCAAAACTAAATCTAGAGAAATACATGGGACCCTTCTTGGGTTCCTAGAGCTGCAAGATACACAACTGTAATTCAAACTATTCTGTACAGAAATGTGACCACATGCAACATTCAAGAAACCAGCTCTTGGAGTCAGTAAGGAAAAAAGAGACAAAATTCTTGACAGATGGGCTTTAAAAAATTGCAAAAACAACAACCTAAACCAGCTTCCTTAAGGCTTATTTCAATATCCTGAACAACAACCAAAAAAATCCAGATTAATCTTTAATATGAAACCTTGGTTCTCTTTTGGTTTAAGGAGGATGCTTGGTATTTTGGCAAAGTTTCCTGGATTCTTTTCGTTCCCTTAGGCAAGAGGAACTCATCTCTTATAAGAAATCCTTAAACACTATTATAGGCTTAATGTTTATGTCCCCTCAAAATGCACATGCTGAATGCCTAACCCTCAATGTGACTACATTTGGAGAAAGGGCCTTTATGGAAGTAATGAAGATTAAATGAGATCATAAATGTAGGGCCTTGATCTGATAGCAATAGAGTCCTTATAAGAAGAAACAACAGGGGCGCCTGGGTGGCGCAGTCGGTTAAGCGTCCGACTTCAGCCAGGTCACGATCTCGCGGTCCGTGAGTTCGAGCCCCGCGTCTGGCTCTGGGCTGATGGCTCAGAGCCTGGAGCCTGTTTCCGATTCTGTGTCTCCCTCTCTCTCTGCCCCTCCCCCGTTCATGCTCTGTCTCTCTCTGTCCCAAAAATAAATAAACGTTGAAAAAAAAAATTTAAAAAAAAAAAAAAAAAAGAAACAACAGAGTTCAGCTCATTCTCTCTGTCATGTGCAGACACAGTGAGAAGGTGGCTGTCTGCTTTCATAGGAACCAAATCGGCCAGCACCTCGATTTTGGAGTTCCCAGCCTCCAAAATTGTGGACATAATAAATCTCTGTTACTTAAGCCCCCGGTTTACAGTATTTTGTTATGACAGCCCTAGCAGACTAATACAGATACCAATTAAAAAGAAAATATTCTACAGGTTGGATGAGAACTATATAACAAAAGAATATTTGTAACTGAAAATCTATAATGGAACTTGCTTGTATAATTTTTTTCAGTTGGGCTTCCACGGAAGAGTCCAGTTAAACATCTTGCAGAACCAGGGCATGGCAAAAGGATAACCTGACTTTAATTATCTTGCATGTTTAACTTATTTTAATAAAAGAATTTCTGCAACAACGAGAATAAAATACCTAGAAATAAATTTAAGCAAAGAGGTCAAAGACCTCAAAAGCAAAAAGTCAATAAAAACAACAACAAAAAAATCTATTTAAAAATTGAAGACATACAAATGGCCAACAGGTGCATGAAAAGATGCTCAACATCACTAATCATGAGGAAAATGCAAATCAAAACCACAATGAGGGGTGCCTGGGTGCCTCAGTTGGTTAAGCGACTGACTCTTGATTTCAGCTCAGGTCATGATCTCACGGTTCATGGGTTTGAGCCCCGAGTTGGGCTCCACAGCAGGCAGCACAGAGCCTGCTTGGGATTCTCTCTCTGTCCCTCTCTCTCTGTCCCTCCCGCACTCATGCTAGCTGTCTCTCTCAAAATAAATAAATAAATTTAAAAAATAAAAAAAAGAAATTCCCTAAAAAAAAAAAAAGATTCTCTCCCTCCCCCTCTGCCCCTCCCTTGCTGGCACTTTCTTTCTCTCTCTCTCTCTCAAAACAAAAACAAAAAACCACAATGAGAATATCACCTCACACCAGTCAGAATGGCTATCATCAAAAAGACAAGGGGGTACGTGGGTGGCTCAGTGTGTTGAGTGTCCAACTTCGGCTCAGGTCATGATCTCATGGTTCAGGGTTCAAGCCCCATGTTGGGCTTTGTACTGCCCATGCGGAGCCTACTTTAGATTTTTCTGTCTCCCTCAGTCGGCTCCTTCCCCATGTACATGGGTGCACATGCTCTCTCTCTCTCTCTTGTTCACACTCTTTCTCTCTCTCTCTCTCAAAAATAAATATTTAAAAAAAGACAAAAATAACAAGCGTGGTCAAGGATGTGCAGAGAACCCTTGTGCACTACTGGTGGGAATGTAAATAGGTGCAGCTACTGTGGAAAACAGTATGGAGGTTCCTCAAAAAATTAAAAATAGAACTACCACATGATCTAGCAACTACACTTCTGCATATTACTCAAAGAAAATGAAAACAATAACTCAAATGGATATACAGCTTCATTACATTGTAGCATTATTTACAATAGCCAAGATATGGAAGCAGCCTAAGTGTCCACTGATGAATGAATGGATGACGAAAATGTATATATACATGCACATACACATACACATACACACACGAGATAGAGTACTAGTCAGCCACTAAAAGAATGAAATCTTGCCATTTACCACAACATGGACAGGCACTGAGGGTATTATGCTAGTGAAACTAGTCAAAGAGAGAAAGACAAATACTAGATGATCTCACTCACATGTAGAATCTAAAAAAAGAAAAAAAATTGAACTTATAGATACAGACAACAAATTGGTGGTTGCCAGAGGCTGAGGGTGTGGGTAGACAAAACGGGTGAAAGGCATCAAAAGGTACAAACTTCCAGTTATAAATAAATAAGTCATGGGGATATAATGTACAGCATGGTGACTACAGTAAGAATACAGTATTGCATATCGAGCAATCTTAAAAGTTCTCATTGGAAATAAATATAACTATGATGACAGATACTAATTAGACTTACTGTGGTGGTCATTTCACAACATATACAAATATCAAATCATGTGTACATCTGAAACTAATATACTGTTACATGTCAATTATACTTTGATAAAAAATAAATTACTTTTTTAAGTTAAAAAAAAAAAGAATTTCCCATAGAACTGACAGATGAGCTCATCTGTATGTTTACATTATTTGGCATTCAGAGGTCAATATCTAAAGCTACAGGTAGAATCCCCAGGGCTCTACAGAAATCCTGATGTGTCATAGACAGCGCTCATGGAATGAATATTCCATGAACTCCCCTATATTTCACAGTACATTTGGGATCATGTAACTAATTCTAGCCCAAGGACTCTGAGCGGATGCATGTCACTTCCAGGCCAAGGCAGGCGAGAGCCAATGCACCTCAACTGTCTCCATTTTCCCACCCACAACCACCCCAGAAAACCACACGTTCCAAATTCCATACCAGCAAAATAGGAAATAAGTAAGAACTAAGCATTTATTTGGTAAGCCCGGGAGATTTCAAGGTTTTATTTGTTGTGGCAACTAAGAGTAGTTACCATAATATATCTTGGAACTCTGATTCTGCAGAAGATTTTGGGACTTCAATGCTATTTGAAACTTGAAGATAGACTTAAACCTACCTGTCAAGTTGTGACAGATCATAAGCAATTGAACATGGAGGTAACTGGGGAGATGAAGCATCAGTGTCTCCATAGGAACCACTTATTAAACTTCTTCTATGTTCCTTGATCTGAGCTACACGATGTGGAGTGAAAAGAAAGAAAAAGACATGGTTTAGGCTCTCACAACGCTCCCAGTTTTATTACCAGCAAGGTTTTAGACTCCTACCTCTCCTAAGCAGGGTATTACTAATGTGCTGGAGCTCCTTTGCTTAAGGAATTACATAATTATGTCACATGGAGATTTTATACATACCTAGAATGATGATCACATGAACCAAGTAAATAAGAAATGAGGATTTAATTGATGCCATGGGTTTCAACTGCAATTATAGCAATAAAATTCATAATTTGGTTTATAGTAACTTTCTCTACTGCATCCCTGCCAAAATGCTTAGGGCTTATAAGGGTAATTAAATATAATCAAAGAAAATAGTGCTAATTAAAACCGTAAGCTAGACTATGGTGATGGTTAGATTAAATGGACATCCTAGCTAATGGTACATTCCCTTATCTTATTCCAAAAGACCCAGCAAAAAACCTTTTGTCATCCATCTTGTTTTTGCTAATGGAGAAATCGAAGGACATGGAGGCCACCTGGCTGGAAAGCATGGCAGAAAGACCAGACAGAAACCCATGTGGAACACTGACTTTACTTATGGGCCTGTGCTCCCTCACAACCCCCATGCTCTGTCCTCTTCTCTACCATTCTCAGATGTCACTTTCCAGTTTTCAGAAGATACAAAGTTTATTTTTGTTGTTTTGATTTTGTCTTTTTTGCTTTCATGGTATCTACTCGATGCCTTTGTGTTCTTAGAAAACCAGGACACTGCCTGGTTCTCATATGACCCTCCTCCACCGGCTTCCTCCAGTGTCCACTTTTGAAAGGAAAAGAGAGAAAGAAAGAGAATGATTTACTTCATGGATTGGCCCCCTCTAAGGCCCAGTAGAATCCTAATTATCAAAGCCTGACATGGCAACCTGTCAAGAGTATGAACTGACTGGTGTATATTAGGTCAACTGTCTCTTCTGGAACCTCCCTTTGCCCAAAATAACCTCTTTTAAATTGTCAACTGCTTCTTCTAGCTACCATAAAAAAGATTCTCAGAGCTTCTTCTGAATGTCTCAGGACAGAAAAAAATCTGGTTAAAGAATATTACATTAAAGATACAGAACAAATGAACACAAGGGAAGGGAAGCAAAAATAATATAAAAACAGGGAGGGGGACAAAACATAAGAGACTTAAATATGGAGAACAAACAAAGGGTTACTGGAGGGATTATGGGAGGGGGGATGGGCTAAATGGGTAGGGGCATTAAGGAATCTACTCCTAAAATCATTGTTGCACTATATGCTAACTAACTTGGATGTAAATTTAAAAATTAAATTAAATTAAATTAAATTAAATTAAATTAAAAAAAGAAAGAACTACAGATAAGCTTGGAAATATGTTTAAAAAAAAAACATGTTATATTAAGAAAAAGAAGAAGGGCACCTGGGTGGCTCAGTTGGGTAAGTGTCCAACTTCGGCTGTGTTCATGACCTCACAGTTCGTGAGGTCGAGCCCCGAATCGGGCTCTCTGCTGTCAGCGAAGAGCCTGCTTCAGATCCTCTGTCTCTCTCTCTCTCTGCCCCTCCCCAACTTATGCACGCTCTCTCCCTCATTCTCTCTCTCTCAAAAATAAAGCAAAAGAAGAACAAAAATATTGAGCACTTGCTGCACTAGGGGCCAAACACAGTTTTATTTGTATTATGTAAGTTTACTCAACTATTCAACTCACAAAAAGTTATGAAGTATAAATAAGGTATGACAATTACTCAAATATAAAGCTTAGTTAGAAGTCATCAGTATATGACTAACACTAAAACATGAAAATTTTTAAAAAATGTTTTAATGTTTATTTCTTTTGAGAGACAGAGAGAGACAGAGCATGAGCAGGGGAGGGCCAGAGAGAGAGAGACACACACACAGAATCCGAAGCAGGCTCCAGGCTCTGAGCTGTCAGCACAGAGCCCGATACAGGGCTCGAACTCATGAGCCCTGAGATCATGACCTGAGCCAAAGTCAGAACCTCAACCAACTGAGCCACTGAGGCACCCCTACAATTTTTATAAATTCTTCCACTGAGAAGATTCAGTTCTTTAATCTTCTTTATGAAGTCCAAAAATACCATGAACCTTATGTTGACTAAGAGTGTTCCTCCATTTGCATTAGTCTCAAATATGCCAGAAGGAATCAACTTGCACCATAATGAAGCTTATTTTGCTGGATGTTTTCCTCCACATAATCAGAAAATAACTTCTATTCATCCACTGTTTGAAAGTGAATTACACTGAGATAGACTGAAAAGAACATGGAACTGAGAACTGGAACATCTGCATGTTGAACCTGGCTTTGTGTCTCAGTCAGCTGTGCCACTTGAGGAAGTCACTTCACCTCTCCTATGACCCACTTCCTCATCTATAAACTGAAGAGCACATTTCCATATTGTCTGTTTTGACTGAAAGAAGCTAATTTAAGATACATGCTGTTTAGGATACATCCATTTAAGAATAGTTTGCATTTCTTCCTACATCTCCATGTTTCCATCATCCACTAACCAATGATCATATGTCAGATGTCAGACCCTGTGAGGTACTACATGGGTCTATAATGTTTTAGGGATACAATATGTAAAACATTATCTTTGCCTTCTACAAGACCATAATTGGGTAGAGGGGAATAGTCATGTAAACAAATAACTCTAATTCAGTGTTACTGCTACAACAGAGGTAGGGTCCCAGTGCTATAAGAGAGCAAACGAGTTAGGGTGTTCAGGTAACACTTCAGAGAAGATGTGACATTTGATTAGTACCTTGAAAAATGAATATTTCATATTTTTCTATAAAATCTCTCTCCCCATGTAGCACCATTTTAATAGACTTTAGTAAACTTTGGTCTACTTTCATGACACGTTAAAAACCAGTGCTCCAGGGGCGCCTGGGTGGCGCAGTCGGTTAAGCGTCCGACTTCAGCCAGGTCACGATCTCGCGGTCCGTGAGTTCGAGCCCCGCGTCAGGCTCTGGGCTGATGGCTCGGAGCCTGGAGCCTGTTTCCGATTCTGTGTCTCCCTCTCTCTCTGCCCCTCCCCCGTTCATGCTCTGTCTCTCTCTGTCCCAAAAATAAATAAACGTTGAAAAAAAAAAAAAATTTAAAAACCAGTGCTCCAGGGGTACCTGGTTGGCTCAGTTAAGTGTTTGACTTCGGCACAGATAATGATCCTCACGGGTCGTGGGTTCGAGCCCTACATCAGGCTCTGCACTGATAGTGTGGAGCCTGCTTTGGATCCTCTGTCTCCCCCTCTCTCTGCCCCTCCCCTGCTCATGTGCTCTCTCTCTTTCAAAAATAAAAATAAACATTAAAAAAAAAGACACAGTGCTCCAGCCAACTTGAACATGGTCCTAAATAAAATTTCCTTCTGACAAGGGGGGATGGGCAACCCCATTGCCAAAATAAAGACCACATTTCATCTCTTTTGGTGTGATAATGGACCCAAAAAATTACAATGAAATATGGAAGTGGCCTGAGGATATAGACAGAGTCAACTGAAGCCTTCCAAAGAGCCCACATTGCCTTTTATCGTTAGAAAACATTCAACTCCATTTTTAGAGGTCTGTAGATGCCCTGTGACTGTATCATAGCTTTCTCTAGCTTAAATACCCAAACTCCTGTATCAAGAATTCCAGCCAAAGAATTAAGCTTCAATTTCTCTTTGGGGATATCCTCAACCTACAAAGACATATACTATCACACATGACATGCTGGCTCACGCACACATCTCTATTAGGACATCCACAGCTGCACACTCCAACCAGCCTCTATCACACACACAGAGCAGCTCTTTCAAACCAACCCAAGTAACCTGTTTCTTCCTATCAGCAATTGCATCAGGACAGTATTGGTGTGGAAAGATTCACACATAGGTAAGGCAATATACCATAGTGAATGGAGTAAAATCATAAAGACATGTGCACAGTGGGACTCTGTAGGGGGATCTTAAATATAATAAAAATTATCATTTTTATATTAAAAATAAGTCCTCAAGGGGCGCCTTGGGCGGCTCAGTAGGTTAAGCATTCAACTTCGGCTCAGGTCACGATCTCACAGTTCGTGAGTTTGAGCCCCTCGTCGGGCTCTGTGCTGACAGCTCAGAGCCTGGAGCTTGCTTCAGAGTCTGTGTCTCCCTCTCTCTCTCCCCCTCCTATGCATTCTCTCTCTCTCTCTCTCTCTCTCTCTCTCTCTCTCTCTCTCTCTCAGAAACATTAATAAAAAAAATTTTTTAACAAAAATAAAAATAGGTCCTCAAGTCTGACAAGAGTTCATTAAAAAGGGAAATACTGATGCACTATAGTCAGGGCTGTGGGAGATTATAATCTTTTGGGAAGCAATTTATTCGCCTGTATCAAGAACTTGAAAATGTTCATATCTTTGGACCCAGCTTCTAGAACATAATGCTATTTAGAGAAAATTCTTTATGTATGAAGGTGGTCATCACAGGATTATTTACAGTAATTAAAAAACGGTACAATCCGAAAGTTCAACAAGACAATGATTTTTTTAAAGGATTATACATCTATGTATTAGTATACAATAGATCCATTAAGTAGAACTTAACAAAAAGTTTATAAACCCTTGAAAATCACTTAATTTAAAATATTAAGAAATAAACCAAAATATAAAATCAAGTAAACAGTTGGAGTTTAGATCACAACGCTGCTTTAAAAAGGCACAGACACAAGAAATACAGCAAAAGATCCTCAATGATGGTCTTTGAGTAAAATAACTGACTGACATATTATTTTACTTTTTCATATTTTCCCTGTTTTCTCTAATAAGCGTCAAGAAATAAATTAAGTGCATTAAATCCAATAACTCAGAATAGCCCTGTTTAAGTATGGTATTACATATTCATAGATCCACAGACAGCCAGACAGACCAATGACCAACATGAACAAACACAAAATCCGAAAGAATGTCAGCAAACTGAAAAGCTAAAGGAGACACAGTAATATAAAACAGGAAAGTTAGATTCCCAGAACTTATGAGTAATAAGAAGATAAATACAGAGAAAAATTGCTATTAGAAATGCATCTGATTTTCCAAATAATCTGCAAGACAAATGAATTCAGAATGTCTCTGGTAATGAAGTTAAATTTGACAAAAAACTAATTCAATTAATTCAACAAATCTTTACTGAGAACCTGATGTATGCCGGGCACTTGTCCATGTGTCTGGGACACAAAGATAAATATGACATGGTCCCTGCATTCAAGACGCTTAGCAGAACATAGTTCAATGCTATAGCTTTTATTATATTTGGACTTAATTAATGCAGGTAGCTTCCCAAAAACTGACCAAAGATAAGAAATTTTTGAATACTTTATTTCCACTGGTGGGAAAGAAGGAAGATTAAATTCCAAAGAACTGACTGATGAAAGACATTAAAATTTGGAGTTAGAAAATCAAGCTAAAAGTCCAATAATTCATGTTGTGATTCCACAGCTGCTAACACCAAAATAGGCTGGAGGAAGAAGTCAGCTTACCAGAAGTGAGTCAGTTGGCCAAAACCATTTGTTGAGTGCCACAGCAGCCTCAAGCAGTGTAAAGATACTGTGAAACAGTGTCCAAAAAATAGAACATTCTATCTCTTCCACAAGAAGCTTCCATGCTGACCTGGGTAACAAAACACAAAAGAAATAGTCAAAGAAAACTTTTATAAATTTCATTTGTCAATATATCCAAAAGGGAAAAATAGTGCATAGAAGTAAAGAGGGCACCACAGGAACAGGGACCATAATCTAGGGTGAAAATTGTAGTACAAAGTATTTGAAGTTGTTTTTTGGTTTTTGGGTTTTTTTTAGTTCAAATTAGTTAACATACAATGTAGTCTTGGCTTCAGGAGTAGAACCCAGTGACTTGGCTCTTACATATGACGCCCAGTGCTCATCCCAAAGGTGCCCTCCTTAATGCCCATTACCCATTTAACCTACCCTCTACCCAACACCTCTTGAGTGACCCTCAGTTTATTCTCTGTATTTAAGAGTCTCTTATGGTTTGCCTCCCTCTCTGTTTTTATCTTATTTTTCCTTCCCTTCCCCTACGTTCATTTGTCGAGTTTCCCAAATACCACATATGAGTGAAATCATATGGTATCTGTCTTTCTCTGACTGACTTGTTTCCCTTAGTATAATACCCTCTAGTTTCATCCACATTGTTGCAAATGGCAAGATTTCATTCTTTTTCATCTCTTAGTATTCCAGTGTGTGTGTGTGTGTGTGTGTGTGTGTGTGTGTGTGTATCTTTCCATAATTTGACTATTGTTGATAGTCAAACATTGGGGTACATGTCCCCTTTGAATCAGCATTTTTGTATCCTTTGGATAAATTCCTAGCAGTGCAATTGCTCACTGAAGTTGTATTCTGAAGGTCATGGGGACACTGACAGAGAAAAGAGAAAGGAATGGCGCACTCAACGGAAGGGGAACAAAAGAGTGTTATGCAGAATAAGGCCTGGAGGTCAAGTTTGGCTTGGGCTATCAATGATTTCTGTCTTTGATTGCACCTGCAAACTTTTTAAACACACCCACACCCAGAGTTCTAACTTCACTGATCCATGTAGTGCCCAGGCATGAGTATTTTTAAGAGAATTCCCCACGTGGTTCTGGTGTTCAGCCAATGTTGAGAATCCCTGAGTAAAAGGACCATGTAACTCAGTAAGGAAAGATGATGTACTTGAAATGGGAAACAGATATTTGCAACTTAGTTAAAAGACAGCTTTAAATTCTGGAATTAATTTGGTGTGTTAGACTGTGAACTTCTTAGAAGCAGAAATCATGTTTTTGTTCATTTTAAAATAAACATAATATCAAATTTGTATTTTTGAATGAAACGTTGAATAAATGAATGAATAATTACCTTAGGCAATTCAGTCAATAGAGATGATGATAATGGTTAAGGGAGATTGCTTCAATATTATAACAGAAGAAAGAAGAGATAGACAACAGCTAACATCCACTGAGTGTTCCCTACGTATCAGGCTGGTTCATACTTAGAACCAGCCTATTAAGTGGACATTGTTATCCCAAATTAGGGAATGGAGGCCTACAGTGATTCAGTGTTGATGAACAGCAAAGCTGGAATCTGGCTTTACAAAAATGACATAGTAGTTCTTCCTGGTGGATGCCTACATGTATATGAGCAGTATACAAACAGTATACAGTATACAAACCAACACAAGCTCAAATTTCTGAACAGAGCTTCAGCTTTTGACTTATTCTAATGATGCAGAAATGGCATGTGATTTAATTAAGGTATTTACCTAACTACAAGATTAGACCTCTTAACAGTAATCAGACAGGTGGGTCAACATCTGGTGTTTCTGGAAAATAATTTCTATTGCTCTGTCTCTTCTCACATAGGACTTTATTAGAAATATAATAAGAAAGAAACCATGCCCCAGTGCAGTCTGTTTTGAAATAGGAAATATAATTGCTTTATAATTTAGGGGAAATTGTTCACCATCTATTGTTTCTCTGTTCAATTTAAGGAAAATTTTTCCTTTCATCCTTTCAAAGCTTGTCTGAAAAGAAATGTTTCCACTCTACCTGATGCCATGTATTATGTAGAACAGCAGGATTATATGTCAGTAGAAATAAGAAATTAGTAAACTGAGGAGGGTTTCTCACACTCATGTGTTAAAGATTGTGATTGACATTAAAACACTGCTTTGGATGACTTTACACTGGGAACTACAAGAGAACCAGCCACTCAAAACAGTAAATTTGTTAAAAAAAAAAAAAAAAGTAAAATTGAGGACATTTTAGGTAGTATCTCTCTGCTTAAGGGTAAGTAGAAGCCCTCAATTGCTAAAAGAAAAACTTAGCTTTCTTAAGAAGGAAAATGGGAGGGGCGCCTGGGTGGCGCAGTCGGTTAAGCGTCTGACTTCAGCCAGGTCACGATCTCACGGTCCGTGAGTTCGAGCCCCGCGTCAGGCTCTGGGCTGATGGCTCAGAGCCTGGAGCCTGTTTCCGATTCTGTGTCTCCCTCTCTCTCTGCCCCTCCCCCGTTCATGCTCTGTCTCTCTCTGTCCCAAAAGTAAATAAACGTTGAAAAAAAAAATTAAAAAAAAAAAAAAGGAAAATGGGAAACCATTCTATTAGCATACAGTAATATCAATATAAACTTAAGCACATTAACCGCTCTGTGATTTCTTGGGGAAACCAGAAACTAGATCTTTTGAGAAGCTCTGTGTTTGGGTATAACCAAAGTCAATTTACCTGAACAACAATTTGCAATATATCGCCAACTGGAAACACAGTTGAATTTTTCTTCTGTCCCTAAAACACTTTAACTTTGTAAACTCAAAAATCATAACCTTTACACATTTCTCATTCTATCTCCTTTTTACATTAATGATCTTCTCCCTTGAAAACCTTGAATTCCCTATTAGCATTTTAGGCTCAAGCTCAGCAACTATACTCTCTGAAATATTCATTCATTTATTAATGAAGTTTGCTCATATTTTTAAATATCAAGCTTTTAATGTCCCTCTCTGTGGTTTGTTCCTCCTCCCTCAGATCCATGTATGACTCCATCATAAACAGCATCATTTATTTTTAATTGGCATCAAAACTTCAAGGTTCTAATTGGAGGTTTCATTTGGCTTCATTTTGGCTCTTGTGACAGTGTCTGAATTGCTCTGGAAGTAAGAAAATAGCATTATCTAGAAACTTCCATGAGCTATCTTTAGGACTAACCTACTACCCTCTCGCAAGAAAGCTTACTCTCTGGATCTCCTGAATTACCTGGAAGGACCCTTTTGGAAGGTGGAAGGGCCTTTCTAATTCATCAGATGTAAGATTGGAGCTTCTCCATAGGCCAGCTTATGAGGGCTGCTCTGAAAAAGATAAAGGCCTTCCTTGGGCAGGGATGTCTAGAGGAGACACAGAGGTCTTCCCTGTTGGGGACACAGGCTGTCACATTACACAGTAGCTGTAAATTCCACTTCTTCCCATTTTCACTCTCTACACTTCTCATCACTATATACTCTGTGTCATATTCTGCATTTCAAAGTGAAAGAAAAAGGGAAGTGAAGGATGATAAAATAGTTCAAAGATTACATAATCAAAGGCGGAACTCAAACCATAAAACAAGTTGCTACAGTAAAACCACCAAACCCCCCGTCGGACAAAAACACTACCAAGAGAGGAGAAGTCTTCTAAGTTCGGTTCATTGAAAGGAAAGTATTTTTGGAACGGAGGCCAGGCCAGAAGGCATCTCACATGAGGGTATCAATGGTCATACGCCCATTACTACCCAGAAGAGGCAGAGCAGAGCTCCTGCCATCAGCATTCCATAGCATACAAAAGCTCTTTGCCCAGCAGACAAGGCAGATCTTCCTGTCTGTTGTACACACATGGTGTTCTTCCTTTCCCATTTTCCTTCCTTAAATTACTGCTTTGCAGAGACTGGGGCTTTAGTCATCTTCTTTTCCCAGCAATACAATGCTCTGCAATAAATTCTTGTTGAATTAAAAACTTCCAAATTGAGGCTGTGCTATTAATACAGGTCTTTTAATTACAAGTGCACCAATGGGAAGATCTATTTCTATACATACAGACCAGTTCTCCATGACTACTATGAAGGATTTCCTGTGTCAAATTGATCATCAGGATGCCATGTCTTAAGCATAACGTTTTGTATATAGCATTCAAATACCAGTTGTCAATATTTTGAATATTAGTCTTTAAACTTGTATTTTATGGGGTATCTGGGTGGTTCAGTCGATTGAGCGGTCGACTTCGGCTCAGGTCATGATCTCACAGTTCATGGGTTCAAGGCCTGCATCAGGCTGCTGACAGCTCAGAGCCTGGAGCCTGCTTTAGATTCTGTGTCTCCCTCTTTCTCTGCCCCACCCCTACTTGTTCTCTGTCTCTGTCTCTCAAAAAGGAATAAACATTCAAAAAAAAGTTTAAACTTGTTATATTCTATGCGGTGACATTTAACTGTCACAGCCTCTCTTTCCTTTTTATCCTAATACAAGAAAAAACAAAACAAAATAAAAAACAAGGGACAGGGGCGCCTGGGTGGCGCAGTCGGTTAGGCGTCCAACTTCAGCCAGGTCACGATCTCGCGGTCCGCGAGTTCGAGCCCCGCGTCGGGCTCTGGGCTGATGGCTCAGAGCCTGGAGCCTGTTTCCGATTCTGTGTCTCCCTCTCTCTCTGCCCCTCCCCCGTTCATGCTCTGTCTCTCTCTGTCCCAAAAATAAAATAAACGTTGAAAAAAAAAAAAAAAAAAAAAAAAAAAAAAACAAGGGACAAGAGGGAATTTAGGCCTCTTCTACACACACACACACACACACACACACACACAAAATTAAATTAGATACATAGAAATATTAACATGTTTCATATTTGAAAACCCTGGTTATATTTTCTCTTTTTAATTTTTTTAGTGTTTATTTTTTTGAGAGACAGAAAGATAGAGCGTGAGCAGGGGAGGGGCAGAGAGAGAGGGAGACACAGAATCCAAAGCAGGTTCCAGGCTCCGAGCTGTTAGCATAGAGCCCGATGCAGGGCTTGACCCCACGAACCGCGAGATCATGACCTGAGCTGAAGTCAAATGTTTAACTGACTGAGCCAACCAGGTGCCCCAAAACCCTGGTTATATTTTCTATTCTACCACTGAATGACAGAAAAAGGTTTTCCTTACAGTTTAACCAAACCAGATTGAGAAAAAAATGAACATATCTCCTACAGCATCTTCAGTCAATCATCTTCATGGCCACTGAATTTTCTCTAAATTCATTTCCCCACTCTCAAAACAGAAAGCAAGGGAGTTAGAATTTCTCAGGTCAGAAATATCATACCTTAAGTTCTCTGTTCATCTAGGTTAAGTACAAGAAGGGGAAAATATTTCCACATACAGGCTTCTGTCCCCACTTCCCTTTGCATGTGAAAAAAAAAACTATCTGAAAACAGTAGTGATAATAACAACAATCTGGAATTCTGACTCTGTTCACAGCTTTACACACACTATCTCCACCCAACTTCCATCACAGCCTTATGAGATCAGTATGGTTGTTATCTGCACTTTACAGATAAAGAAACTAAGGCTTAGAGAAGTAAAGCAACTTGCTAAAATTTCTTTGGGTAACTTTTTTCTTTCTTACAAGAAAAGGGAAAAGGGGAACTTGTCCAAGGTCTAATACCATAAGAATACCCACAAGGGACTAGAACTCTTTAAAATTTTAAAGAAAATGAGGCTGACAATATAAATTTACATGGAAGCATGGGTGATATCAGATTCCTTTCTCATATCCGAGTTCAAAAGTACTGGCTTGTTTTCTCAAATCCAAACAGAAAGAAATTCCCCATGTGATGGTAAAGGGAGCCCAAGTTTCACCGACTAGCTGTGTGGCCTTAGGCAAGATCCTCAGCCTCCTTAGGATGGACTGAGAAATGGAAATGAGAAAGACTTGCCTCTTGTGGTAGCTGTATGGGTTAAATGAGGTGACCTATGAAAAGCCCCTGGTATGTAGTAATCACTCAAGAAAGAAACTTACACTAAATTCTCACTGGAAGACATAAAGACCCAGGGTTCAGGAAATGGAGTTCAGAAGTTGGTAGACTTGGAGTAAGTGTCTCCATATTCAGAAAATACTGGCCTCTGTCAGCATCAGAAGGGGATCATATGTGGAAGCCACTATCTCCTACCGCTACCCTGCCCTCAGGAACACTGGCCTCCACCTGGCTCTTAGGACAGGTCACCTGATTCCAAGGAGGTCTTCCTTTCACGCCATTCACAGCCACAAGGACATCTGTGAAACAGTTTATTATACAAAGCAAGTTGTATCTGTTGGTGGGAATGCAAACTGGTGCAGCTGATCTGGAAAATGGTGTGAAGGTTCCTCAAAAAATTAAAAATAGAATTACCCTATGACCCAGCAAAAAACTACTAGTAATTTATCCAAAGGATACAGGATTGCTGATTCAAAGGGGCACGTGCACCGCAACGTTTACAGCAGCGCTATCAACGATAGTCAAATTACGGAAAGAGCCCAAATGTCCATCAATTGATGAATGGATTAAGAAGATGCAGTACACACACACACACACACACACACACACACACACACACACACACAATGGAATACTACTCAGAGATGAAAAAGAATGACATCTTGTCATCTTGGCTTTAGGAGTGGAACCAGTGATTCATCTCTTACATATAACACACAGTGCTCATCTCAACAAGTGCCCTACTTAATGCTCATCACCCATTCCCCCCATCAACCCTCAGTTTGTTCTCTGTATTTAAGAGTCTCTTATGGTTTGCCTCCCTCATAGCATACACTGTATGTTATCTAACTTGAGAATAAATAAAAAATAAAATATAAAAAAACAAAGCAAGGTGCATGAAAACTTCAGTGTCAGAATAGTCTATGTCCCAAGGCTAGGGTCTAGACCTTCTCCCTTAAAACCTCCTCACCCCAACCACTGCTAAGCTTGAGTTTATAACCACAAAGCAATAAGCAGACATGCTAACCCATCTCCCCTTATCTAACTTTATAAAGTAGGCACATGGGGAATGGTTCAGTTTATGTCAATACAAATCCCTTTATTACTGAGGAAAGCTTACAGAATCACTTATGCACATTTTCTAAGCCTATAAAAAAATTAATCTGCACCTCAACAAGGTTCACTCACATTACCAAGTATTATATATATATCTCAGTATCTAACGATTCCTATCTTTAGGGCTTGGTTCTAACATTTCCTCTAAATAATATAGTTTAGTTCTGTACTAGAGTTCTTTCTCAGTGATGAAATCCAATGTCTTTGGAACACATGATTTAATGTTTATTTATTTTTAAGAGAGAGAGACAGACAGACAGAGGATGAGCGGGGAAGGGGCACAGAGAAAGGAAGACACAGTATCTGAAGCAGGCTCCAGGCTCTGAGCTGTCAGCACAGAGCCCAACACGGGGCTTGAATCCACGAACAGTGACATCATGACCTGAGCCAAAGTTGGACACTTAACCGACTGAGCCACCCAGGTGCCAAGGGACACATGATTTAAAATAATTACTATAAATATTTCCAATTCTTTGATTCACACTGCATAGAGATGTTACAAGAACCCAAACATGAACTTTTTGGATACATCAGCATAAACAAGATCAACAACCAGGAACACCATGAAATCTCTCATTCAGTTTATATAGTTTCTAACATCAACTCCACAAGGAAGGTAGTTAGGAATGCCATTTGTGATACAACCATACATAAGGGGAAATGAAAAAGACTAAAAGAGGAAAATA
Source organism: Lynx rufus (assembly GCF_022079265.1). Classification (NCBI taxonomy): domain Eukaryota; kingdom Metazoa; phylum Chordata; class Mammalia; order Carnivora; family Felidae; genus Lynx; species Lynx rufus. The sequence goes on along the minus strand of NW_025814823.1, from coordinate 206,819,352 downwards.
TCTAACATTTTTAAATGATTATTTTTGTGTGGTGCAAATATAAGTAATTGCTCCCTCTTTCTGTTTTTGTTATCTTCTACATTTTAAATATTGTCTTAAAGAAAAATCCATATTTCATAAAATCTAAGATACCATCAACTTTTTGTTTGCTGAATTAACTGCCCAAAAGTAGTTATTGTAAAATGTCATCAATTATAAGATACACCCCACTTTTAGAGATGTAATTTTTTTTTTCAACATTTATTTATTTTTTTTTAATTTTTTTTTCAACGTTTTATTTATTTTTGGGACAGAGACAGACAGAGCATGAACGGGGGAGGGGCAGAGAGAGAGGGAGACACAGAATCGGAAACAGGCTCCAGGCTCCGAGCCATCAGCCCAGAGCCTGACGCGGGGCTCGAACTCACGCACCGCGAGATCGTGACCCGGCTGAAGTCGGACGCTTAACCGACTGCGCCACCCAGGCGCCCCAACATTTATTTATTTTTGGGACAGAGAGAGACAGAGCATGAACAGGGGAGGGGCAGAGAGAGAGGGAGACACAGAATCGGAAACAGGCTCCAGGCTCTGAGCCATCAGCCCAGAGTCCGACGCGGGGCTCGAACTCACGGACCGCGAGATCGTGACCTGGCTGAAGTCGGACGCTTAACCGACTGCGCCACCCAGGCGCCCTAGAGATGTAAAAAGATATAAATAGGTGCATCTAGGAAACACGAAATAGGGTATAAAGTAAACATACTTTTTAAAAGTGGTCTTCTTTATCTTAGATTTGTCTATTTCAATACAAAAAATATACAAATAAAAGCTGAACGTCTATCATTCTTAAACTACATCATGCAATTTAGCAACCAATTAATCACTGTCTTAAAATATACTCCAATGGCAGTAATTTCTCTGACATCGGCCATAGCAACATTTTTCTAGATATGTCTCCTGGGGCAAGGGAAATAAAAGCAACAATAAACTTTTGGGACTATATCAAAATAAAAAGCTTCTGCACAGTGAAGGAAACAACAAAACTAAAAGGCAACCTACTGAATGGAAGAAGATACTTGCAAATGACTTGTCTGATAAAGGGTTAGTATCCAAAATATATAAAGAACTGATACAACTCAACACCAAAAAAATAAATAATCCAATTAAATAGGGCAGAAGATATGAGCAGACACTTCTCCAAAGAAGACATACAGATGGCCAACAGACACATGAGAAGATGCTCAACATCACTCATTATCAGAGAAATGCAAACAAAAACTAAATGAGGTATCACCTCATACCCATCAGAATGGCTAAAATAAAAAACACAAGAAACAAGTGTTAGCAAGGATATGGAGAAAAAGGAACCCTCGTGCACTGTTGATGGGAATGCAAACTGGTGCAGCCACTCTGGAAAGTAATATAGAGGTTCTTCAAAAAATTAATTTTGTATGATCCAGTAATTGCACTACTGGGTATTTACCCAAAGAATACCAATTTGAAAGGATATATGCACCCTTATGTTTATTACAGCATTATTTGCAGTAGCTGAACTGTGGAAGCAGTCCATGGGTCCATCAATAGATGGATGGATAAAGAAGATGTGGTGTGTACACACACACACACACACACACACACACACACACACACACAACTTGGAATATTATGCAGCCATAAAAAAGAATGAAATCTTGCCATTTGAAACAACATGGATGGAGGTAGAAGAGTATGATGCTAAGCAAAATAGTTCAGTCAGAGAAAGACAAATACCATATGATTTCACTCATATGTGGAATGTAAGAAACAAAACAAACAAGCAAAGGAAAAACAAAAGGAGACAAACCAAGAAACAAACTCTTAACTATAGAGAATGAACTGATGGTTACCAGAGGGGGGGGGTGGAGGGGGGTGGGAGGATGGGTGAAATAGGAAAAGGGGATTAAGAGTACACTTATCATGGTGAGCACTGAGCAATGTATAAAAATGTCGAATCACTCTATTGCACACCTGAAACTAATATAATGCTGTACGTTAACTATACTAGAATTAAAATTAAAAACTTAATAAAGAGAAAAAATATGGTCCAATAGTTTGTAAGTTAGTTTTCTCTCCCCAAGTAGACTATACAAGTCTGTCTCCCTCAGGAACTTTACCTTTTTTATTCCTCTCATACTGTTTGCATCATTACTTTTTACATTTTGTGTAACGACCCATTTGAGAGTTATGATATCACTCTAGAGTGATAGGTGCAATACATAATAAAGGTAAGAACCATTACATAATACTTTTGGGTTTTTTCAATTATATTTATAATGTGTATACTGGTTGTGATATCTAATATATTTCTTATAGTATGCCATAATCAAAAATGTTTGAAAAATATTACTATAATAGCATAAGAAGCATTCAATAATATTGATTAATTGATTTTTGCAGACTGAAGCCTATTTTAAACGTTTTTGAGTGGTCCAAAATTGTGGTTTATTTCCTTAAAAGTTATTATCAGGTTGATATACTTTTATCTTCTTTAAAGGAATATTAGAATACCCTTTCAATCTCTCTGTTTATCTTTATGATTACAATATCACAACCTAACATATTTCTGTTTCTAAAGGTAAGAGTCTCAATTCCAACTTGCAAATGAGAAAATCAGAGTTCAGTCATCTGGACTGGATCTAGACTTTTGAGTCCTAAAGAGGCAATTTGATCAGCAAGACTGGCCCCAAATCTGCAAACTCAAACCAATGATAGATACAAAGACCTGATCCACCAGCCCTTGAAAGCAGTTCCAGGACTAATTTATTTGAGCTTCTCAAACACAATACTTGAGGGTACCTCACATCTCATGCACATGACTTATCAAAATATATCTTCCAACAAAGTCAGTAGTCTTTCAGGGAAGAGTTCTGGTACATATCATTTCTTCCCTGTTACTTTCTGTTACTTTCTCAGTAATGTCCAGGTCCTAGGCAAACTGGCTTCCTCCAGAGCTGCCTGACTAACCTACCTTTTACTCCTCTTAATCTAGCTCTGGCTATAACAGGAAAATCTCTGCCCTGGGGCCAGCTGATTTGAGTGCCTATCCTGGTCATGTCATATAACAAAGAACCTGCAGTATTTTATTTAGATTCACTGAGCTTCATTTTCTTCATCTATAGACAAAAATGAGTTCCCTGCCTTTATGTGATCTAATGCTTTATTCTCCATGGTTCCATATCTTTGATGAGTTGTCTTCATATCTGCTCCAAAGAATGGGGTATATAAAAGATGGGAGTATGGACCTCACAATCATGCCCTCCTTTTAGCCATAAAAATTTTACTATAATCAGTTTTCTTTTCTAAATCTAAGTAAGATTTTATTTGAATAAATAATTCCCTGGACAAAATAAATAAAAATATTCTAGGAAATTTATTCATGTCAAGCATTTGTTGAGTAGGGACTATGTACCAGACATTGTTCTAGGTGCTAGAGTTTTCCTTGTGAACAAGACAGAGAAGTCCCCTGTGTGGTAGATATTTGAGTGACTATTCATGTTAAAGTAATTTGTAACCTTGAAAGCACTACACAAGACAATATGTTTGCTTACGTAAGTGAATACAATTTTATAAAAAATAACTCCTTATTTTATTCTTAAAATATTTTGTCAGACCTCATATTTGTTATGGTCCATAAGAATATAGTTGAAAAAATCTCTAAAATCAACTAGAAAAGAGAAACATTTTATAAGGAGAAATAAATTTCTGTAAAATATATCTCACTTAATGATGTTAACGAAGAAATGCTATTAATATGGCATTTCCTTTCAAATAAGGAAGTAGAGGTAATCTGTGAGATTAACATCAGGAGAATAGAGACTAAAATAAATAAGAACATACCAGTATTGTTTTGACTCAGTAATAGCCATCTCTTTCTCAACACTGTAAACTCCTTGACGGTAGGAGATGTACATCTCTTTCTCTCACAGCACCTACAATAGGACTTTATTACATATTAGCTTCAGGAACGAAACATGCCAAACACTCAACTCTGGGAAATTACAACATGCTGCCATCACCATTGTTAGGGTGAATACATGACACTCATTTAGCCAGGCCAGCCGCAGTTCAAGCCTGCTGCTGTAAGGTAACAGTGTCGGGTTTAGCAAGATAATCATATGCTTGCTCTAATCATAAGCCTCAATCACATGCATCCTGTTTTTCAGTTGCTTTTAAGGTAAAGAACTCTATCTAGAACATTCTGGCTCAGGTTCTGATTTTATTCTACTCTATGAGCAAGCAGAGTAAGTGCAGATCTTGAGAACTGTATTTCTGTTCCTCTTTCATTACGGTATGGAGAAGTACAGTCCCTCAGGGGAAAGGTCTATCTTTGGGAGACTGAGCTAAACCACAAGCACACCTTGCTCTATGAAGACAAGGCCTGGCTGAAAGAACCTTTCACCTCAATCCTGGTGATCCAACATTGCTATTAGGCGGATACGCCCTGCTGCCTGCTACACCCGGGGATTTAGGAGGATAACTGGATCACATCTGGTAATCACTTTGAGGTCCATATAAACGGATGCCAGATAAATTCCTGGCATTGTTAGAAGAACGTTACAAAGGCCAGACTGTAGAAATTTTCACTAGTCATAACTTCAGGGAAATTATCTTAACCAAACTTCAGCTTTCATCAAACATGCATAGGAAGAGGAAGAAGAAGAAGAAGAAGAAGAAGAAGAAGAAGAAGAAGAAGAAGAATACAGCAGCATCTGTTTGACTCTTACCTACCTGCTCTCACACAAAAACCCTGTGAAAGTAGATGGGGAGGTAACACCGTGGGGAATACAGCAGCCAACGTTTATGTCAGGGAAATGCCTACATTGAGTAGCCAAGCTTTGAACGAAGAGAATAGCCTTGAAAAGAAATAAAGTAAAAGCAGTCTGCATCATTTGTATTAATATAAATAAAGCTCAGTTCGGGGTGCCGAGCCATTGCCTTCTGATTTCTAATCCCCCTCTGTCCTGGGCCTGGCAGTGATAAAGGCAGTTCCGTGGCAGCCACAGCACCATACTGGACACTCTGAGAAGGTCCTAGAAAGGGAGCATCATTGCCCTTCTTTCCAAGGTGAGGTTAATTCCTGCCCAGTCCTAGAAGTTCAAATTAGAGAAAAGAGTTCTGGGTCTGATGCAAGGGGAAGTCTGAAGGTAGGTACCCACTCAGGTATTCTTGAGGACAAGAAAATTAGAAATGTATGTTGACTTGACTGGTTTATGTCACCCTGGACATGTATAAGACAGGACACATATCCCAAATTTAATTCTGGTAACAGATTAACTTACCTCCCCTTCTTCCTCTTTCCCTGTTACTTCTTGGTTACCCCCACTTTCGTACCTAAAGGTGACAAATCATTTAACCTCCCTGTATTTTAGTTTCCTCATCAGCAAAATTGGTGGGGCAGTTGGGAGCGGGTATGGATTACATTTAGGCAATGACAATCCCAGAGTATTAGAGAAACCCCCATATTCCTTCAAGAGGCAAAGGCATAGCTATCATCTCCCTTCCCCAGTCATGCTGGCCAAGTGTGGGGACCAAAGTGAAAGGAACCTGAGGCACCAATAGCAAAGGAAAGCCAATTCTGTTGCTGTAACAAAGGATGGTTAGAGCATAATCAGATACTCATTTCAGTTCCTTCCTACTTTCTTTTCCCTCTGTCTTTAACTTAGTGAAAATGACTGGCATTCTCATTATCCCCATCTGTCCTGCCCATAGAAAGGGCACACAGCTAGACTTTGGAAACCTGGCATCCAGCACACTCCAAACAACAACCAGTGGTGTGGCCCTGGCACAGGAACTTAACTCCCTAGACTGATTTTCTTCACCCGTGCAATCAAGGGCATGGGCTCCATGAAATTTAAGATCTCCTCCTACTCAAATATCTGCAATTTCCTAAAACTCCTCACTCCTTTTTCTTTGCACCCCCTCCCTTCTGACTTCTTACAGTTGTGCTTGTGCTCCTGAGCTCCTATATATTTAATCAACTGGCAGAGGCAGGAGAGACCAGAGATTAAAAAGTACAGAGCTCTGGCAGCAGAGAAACCAGAATTCAAGGTCCAATCCTACGACACACCAGCTGTGCGACTTTGGGTAAGTTATTGTGCCTTATCTGTAAAATGAGATTAATAATAGTATCTACCTCATGGGCTTGTTGTGAGGATTAAATGAGATACAGCATGCAAAGTGCTTGACATGTAGACTTACTGTGGTGATCATTTCACAGTATGTATAAATATCGAATCATTATTCGATAATCATTATGTTGTACACCCGACACTATTATGCTATATGTCAATTACTTATGTGTATATATATGCTTGACACATTTTCATTCAATGATTCAAGCACTGACCGTGTGACAGGCACAGTCCTAGAACCTGGGAATGCTGCACCATAGAGAGGTTATATAGCGGGGGAACAAGCTCTTGAACAAATCACTGCAAAAGTACAAGAGTGGTCTGTTATGAAGGAACCATCTGGAGATAGGATACTGAGGATTGTAACAGGGAAGTTAATTTTGGTGGTGGCACGGCAAAAAAATCTTCCATGAGGAAATTCGGTCTGAGTAAAATGGGGTCAAGGAAAGAGTAGGAACAAGATCCCAAGCAAGGTTAAGGAAGGGCTTATGAGAAAACCTTAGAGCTGGAAGGAGCGGCCATGACGGGAGATCCTGAGTGCAGGAGGGGTTCCATCATGCAGGTAGACGAGGTGCAAAAGGTTAGCTGTTGACATGATTATTCTCCCCACAAATGTCACATATCCAAAATGGAATCTATCTTTCTGCAAAAGTGACTCTTCCCCTCCTGTTTTCCCCATTTCTTGTTATGGTATTATTTTGCTGACCCTCATATTTTGATGTCCTCTTTGGCACTTTTCTCCCTTAGCCCTTTCCATACATTTATCCCACAAATCTTAAGTACCTATTGTGCTCAAGATACATAATCTAGTGCTTCAACTTTTGAGACCTTCTTCTACCTTGCACTCTTGCTGTATGTATTCTGTGTATTCTGGATGAAGACCTGAGGGTGACTCCTCTCCTGACCTCCAACAGCATATTCAAAATTCAGTGATGGATATTTTTCTCACTACTTAGGGGTCTATTAGTGCCACGGATCATTAACCCCAAGGCGGCCAGAAGCTTGAGATAAAGTAGGTAGGAGAGACCCTCTTGTTGAGTAACTCTGTATTACTTATGCAAGTGATTCTGGTCTTTTGGTGGGAAGATTGCAATAGGCAATGAATGACCTATAGGTGAGTGTTAAGAGTTAATATCCCCATCCCCATCCCAATCATAAGACGTAAAAACCTAAGTAGCCTTTGTATTGCATTAAATATATGTTTGGAATTAGACAGTCATGGACTTAGACCATTTCCTAAAAGTTTACTTGGGCCTCAAAATGTAGTTAGGTCCTTGAATGTATTCCATGACCCCCCTAACAATAAAGGCTCACAATCTCCTGATTATAACCTTATACAAAAGCATCTGAAGCCTTTCCAAACTACTTCTCATGTCTAACATAAGATTTAGGACAAAGTAAGCACTCGTATCTTTCATGTCATCAGCAGCTACCGTGGTAAGATTTTGCCCTATTGATAACTCTCTGGCTATTGAACTTATAGTTGTATTTTAATGCATATATTTTCTTCCTACTTTAAGCTCCTGCTTTTCTTAAAGAAAAGTGAAAACTAAAGCTATTTCTGCACCTACATTGTTGTTATGGCATCTTTATACCTGCAAATAAATCTTCCTTTGCGCATTTGGTTGGTTTCTCTCTCTCTCTCTCTCTCTTTCTGCCCCTCCCTCCCACCTAATTGTTGGAAACTTAACATGAAAATGAATCAGCAACAGCGAATGCTGCACTTAAGGAAATGTATGATCTGCTTTATAATTTATGCACCGACTCCCGAAGGAACGTATTTAACTCCTAATTTATGAAGAAAGTATGAGTAACAGCAGCTCTCAATTTGATTCAACTTGCTCATTTTATCCAAATCGAATGTCTAGATTTAGTTCTCAGCACGCATTTCGCCAGCAGCTGAATCCCTAAAAGTGGAGCTACTGTAGAACATCTGGGTTTAGCTAAAACCCCTATTTCTAGTTTCAAGACAAACCACAGCAGAGGCCTTTGATATTCACAGAGAACACTAGCGCTCTACCTGACAGTAAACAGCTTGAGGCAAAGGAATTCCTTCTCAGGGAACTGAGGGGGTGAGAAGGTAAGAGAGAGGAAGGCAATCACAGAAGCATTTTTTAATCTGACGAATTAGGGGGCGCCTGGGTGGCGCAGTCGGTTAAACGTCCGACTTCAGCCAGGTCACGATCTCGCGGTCCGTGAGTTTGAGCCCCGCGTCGGGCTCTGGGCTGATGGCTCAGAGCCTGGAGCCTGTTTCCGATTCTGTGTCTCCCTCTCTCTCTGCCCCTCCCCCGTTCATGCTCCGTCTCTCTCTGTCCCAAAAATAAATAAACGTTTAATCTGACGAATTAGTACAACTAGTTTCAGAATTTTCTAGGGATCATTTCATGCATGTCTTTCCTGACAGCACACCTAACGTCAACTTCTCTCTGGTTTAGCAGATTTGGCACTTACCCTTTACATAGACCTTCCGTTTCCCCCCAACACAAAGTGCCAGCCCCTCCCCCGCACCTTTGGCACTGGGTGACTTGACCATCCAGGGGGTGTGTGCATATGGGAAAGACACCAGATTAGGAGATAGTAAGCCCGGATCTTATTCCTTTCTTGCTAATAAACTGGGTGACCTTAGCTATGTTGTTTAACCTTCCTGAGTCTCGGTTTCTTCATTTATAAGATGAGAGAGTTAGCTTGATATTGTCTGACTATGTCACTTCTTAGAGCTTTCTCTAATTTAACCTAAATATTCGTTTAATTCCGTAGTACTTATCATTTGACATAATATATATTTTACTCATTTTTTTCTTACATCCCTCCATTAGAATGCAAGTTGTGTGGGCAAAGACTTCTTCCCATTTTGTTCACTGCTGTATACTTCCAGCACTTAGAGAAGTTCAAAGCATCATGGCCACTAAACAAATATTTGTTGAATGAACTGATATATTGAAGTATCATGCATACTATTCTTCCCTAAAGATGCTCTGCAAGTCAAATTTCCTCCATCAGACTCTGCTGACAACTCCAAACCCAAATCTCTGCCTTCTGTGAACTTCTAATACAATTACAGTTAGTTTCATACAGGTTAGCATTTCAGAATTATCTGAATATTTCAGATATATCAGCACTAACTTGTTTGAGTAAGAGTTTACATTTCTCAAGGCCAAGGCTATCACTTAGACCTAGTCTGTCACACATTTATTAGGTATTTGGCTGATTAAATTTAGGAAACATTTTTTGCTTTGTGTTAGGCAACAAACTCAGGTTTCAGTCATCTGCACCTCTTATCTGTTAATCTCTACATCTGTTCTCTGGCCAGGGCTTGCAAGGATGATGAAACCGCCCAAGAAACCACCCACACCCAAGTCTCTGCAAGCAGCAAAGGAAAAAAGTAGTCAAACATTTCCTTTGCCCATTACTGTCAGTGAAAGCATCCAGTATCTCCTGGTAATACAGAGAGTACAGTGGGTGCCAAGGGAGTTTTTTGGGAGAATCAAAATAAAAATAACTGGAAGGATCTTTTAAATAGGAGAAAGAAGTAGAGAACGTGACTTCACATGGAATTCTATAAATAAAGAAGTATCCTAGACGTTGCCTCTTCTCTTACCCTGCGTTTATCTGAGAAAAGTGAGGATTACAAAGTGAAGTGACTTGCGTAAATGCACACAGATTATTAGTGAAATATAATGAAATACTGCTGATCAGACTCTTGTCTAGTAAATTGAATTTTCTCATTAAAGTTGTACAAGACATCCATTTGATTTGTAGCTGTGATCAAAAAAGCTTTCTAAAATATATCTGCAAGGATATAAAAAATATTGGGGCATATTACTTCTAAGTATAGCCTATTTAAGTAATTTAATCTATCTTTGATATTCTAGGGAAATATTACGGAGCGTCAATTATGTCAGCAGCATATTAAAGATGTAAAAATTATAGGAGATAGAACTGAATTGTTGATGACAATTGACTTGGGGATATTTGGTTTTTATAATAAACTGTCTTCTTTAGATTTGCTTGTTTCTCCTAAAAGTCCAATGCTTAAACAATTCATTAAATTAGAAGTCCAAATTAGTGCATTTCCAGTCATCATTTTATAATCACAAAACAGAGGGGCTTTTTTTCAAATATAGGATTAACTGTATTATTGCAAACACTTAGATTTTGCCCTTATGAAGACATGTAATGAGTTAATGAAGTAGATCTTTATTGACTGTACTTCTACTTGCACTGCAGAATCATCACAGACCACTGAATTTAGATGGGAAATTAAAGAACACCTTGTTCTATTCCCTCACACATGAGGGAACTAAGATCCAAAGAAGTTAAGTGACAAGCCGGAAGCCATATGGCCAGGTAGCGTTAGAACCTCTCATAACATCGCCATGGTTAATTTTAGGAGTGTAACCAAAGGTATCCTAGTTGTTGGAGGAGGCAACCTCCAACAGGCTAGCAGTAGCTCTCAGTTGCTACAAACCAAGCACCACACACATAGCTTCCTTGTGATTCCATCCTGACTTATTTGCTAGAGCTAAATTCCCAACCGCTGGGCATTAACTTGATGGCCCTACAAAGGCTGTCAAGTGAGTGCTCTTGGTCTACTGTGTCCTTCATCATTCTGTTAAGTAACTCACCACATTGAAGCCACATCTGTGGAGTTCTGAGAAAAGCTCATTCTGTGTTCTATTCAGATTTCTGAAGTGACTCCTTTGTAGGGAACTATGATCAATACTGTCTGTACTTCACTTTAATCAGCTCATTTTGGGGGCATGCACTCACTGCATAGCACTCACTGTACAAGATCCGAGGGAACCACCGTTTCTGAAGAAGGATTGTGCCATTAGTGCTCAGCTGGTAAACAGTCTCAAATTTGGTGTGGGAAGCATGTCTTAATTTCACAGGTTAAAATCTACTTTGCTTGTGGAACGCATTTACCAGTGAAATGATTTTGTTTTGTTTGCTTAACTGAGTAACATCACAAGTATAGGACACCAATAAAGTAGCTGGCTTGGCAGTCAGGGGTCTACACCTATTTCAGTGAACTGATAAAGACACCTTAAAAAGCAGACCCTTGGAGCACTTATGATGCATCAGACACTCTTCTAAGAGCTTTTCACTGATTAACTCATTAAATCTTGAAGAAAACCCCTGACAGGCAAGTATTAATACCATGCCATTTTATAGATGGGAAACTCAGGCACAGATAAAGTAGGTAACTTGCCCGTCATCACACAGCTAGTAAGTGTCAAGGCCAGGATTATGAACTCAGCAGTTCCTATTTTTACCATTATGCCACACCTACCAGAGGTAATTTGAAAAAAGAAATGAAAACCTTTCAATCTCCATTTTCCAAGCATTTCAAGTTAAAAGTACATGGAGATCTGAGATAATTATTTGGACAACTGACCCAACAGCTAAAGACTCAACCATGCATTTATCTGACTTTTGTTTTAATCATAATTTAGTTCACATTTTCACAGTTTTACAAAATAATCATATGTATAAGAAATTTTGTATACTACTTGACCTTGATACGTTAAATATTTCACTAGCTACCTACTATGTGCCAGGCTCTGGAGCAATAATCATAAATTAGTCATGGCCTTTCCCAAGATGCTCACTGTCTTACTGGTGAAGACAATATTTGAACATAGGGGGAAAAAAAGGCAACAACACAGGCAATGCATGGTACATGTCAAATTGGGAGGCTGACAGTAAGTGTAAAAAAGAAATTCTTCTAGAAATAATTTGGGCATTGAGCATTCTAAACACTAAGGAATATAAAAACCTCTTGGAATAACTCAAATTTATAAAATTGTGGAAAGTTTTGTATTTTCTATTATAATTGTGGTGCTATTACTTTTCAAATCTTGGTATAATCAAATAAACATTTTATTAAATATATACTCTGATTTAAATAGTTGGATTATGCTTTTAAAAAAATTTTGAATTGGATACCAGGTAAATATTTCCTTTGTAACTGAACAACATATTCTATAAAAGCTTCGGTGTGTTTAATGTTTATACCTTCTTGCCATGTCTGCTTTTCTTTAAAATATAATAAAGATGGGGCGCCTGGATGGCTCCGTCTGTTGAGCGTCTGACTCAATGTCAGCTCAGGTCATGGTACCAGGGTCATGGGATTGAGCACCATGTCGGGCTCTGTACTGAGTGTGGAGCCTGCTTGGGATTCTCTTTCTCTCTCTCTTTCTGTCTCTCTCCCCCTCCCCTGCCCCTCTCTGCTACTCGCACACTTTCTCTCTTGAAAATAAAAACTTTTAAAAATAAAAAAAAAAAAAAAAATATATATATATATATATATATATATCACACAAACACCAAAAATGCCAGGATTCTTAACAAGTTACCTTCCTTCCTCTGTAAATGTACAATTTCTTGATTTTTCTTCATGCATTAAATGTGTCACATAACTTTGCTTACATCTCAAGATGATATTCAGTTTTAATTTTATTTTGCACAGTGGGTTCATGATTAACATGTTATTCTTCAGTGAACTATGGTTACTTTGAGTCTGAATGTTTATAGTCATTTTCATTCCCAACTCATTTCACTGAAGTCTGTAAGAATAAAAAGCTCTAAGAAAATGTATCCAGTGATACAGACTGAATTGTATACCACCACCCACCCCTCCGCCAAATTCATGCTAAAGCCTAAACCTCAGAGTCTGACTGTATTTGGAGAGAAGATCTGCAAAGAGATAATTAAGCTAAAATGAGGCATTTTAGGTCTGCCCTAATCCCATCTGATTGGTGTCCTTATAAGAGGAAATCAGGACACACCTGGAAGAGCACCCACAGAGGAAAGACGGTGGGGGGGGGGGGGGGAGGACACAGTGAGAAGGCGGCCATCTGCAAGCCAGGCAGAGAGCTCTCACCAGTAAATGAACCTGCCAGCACCTTGATATTAGACTTGCAGCCTCCAGAACTGGGAGGAAATAATTTCTGTTTAAGCCCCCGAGACTGTGGTATTTTGGATGGCAGCCTAGCAAACTCCTACACCCATGGAGGAGCGTACTCTCCTTTCCCGAGTCAGTTCCTTAGAGTCAACTTCATGTGTTCTGCTTTGTCCATATCACCTCGGGCTCTGCCTTCCCTCCATGTCATGCTTCCTCTCCATTTCTTTACTCAGTCATGCCTAATTTTAAAATACAAGCTATAGTTCTGGTAAGAGGATCACTTCTGAACCACATGCAGAAATGCCGACAGCTTTTTTGTTTTGAACAAGAACGGTATACTAGGTCAGAGTGTCTCTCCAAAACTAAAAGCATTTGGGAAGCTACTAGTTTTGTACAAATCATTTTTATTACAAATGTAATTTATATTAATTATGTTTTTAAAAATCAAACAATATGAGCGTATATAAAGTTGAAAATGGAAGCAACTCCTATTTGCTGACCAAATCCTTCTCCAAAGAAATACCCACTGTTGACAACATGGTGTGTAAAACTCCTGCTTTAAATAGGGCGACCTTTTTAAAATCACATTTGCAATACTCTACAGATTTCTCCACAGACTCTTCTGCAAGATGTCTCACTCCCGGCCCAGAAAGATACCTCCTCCTTCGTTTCTAGAGACAGAGGCCCAGCCATGGCTTCATAACCTGGGTATCTGCCAGCCAGAGAAGAATGTCAACCTTTACAGAAAGGCTTCTATCAAGTCCTAATAAAAGAATCCTAGAATTGTTTAAACATTAGATGAGTAACTGTTAAGATTTATTTGTTCCTGACACAATATGTCAGCCCTTGTCGTTGAAAATTAAACGATAATATACTTCCCCCTCTGCTCCACAAAGCAATAACCTGTTTCCCTGGTGGTTGATCACAGGCCAAAGGGTGGGTAATTTATCACAAAAGAGAAATTGGAAGACTGCCAAGAGTAACAACAGGGCAGTGATATCCTTGCTCCCTCCTGCATGGCACCAGTTTAATTAAGGCAAACCTAATAAACTTTACCCCTGATTCCTAACCATTTAAGATCAAGTTCAGTCTTCTTAAAGCCAAGATGGCCAGCCAGATCCCAGAAAATATGTAGGAAGTAAAAGATACCATGTCAATCACCTTTTTCATTTTCAAGCGCTATATAATCTAGGAATCAAAAGACTCTATGTTATAATCTAGTTGGTTTCTTCAACAATCTCTGGCAATATTTTATAGAATTATGTAAATTAACATAGGCCATACTACCAGGAACTAAATGAAATCAAGACAGGTCTCAGGAAAAAGATGCAAAGTCATTAAGAAAATTAAGTTCTGTATGTTTTTAAAAATAAGTAATTTATGGGTTATTTTTCATGAGAACTGTGTGTGTGTGTGTGTGTGTGTGTGTGTGTGTGTGTGTGTGTTTGAAGCATCCAGCGTCCATTCATTCTCACAATCAAATGATAGTTCAGAAATGACACTGAGGAAATAGAAAGTAATATTAATAAACACATGAGGAGTTAGCGCAAATTTCATAGCTGCTAAACTGTGCTTGCAGGTTCAAACTTATATATATAGAAAGGGTGACTGTGGCTTTACACATAAAATGAAACAAGAGAATTCAAAGTCAGTGCTTAGATAATACAAACATATGTGTAATGGCATAAATGAAGAAGAGATTAATCACATGGCTTGTATGGGGCATATATGCATATGTCTGTTAATTTAGACTGAAATAATCACTTTGGGTCATGATATCCCAAATAGAAAACATCCTACAAGTGTCCTATTTCAGGCCCCCACCAAAGACTTGAGCGAGCAGAAGTCCTCCAGCCTCACTCTGGCTATCTCTTCAGGGAGAGGAAGCTTACTGAGGAAACCTCTGTACAAGCGGCTCTGACTGCTAGCAATTTCTTTCTAGTAGAGATGCACTCCTTTCCCCTATAGCTTTCACTTAGGCAAGCATTCAGTATTTGGTTTGCACCTTAGCCCTAGAAAATCTCATTCTCCATTCACTAGACAGCCTTTGAACGTTTGTGGAAGACGTTACCCCAGGGCTTTTTTTTACTATGTATTGAAAGTGATTTTCCCCTAAAAACAAGCCAAATCACATCACTCCCTATTGGAAATGACTCTTCACCTATGAGGCAATGTCCCAATTCCTTTGCATGGCAAGCATATGCCATGGCTCAAACCCAGGGAGTCAGTTTCTTCCTTATACTGAATCCAAAAAGGGTGTTCCTTATCTGCAGGCACCTATGTTCCAAAAGGTGATTCAAGAACCTAGGCATTGTCCGTCTTATGGCTTTACCATCTTCTATAAGTGACTTCTAAAGTTGCCACAAATGTTTACAGTGAGATGGAGACTAGCTTGTGGGAGACTTTTAAGGGTGCAAAGAAGTTTAGAACTATGCAAATCACTTCCACACACATTGCAACCGTGAGGACTCTATCACGTGGCCTCAGCTAACGGCAAGAAAGACTGGGAAATATGCGTGCTCAGGAAGAGGAGGAAATAGCCTTGGGATCAGCAAGCCACTCTGGTGAGACCTTAACTTCTCTTTTCTGCTTCATATCCCACCTCTCCCTCAAGCAACTACATTCAAATCCAACCCAACCTCTTATTATTTCAAAGCATATCAGATCCTCATTTTGCCTTATGCATCTTCGCTACATGTAAGTTCGTTTGTTTTATGAACTCCTATTCATACTTCAAGTCCCCAGTTCAAATATCACTCCCACTCTTCTCCACCTCATTTCTCTGAATACTAGTGTTATTTTCTGCCTCCTGTGTTCCCATAAAACTTTACACATGTATGCACTGTAAATTTCAATATGTCTATATGTATATAAATAAAAACCTCATTGTATCAATCTCTTCTATTTGTGTGATCTTCATTATTGTTACAACTCTTGTATTCTCCTTTTTACATCTCCACAGGCCTTCCATTTCTCTTACCTGGACCATCGCAAAAGCTTGCATACTGATCTCCCTTTCTCACCATCTTACCACCCTCTGCACAGCTCCCCAAGTAATTTATCAAAAATGTAAATCAGGCTGAGAACCTACTGAGAACCTTCTAACTCCCTTAGAGCAGCTAACCTTAAAACTCAACTTGAGTTCCTCCTCCAGAGGGTCCAGAATATGTCTTCAGTAAGTCTAGAGTGGGGTTCAGGAAAGTCCCCAAATGATTTGGATGTGAGACGTTGGTAGACCACATTTTGAGAAATATTGAGTTACAGAATAAAATCCAAATGTCTTGGCAAGCCGTATGTTCTCTCAATAGCAAGCTATACATAGTCCCTGTATACGTGTTACAGTTTCAGTCCAGTGGTACTTCTGTACATGTTCTTCCCTATATTTAGATTGTTCTTGTCTGTGTGGTCTTCCTAATGGATTTCTACTCAGTCTTGAAAATGCTGCTGTCTGTCTTAGAGCCTTCCCAGTCCCTCCCTGCCCACAGGAGAATTAATCTCTTCTTCCATATAATTTCTGTGTCTTGTAAATACTTATACTTTTTACATATAACACATTGATATAGATATCAACAGCTCGGACTGAAAAGGACAGAGATAATACAAAGTGAAAAGAGGACTTTATACCAAACTTCTACAAGCAGGAAGTAAGCTACACATTGACTACTGAGCTGCAAACACATACCTCTCATGGAAAAAAAAAAAAAATGGCTGAGAGCTTGAAAATAAGAGCAAAGAGCCAAGGAGCATTATTTCCAAGACTTGATTCCTAATTAAGAACTGTTAACCTGTGCCCAGCGAGAAATCAGAACTGCAGGGACCAAGCACTACTGTGCACATTCGGTTCACCCTCTTTCTGACAGAACTGTTTACAGTGGTTCTGCTAGGCCCATCCCACCATTGTAGGCTGGCTGGGGTGGAGTAGATAACTTGTCTCTTCAGTTCACTGGTCTTAAGATCAAGAGGAATGGTATTAAAGGAGCTATATGTAAGGGACTACGCCCATGAACTTGTCTCTCCATACTTGGACCTGATTTTGAAGCTAACATCCCACATTCCAAGCTCATAATTTAAATGAATACAATTTGGGGGGGGATGGTAGGAGGGGTTTGGATATTTTTCATGTGGAGGCAATATAAGTAATTTATGGCTAGAGGAAGAACTGTGGTGGTTTCCAAATATGCCCACAAATTCTCTGATACCCCTCCCTTCAAATGATGGAGTGGGACACCTGGGTGGTTCAGTCCGTTGAGCGCCTGACTCTTGATTTTGCCTTAGGTGATTATCTCACAGTTCCTGGGTTCAAGCTGTACATCAGGCTCTGCACTGGCAGCTTGGAGCCTGCTTGGGATTCTCTCTCCCTCCCTCTCTCTCGGCTCCTCCCCTGTTTGCACTCTCTCCCTCTGTCTCTTTCTCTATCACTCAAAATAAATAAACATTAAAAAAAAAAATGTAGCCAACTTCCTCTCCCTTTAAATGTGACCTGTATTTGGTGACTTCCTTTTAACAAAGAGAATATAGCAAAAGTGACAATACGTGACAGCCAAAGTTCTCTTTGCCTTTTGGATCATCCCTTTAGGAGAAGCCAACTGTCATATGTGAGAACACTCCCAACAGCCCTATGGAGTCACCATGAGGCATGTAACAGAGGCCTTCTACCAACAGCCCTAATAACCCACAGAAAATAGAAAAATTAGTTAATTTTTTAAAAAAATTCCTGGCTTACTGAAACTATGACATGAGAACTCTTTGTTGTTTTGAGTAAATATTTTAAGTAAATGTCTAAACTTGTGCCTTCATTTGCTACACAGCAGTAGGTAACTCACATACTGGGTAATTACAGATCTTGTATTTATTCAGGACCAGGTGGTATGCTAGGGACTGGGGATATGATGATGAACAACGTAGCCTAAAACTCTTCTCTCAAAACACACGAGTGAGGAAAACAGATACCAATAAACACATACATTTATAAATTGTGATAAGTACCAAGAGAAAAGAAATACACAGGGAGGAGAAACACTGCAGAGACATAATGTAGACTTGGAGGGTCTCTCTAAGGATGTGGCATTTAAACACGGATGGAAAAGAGGGGCAAGAGTTAGCCAAGTAGCAAGAGACTTACAGATAGAGGGAACAGCCTGCATGAAGGCTCTGAGTTAAGAAAGGGCTTGCACGGGTTAAAGAACATCTTAAGTGTAATGGGCAAGAGAGAGACGGGATTGAGCTGAGGTCGGAAAAGGGAGTCCAGAGACAGACGGTGCAGGAATTTGTGGACCATGATGAGGACTTTGCACCCAAGGAAAGCCTCTGGAGGAGGTGGAAGAATGACATGATCCAATTTATTTTATTAAAAAGACCGTTCTGATAGTAATGTGGAGAACTAATTAGAAGGGGTCAAGAATACGAGGGGAAACAGGAGCCCATGGCTCTAGACCAGCAGGGAGAAGCAAGTACATCATCAGCCCAGGGTGGTGGTGCGGGTGGAGAGAACTAGGTGGGGTCAAGCAATATCGAAGGATCAGGGTCAATATGACTTTAATCCATCAAGTCCAGCAGGACAAGCAAAACCTCTAATTCAGATAATTGAAAGCAAAACCAAACTCCACAAAAATTTTTCTATGAGTTATTGCCAAATATCTCACTACTTGGTAAGCAGTCTGCTTTTTCTAAACGACTCTCCAGAAACATATGCACTTTAGTGTCCTTCAATGTCTAAAGAGAAGAAACAAAGGGATAGTTTTCTAAACTTCTCTTTTGGCTAAAAATTTGAATTATCAACCATTTATAAAATGATCCACTTGCAAACCTGCAACACCAAACAGGTGAACTTAGGTTAAATAGAACACCTTCGGGAGTGAGCAAGTCAGTTGTTTGTTTGTTTCCATTTTATTGCTACTTGTACAGTCAGGTAAAACCTTAAGTTACAGTGTTTCACCTGGCTACTACATAATACAGATAATATACCCATAAGATTGCCAAGATAAATAAGCTAAGGGTGATCCTTTGAAAAGCTAGATCCATTCTACCAGGTCAGTTCCAAAGATTTTGCAATCAAGGGGTGTGTTCTGAGCTGGATGTTTCCTGTTCTGGTTACACAAACTGTACCACCCCTATGTTAAACACCATGTGTCTAGGTCTACAGTAGGAAAGTCTAGAAAGGACTGACGGATGAAAAATATTTTATTACATGTTTTAAAAACTGATCACGAAATGTGGAAGGGTTGTCTTAGGTAACTGCTTCAATTACCAACATTTGCAGAATGTCTTTCTTCAGAAGAGACATTTATCCCCTAGAGCAACATTACTCAAGTGTGGTCCAGGGGCCCTTTGCAAGCATCAGCATCACCCACATGCTCATGAAAATGCAAATGCTGATTCAGTGAGTCTTAGCTGGGTCCCTTGAATCTGAGTCTTAAATAAGCATGGAGATAACCCCTATTTATATACACTATAATTAAAGTACCTGCATTATAGGATACACTATCATGGCTTACATAAAAACTCTTGAGTAGTTGCAAAGTTATCTGGTTTGATAGTCAAATGACATCAAACCATTTCAAAAGAGATCAGAATTATATTATTTATAACATATTAATTATACTCAATTATAAATCCTATTTTACTATATGAGGAGAATATAATTCAAAACTTGCTGCTGGCTGTCAAAACTAAATTGGTCAAAGCAAAGTCAATTTTCTTTCTTCAAAGGTTTTAGCACACAAAATGGTCTTTACACTGGAAGGTGAACACAACTATAGCTGGGTGAGATGTGTTTCTTCATCTTGGTGTTTGTTACAAAGTTGTGTTCTCTTTGTAAAAATTCATCAAGCTAAACACCTGTAGTATATCAACATTTCTGTATACAGAGTACTGCTCAAAAAATTTTAATTGATCTTTTAAAAAATCCAACCTAATTAGGAGTTCTATAAAAACGTGATATGTCTTGCCTTTTGCATTACTAACCCTCAGTTTTGATGACTGTTGAACTGAAATTGTCATTCTTGTAAGCATTATTTTGGGGGAATATAAACACATGCAAACCTTCTGAAGAGCAATTTGATAATCAATATTTGACCAAAGCTTTTAAAACAATCGTACACCCGTTGGCCTGGTAATTCCATCCTCAGAATCTATCCCATGGAAAGCATCATCAATATGGGAAAGCTCTAGTCTCAACATCCAAAATATAAACCAGTATAAATAATCACAATAGGGGAACTACTAAGTAAATCATAATACATCTATATGGCAATATTTATTCACTGGTAGTAAAAATAAAAAGGAAATGATGGCTAAAAATTCCTGATACAAGTGGGGAAAGGCACTAAGAGCTCCCAACTGCCTCCTCATATTCTATTGAAGTTTGGTGTATACACAGATATTCCTATTATTATCATTATTTAAACTATACCTATATTTTATATACTAATATATGTGTCTATGTTACATTTTATAATATGCAATTTTATATACTCTAGGACAAATAATGTTTGCTAAAATTTATTAACATGAAAAATGCTCATGTCATAATGATGAGTTAAAAAAAGGATATAAAATTGATTATAAATTATAGTAGATAGATTATGTGAAAGAAAGTTGGAATCGTCACTACAAGACAGAAATCATCTCCACTACTATTTGATGTTGTGCTGAAGAATCCCAGTAAAGAGTTCCTCTAGAAAAACAAATCAGGAAAAACATATTTAAGCTGATATTCTTTTCATGTGATATAATTACGTGCCTAGAACTTTCAAGAAAATCAACTGACAGTGTACCAATATGAGTGACAGTTCAGGAATCTTACCAAAAAAATTGTCCTAGACACTGGCTGTAATAATAATAGCTAACAGTTTTTGAGGGCTATTTACCAGGCACTGTACTGAGTGTTTTTTAATGTATTTACTATTTAATTCTGAGGGAGATTAGTAGTATTATCCTTATTTTAAAGATTAAAAACACCCAAAGGAAGAGACAAGTAAGAAACTTGTGTAAAGTCAGTTAGTAAGTGACAGAGCCTGATAGAGTTTGTGTACATAACCATTATATTACAGTTACTTAACCGTAAGCCATTAGAAATGTAATAGATCGCAGGATCGTATTCATAAATCAAGAATCATTAAAAACACAAAAATCAAAACAGAAAACTAAAAAGCCCTAGGGATAAATCTATCTAAAGAAAGTCATTATTTTTGAAAATTTAAGACAAGACCAGACTGGAAGTCTAAATACTACATTATATGGATGACAATTCTGCAAAATAACAAAAAACTGCAGAGAGGGGAGGTGGGGTGGGTGTAAAACCAAAGAGAGTAAACCTTACCCTCCAGATAGTCTCATCCACAGGCCAGAGAATTCCCTGGAGCTAGAACTGCAGGGTGCCCCATTCACACAAAGAGCTCAAATCCAAGAACCTGGCTCAGCTATTTTGAGAAAAGGGCGCAAAAAGATCCCAAATAATAGCATGTCAACGAACGAAGCGTTCTGCTTCACCGACACCCAGGAACCAAAGCAAACCTGACAGCCCAAGTAAACCTTCAGTAAGGTGCAGTCAGTGCAACATTTGGCCACGGTTTTCCCGGTAGAGATAGCTACTCCCGGTAGAGATAGCTACAGGATTACAATTCTCCAGCTATGCAACAATAAAGGAGTTTTGCCTGAGTGCCTGAGGGGAGTTAGCAGATCAGATGGTCGCTGTAATCTTCCATTCACATCAATGTTGCTGAGCTTAAATCAGCCTCAGATGTTCTCCAATCCAGCAATCCCTATTTACAGATAAGGAAACTGGGGTCTAGAACAGGCTTCTCTTCCAGGTCATAAAATTATTTTAAAAACAGAACCAGAGAGCTACTGTCCCTCTTCCCTATATGTCCTGATGATGAGTTTGAATATACACATGCAAATTACTGCAACCTATTAATATTTCCCAATCCTCAATTACTCACCTTCTACCTTCACGATTTTGCCATATCTATATGTCTACTATCATTCACTTTATACTTTCTTTAAATCTACTCATTTCTCACATACATTAACTTAGATTCAGTCCAAGCAACAATAGCCGTAAAATCATGAATGAGATACGCATTTTTCCTAACACATAAAAATAAATACATATCTACTGCAATTACAATGTTGGTCTCTGAACCACTCCCCCAAATAATAAATTATCCTTTCCCATATTAGGAAAGATTCCCTGCATGTGTTGCAAGGAATTCTAATCTATATCATGTTAATAGGTGTTACTGATGAAAGGATGCATGATCATATAAACCTGGGAGATGTTAACTAAAACTAAGACAGTTTTGAGTTTTTTAAATTGTCAGACATCTCAGGGCCCTTTATAGCAATATGCAATGAGACTTTCTAACAGGAATACAGTACAACATCTCCAAAACGTATTTGACCATGAAAGCCTTTCTTCCAGGCAGGATCAGTATTGAAAACATTTTCTAAGCTGTACTAATTTTCTTTTTTTTTAAATTTTTTTTTTTTTTTCAATGTTTATTTATTTTTGGGACAGAGAGAGACAGAGCATGAACGGGGGAGGGGCAGAGAGAGAGGGAGACACAGAATCAGAAACAGGCTCCAGGCTCTGAGCCATCAGCCCAGAGCCTGACGCGGGGCTCGAACTCACAGACCGCAAGATCGTGACCTGGCTGAAGTCGGACGCTTAACCGACTGCGCCACCCAGGCGCCCCTGTACTAATTTTCAAAAAGCTAATTTTTCTTTTTGAGTCTATAAATTATACAAATGGATATTATAAATAGTAATTTACACTGTATCTCTATTAGCATATTCAGAATATTTTCATAGTGGTAAAAAAGAATAGAATTTTATGGGGCGCCTGGGTGGCGCAGTCGGCTAAGCGTCCGACTTCAGCCAGGTCACGATCTCACGGTCCGTGAGTTCGAGCCCCGCGTCGGGCTCTGGGCTGATGGCTCGGAGCCTGGAGCCTGTTTCCGATTCTGTGTCTCCCTCTCTCTCTGCCCTTCCCCCGTTCATGCTCTGTCTCTCTCTGTCCCAAAAATAAATAAACGTTGAAAAAAAAAAAATTTAAAAAAAAAGAAGAGAATTTTTATCTTCTTTAGGCATTCTTATCTTTGAGTATTTGTGGTATTATGGGGAAAATATTTTTAAATATTTTAATATTAATAAGATTATTAATATTTAATATATTTAAATAGTGTTGAGTATAGTGGACAATGTTACATTAGTTTCAGGTGTACAACATAGTGATTCAACTTCTCTATACGTTATGCTATGCTCCCCCCAAGTTTAGCTACCATCTGTCACCATATAATGCTATCACAATATCACTGACTATATTCCCCCTGCTGTGCCTTTTATTCCTGTGACTTACCCATTCCATAACAGGAAGCCTGTATCTCCTGCTGCCCCGCGCCCATTTTGCCCATCCCCCACTGCCCTTCCCTATGGCAACCATCAATTTGTTCTCTGTACTTACAGGTCTGATTCTGCTTTTTGTTTGTTTTAAACTAATGCTTTAAAGCCGAAGTATATGAATATTTCTTTCTACTGCATTTTCAAATAAAATTAAGAACCAAACTCAAAGCAAAGAAAACGCTATAATACCCTTTTTCAGTATAATTAAAGTATTACATTAATACAGAAGAACCCTGATATGTTAAGAAAAAAGCGTTCCTTCATCTAACCATGCACCAATTCACAGGCCATTTTGAATATTCTATCCTTAATAAATACTTATTTTTTCCCAACAACCAAAGGTTCAATATAGTCTTCCTCCACACCTTATAGGGGTTATCAACTTACAGAGTTAATTTTTATTCTATAGAATGTGTTTTGTTCTTTTGTTCAAAAATATTTATTAACTAGAAAGCTGTATTCTTCTGAGGTTCCCCACCAAACACCGGATGTCAGGGAAACATTCAGGAAGATGATTCAGCTCTTATAAGTGACCATACTTAAGACTGATGCACTGCAACATAATCAGCTTGAATAAGCTCAATTCTCTGGAATTTAAGGTAGGTAGAAACTGAGACTAAAAATGGAGTTTTCTCCTCTCTCTGGTTCTAAAATTAATTGTGCACCGTCCTACACTTACAATGAAGAAATAAATAGCATTTCACCCATTTGGTAAAGGAGGTAAACAAGAGTTCAACTTGTATAAATACGATTAAAACTATGTACTCTACTTGATACAAGTGAGAATTGTTAAAATACACCAAGAGTAAAAGATAAAATAGATATAACTAATAAATGTTTGATCCTTTAGGGAAACATTCCCCCCAAAGGGCTCTAGTATTTTAGCAAACTTCTATGCATAGGTTTTAAATGATTTAATTTTTCAAAATTCATTTTTGTGTACATTTAAACATCACAATACCAACTGAATAATGTAAAGTTAGGTTTTAATGATCGCAATTCATCTTTTTTTCAATCATTTACTCCTTACTTGGGTCCCAAAATTCTATTTGAGTTTATTGGAAGATTTAGCTAGTTGGAGCTGAAAACATTCAGATATAAATGCTGGTTTGACCCAAGAACAAGCTGTTCCTGACTCTTCAATTTGTCTCCTGCTGCTCCCTGACTTGCAAATGTGGGTATTTTGCATAAAGTCATTTATTATACTATGAGACACATTCCAGACATTCTTAAAGCATCTAATAGGTGAATATGCTGCTTTGCAAGACCCTCTATCCTGAGATTTATTTTTCTAGTTACGTATTTAATGATGATGATCTCTCTCCTGCTGTACCCACTTCACATTCTCTTCATACAAAGTTTGCCCTCCAAAGCAAAAAGTCCTGATAAAAGATTTTCATAGCCCTTCCATAACCTCCTAGGCAAAAAGGACCACAAACACATATCATCACAAATTTACAAAAGCACCATCTATTAGGGTCTCTTCAAACCAACTCTGTACACGTCATAGGTTAGATCAAGCATGACAAAGGAGTTTCATTTCTTGTGCCATTGCTAGCAAATCAGTGGTGGACCCTTGAAGGAAAGAGTGATGTTATTAGCAATGTTTGCAATGACTATAGAAAAATAAAAAGGGGTAGATGGTGTATTTCTCCTTCCACCACCATCCCTGAGTTTATGCTTACTTTCTTGATTATGCCCATTCCCAACACCATTTCCCCTAAAAGAGATATGCCAAATGAATGCAGATTTTTCTAACTGACTTGACACCCTGACAGAACTGCAGGTGCAATAATGCCAACTCCCTTGAAGAATTACCATAAACTTATCAAAGATAAATATAAAGGGTTTAGTATAAGCCAAGCTATAAACTATAGCACACAGTTTATACTCGATTGATGCTTTTTCATGTTCTTGACAGCACTCTCCACCTATAGGCTCAACCTAAGCAGGAAAGTTGATTTTCACTGTGTGTCTGTGAACAAAATAAGCCAGAGCTTCATAAGGAAGTATTCGATCATTTAAATGTCATAGAAACTGTTAACGATCCCCTTGGTAGTTGCAGAAGTTGTTACCTACTCCACATAAAATTGAAAGTTAAAATAAGTGGCTATAAACTCAAATCAGAAACACTGTGCATTTTCTACTTCTTATTTTGCACCTGCTTCCTAGGGGCACAGGGATAGGTGGTGGGTGTCTAGACTGAACATATCATTATTATTCAGAGAAGTTTTGCCTGTATCCTTTATTAAAAGGTAGTGGCCTTTTGTTTCCTTTTGCTTTTTTAAGGGATAGGCTGAGGTGTTTAGCAGTGGGCCCCTGCTCAGTGCTGGGGAAGGAGACTCTGTAATTCTGTGGTCAGTAACTTGCATGCTCTGTCACAGCACTTACGAGCTCTGTGACCCTGAAAAAATTACTCAACTTCTCTCTGCCTCAATATCCTAATTTGTAACAAACGGCAAAAAAAAAAAATTCACCCAAAGCATGATGCACATTGCCTGGTACATGGTAACTACTTAATAAATGTGAGTTATTGATATCGCTGATACAGAAATGCAAAGGGTGAGGAGAAAAAGAAAGAGGGGAGATGTGCGTGGCTTTGCTTCGTAAGTAATTTTACAAGGTGTCTGGAATCCTGTTTGTCTAGACCCAAGGGTTTGTGGACTTAAAGCTCAACAGGTCTGCCATTCTAGAGAAGAGTGGTGGGGACCCATTGTCGCAGAGCTGGGACAGGGTGTGGAAAGGGAAGTTCTCAATAATGAGGCTTAATTTGAATGATAGGAAAGCTTTTATCATTATTATGGATGGAAGGGGGAAATGAGATATTAGCATTTGCCCAAAGTTTAAAATGCCACTACAATTAACACATTAGCTCAGGGATTACAGAGTTGATGCTGGCTCTGCAAGGGAAATGACTCCCTCAGATTTCTAAAAATAAACAAGAGCCCCACAAAGCTCCACACGGCAATGCAGGGGTTACTTGGGCAGAACGGATAAATTCCTGAAACAAGAATTTCGGATAAACACAGCTTTTATAAAGCTACAGATCTCAGGCCCCTTTCTCCAAAAGTGGTGTTTGTGGGAAATCTCTAAAACAGTAGATGCAAGCCTCTAACTCTCTTGTACAGAGCCCATCTTAGAAAAACACAGGGGAAAAAGTCAATGCAAAAACACATTTTTGTCAAAGTCCTAGGAGAGTACACTAATCCTTAAAAAAAATAGCAAAGGGACATTTTTGAAAAATACAAATTACGGTTTAAAATATACTTTTAAATCATTCTTAGGACTTGCCTTTGGCAAAAGCAAAACCATTTGATTTGGGGTTAAAAGCTGAATCATCTGCCATCTAAGCCAAAAGGAGAGACCCCTGGACTTCCTTCGACAACCTAGGATTTATGGACACTTCATAAAATGGGCATTTCTAGCACCATGCCTATAAGAACCCAAAGCAGTCTGTAAACAGGATCTCCAAAATTATGGGAATCCAGGGAAAATCGTATGTAGCATATGTCCTCCTCCTCAAGAGGAAAATATATTTTATTTTTATTCTTTTGGGAGGATTTTTTTAAAGTGTTCAATTTGGGAAACAAAAGAGGAGCTGCATGCCAGGAAAAGGAAGACAAAACTAAATAATACTTTTTCTTTTTATGGTTTGCTTGGCTGTAAAAAAAAAAGCAAAAAAAAACAAAAAAAAACATTTTAATCAACAGGTAGAATACTCAGGTAATAAGTAACTGCTATCAAAGTTCAAATTAGGGGCGCTTGGCTGGCTCTGTCTGTAGAACATGCAACTCTTGATCTCATGGTTCTGAGTTCGAGTCCCACATTGGGTATAGAGATTACTTAAAAATAAAATCTTTATTATTTTTTTTAAGTTTATTTATTTATTTTGAGAGAGACAGAGACAGCACAAGTAGGGGACGGGCAGAGAGAGGAGAGAGAATCCCAAACAGCCTCCGCACTGCCAGCACAGTGCCTGACACGGGGCTCAAACCCACGAAACCATGAGATCATGCATGCCCTGAGCCAAAATGGAGTCGGATGCTCAACTGACTCACCCACTCAGGCACCCCAAAAATAAAATCTTCAAATAAAAAAAAGTTAGGGGCACCTGAGTGGTTCAATCAGTTGAACATCTGACTCTTGATTTTGGCTCCCGTCATGATCCCAGG
The DNA here is from genome assembly GCF_022079265.1 of Lynx rufus. Lineage (NCBI taxonomy): Eukaryota > Metazoa > Chordata > Mammalia > Carnivora > Felidae > Lynx > Lynx rufus. The sequence goes on along the minus strand of NW_025814823.1, from coordinate 206,791,722 downwards.
GTCGTGGGATCAAGCCCCTGGTTGGGCTCTTCAGTGAGCATGAAGCCTGCTTGGGATTCTCAGTCTCCCCTCTCTCTCTGCCCCTCCCCCACTCAGACTTTCTTTCTCTCTCAAAAATAAATAAATAAGTAAACTTAAAAGAAAAAAATGATTCTCTCTCCCTCTGCCCCCTCCCCTGCTCTCTCTCTCTAAAATAAAATTTAAAAAAAGTTAAAAACTAAAGTTTAACTTAAACATATATAGTTTAGAGTGAGTTGCATTTTAGACAATGCACTGCCAATATATCTTTTAAAAACACCGCAGCACTGGTGTAATATGATCAGAGATGTAGACAACTCATTAACACAGCAAGACAATTTTGAAAAGTGTATTCTGCTTTTTCAGCTACTAAAATTTCACAATTTTTTTTTTTTACTTCTTAACAGTTGACACCTTATACTAATTCAAGATTCAGAGAAGAAAAAAATCCATATTTGATACTCAGCCCTCCTATTAGACATCCTCAAAATGTACTTGCTTTTCCTTTACTAGATTAGATGAATGAATGTTTCCACCAAAATGCTTTAGGTATATTTTATAGCTCTTTTTAACACATAATCTATTATCTTATAGGAAAATACTCTAAATAACTTGGTATCAGAAAATCATACTTAAAATTGCTGTTTACATGAAAAATCAAATCTCATTTCTTGTTAGATCCAGCACTGTAGCTATTTAAAAAATAAAAATAAAAATAAAAAGATTAAGTTTTCGTATAAAATTAGCTGTCCATCTGGTTCATTTACTCTGAAGGAACTGACCTACCTCAGACTTCCATATCTTTAGACCTTCATAAACTCCAGCAGAGGTTCAACTTGTAATTTTAGTGTGCTTTGGGATCAATACCCATTACGCTGGAGGTTAAGGAGCATGTCAGGGAAGAGATGAATTTTTGGATTGGATTTCAACAAATGGCAATCTACTTCATCTCTCCCTCTGCTCCCCAACGAAGAGCTTCGAACTTCTGTTGCAGGGGTTCACTAAGCATCACACGTAGCCAAATGACCGATTCTCTCAAGTCGTAAGTTCCTCCTTTCAGTTGGCCTAGACTTTGTCTAATGCCAGAGAGATAGGTGGGTGTGAGAAGAACCTGACATATAATCCGAATGTCTGTCTTCCTAGAAAAGAGACTCCTGAACTAGTAAGGCCTCCCTCTCTACCACACCTTCAAAGTGGACAACAATAAGTAAATAATCCTCTTTCTTTGCCCTTTTTTCTATCCACAATGGAAGAGTGGTGGAAATATCGTGGGGGGGGGGGGGAATTAAAAGGGCAGAAAACTATCACTTTGAGGGGTAAAACTGCTGGACAAGGAAGTAACCTGAAGTTTCAGTTGGTGGCAACCAGCCTCCACAGCAGTCAATTTATCATCATATGAAGATGTTGGGGACTTAATCACACAGTACTGACATGCGTACAAACTCTAGGCACTAGACTCAACATAAAATTCACCCTCAGAAAATGATAATAATTGGGAGACCACGCATTTGAAATGCACCACTAAAAAGGGAGGGCAATCATTTGACGGCCAAAGCCACAATTGTGGACCTCGCCTCATGCCCACGGTCAGGTTAACGCCACATTTTATGATCCACTGAACCACTGGGTGAATGCGTGGAAAGCAAATGCATCCAAGAGCACTGGGTTATTTACACCAGCTAGATGCCTTTTTCACTGTTTTTAGCATCCGCATGGCCTGTCATGAAAGATGGAGAGCAAACACAACTTACTCAGGCTTGCTACATGAATGTTAGTGCTTTAGGAATGCTCTAAGGTCTGGCCAGGTTAGGCTCTGCAAAGGGTCCAGACCAGATCTGTTTCATCTTGCTGTCTTCCTCCCAAGAATTATCCTCTTTCTTACCCATCCCTTCGATCTAAGGAAGATTCAACTTAGTCAAGGGGAATGTGGTTGATAACCTCCAAGCAGCCTTTGCTTTTGAACAGGTTCCCACCTTCAGGTGTTTACTCAAAAAAGGTTGTCAAATAACTAGCTAAAGCAGAGCAATCAACCTGATCAGTCAGGCAGTTCTTGGACTAGGTCAAACCTTCAAAGAGGATTTAACAACAGTTCTAAAGAACTGAACCCAGGTCTTCCAGTGCAGAGAAGTAGGGATTGAGGTGAAAGGGAGGATACAAAACAACGTTTAAAATAAAAATCTTTTCACTGAAATATACAAATAAGGACAAGAACTGTCCATATGCTCATGGCAATTCTTCATTTCCTTTTGCAATGTAGATTCCTAGCAGAGTGTGAGGGAAATTGAACTACACCATCCCGGTTTTTCAAACTGAGAAAGTAAAATAATTGTTTCCCTAACCTTCAGATTCTACTTCTAAAAGCTAAACTTAAGTTTTTTTGTTTTAATGTTTATTTTTATTTTTGAGAGAGAAAGAAAGCGTGAGTGGGGAGGGGCAGATAGAGAGGTAAACAGAGTGTCTGAAGCGGGCTCTGTGCTGACAGCAGACAGCCTGATGTGGGACTTGAACCCATGAACCATGAGATCATGACCTGAGCTGACTGAGCCACCCAGGCACCCCTAAACTTAAGCTTTTAGAAACATACACCAAAAGAGGGTACAGGTAAACCTTATTAAAATTTTTTAATCGTATGTCCTGGTTTCTCACTTATGTCAATCTTCCTAAAGCTACTGTGATGATAAATATTTAAAGGACCAGTAAGAAAAGATAGCTCTAGGGATGCCTGGGTGGCTCAGTTGGTTAAGCATCCAACTTCAACTTGGGTCATGATCCCTTGGTTCATGGGTTCGAGGCCTGCGTCGGGCTTTGTGCTGACAGCTCAGAGCCTGGAACCTGCTTCAGATTCTGTCTCCCTCTCTCTCTCTCTCTCTCTCTCTCTCTGTCCCCCCGAATCTCAAAAATAAGTAAACATTAAAAAAAACTGGGGAGGCAGCTGGGTGGCTCAGTCAGTTAAGCATCTGACTTCGACTCAGGTCATGACCTCATGGTCTGTGAGTTGGAGCCCTGTGAGCCCCGTGTCAGGCTCTGTGCTGCCAGCTCACAGCCTGGAGCCTGCTTCAGATTCGGCGTCTCCCTCTCTCTGCCCCTCCCCAGCTCGCGTTCTGTCTCTCTCTCTCTCTCTCAAAAATAAAAATAAACATTAAAAAAAAATTTTTTAAAAAGCTCCATTGATAACAAGCCCAGTTCATCAATGACGTGCGAAATCCTGTAACACTCACTAATTACTTCAGCAGTGTGCCTCAACTGTTACATTTAATATACTCTTCATCCTTAAAAATTTAACAGGTACCCAGCCTAACTGTTTTCCATGTGAGGAACTTCAAATGGAAAGAAAACTGGAAAAACTATTTTTACTAACATAAAATGAGTCTAAGTGGAACTTCCCACCTCCCCTTGGTGTGTTTACTGATAACCACCTGACAGGGTGACAGTGATGCAATTCAGTTAGGGAAGGATGGGGGTAGAATGTGCTGTTTCCTTTTTCTAGTGCCAACTTGTTTTCAATGCTAACACAACCCTAGAGGTTACTACTCAAAGAAAACATAGACAACAGACGTGGTTATTATGGTGATAAAGGGAAAACTGAGAAACTGACCAATTGCCATCAGTTATTTTTACAGATTCCTTCTGAATCCCTGATATTCATGAGGAAATAGCATAAACAAGAGAATGTTATACTAATATATCCATATGGAATCTTTAATTATCTTTAATTTATCAGTAATTAGTTAAGTCTGGGATGCTTTGTTTCTCCTATTACTCATTTGTTGCTGTGCCATTTCACAATAACAGGAGAACCGGATCAATTCTTAGGAGGTTTATTCATGAAATCGCATTTTAAGGAATGAATGAATACCTGCTCCTCATATAAAAGAATCGAGGTATTTGCTTAATCTACGATGAGATGCAATATGTTAAATGCATGTATCCCGCACTTGGAAACAGATTTTTCTAGGAATTTAAAAGGCCCATACAATCCTACTTCATGGTTTAAAAAAAAAAAAAAATGGTGAAGCAGTTAAAACACGATGGAATTTTGCAATCGTTTCTTTTTAGTTTTCAGTCCCGATTTTAGGAACCAGAGCACAAAGAAGTTAAATAATGCGTTTACAAAAAAACTACTTCCACCACAAAGTAAGTCCAACTGTAATTTAAAGAAAAAAGGTAGAGCGACTAGGCCGATCCAAGAGTAAATCACAGAGGTAATGACTGGAGAACTCCTTGACTCCAATAACTTTCAAATCCCCGTCGCACCCTCCATCAGCCCGCCGACCAAAGGATTCGTGGTCAAAGTGTCCAAAGTGAATATAACAGGGCCGAGCCACGAAGCTCAGACTACCGTTCTTCCTGGGAGGAGTAGTTCCCCGGAGGAGGAGAAAGATCTCCGCGGTTACACACCCCTCCCACCCTAACACTCCCACGAGGTACCTGCGGGTCACCTCCTTCCACAGCCGCAAGGCTCCGCCACCAGCGCCGGGAGAGGCTGCGGTCTCTCTCTCTCTCTTTTTTTTTTTTTTTTTTTTTTTTTTTAGCCTGGGGATGCCCAACGGGGCGCAGCCCACAGCCTGGGCACTGCCAACCAACTACCTTCATGGATGGATTGTAATTCCTTTCAAAGGGCAGATTCTTCGTCGTTCCCCCGCCCGCACCCGCCGGCCCAAACACCCTCCCCGTCCGATGCGCGTTCCTGACTTCGAGCCCGGGTCCGCGCGCGCGCACAACGCGAGCCTCGCCACCCTACGTCCCGCGGGGCCACGCGCGCGCGCACACACACACCTCGGCCGCTCCAAGGTGCAGTTCTAGAGCAGTTGACCTGCCTGCCTAGCGCCCAGGTGTTGCGATCCACGTGTGGAAGGTGCGAGAAACAGCCCACTCGGAGCAGGAAGCAACTAGGGAGAGGGGATGCTGGTTTCAGAGTTAGCCCCCTCTGAGTGGCTAAGAGGGTTCCCGGGAGAACACCAGGGCTTCCGAGGCTCCGCGCCGACGGCGGCACTCGGCACACAAGCCTGAGGCGCGCGGCCATGTCCTTGCGACCCCAGCCCGGCCGGGGCCGGAAACGCAGGGAGGAGAGGGTCCAGGCCCGGCGCGAGGGCCCGCGCAGCTCGGAACCCCGCCCCCCCCAGGCCGGTGCACCGCCTCTCGGCGCAGAGCACTGAGGACACGCCCCGCCCCCTTCCCGTCCGGCCAATGGGCGCCCGGGCCGCGCACTGTGTGTCCCCGCCTCCGCCGGGGAAACTTGGAGCTGGAGAAAAGTTTGTACAGAGGCTGGAAGGGCGAGAGCGGAGCTCGGAACCCTGTAGCCAAGAGGAAGAAGATGAAAGGTCCCAGATCAGAGCCTCAGGCCGAGTGGACCTCAAGCCGCCCCCAGGGCGCCGGAAGCAGCCTCAGTGGCAGCCGCCAGCCCCGATAGCCGCCGGTGCTGCCCTGGGCTTCCGAGGGGGGGCGACCTGACTCCGGCAGTGAGGCTCCGCGCCACCTGCGCGCGCGGCCCCCACATCTGACTGCTGTCCGCCCGGGGACGGCACCTGCGGGCTCCGAAAAGTTGGTCCCGTCTTTGAAGGAACGAGGGAAAAAAGAAGCAGAAGAGGAAAGAAAGAAAGAAATCCAAGATCAGACTTCATTGACCCATCCCGCTACCCTTCTGGTTCTCCCAAGTTCTTTGAAAGCTGGCCATTCCGACCCCAGTTCCGGAAAATTGGCAGCCGCGGAGACCCGGCTCTGAGAAGGCAAAGACTTGGCAAGCTCCACACTGAGCTGGGCGAGACTTAGGGCAGGTTGGAGGCTTATCCTGGACATCTGAGTGTTGACCCCGGGGGCTTACGCGGCTGCCACCGCCGCGGCAACCACAGGTGAGATGAGGCTTTGAGGGCACCGGGCGGAGAGCGATGGGCGGGCGCTCCTCGAGCGGAGCCCGGGAGGAGCGAGCGCGCTTTCCAAATTGCCTTCCGTAACTTGTTTTCGGTGAGGATTTTATTGACTCAGAATCTGTCGGGAATAAGAGCGAACCACTCGCTTTTCCCTTGAGATAGGCCTTGTTCATCTTGGCAGTGGAGTGAGTTGAGCTGGAGGGGGCAGGGAGGAGGAGAGAATGGAAGTATCAACTAGCAAATATTAATGACAGCAGAGTGGGGGGCTGCTGGCAGGAGGTATCCTGAGCCTGGCGATTTCGGTAGCCGAAGTTGGTAGGTAAATGGCTACTCTCCACGACGCAGGCGGGATCCAGTTGTTGGTCTTGTCTCATCAGCATATTGTCTCTTGGGAGCGGGTCTGACAAGTGGTAATTTCATCTCACCGCGCCTTTGTCTCTCCTACCATCCCCAGGCCCAGCTTCGAAGGCCAAGGCTGTGTACCGCGGACCACCACCATGTCCACCCCTGGGGTCAATGCGTCCGCCTCCTCTACCCCCGACCGTCCCAACAGCCCGGTGACCATCCCGGCGGTGATGTTCATCTTCGGGGTGGTGGGCAACCTGGTGGCCATTGTGGTGCTGTGCAAGTCGCGCAAGGAGCAGAAGGAGACGACCTTTTATACGTTGGTTTGCGGACTGGCCGTCACCGACCTGCTGGGCACGTTGCTGGTAAGCCCGGTGACCATCGCCACATACATGAAGGGCCAGTGGCCCGGAGGCGAAGCGCTCTGCGAGTACAGCACCTTCATCCTGCTCTTCTTCGGCCTGTCGGGCCTCAGCATCATCTGTGCCATGAGTATCGAGCGCTACCTGGCCATCAACCACGCCTACTTCTACAGCCACTATGTGGACAAGCGGCTGGCGGGCCTCACGCTCGTCGCGGTCTATGCGTCCAACGTGCTCTTCTGCGCGCTGCCCAACATGGGCCTGGGCAGCTCGCGGCTGCAGTACCCGGACACCTGGTGTTTCATCGACTGGACCACCAACGTGACGGCGCACGCCGCCTTCTCCTACATGTACGCGGGCTTCAGCTCCTTCCTCATTCTCGCCACGGTGCTCTGCAACGTGCTCGTGTGCGGCGCGCTGCTCCGCATGCACCGCCAGTTCATGCGCCGCACCTCGCTGGGCACCGAGCAGCACCACGCGGCGGGTCCCTTGGCCGTGCCCTGGGCCCCCTGCCGGGGCAACCCGGCCGCCGCCTCCCCCGCCCTGCCGCGCCTCAGCGACTTTCGCCGCCGCCGGAGTTTCCGCCGCATCGCGGGTGCCGAGATCCAGATGGTCATCTTACTCATCGCCACCTCCCTGGTGGTGCTCATCTGCTCCATCCCTCTCGTGGTGAGTGGCCGGGAACGGGGCCCTTCTGGGCCCTTTCCTCGCATGCACCTCCCTTCTCCGTCTAACGCTTCCTCCTTGCCCTCTCCTGCCTCGGCAGTGAACTTGTCCTCCAGCTCCAGCCTGGAATCTTGACCCTCGGCTACTCAGACCAGGCCCAACCTCCTCTTCGGCCGCATCCCTCATGAGATGTAGTAGGTGATTTTCTCCTACATCTCCGAGTTGCTTTCTCCGAAAGCCTGGTTTCCTTTCTCTCCCGGGACAGCCCCTACCCCTTGCTGCCTGACATTGGCCTTGAGCCTTCCGGGAACACCTGCCACTCCTTAAGATGTGGAGGGGAAACCGCTGTAGGGTGACTTAGCCCCGTCCTCCACAGTGAACCGCAGAAGCCCGAAACTTCGGGGGTGGTGATTTCTTTGTTCTCCCCGATTCCTTAGGGGCAGCGCGGGTTTGGTGCTTTGATTTTTTGTACGGATTTGTTTTTTGCTTTTGCTTTTGGTTTTGGTTTTTTTGCTTGCTTGTTTTGGTAGATTATGTAGAAGTTTAGAACTAGAGAGACTGGATGTCTTTTGGTCTAATCTAATCACCCTCACTTTACATAGGGCTTGACTTGCTTAAAATAATCGAGCAGAACCACACTGTCAGGCGCGATTCCCTGCTCCTTCCCAGGCTGTGCCCTGGGAGAACATCTCGTTGCGCATGTGGGTCACCATTCCTACCCGGGCATGGCCTAGCGTCAGGTTCCTTCATTCTTTCTTGGAACCAGGAAAGCCAGGTTTCTCAGGGGGGCCTATTAAGTTCAGACTGATGTACATGGATCACTGAATTTGAACTCTCAACAACCCTGAGAGGTACAGTGTCATTCTAATTTTTTTTTTTGAATGTTTATTTATTTTTGGGACAGAGAGAGACAGAGCATGAACGGGGGAGGGGCAGAGAGAGAGGGAGACACAGAATCGGAAACAGGCTCCAGGCTCTGAGCCATCAGCCCAGAGCCTGACGCGGGGCTCGAACTCACGGACCGCGAGATCGTGACCTGGCTGAAGTCGGACGCTTAACCGACTGCGCCACCCAGGCGCCCCGGTACAGTGTCATTCTAAAGAAAGGAAGCTTTAGAGATGGTCATCTAATTATTGCCAAGCCCAAACCCTGCAGCTTGTGATGAACCTCAGACCCACCTGACTCCAAACCCCGTTCATATAATATTACATCACGTCTCACTCCTAGAACATTTCTAATTTTGGCCTTCGTACAGTGTGTGCATTTGAGTTTTGGCACACTTCACTTTCAGGACACCGCCTTCTTAAAATTGCCTTTGGATTAACTTTGTTATAAGCAGAAAGGTGGAAAACGTACCTAGTTCTCTACTTTGCCTGTCATTAAAACAGAGTGCACCAGAAACTGCTGGGTTCACACGCATAATACTTTATCTAGAGTTTCTACTGAAAGCAACAGGTTCTGAATTCTTTTGTCTCTCAAAACACTGCATTTCTGGAAATTCTAAACTACCAACTCAAAAAGAAATGACTTCTCTGTCTTATGCTGATTGGGAGCAAGAGAAAATAAATGTAATGAGCTATTATTCCTTTCTCTTATTAATACTGTCCAGGGATATTTAATATAAAAATATTATATCTCTGATAAAAGTGAGTGTAAATGGAAGGAACTTAGATGTGGCTGAGAGCCAGCTTACAGTAGCTTCTTGACAATTTGTATAAACAGAAATAAATATAATTGGCCAGAAGGGCCTTTAAACCATTCCAGGACCCAATATAACTTACCAAGTTAAGTCACACTTGAGCCACATAAATATATTTTACTGTCTGTAATGGCAACTCAATACAGTGAGATTTGGAAGAAACAAATCTGCTCCAGCTGGGACTCCCTTCTTTAGCTTCTGCCTTATGTTTTACAGAACAGTAAATGACAAAGTGAGTGGTTGTTATGTACAGAACATCCACTTTAAGGAGCTGAGGAATTAGAGCTAGAAGTTTAGCAACGTGCACATACTTTTAAAATATGAAGGTAAGGATATGGGCTGTTGATGACTGCATAGTCACAGATGAATTGTTTTCTTGGAGCATCTAGAGATGCATTAAAAACTTCATTCATTTCATGGGCAGAAGTGGTGGACCCGACCCCTATGGTACAGGGCCATTTAGCACAAAATGTTTGAAGTTATTTGAGAAGCTAGAGGCAAGAAATTATAGGAGCTATATTTGTAGTTTGCAAAAGAGCTACATTTTAACTAACAACTACTATCCACTCTATTATATAAAGTCAGGAACGTGCAGTAGATACTAAGTAATTTTACTCTGAAAATTGGAACTGGCTCAACTAAGAAGTAATCACATAGTGATGTACTCACATGCCTTTGAGTAATAAAGAATAACAGTAATAAAGAGTAACAGTAGCTTCAGTTTTTAGCCTTTAGTTCTGGCTACTAATCTCTTAACTTCAGATTCAGTTTAATTGTAAATTAATGATAAGCAATGAAGTCATTATACTACTCACCCACCCACAGTTTGGCTGTTACTGAAAGAGTTAAAAGGGGAATTTACCCATAACTGTCATCTTACTTGGCTTCCTTTCGCAACTTTCATGTATTTTCATGTTTCTCATATTGAGATTGTAATTTAAGTTTAAAGCTTCTGAACTCTGACATTTGAAGCAGTCGGACCTATCTTCAGTTCCAAGGAAACTATTGAAGCACCTTTTTTTACTTACATCAAATCAAGTTGGTGGCTAATCCTACTTGAGGAAAACCAAATCCTTCAAAACACTTAAAATGCTTTGGAAAGGCTAATAGAGCAAATATAGTTTACTTGGAATTTCAAAAAGCCTGACATAGTATATGAGGTTAACAGTCACTTGAAAGGCAAATTTTGTCTCTTGGACACTAGGGAAGAAAAAAAAAAACTACAGTGTCTCTTACAGGGCAGTTGATATTGAGTTTCATAGAAAAAGTAAATTTTAATTTGTTTTCCAAAACCTATGTCTCACAAATAGAGCTTGGAATGGAAATTGAGAAAGCTTAGGGAATTAATCGTGGATATAAGAAACTGGGCTAGACTTGAGAAACTTTCTCAAATGAGTCATAATCAACAAATAGAGAAGGTGTAAGTACATTTGACAAGGAACATTACATGACAAGATTTGGTGGTTCCTGTCATTTTGTCTATTCTATTTAACACCAGTCTCTGTTTTTTTTTAAACCCAGAAAAAGCTGAAGAAATGAAAGAGTTTATGCTTAAAATAAATAAAAGGGACCGAATTCTTCAGAAACATGCAAGCAAGACAGGTTTCTAAGGTCCCATGTTACATGCTATAGCTGTATCAACATCTGGTGCCCAATTTTTGCAGTTACTAACGTTAAGATAACAATTAAAATCAAATCTTTTGCCGCAGGACTAAACAGCTAGACTGTAAGATTTTTGGAAAGGCATTTTCCCCCATGCATAGGCAAGCCGAGGCATATTAATAGCTTACTTGTTTCTTTCATTTTCTTTCTTCTTACTCTGAAGTAACAAGTATTCATCTCTGTTAGGGGTAGAATGGCCAATTTGACTCGTCTTCTGCCTTGGACAGGTAAAACAGATGGTTAGGAAAATAGCTTCCTGTGAGTGTTTATTTGACTGTTTACTAATAAACCAGTTGTCTTGATAAAGCCTTCACCAGCATTTGATCAAGGAAGATTTATTATAGCAGAGGAAGCTGTAAATAGTTACACTTTTGTTTACTGTAGGCAAACTGAAGTAGAGTCACAGAACAACTGATGGGATTTCAGATGAGTACAAATCACATTTAAAGGTGTAAGAGTAATGCCATAAATTTGAGTGCCATTACAGCAGAACCTGAAGGATTTGATTAGTTTTTCAAATAAATTTGGCTAAGTTAAAAATGGCAGTTCCTGGGGTGCCTGGGTGACTCAGTCTGTTAAGCCTTGGACTCTTGATTTCTGCCCAGATCATGAACCCAGGGACGTGGGATCAATCCCTGCATGGGGGCTCCATGCTGAGCATGGACTCTCTCTCTGCCCCTCCTCTGCGTGAGTGTTCTCTCCTCCTCTCTCTCTCTCTCTCTCTTTCTCTCTCTAAAAAAATTAGCAGTTCCTGAAAGCAGTGTTTTAGTCGTAACCATGGAATTGGTAGAACCTTGAAGACTGCAGAGTAGCACATAAAAGGGATTCCCACGTACAGCATCTCATCTGAGTCTTGAAAGCTCTAGGAAGAACCCAGGGCTGGCCAGTATTTTCATTCTGCTCCTCAGTTTTCTCACCTGCAGTTGAGGAATTTATATCCTTCTGCAACTTGCTGGGGGGAGTCCCAGTCTAACAGGCTGTCACCATGCTTGGCTGACCTGTCAAGCCTTGGTTTTATGGAACATCTACTAACAAGATTTTTTTCTCCCCAGAGATGAAGTGATTCTTGTAATCTCCTATTAGAATATTGAAAATTAGAGTTAAAAAAAAAAAACCTTCATAAATAAATGTTCAATGTAGAGACTGACCTGTAGTGATTAAATAATTTGCCTGTAGTAAATGGTGACCCAGAAGGAGGGAAAACTCTCTTACATCACCACACTCAAGAACTCTTCCCACTATCCTTTACTTAAAGATTTTTTTTTTTGTCACTAAAAAAAAAGGGGTAAAATTTCTAGTAACAGCTGTGTCAATTTTGGATTCTTCACAGGGCAGTTAGATAACCGAGCACACACAGATAATTCCTTTTATGTTCTTGGAACAGAACACATAGCACACACAAATTCAGCTGTAGGACCGTGTCGTTTATTGGAAAACATTTGTACTTTGACAGTCAATTACTAAATCGGTCTTATCAAAATTTCAACATTCTTTTTCAATTAGACATTCCCTGCCAACAGGTTTTTCTCACATAGGAAGTAAATGTCTTTTGACACCAAAGCTACCTCTGAGCTGTGGTTTTGGAATTATTCACACATTCCACACTAGCCGAAATACCATGTATGGGTTACCAAAAAAGCAAGGGCAGCAGATATTTATGTTACATGCTAGGCATTGAATGAAGCACTCATAATTTGTACATTAATTAGGAGCAGAGCCAGGATTTGAAGAGAGGTTTGTTTCATTCCAAAGCTTCTGCATGGACCTCTACAACATACAGCCTCCCTTACAGCTCTCCTGTCATCACACCTTCTTTTGAATTTATCATCTCCAAGTTCTGTTCCAATGCTCCCGAATCCTAATTTGTAGTCATCCTCTCAAGAAGCTTAGAATATTGTAACATATGCCAATATTCTAAGCTCCTTGATTCACTTTTAAAATTGCAAGAGAGTATATATGTTGTTTGTGTTGAATGAACTTTTTAAGCTTTTTCCCCTGACACAGAGATTCTGTTTTATCAGCAGCACACTCTTCCAACACTGAAAACTGCCTGAACATGTGTATTTCTGAAGCATATAAGGACAGGAATTCCAGAAAAGTGCTTTCACCACCCACCCCATGTGACATTGGAGTACTGCTGTGGATATTCCCATATTCATTTGGACTTTCCCCTGCTATGGGGAGAGCAAACCAAGTAGCCTTTCAAGTGAGGCAGAGACAGGGGCACCTGGGTGGCTCATTCGGTTAAGCGTCCCACTTTGGCTCAGGTCATGATTTCACGGTTTGTGAGCTCGAGCCCCATGTGGGGTTTTGTGCAGACAGCTCAGAGATTGGAGCCTGCTTCAGATTCTGTGTCTCCCCCTCTCTCTGTCCCTCCCATGCTCATGCTCTGTCTCTCAACAATAAATAAATGTTAAAAAAAAAAATTAAGTGAGGCAGAGATCGCTAAACTTTTTCAAACATTACAGAGTACATGGAGATTTTGTTCATTTTGTCTTTTTCTCTGCCCCAGGGCAGTCTCCAATGCGAACATGCTATGAAGGAAAACTAATGTGTCTTCATTTTTTTTTAATAATTTGAGAATGTTTTGGGGCGCCTGGGTGGCGCAGTCGGTTAGGCGTCCGACTTCAGCCAGGTCACGATCTCGCCGTCCGTGAGTTCGAGCCCCGCGTCAGGCTCTGGGCTGATGGCTCAGAGCCTGGAGCCTGTTTCCGATTCTGTGTCTCCCTCTCTCTCTGCCCCTCCCCCGTTCATGCTCTGTCTCTCTCTGTCCCAAAAATAAATAAACGTTGAAAAAAAAATTAAAAAAAAAATAATTTGAGAATGTTTTTATCTGAAGTTTTAAATGTTAAAAGTTTTATCTAAAGTTTTAAATCTTTATTGCTATCTTGTGAGCTCCCCTTTGCTGAAATGACATTAAATAACCAGGCTCAGTGGCTTGTATTAATTGTAAGCCTGTCCCCCCTCCATGGAACTCTAAAATAGGGCTTCCTTCATTCCCTTGGATGCTAGTCAAAATCACTTAAAACTGTGGAGGAAGTGAGACACGGAGTGATGTGATCTTTCCTTGCTTCTCATCACCTTTGATTATGAAATCTCATTAATTTTTTTTACAACAGTCTAGCTTTTCTGAAAGGTCACAAAAATTTTAAAATAAAATGCTAAGTCCTAATACATTCCAGTAAATAGATACAAATTTCATTCCTTTTATATCCATTTCAACTGTTCAAAAATGTTCCTCCTTTCAGTACTAACCGTGTTTCCTTTGAGGTGGGAGAGGCAACCAGCAACAAGAGATTTCAATGTTAAAAATCTCAAAAATGCAAAGTCCAGACTTTACCAAGATTCTGTTCTGAAAGAGGGTCTTAGAGATGGCTAAGCAAACCGCTTCTTAGGGAGAACCCCCAAAAACTTCCAGGTGGAGCAACACCGCCACCTAGGGGCTATAAGTCTCCAGTCCTCACAGACCCTGTCTCAGTTTTGTTTTTTTTTTCTAAAGACTATGCACAGGGAAGGCCTGATACTAACACATTTTAGTCCAATGTTTCTTTTACTCTTAGGAACATAGTTTGTGATGTGAGTAAAATACAGACCTCATACGTTTTACCAATGATTCCATTGTCAGGAAATAATTCTTAAGCAGAAAGCCAGCCAACCTGGTAGAACAGAAAAAGGGACATGGAAGTCACCAGAAGACCAGAATGAGCCACCAACAAGGTGGCTTGATAAGTTCCTCAAAACCTTCAGGTCTCAGTAACATTTCATCTGAGAAAAGGCCTGTAGACCTGAGGGCATCTCTCAGTGCCCAAATACAGCTATGACAAGAAGAAACCAAAGTGCTTTGTGTCACTAGTTTTTAGAAAATGGAAAATCAATCATGCTTTGTCTTGATAATATCATTTATCCAAGCACAGTTTCTAAAGGTATTTTAAGTCATCATATACTTCTGTTTATTCTAGTTCAGTTTTTATTTAGCTGTCTGCCAGAGATCAAGGTATTAATTTCATGCTAGTTAGAGCCATTTGACCATTTTATTTTATTCTGTGAGATTTACAGGACAATAACCTGATTCAAAACATTTAGGGCCAGATGTGTTTTAGAATTCAGAATTCCTTGGCTTTTAGAATTTTAGTAATAGGTAATATTACATATTAATCATATGTAATATTCCCATCAAAATTGGGACAATACCTCCAAAGCAAAACCCAGGAATACTTATACTAAGTAGAATAAACGAACTATAAATAGCCTCACAGTCTAGTTCGGTTCCAGTTTTACTGCCGAAATAAGTTTAGGTCAGGTTTTGCAATCAAAAACAAAACAAAACAAATGAATAACAACAAAGGAACAGCAACTGAAAACCAATAATTTCTTAACAAGGGACTATAGACCTGTATAGATCACAGTCTGAATTCCAGCTAAGGAAGAAATAGAAATACAGCTACATCTCACTAATCTAGGCTCATCTAGAGATGTTTCTCATGAATTGAGTTTTACAGATGAATGCACTTATTTCCTTAAACATTTTAAACTTATTTTATCCAAATTGTTATAAATCTTTCTAAACTATCCCTTCTTTCATGGTGATTCATAGACCCTGAATATTAATTATTATACTGTATAATAAAGTAGCAGTATCCTCGAGTCTTGTTAAAGTTAGAGATATTTGCCCCTAAATGGCTCCAGCTCTGCTTTTGTGGGTTCTTTCTCCTTTTTATGGTTTTTGTGCATCCTCCTTGGCTGAGACTTGCCTCTTCTCCCTTACGAAAATAATTACTAAAGGCAAGTAATAATTATTAAGTAATTACTAAAGATAGAGATCATGTGCCTTTTTTTAAGTTTATTTATTTATTTTGAGAGAGCAGGAGCACAAGCAGGGGAGGGGCAGAGAGACAGAATCCCAAGCAGGCTCCGTGCTGTCATTGCAGAGCCTGATGCAGAGTTCCAACTCATGAACCATAAGATCTTGACCTGAGCTGAAACCAAGAGTTGACGATTAACCGACTGAACCACCCAGGCACCCCAAGACAGAGATCACTTTTAAAGCCCCTTTTTATATGAGGTGAGTTTTTTACATACAAGATCCTATTGGAGGGGTGTCTGAGTGGCTCAGTCCGTTGAGCGTCCGACTCTTTCGGCTCAGGTCATGGTCTCACTGTCCTGAGACTCAGCCCCAAGTTGGGCTCTGTGCTGGGTATGGAGCCTGCTTAAGATTCTCTCTCTTCATCTCCCTCTGCCCCTGCCCTGTTCTGTCTCTCAAAAAGAAAAAACAAAAACAAAAACAAAAATACACCTCCTAGTGGAATTAGAAGATTTAGACAATAATAACAGTAATACTCCAAGAATAAATATAAGAGTGTACATTTAGCAAGTACTTTCTCCTCTAAGGAATAAAATATAGTCTTCCTTGAGTTTGCATAAATTCATACTCTCTTCATTGAATCATTTGAAATTCCCAGAAGTCACTTACAATGACTTTACACAGGGAATGACCTCTATTTGAAATGTTATGTCCTTCCTTCTAAATTTAGTAAATTCCCACTCACCCATCAAAAACTCCCTGCAAGATTCCTCTTCTGCAGGAGGCATCCACTGATGCCCTCCCCTCCAGAACTGGATTAGTTGTGCCACCATATACACCTCTCCCATTTCATTTAATCACCCTGCAGTCAGAGTTGATCTTCCTTCCTATGTTCTGTGCTGTAGATTACTCTCTGCCTTCAAGAAGTTTATGGTATTCAGTGGTGCCTGCGTGGCTCAGTCAGTTAAGCCTCCGACTTCAGCTCGGGTCATGATCTTGTGGTTTGTGGGTTCGAGCCCCACATCGTGATCTGTGCTGACAGCTCAGAGCTTGGAGCCTGCTTCCGATTCTGTCTCTGTCTCTCTCAAAAATAAAATGAAAACATTTAAAAAAATTCGTGGTATTCTAAACGCAGCTTTTTTGGCCAGACTTATCACAATGCCTAATACACAGTAAGTACTTACTATTAAATGATTAAATGCATGAAAAAATGAAAGTAATTATAGGAAGAGCAAAATTTTTGAACCGCCAAAAATAAGACCCCAAAATAGCAAACAGGTTGTTAGGGTCTCCTTCTGTTTACTTCATTTATGCCTGCCCATCCCATGGTGGGCTGGCAGATGTGCCCTTTGCCTCAAATAGCTCAAAGAGCAGTAGAATGAATTGTCTTCCCCACTGGTCTGTGCAGAGTGTGCTTTCAGCACTTAGCTCTTTACTGGCTCTAATGCTCTATAGACACAAAGGAGGGATTGATTCTGACTGGAGTTTCAGGATGGATTCACCAAGTGGCAGTCATTGAGCCAAACTACAGTTTGCAAGCAGCAGGGGGCCACTGAATGTTTAGGGATTGAGCAGCACAATCAGATCTACTTTCTAGAAGCAATCCTCTCGTGGCAGTTTGGAGGCTGGATTGGAGAGGACAGAAACTACAGGTGGGAAAGCTACTTTGGTGGCTGATGCAATAATCCAGGTGAGGAATGCAGTGAAAGGGCAAAGATTGGAAGAGGTTTTTGAAGGAAGAGTCGTTAACACTAGATGATTCTTATAACTGGGGAACAGACTCTATAGAAAAAATAGAAACTATTCACTGGTCATTCTGGATGACAGGAAATTCAGACATTGGTTTAAAAGTTCCCAGTATATTCTTACTGGACTCTATAATTAAAGGGATCTCTGGGCTTTTCTGTGATGATTGGTTAGTTGACTTAAAAAATAAATTTCATTTAAATATATATTTTAAAAAAAGCAACTGGAATAAGGGAAATCAGTGGCTATCTGGAGGGAAAAAGATACCTCATTAGAATCACAAAAACTTAAAAGCACTCACAAAAATGAAGTTAATGTTTCCCAAAGAAACTTTATGCTTCTGTCGCCTGTACATACATTGCATTTTTGTATACCATCTTTGATCTAAGGAAGATATTCATAGGATAGTTACAACAATTTTAAAGTTACACTAACTCAAAACAAACGTAATTGCACAATCGCTGGTTTTCCTGAGGCTTATCATGTAAGTTGCTCTTTCTTGGCAGTTATTAACAGAAAATAAGGCAGCTAGCTAATGTTACTAGGTTAGACATTGCGGGTAAATATTTCCCTAGTTGATTAATGGTGAAATCTAAACGTGGGCGTCTCATTTATGCAGGTACGGGTGTTCATCAACCAGTTATATCAGCCACGTTTGGTGCCAGAAATCAGCAAAAACCCAGATTTGCAGGCCATCCGAATTGCTGCTGTGAACCCCATCCTGGACCCCTGGATATATATCCTTCTGCGGAAGACCGTGCTCAGCAAAGCAATCGAGAAGATTAAATGCCTCTTCTGCCGCATCGGCGGGTCCCGCAGAGACCGTTCCGGACAGCACTGCTCAGACAGCAGGAGGACATCTTCCGCCATGTCTGCTCACTCTCGCTCCTTCCTCTCGCGAGAGCTGAAGGAGATCAGCAGCACATCTCAGACCCTCCTTTACATGCCCGACCTCAGTGAAAACGGTCTCGGAGGCAGGAATCTGCTTCCGGGTGTACCCGGCATGGGGCTGGCCCAAACAGACACCACCTCACTGAGGACTTTGCGAATATCGGAGACTTCGGACTCCTCCCAGGGGCAGGATTCAGAGAGTGTTTTACTGGTGGACGAGGTCAGTGGGAGTAGCAGGTCTGGCCCTGCCCCAAAGGGGAACTCTCTGCAAGTCACATTTCCCAATGAAACGCTGAACTTATCAGAAAAATGTATATAGTAGCTACAGAAAGAAACACAGCACTAGTTCTGGAAGAACATAAAAATCCTGTGCAATAGACACATAAATGAAGTGTTTAGCTGTGCTCAGAAGGGCTGTTTGGGCCCTTCAACTCACATTAAAGAACATTTGGGCTTTTTAGCACTTTTCAAGCAATCAAGGTGATTCCTACAGGACCCGATGTCTGAAGCACATTGGTTGTCACTTCACTAGGACACAGGATTTCTATCACCACTTGATGGCTGGCAAGATCTACCCTCAGTTTTTCTACTTGATAGGAGGATGGCATACGTTTTGCTATTTTCATGACACCCAGAGCTTTATACCCGGCGTACAGCAGAAGGCCAGGTACAGAAGGGCTCTATTCCAATAAACTATGAGGACTATCTTATGACTTAAGTGTTTCACTAAAGCATGAAATGTGAATTTTATTGTTGTAAATATGATTTAAGGTATTTAAAGTATTTTCTTCTCTGTGAGAAGGTTTATTGTTAATACAAGGTATAATGAAATTATGGTAATTCCTCTCTCCCCAGTATAACCAGCTCAAGTTGCAGAAGTTATGTATTTTTTTTCATAAACAAGTTCAGGCCAAGGTGTTGGAAAATCACAGTGAGACTCAGAGCTATTTAAAAAAGATACAAATTTTTAAAAGAAAGAGTTTAGGATTATAAAAGGAATCAAGCAAAATGCTATTTTAAGACATGAATATTAGCCCAAAATGTTAGTTCTTTCCAAGCTATGTATAATAATGGTGAAAATTTTTAGTGATGCTACATGTATTTATCCAGAAAATGGTGATTTCAGGAGAGGCTAACCTGCTGGTAAATATTTTCTATTTTTGTCCCCTCTGATACTTTTTAAAATATAAAATTTTTAAAGTCTCACTAAATAACCCATAATTGAAGTGTATAATATAAAAGAAGTCCAAGCAACTTGTTTCCCTCTTAAAGTGTTCATAGTTTTACTTTCCTAAGGAATGATCTAGAATATCCTTTAAAATTTAAGAGGAAGGCAGATTGTACCATGAAGGCCTTTATTTTGAGATGTGGAAGGATCACAAATTTTGTGAGTTCAACAACATAAGGGGTATAGAAGTTGGACACATGAGGGTGCCCTTCTAGTGGTTTTGTGAATTACCCAGTGATGCTGTACACATTTGAAGGACCTTTCTCAAGGAAATACTAAGCATGTTTTGTTGCTTAAAAGTGTTTTTGTGAATCGCTTGGTTATAACCAAATTCTGAGCCTGATAGTGATGTGGTTTTGAGAAGCGGTTGTACCAACTGAAATTATTTTGGAGATTATAATAAATAAATACACTCAGTCTGAGTTCCATATCATCAGTTTTGGAAATTGTTTGTTTCGGGTCATCGTCTATATCCTTTTAAATTGGAATAAATTGTTTTATTTGAAGTAATGTCAAATTTAGAAAAAAAGTTGCAACAGTGCAAAGCCTTGGATCCACTTACTGGAGAATGATCCTTAGAAACTAAGATCTGGGTGTAAGGTGTACTCAAAGTCACATTTGTCTATGGAGAGTTTGTGGTGGAGAGTGTGGCAGAGACAGTCTTATGCCTAACTTGCTGCGTGTGAAGAACCCACATATTTATTACAAAAAAATTAACATAAGCTTATGGCCCTTCCTACTTGTAAATTCTCTGAATCAGGGCTTCTCAAACTTTATCATGCATCAGAACATCTGGAGAGCTCATGAGAATGGTTTCTGATTTAGTAGGTCTGGGGTGTGTATACATTTCTGAAAGAAAACTCCCCGGTGATTCTCGTGGTGCCCTTGGAGTAGAAGTAATATCCAGGAGTGTGGTTGTGATTTGCTATTTGCAAGTTAAAAAAATATTTTTGGATGATGTCAGAAAAATAGGACTGTCATCTTCACAGACCTGAAGGCACAGTAATTCTCAGCTGAGGTCAGAATAGCTTAGAAAAGGAGGATCTGGCTCAAGCCTGAGATGTTCTATTTCACCATGCTAACCACAACTAAGAAAACAATGATTTCAGAAATATTTTACCTGTGAAAGAGGCTTTCATTTTTCTCCCATGTATGTGGACAATGAGACAACCCCCAGATTTGTATACAAATGAAATATATTTATTACTATATATATATGTATATATATATATATATATATATATGTTTACATATCACCTGTGTTTAGGGAGGAAAAACAAAAGCCTCATTCACAAGTTAGCATTACTAATAATATTTAGAGCATAATCTCACTCATTCTTCACTTCAGGTTCACAACCCAGAATACTGATTCCAGCTTATTCTTTTTTAATTCAAATACGATTCACAGATTATGAAGCTTGCCCCATATTTTATTATGTTCACAGAATGCAGCCATCACTGCTGATTCCAGAACATATATATCATCCCAAAAAGAAACCCATCTACAGTTACTCCCCATTCGCCTCTTTCCTTAGCACCTGGCTGTATTTCCACGGATTCTCCGATTCTGGACATAAATGGAATCATACAATATATGGCCTTTACTATCAGGCTTTTTTCATTTAGCGTAATATTTTCAAGGTCCATCCATGTTGTAGCATGAATCAGTACTTCATTTCCTTTTTCTGGCTGAATAATATTTCTGTATTACTGATAACAGCATCTGTATACAAGGTTTTATGTGAACATATGTTTTCAATTCTCTATATACCTGGGAATAACATTGCTGGGTCATATGTTAACTGTATGTTTAATTTTTTGAGGAACTGCCACACTGTTTCCCAAGTAGCTGTACCATTTTACATTCCTACCACCAATGTACAAGGGTTTGGATTTCTCCATATCCTCTTCCATACTCATTATTGTCTTTTTCAGTTATAGCCATCCTAATGAATATGAAGCGGTACCTCACAGTTTTGATTTGCATATTCCTAATGATTAATGATGTTGAGAATCTTTGCATATACTTATGGGCCATTTGTAGATCTTCTCCAGAGAAATGTCTATTCAAATCCTTTGTGCATTTTTAAATTGGGTTATATGTCTGTATTAGTTTGTTAGGGTTGCCATAACAAAATACCACACAGACTGCATGGCTTTAAACAGACATTTTTCTCACAGTTCTGGGGGCTAGGGGTCCAAGATCAAGGTGCTGGCAGGCTTGGCTTATCCTTGCCTTGCAGAGGGCCATCTTATTGTTATGCTGTCACATGGCCTCTCTGTACACATGCTTCCCTGATATCTCTTCTTATAAGGACACAACTCATATTGGATTAGGGTCCACCCTTATGACCTTGTTTAACCTGAATTAATCTCTTTAAAGGCCCTACCTCCAAATACAGTTACATAGGTTGGGGGGAGGGTGGCAAGGAGGGTAGGACTTCATCAATGAATTCAAGGAGATACAATTCAGTCCATGACAGTGTCTTTTGTTTGTTGAGCCTGGCTTATTAAAAGAACAACCAAAGGGGTGCCAGGTGGCTCAGTTGGATAAGCGTCTGACTTCGGCTCAGGGCATGATCTTGCAGTTTGTGTGTTCGAGCCCTGCGTCAGACTTGTGCTGACAGTTCACAGTCTGGATCCTGCTTGGGATTCTCTCTCTCTCTCTCTCTCTCTGCCCCTCTCCTGCTTGTACTCTCTCTCTCACTCTCAAAAATAAATAAACATTAAAAAAAAAAGAAAATTAAAGAAAAAAAAGAACCAAGGAAGAAAAACCAGCATTATTCATCATTTGTTCTACATCTATTTATAAAACTTACCAGCTATGTTATATGAAGACGGTTTCTTGTGGGAAACCTGTTCCTAAACATTAAGAGCTTCAAACTTTCTATGCAAGAAAGTTCTGATAGTCTAACTGGCTGGTATTATTAAATTCTACCTGGCCCCAATGGGTCATAGCTGACAAATAATTTTAACTCCACCTCATAATCTTTAAGACAATCTAGCCAACCAGGTCACGTGTATTAGGAAAGACTATGAGATTCATACAGCTATTAAAATGGCACTTTGATGAGAAGACATGGAATACATAAGGACAAAAGTCCTTTCCCAAAGTACGCTCATCTCTCCGTGAGTTTCTTTCTTATTGGGGTCATACACACAAAGGTCCATGGGAAAACCAAGACATAGTACTATTTACTGTTAGCTATGCCTTTGGCCTTAAACCTTAAGACAGAAATAGCTGCATTATTTCTGTAATAATACAGAATTTCTGTAATAATGTAATAGTAAACTCCAACCATCCCCTACTTTCCCAAAGTTTGCATTACATCACTCCCCTTTTACAAAAGGTCTACGTTTCACCAACCAAAAAACTCTGAAGAAGATTTTTGCTTTTACCAAAAAAGGTGAAAAGCAAAAATAGCATTCAATGTTGGCTTTGGATCGAGCCATTCCAGAAGCAGCACAGCCCTGAGCAGCAACAGAGGCCCCGCCACGCTCCTGCCCCAGAACTACACTCAGCATCTCAGCATCAAGCTGCCAGAGCTTGAACTGTGTCTGTGAGTATCTGTGCTTTATCTGGATTTATTTTGTGCATTTTTTTTTTTTTGGCAAAATGTGTCCTAAGGTATCAAAAAAGTCTAAGAGAGGTTTTTGGGGTTTGAGAAAGCTCAAATTTTTTTCCTTATAAATTAATGGTAGTTGCTACTTCACTTTACACCGTTTCAACCAATGAAAGGTCCAACAGGAAAGCTCTACTTTTGGCTAGCAGTGAACCTGTACCGGTAATAGTTTCAGAAGAAAACAAACCATGAAATGTGCTTTCTTCCACTGCTCTCCCCACCACATGCCCTTCCTACCACCACCAGATCCGAGTCTGAGATGCTGCAAGTATGATCCCAAGATTGCTCTCCAGATACACAAGAACTGGAACCAGAGAAAAAGAGACTCCTAGCCAAGAATATGTCACCCTATTGTTTAGCATGGAGCTGTCCTGGGCCACACCTGGGGCTTTAGCTGCGGGCTGGAAGCACTTTGGGAAAAAAGAAAAGAGAAAGATAGTTGGGCCTCTTATCCTCACATCAATGTCTCTACCGTTCATTCATTACCCTATCTTCACCTGTCCAGATCATCCACCGCGTTCCACACCATAGAACAGAAGAGTACACCAAACATTCAAGTCCTAAAAACTTTTAACCATGGCAAGCCCACCCGCTAAAATCTGAACAATTAGGTCAATATTTCTTTTTGGAAAGGGATGAAACAAGATTCAGTGCAAAGGAGAAGCAAAGAGAACTCCAAGAACAATAATGAAAGAGCTCAAGACAACAGCTCTGTAGCAGGCTAACAGGATGTGCAACCAGACTGAGGCAGGAAAGGGGGCTGTAGAATGTCTCTAAGGTTTAAAAAAATTTTTTGACAGATTATTTCACATTTGGCAATATTGAGAGTAGTATTATATTTCTATTAGACGTCAAGGGAAAAATTAGTAATACATATACAGAAAACTAAAGAATAGCAATAAAAAAGCAATTATTGACTTCATGAGAAACAAAGAGAAGTACAAAAAAGGTAAAATAATAATATACTAGGTGAGATCAACTATGTATAATAATTACACAGTCCTATTAAATAATAAATATAGACTGAAGCCAAAATTATAGTCAATTTTATTGGGAATGGAGTCAGAAGTAGTAAATAAATATACTGGGGAAATGCAGGAGAGCTAAACCATATTCATCTATAGTAAGAAATCAAGTTCATGTCATAGATGTCTAAAAATGAACAAGCGGTGAAATCACAACTGAAGAGGCTGCTTTTAGGCAACATGCTTGAGCAATGGAAACCTGAGCAAGGCAAAAGGGCCCACAGGGACCACCGACCTGACAGAGGCTCATTAAGCCCCTAATTGATAAAAGGGCTACTTACAACCAGGCATAGTTCTTAAGATTACCAAAAAAGGGAAAATTCCATATGTCCCCCATACTTCCTCATTCCACCATGTAACTATGGCCCCTCACCACCACCACCACCATGTGGCAGTCTCTCCTTTGCTGTGCCGCCCACTACTCCCTTGTAGTGTATTCAACAAACTTCTCTTTTGTTCTGCCACAGGTGAATTATTCCCCCCCCCCATGCCAAAAGCCTCCACCCAATCAGGATGCTCCACTACAATGATATACAGCAATCATATTTGTAAAAACTTTATAGTCTGAAAACACCAAGTATGCTTTTGAAATTCTCATACTGTTGGTGGGATATAAAATTGATATAACCATCTTGAAAAAATAAATTTGGCATTATCTTCTGAAGTTTAGATGTACACACTACCAACATAAATAATACTGTAGGAAATGAAATATGTCAAATATGTCTCAATGCATGACTTCATAATGATACCAAAACAAGATGAAATATCTCACTAGTCACCTTTGAAGGATGCTAAGGGAACCAACCTCTTATTTGAGAAGTGCTAAATAAATGGAAAGAACAAAGCCTCCACTAAAAAAAACTGTCTTTATTACATAAATTGTTTTCCTGGCCACAAAATAAGGGTAATTTTTTTTTAATTTTTTTTTTTAACGTTTATTTTTGAGAGAGGGAGAGACAGAGCATGAACGGGGGAGGGTCAGAGAGAGGGAGACACAGAATCTGAAGCAGGCTCCAGGCACTGAGCTGTCAGCACAGAGCCCGACACGGGGCTAGAACTCACGGACCGCAAGATCATGACCTGAGCCGAAGTCAGCCGCTTAACCGACTGAGCCACCCAGGCACCCCAATTGTTTTTAAGAGTTTTTTTTGTTGTTGTTTTTTAGCACAAAAAGACTAACAATATTTTGTAGATGCTAATAAAATAATAGATCTAGGCAATGATAGTCAATGGCTACTGATACTACAAAAAGAGACAGCCAGAAATATTTTATTTCTGGTCTAAGCACTGAAAGCCACCTAAGCTGTATTCTTGCTAAAGAGTTCAATGAACCTGATGAATTTATAAGAAAAGTAAATATAAAAGAACAGTAATGACATTAGGTGGGATGCAATAAACAAAACATAAAATCTGAGAAATTCTAAAGGACATTCAGTTCCTTGAAAATAAATTGCAAGGAAAAATAGGAAGGGAACCTATGTTATAAAAGATTAAGAGGAGCATCTGGGTGGCTCAGTCGGTTAAGTGTCCAAGTCTTGATTTCGGCTCAGGTCATGATCTCACAGTTCATGGGATTGAGCCCCTCATTGAGCTCTGCACTAATTGGGACAGCCTCCTTGGGATTCTCTCTCTCCTCACTCGTTGTCTCTGTCCCTCCCCTGCAAGTACTTTCTCTGTCTCAAAATAAATAAACATTAAAAAGAAAAAAAGATTAAGAGACATATCAACAGATGCAATGAATGGACTTTTCTTGGGTCCTAATTTAATCAGACCATGCTATCACTCAATGTGACATAATTGACAAGACTACAGTGTGCTATTTTAAATTTTTTTTTTTCAACGTTTATTTATTTTTGGGACAGAGAGAGACAGAGCATGAACGGGGGAGGGGCAGAGAGAGAGGGAGACACAGCATCGGAAACAGGCTCCAGGCTCTGAGCCATCAGCCCAGAGCCCGACGCGGGGCTCGAACCCACGGACCGCGAGATCATGACCTGGCTGAAGTCGGACGCTTAACCGACTGCGCCACCCAGGCGCCCCTACAGTGTGCTATTTTAAAACCGCACTTATAATTTAAAACCCTTCCTCATAGAAAACACTAAGCCTAGGTGACTTCACTTGTTAGTTCTATTAAACACTATTGAAAGAAATTCCAAATCTACAGAAACATTTTAAGACAAGAGTAGGTGGAAATACTAAACTTTTTAAAAATTGAGGTCAGCATTATCCTGATTAAAGAACTACAAAAAACTACAGACCAATATTCTTCATGAAGATAGATATAAAAATCCTTAATATTACCAAATTGAATGAAGAAAGATCTAAAATGGATAATCCAGCATGAATAAGTATGGTTTATCCCAGAAATGCTGTTGATTTGCCATTTGAAAATTAAATACAATTCATCATATTAACAGGCTAAAAAGAAAAATTATAAGATCTTCTGATACATACAGAAAACACATTTAACAAAATTTATTTACCCAGGAACTTCATCAATTGAATAAAGCGCACACACACACACACACACACACACGCAAAACAAAACTACAGGTGCCATTATACTTGATGGTGAAAGACTAAAAGATTATAACAAGGCAAGAATGTCCTTTCTCACAGCTTCTATTTAATACTTCTATTTAATGGTTCTAGCCATTGCAATAAGACAGATGGGAATAAAAGGCATATAGTTTGAAAAGGAAGAAGAAAAACTGTCCTTATTCACAAAAACATGATAACATAGGTACAATATTGTAAAAAATGTACAAAAAAGCGAATTCAACTAATGAACTATCAAGGTGGTAGGACACAAGGTCAACATACAAAAAATTGATTATATGTCTATATAATAGCATCAAATTAGAATATAAAATTTTAAAAACACTCCTTGTAATAGCATCAAAAATATGGCATACTTATGGATAAACGAGGTCAAGACCTATTCACAGAAAACCATAAAACACCATTAAGAGAAATTAAAGATCTAAAAGACAGTTATACCACAATCATGAATTCAAAGATAGGATATTGTTAAGATGGTAATTCTTCCCAAATTGACTTGTAGATCCAATGCGATTCCAAACAAAATCCTAGCAGACTTACAGATAGACAAGTTGATTTTAAAATGTATTATGAAGACAAAAAGAAAATAAAACTTTAAAAAATTAAAAAATATATATATGCAAATGGAAAGAAACTAGAACAGCTAAACAATTATGGGGGGTGAGGAAGGACAAAATTGGAAAAATCACAATGGTTTTTAAGACTACAATTTTTTTTTTTTTAATTTTTTCAACGTTTATTCATTCTTGGGACAGAGAGAGACAGAGCATGAACAGGGGAGGGGCAGAGAGAGAGGGAGACACAGAATCGGAAACAGGCTCCAGGCTCTGAGCCATCAGCCCAGAGCCCGACGCGGGGCTCGAACTCACGGACCGCGAGATCGTGACCTGGCTGAAGTCGGACGCTTAACCGACTGCGCCACCCAGGCGCCCCAAGACTACAATTTTTAAGCCATAGTAATCAAGACAGTGTGGAATTGGTATAAGAATACACATATGAATCAGTGTAACAGAATACGGAACTCAGACCCACAAAGACATGATGAATGGATTTTCAAGATGCCAAGGTATTTCAAAGGGAAAGAACAGTTTTTCAACAGTGTTTGAGTAAGGGGACATCAAAAAATGAACCTCAACCTTAATTATAAAAGCTAAAACTATAAAACTTCTAGCAGAAAACACAGAACACCTTCCTGATCTTGGAGTAAGTACAGATTTCTCAGCACACAAAAAGCAAAACCATAAATATAAATATAAATATAAATATAAATATAAATATAAATATAAATATAAATATAAATATAAATATAGTGTGCGTATATATAAATTGGACTTCATCAAAAATTTAAAATTCTGCCCTTTGAAAAATATCATTAAGAAAACAAAAGGGCAGAGTACCTTGTGCCTCAGACGGGTTAAGTGTCCAACTGTTGATCTCAGCTCACGTCATGATCTCACAGTTCATGAGATTGAGACTTGCATGGAACCCAGCTAACAGCTGAACCATCGGTGCAGAGCCTGCTTGGGATTCTCTCTCTCTCCCTCTCTCTCTGCCCCTCTCCCACTCACGTTCTCTCTCAAAATAAACAAACTTAAAAAAAAAAAAAACGAAAAAAGAAAACCAAAGGCAAACCACAGATAGGGACAAATTATTCACAATACAAATATCTCATAAAGAGTTTTTATCCAGAATATAGAAGAAATCCTTACAACTCAATAATTAGATAACCCAAATGAAAAACTGGCAAAATACTTGAACAGGCCCTTCCCAGAAGATACACAAATGTCAAATAAGCATATGAAGAAACATTTAACATTACCAGAGAAATGCATATTAAAACTACAATGAGGGGAGCCTGGGTGGCTCAGTTGGTTGAGCATCCAACCGTTCATTTCAGCTCAGGTCATGATGCCAGGGTTGTGGGATTGAACCCTGTGTTGGGCTCTGCGCTGAGTGTGGAGCTTGCTTAAGATTCTCCTTCCTTCTGCCCATCTCTGCCACTCATGCTCTCTCTCTAAAACAAAAAAATGTTTAAAAATGAGATATACTATATATACATCCACTAGTTAAAAAACAATGACAATATCAAGCTTTGACAAGGATATAGAGCAACTGAAACCTTTAAATACACTGCTTGTCAGAATGCAAAATGGCACAGATACCATGGGAAAGTTTCAGTTTCCTGTAAAGTTACACATAACTTACCATAAGGCGCAACAATCCTACCTCCAGGTATTTAACCAAGAGAAATGAAAACACATATCCACACACAGACCTGCAACATATGTACACAGCAGCTTTATTCATAAGAGACCACAACTTAGATGTTTATCAACAACCTAGATGTCCATCAACATATATGAATAGCTATAAATTGTGGTGTATCCATACAACAGAATAATACTCAGCAATAAAAATAAAACACATTGCCAATATACAAAATAGCATAGATGAATCCCAACATGGGTGGATTTCAAAAGTATGCTGAACAAAGTGTCAGACACAGAGTAAATATTGTATGATTTATTTGAAATTCTACAAAAATCAAATCTAATTTACAGTCACAGGAAGTATAGTAGTTGAACAGTACTGGTTGTTGGAGTGGAGAAGAACTGACTGCAAATGAGCATTAGAGAACTTTTTGGGTGATGTAAATATTCTATCTCTTGATGGTATTGGGGATTCTGTGGTTGTTCACATTTGTTAAAACTCCACACCGTAGGGGCACCTGAGTGGCTCAGGTGGTTCAGTGGCTAACTCTTGATTTCAGTTCAGGTCATGAACTCATGGTTTGTGGGATCGAGCCCCACATCAGGTTCCACACCAGCAACATGGAGCCTGCTTGGGATTTTCTCTCTCTAAAAAAATAAATATTAAAAAAAAAACCAAAAAACTCTAACTGTAGACTTATAACATAGGGTGCATTTTATTATATGTATATTACACTTTTAACAAAGTTGACAGGGTAGGCAGAGAATTTGATTTATTTTACATTCTTTCATTCTAATTAAAATGAGTCAATGGGGCACCTGGGTGGCTCAGTCAGTTAAGTGTCCGACTTCGGCTCAGGTCACGATCTCACCGTTCGCGAGTTCAAGCCCGGTGCCAGGCTCTGTGCTGACAGCTCAGAATGCTTCAAATTCTGTGTGTGTGTGTCTCTCTCTCTGCCCTTCCCTGCTCGCACTCTCTCTCAAAAATAAACATTAAAAATTTTTTTAATTTTTAAAAAATATTTTATTTTTGAAAGAGTGTGAGTGGGGGAGGGGCAGAGAGAGAGGGAGACTCAGAATCTGAAGCAGGCTCCAGGCTCCGAGCTGTCGGCACAGAGCCTGAAATGGGGCTCGAACTCATGAACTGTAAGATCATGACCTGAGCTAAAGTCAGACACTTAGACCCACTGAGTCACCCAGGTGCCACCCCCCACTTGTTTTTTTAAATCAAGTCAATATTGTGGTCTATGACAATTCCAAGTGAGTAGATCTTTTAAATATTCTGAAAATGTTTACATATTTACCTTGCAGTTAACATTACCTTAAAATTAACATTCCAATAACATAGAATTACCATGATAAAAAAATAAAATAAAATTAGAAAAAAATTCCCAATTTGGTTTTTAATTTATCTCATGCTTTGAAATGTAATTTTCATAGGGTGCCTGAGTGGCTCAGTTGGTTAAGTGTCCAACTCTTGGTTTTGGCTCAGTTCCATGAGATTAAGCCCCGTGTCAGGCTCCTCGAAGATAGCACAGAACCTGCTTTGGATTCTCTCTCTCCCTCTCTCTGCCCCTCCTCTGATTGCTCTCCCTCTCTAAAAATAAATAAATAAACTTAAAAAAAAGACTAAACAAATTTATTTCTAAAAAAAATGAAATATAATTTTCACTAATTTTTGTTGGAGTTTGAGGAAATCATAAAATAATACCCTTTGTCCCCTCCTGTCTTCTGAGCCACTTGAGAGACCAAGTCAGGCAAATGGAGATTCAGTATGTCAGATTAATTGCTGAAAGATCTAGGTTAAAGGATGTAATTTAGGTTTGTGCCGAAAATGGCCACCTAATAGCTAACCCAGAATTAGACAGACCTGCTCACCAAGGCATGGGCAATCCTACACAACCACAGAGCAGATAGCCTTCACTGCAAAGTTTACATGTCTGGCAAGAGAACACAACATAGGCTCCACAAACATGATAAATCCCAAAAAAGGGGTTTGCATGTCCAGTTTTTTATCCCAAACGCTCTTTCCCAGGGAGGCGGGAGGGATAAGGGAAGGGAACAATTGCTTGCTTAATGGATGTCCAAAGAAGCACCGTGAAAGGAGGATACCTCTGCCCTCTGACTTCCCCACAAAGGGTAGATCAACATTTCTCCACCTTGGCACACACAGCAAGTTCACATACAACACTCACAAAGGCACAATTCATGGTACACCAGCCACAAGGCTATCCAGGGCTACCCCTTCCCTTCCATTCAAGGGGGCATATTTAATTACAAGTGACTAAAGTGACATATTTCAGGGGTGCCTTGGTGGCTCAGTCGGTTAAGCGTCCGACTTCGGCTCAGGTCATGATCTCATGGTTCATGAGTTCGAGCCCCATGTCGGGCTCTGTGCCGACAGCTCAGAGCCTGGAACCTGCTTCAAATTCTATGTCTCCCTCTCTCTCTGCCCCTTCCCTGTTCACACTCTCTCTCTTTCTCAAAAATAAATAAACATTAAAAAAAATTTTTTAAGTGACATATTTCATTTTAATTTACTTTGATAATGAATAAATCACAAATTTCTGTATTTTATTACTGGTATTAAAAAAAAAAAAAAACCCTTACTTTCTCCATCCTAAAATGTCATCAGTTACAAAGTACACACCACAGGCTCAATAAAAATCTCTCAGAAAAAAACACATCTAATATACCCATTGATTTAAAGATAATTATGGAACTATGGTTCTTGTGTCAACTCATAACTCACTTAGATACACATATGTCATGAAATCAGAGCTCAGAATGGCTGGTCCAGAGTCAAATTAGAAAGGTGTGTGTGTATATATATATATGTGTGTGTGTGTGTGTGTGTGTGTGTGTGTGTGTGTGTGTGTGTGTGTGTGTATTTTCAGGCTTTGTGAAAAAGCCTCTATACACACACATATAAACTTTTCTTACTGCTGGGAACGGTAGTGACAAGCTTTTGATGTCATTACATTAAAACATAATTTTCAAACTGAAGAGGCTATCCTGGTCAGTTATAAGCATGAAAACTCTTAGCTTTCTCAGACAAAGCTTCTTTAGTTAAGTCTTCATTATAGTTTTACCAAATAACATCAATTTAAAAGTCTTTATGCTAAGACTACTACCATAAAATTTTGCACCTAGGTCCCAATTACAGATCTGGGTTCTGTGATTTATACCTTGCATGATTTTTCAACGTGTATGTAGTATTTATTAGCACATTTAGGATAAATACTCTATAATCTAAAATCTTGTCATCTACAGAATAATATATGGATTCTCAAATTATCAGGCATGACCTGGATGTGTGGTGTTCTGACTAATGAGTATCTACGCCATACAATTTTCAAACAAGAATAATATAAATTATGTTCAATACAGTGTTTAGTGTTATTTCAGAAGGTATATTAAACATCTTAAATTACATCACTGTAGCATCAACTATTTTTCTTTCAGACTCAAAAGTATTTGTTAGTGAAGTTAACAGGTTTAGCAAATGTCTGTAGATCACTATTCACATCTTTACAAAATGATATATGCATTTTTCTCCTCATGCATAGAAGATACTAGCTGAGAATCTTTTGGAGCATGGATAAATGAGCTGTCTTCCCTCTCCATAATACAGAAAAAACACTAGGTTCTGTTAACAGAATTTA
The DNA here is from genome assembly GCF_022079265.1 of Lynx rufus. Taxonomy (NCBI): domain Eukaryota; kingdom Metazoa; phylum Chordata; class Mammalia; order Carnivora; family Felidae; genus Lynx; species Lynx rufus. Next base: position 206,759,349 of record NW_025814823.1, on the reverse strand, counting down.
GTGGCTACATGCCTTCCATCCTGGGTCTTGCCTCTTTTGGGGCTGAGGCATAGATTTTATGCCAAGAACAATCCCACCTGTTATGCCAAGAACTGATAACCATCTGTCCTATAATACCAAAAGTAGTGACTTCTCACTTTCTGATAAAGATTAAAAGTTCTCCTACCTTCCTAAAATCAGAAGAAACTGAGGTTAAATATCTCCATACTAATTCAAGTTCTTCATAGAAATAGCTAACATTTACTGAGTACTTCCTATGCAAGATACAAGGTGCCTTACATATTTTATTTTCACATAAGAAAGAAATTAAATAAATCAAATTTTTCAAAAGCTAACAACACAGAGGCAAATCTTTAAAGTGCAGAAAAAACTATTTATTCACAAATTACACGATAAACAAAAACCCACTACTCAAAACCACATACCAAATGGTGAATGCTCACTTCTGTATATACTCAAGTATCTACCCTATGAGAATATCCTTTATTAAACAAAATAAAATGTAACTAATATTTCTGTTTTTCAATTACTCTAAAACTAACCTAACCACAGCTAACCTTCTGATGTAACTTTGAGGGAAAATATAACACTCTGAAAAAAAAAAAAAAAGAGGTAAGCATTCCACTAAAGGAAACATTTTTTAAATCATCTCAGAAAAATGTAGACCATTACTTACATGCTCCAACAGGTTAAGGTAAGATTCTTTAAAACAGCTTACTTTCATCTCTGACAAGGAAAAAATTAATTTTACAGCAAAAATAGCTTCCTGAGTGTCAGAAGTAACAGGACCCAGTAGTTCTATATAACTGTACTATAATATATGTAGTATAAAAATAACTCATATTAGCAATGACAGTATTGATTTGTGAATGCGATCGTGGCCTTTCAACGAAATATTTCTTTAAATATATTCTTCTCTACTCATGGGATTGTACTGTTAAGTCATGTTTCAGTTCCTATGTATGTCATGCCCAAGATATATACATTCACTGACACTCATAAACATCCCTACTTTTTTAGAAAGACATAATTTAGCTATTTAAAATTGTAATTTGAGTAGTTCCAAAAAAGTTATCTAGAAAAAGAATTCCAAACCGTCAGCTGGAACGTTAAAAGCAAAAGGTAGGTTTTTTTCAGAGTTTTTAAGCTTTTAAAAATAAGGAGAAGAAAATACTACTTTTAACTGGGCCAGTGCAGCAGTACAATTTGATATGACACATCAATAAAAGCATTTTTCAAAAATGCACATCTTAAACATGACTCACTTGTGGTAAGGAATACTCTATCTACTTTTACAACTAAAACAATAAAACCATCATTGTGACATTGATCAGTATTTCACATATCTAATACTGAAGAAGGCAACTACCATTGTTGTAATAATTTTGAAGTCAAAATATAAGCACAAATCAGAATGAAGAGAAAGTCCAGAAAATGTTTAGAACGTACACAGTTTGCATGCATTTTCATGCAAACTTTCAAAGATTCCAAAAATAACCAAATGACAACTTTGAATCAAAATAAATGTCAAAAAATATTTGAGCTTTGGGAGACTTCCTCTAATGCAACCAGAAAAACAGAAGAGTGAATAGTAACAGGAGTATTAGGAGGGAAAGAAATCACCAACTTCCTTTATCGTGTAACAAAAGCCAACGAGTCAACATTTTAATAACACTGGCCATCAAGTTATTCACTATTAGAGAATTCACTTTTCAAGTTGTGTCTTTAAAACGCATTCACTTACATTTTTGGATTATTTTTTTAAGTTTATTAATCAAACCCCACTGTACTCACAATTCTAATCTTAAGAAGTTTAAATCGTAACTTATCAAAGCACAGCCCAAACACTACACGATAATTCTACCATTTAGTTTTTATATGCCTCATCTGCAAAACTCATTTTACAAACAGGAGTTTTATTCTGTCTCTCCACAGTAGATGTCCCTAGGCCTCAAACTTTAAGAGCAATCAAAAAGCCAGATTCAAAGGGTTCCTGCTACTTTATCGGGCTTTGATAAAAACAGAGCCATCTGGTGGTGTAGCACCATCTTCCTTCTCAGTGACCGTCTCTACAGTCCCAGAGGCCGAAACAATAACCATTGTCTTATTTGCTGAAACTGTCTTCTGTTTCTCCGCAATTGCTGCACAAACAGCAACAATCTCATCACTTTCAAAGTCATAGTCGGGGATTGACTTTGGTGAGAAATGTGTCATTTCCGCTGACGCGTCACACTTCTTAATCTTCTGTGCTACCTTCTGCTGCTCCTGGAGTGTTCTTGCCCAAGAAAGGTCTTCTTTCCATATTTCAGGGTTCATTGGATAGATGTGAAGGGCTACCTGAAAACTTCGAATTGCCTAAGGGAGATAAAAAAAAAATCAGAGTTTTTCTTTTGCTTTATTTTAAAAAATGAGTGGATTTAATAGAATCCACAATATCTCCATCTATATCTTTTTTTTACTATATATGTATATATACGATATAATATATAATATATATTAATATGTATATATATGTATGTATGTATGTAAGATATATACATATATATATCTGTTTAAAAAACATATTAGAATGCAAGGATAGACATTTAGGCTGTACCCTTAACACTGCATGATGATTATGATGAAAAGAAAAGTTAAAGAAGTGTGAAAGAAAGTGACTGACACATCACTGCTGAGGAGTAAAAGTCCACTGAAGTACAATTAAGGATATGGTTTAAGACAGAGCAAATGCATTGTTCAGCTTCTGCAGACTAGCAAATATAAGAATCTAGGGATTTCTTGACTAAACCACGATCAGGAAGGTACCAAGAATGCCTACCTCTGAAGCCAAGAGCTTAGCTCCGCATAATGGTAACATGTATTGACTGTCACAAGAGACAAAGGATATTAAAGAATGATAAAAGGGTCAATTGGCCCAGAATATATAACAATTATAAATATATATGCATCCCAACATCAGAACACCTAAATATATAAAGTAAACACTGACAGAAGTGAAGGGAGAAATAGCAAATAAAGTAATAGCAGGAGACTGCAATACCCAAATCCCAGTAATGAATACAGACAGCAGCCAGAAAGAAGATCAATACGGGAACAGGGAGCCTGAACAACACTATAGATCAAAGGGACTGAACAGACATATACAAAACATCCCACCCAACAGCACCAGAATACGCACTGTTCTCAAGGACAAACAACATTTTCTAGGAAAGATCACGTGATAAGTGGATAGCATCACATGTTAGGTCACAAAACAAGTCTTAACAAATTTAAGGTGACTAAGATCATACCAAGTATGTCATCTTTTCTTCTTTTTGAGAGAGTGAGTGAGTACAGGAGAGTGAGTGGGGGAGGGGCAGAGAGACAGAGGGAGAGAATCTTAAGCAGGCTTCACGCTCAGCTTGGAGCCTGACTCGGGGCTTGATCTTACGACCCTGAGATCATGACCTGAGCTGAAATCAAGAGTCAGACGCTTAACCAACTGAGCCACCCAGGAGCCCCGTTTTCTGACGACAACAGAATAAAACTAGAAATCAACAGAAGAAAAACTGGGAAATTCACAAACAAGTAGAAACTACACGACACAATCTTGAACAACCAATGGGTCAAAGAAATCAAAAGGGAATAACATCTTGAGACCAATGAGAATGAAAATATAACACATTAACATTTATGGGATAGAGCAAAAGTAGAACTAAAAGGGAATTTTATAGAGATAATTGTCTGCATTAAAAAAGAAGAAAGATGGGACACTTTGGTGGTTCAATTGGTTAAGCGTCTGACTTCGGCTCAGGTCATGGTCTCAAGGTTCGTGGGTTTAGGCCCTATATCAGGCTCTGTGCTGAGAGTTCAGAGTCTGCAGCTTGCTTCAGATTCTGTGTCTCCCTCTCTCTCTGCCCCTCCCCTGCTTTCTCTTTCTCTCTCTCTCTCAAAAATAAATAAATAAAAACATTAAAAAAATTTAAAAAAAGGTCGCGATGGGTAAGTTAAATTTACACTTCAATTGGAAAATGAAGAACAAACTAAGTCATAATCATTTTCCAACAGCCAACTTTTGTTTTGTTTTTAATTTTTTTAACATTTATTTATTATTGAGGGACAGAGAGAGACAGAGCATGAGCAGGGGAGGGGCAGAGAGAGAGGGAGACACAGAATCTGAAGCAGGTTCCAGGCTCTGAGCTGTCAGCACAGAGCCCGACGTGGGGCTCGAACTCACAGACCGGGAGACCTGAGCCAAAGTTGGACGCTTAACCGACTGAGCCACCCAGGCATGTTTTGTTTTTTAGTTTCAAGTTATTTAAATTCCAGTTAGTTAACATATAGTGTAATATTAGTTTCAGGTGAAGAACTTAGTGACTGATAACTTCCAATACTCAACTCTATGTGAAAACCTAAATAATTACTATTGGGGCTATCCCCAACTATGGACTTTTAACTTACTGCCTGATCTATTTATGTAAGTATTTTCTTGTGTTTTTGTCCAAATATATACATATATAGGAAGAATGGTTAGATGTTACAGTTTTTAGCATGTTTTCAATATATTTCTCATAGTGACCCTTCCTCTATGACATTTTAAGTATAGTCATTTTTTTCTTACCATTCCAGTCTTTCAAAAGAATCTCTTAAATTGACATAAAAATTACACTCCGATTTTTCCAAGTAGAGCTCTAAAAAATTACATTAGCTAAGGGAAAAAAAAATAACACTTTTAATCCCTCTAAGAATTTCACAATTTTAATCGGCAGAACCATATCAACAGGAAAAAAAATAAGAGTTGAACAACTGGTTCCCTTATTCAAAACAACTTAAAATATTAAGCAATTTTACTTTTACCGACTGGTGCAAAGTATCTCTACTGTGTCACCTGCAAGAGTTTCTTTCTCTATTGGGCAGTCTTTGCTAAACATTACATCCTACAGATTTTTTTCCACATTACCATAGACACTTAACAAGCAAAAGTGATAATGCTTTGTAAGTTTTTAAATAAAGGAGAAACGGGGGGAAAGTATTGTGTAATAAGCTCCATTTGTTTTCCTGTTAACCTATAGAAAACAAAATACCATGAATTTCTTTTCTCCAACTCTGGTATGATTTAAGTCTTCAGGTAAAAAAAAAAAAAAAAAGGAAAATGGACTTCGGTTAAACTGGTTTCCATCAGTGCGAACCTCATTTTGGATTATCATATTTAAGTTACTTGAAACCAATTATTCTCTCATCAAAATTCCATATTTATGATTTCTGAGAATTTGACACTTTTTGGTAAATAGAAATAATATTTACAAGAGTACCAGAAAAATCTAAGTTATCTATAACTTACTAAAGCCATTGTTAGTAAAGTTAAATTCAGGTTTTACCAGTAATTTCCTTAGCCTTTAAAGAAACCATTTTTAATTTTTTATTTGTTGTTTTACTTCTACCTGTAAAAGGCAAATAAAGCCTTGAAACAATCTTAGTTAATGACAAACAAAATCTGCCAGTACTAGATTAGATTTGCAAACACTCTTCAGGAAGTCAGCTGCCAGGTATATGTAGCCTTGCCAAAACAAAAACAAAAACAGGATAATTGTCTTAACCACCTCTCATCTATTTAGCCTGTGCTTCCTACCAGTTATGGTCCAGACAAGTTGAGAAATGCATTACGTACCAATTAATAACAAAACAACACAATAAGTCTTCCACTTTCATAAGCTTCTATCCTGCCCCGTTTTCCCCTCACTAAGCCTGACAACTTTTCCGTCTAAATATTTATCATCATTACTCTCCCATACTCTACTTTCTTCCTTCCCTTACATAATCTATTAGGGGTTTTGTCTCCATGTGCTACTGGCATCACTTTATAAGTGGAGACCTTAATGTTGCAAAAAACTAACCTAAGAGTTGCTTATTTTATATGTATTTCAGTAAGGTTTACCAAATGCCATTTTAAAAAAATTTTCATGATGTCTAATACCTGAAAAAATATTCTGACTCTAATATAATTGATGCTTAAAATGGAAAAGATGGGGGCGCCTGGGTGGCTCAGTTGGTTAGGCGTCGGACTTCAGCTCAGGTCACAATCTTGCGGTCCGTGAGTTCGAGCCCCGCGTTGGGCTCTGGGCTGATGGCTCGGAGCCTGGAGCCTGCTTTGGATTCTGTGTCTCCCTCTCTCTCTGCCCCTCCCCCGTTCATGCTCTGTCTCTCTCTGTCTCAAAAATAAATAAACGTTAAAAAATAAAAAATAAATAAATAAATAAAATAAAATGGAAAAGATGTTCAGTAATAACTTTTATCTGTGTTTATGGATTAATACCTTTAAGAGGTAATTTGCTATTTACTCTCTGCATAGACATGATAAATAGCTACTTACTTTTTGGTTCAGCTAATCAAAAACACAACAAAACAAAATTTCATCATTATAATAATCTGACTTCATTACCAGGACTATCTCTCCTAATCCAAGCTGAGCACGTCCCAAAGTTTGCCAAGACTCCCATGAATGTGGGTTTCTCTGCACGGCCATTTCAGCTGCATGTACTGCAGGGAACATTTCATGAAGAGACATTAGGACCTATAACCAAAAAGAAGAAATAAAACCTGTCAGCAATTTCCATAAACTAGCAAACTACTAATGAATAACCATATGCAAACAAATCTTTTCATTTAAAAAAAAATATTTTTAGTCTGGTAAATATAGTACTTCAGTGGTTTTGACCCACTCCTCTGCCCATCAGGGTCAGGAACAAATATTCTTCTTCCTATTCCTAAAATAACTATGAAAATGTAAAACATCTCCTTTTCAGTCACTGAACCCTGTTGTCCATCTGGTCAAAATAAGGTGGTCACACTCTAGCCATGGTGGCTCAGAGCTATTTGAACTCTTAATTCCACTTCTGATTGTTTCTATTTACGATGTGGTTTTCAGGAGATCCCAGGTCTCATTGTTAAATGAGACAAATTTAAATTTGTTCAACCACCACCCTATAAACATCTTCCTGCTACAAAAATCATTTAAACATGCCACAGGCCTCCCCACAACTGGGTTCTCCAAACCATACAAAGCAGAAAAATAGGGAGTTCTAGAACCTTCCACTTCAATCTATGGGAAAAGGCTAGATTTTATCTATCATTTTGGGGACCATTCACATTTCATAAGATTTGTAACACAACTGTCATTATCAGGTTCCAAGTTAAACAATCTATTTCATACAGTTCACCACAAATACTGCCTTTAATATATATCTAGTCAAGACTGAAAATTAAAGACTTAACCAAATGAAGGTCCTCGCAGCACTTCATCCAGTGGACATAATTTATTTGGGGTTTTCTTGGCTGATCTAAAATCAAAGTTGATAAAGAATGTGCCCTATGTTTGAAATCATTACCTGAAAGATACCTGTAAGATGTGTAGATCAAGGCTGAAGCGCGACTACTCCCTGCCAAAAACATGTTTGATGCTCTATTAGAGACTTTTTACGTCTTTTGGATAACTTAATCCAGTTGCTCAGAGATTTTCTTTACAGACTTTCCCACAAAATATTAGAAATGTATTTTTAAAATTCAAATGTTATTTTTAAAAATAAATTGAGTCTATTCTGACCTTTTGCTAAGGACTAGGCCATTTTTAGAGACATATCATCAGGAGTCCAATCCACCCTCATTCTGAAGAAATGAAGTTATTGGTCAGTCCACTATAATTAATTTCCAAGGAAAGCAAACACATTTCATTTATTTAAGAAATCACCAGTGACTTCCTAAAAGATAGCCATCTGTTCATATCTTACCATAGGCTGAAATAAGTTAACTTCATTGTGAAAAGAAATGAATTTCTAATGTTGTGCAAGAGGCAGAGCAATAAACATGGTGACATGTTTTCTATAAAGGAAATATTGAAAAACATTTAAAAAGACATATTTGAGAAAGAAAATGGAAAGAAATGCTATTTTGGTTCATTTCTATTCACCAAACAAATATAAACATAGTACAATTTCATAATGGAAGTGAAATTCTTCATAACCATTACCTGTGATTTCATCTCGTACAGGGTAGCATCATCTGGGGTTAACTGCAGTGCTTCGTCCCATTTTTGAATCGCCTCTCGATACCTGTGGTCGTGAAGTTACATTAGTATCTTATCTTCACTAAATCCTTGAGAGTACATGACCAGATGTTAAAATCAGGTACTAAGGAATAACTGTATATCAAGAAATAGCTCTATTCAAGAACTGATGACAATAATAACAATGGTACAAAAGCAAGAAAATTAAGAGAAAAAGGAAAGGGTGGCAAAAGAAAAAAAGACAAACATAAATTAAATAAAAGGTATCTTAGAAATCTTTTTCCAATTTTATTTTCTGGGCTGAGAAATCACCACCAAAATTTCCCTCTCTTTCATCAACCTCAACGTGCAAATGTTGTCATGCACGTTAGATGTATTGCAAAGGACGTTAATGAGGAATTTATAATCCAGTTGTAATCCTGGGCTTGGCTGAGCAATCTAGGCACAGAACAATTTAAGAAGTTGTCTGGTAATTGCGTAAGGATTCTTCAGATTTAAGCTTCCTTGTCCGTAAATTCCAGGAACTCGGGGACTAGTAACGCACGGCAAGTTTATAACAAAAGGGGTCAAATGAATGATAAACAGTACAGAGATGGTGGTTTCCACCACCACCTTTTCACCGACGTTCTCCTAGTCAGGTTTCTCCTGTGAGCTCCAAAGCTGTGTGGTCAACTCACATCTCCACAAAGACGTGCCACAGACACCTCAGGCTCCCTCTGCCCAAAGCTGGTCTTAGCACGCCACCTGCCAAATCTGTGGAAGCACCGCAGCACTTCCTTTTGTAAATAAAATGAAGGCACTACTGAGTCCTTCGTGTTATCCAAAGCAGTCATTCTCACGGCATCCTTCACAAGTGATTAACTCTTGTATCCTTGAATACTGTAGGAGGAGAAAGTTCTATTTACCAGAATATTTTCCATTATGAGCTGAAACTTTCTATCTTGTACCTTTCCCCCAGTGCTACTAATTCTGCTTTCTAGCACTAAACAGAAAATATATAACCCACTAGTTTTAATTCTTGGCTACATACAGAATGATCTAGGGAGATTCTGGAGGGGAAGAAATACACAACACGACACACACACACACACACACACACACACACACCACACAGCTGGCCCCTGCCTCAATCAACTAAAACAGATATTCTCAGAATAGGACCCAGGCATCTATATTTTTTAAACCAGGTAATGCTAATAAACACCAAGGTTGTGAACCATGGAAAATATCTTTCATAGCGTAGTAAGCCCTATCCATGTGCTGCCTTCTCTTGAATCACTCATTATTACCTGTTTTCCAGACCCTTATTTCCTCTGTATGTGTTCTTCTCCACAATTTCCTACTGGATGTGTGAAGGTCCAAACCAAACATAACGACCAAAATATGGGCTAATATGCACTGATTATTATTTAAACAGAGGGCGGTGAAATAAAGAAATAAAGGCAAAATTTGGTAGAAAATACAAAGGTGAAGAACATAAAAAAGTACGTTCTGTTTTCACCTTGTTATAGAGTTCCTTTACTAGTAGTACAAACGGACAATGTCACATCCAGGGGTCTTACGCCAGCCTGACAAATGACAAATGGGCTACCGACACCTTAAAATAAGTTTGCCACTGGGGCGCCTGGGTGGCACAGTCGGTTAAGTGTCCGACTTCAGCCAGGTCACGATCTCGCGGTCCGTGAGTTCGAGCCCTGCGTCGGGCTCTGGGCTGATGGCTCAGAGCCTGGAGCCTGTTTCCGATTCTGTGTCTCCCTCTCTCTCTGTCCCTCCCCCGTTCATGCTCTGTCTCTCTCTCTCCCAAAAATAAATAAACGTTGAAAAAAAAAATAAGTTTGCCACAGAGCCAACTCCATGGCCAGCAGCAGGGGTGAGGGTGGACATGATGGGAGTGTGCTTTACAAAGCCTGCCTTAGCTGCCATGATAGGTTGTAGCAGTGGCTACTGCTATTTTGTAGAAGCCGGCTATATGTAACTATAAGCTGAAGATTCATCCCACAGGGCACCTGGGTTGCTCAGTCAGTTAAGTGTTCAACTCCTGATACTGGCTCAGGTCACGACCTGTGGTGGTGAGATTGAGCCCCACGTTGGGCTCTGTGCTGAACATGGAGACTGCTTGGGATTCTCTCTCTTCCTCTCTGCCCCTCCCCCACTCAGCTTTCTTTCTCTCACTCAAAATAAATAAATAAACTTTAAAAAATTAAAACAGAAAAAGATTCACCCCGCAAAAGCTGGTAGTCTGTTTCCAAGCAAACCAAATGTAAACATGCAGAGAGGCTATCACAACTACTGCCTGGACCGTGGTTAGTATCTTCTTCGGGGGCTCTTGCTGAGCACTGAAGAAATACTGTTTGAAAACTGTTGAACTCTGGGTGAAAGACTACTGGAAGTTTAGGAACAGTGTGGCCATTATTCACCTCATTTTTATGACCTGCTGCCCCAATGGTCTATGTTTCTCTCTGCCTCTGCCTGCATCGCAATATTGTGTCACAAATCAAACCTCTGAGAGCTCCGTTAATTGAGAATTATTTCTTTATTAAGGATTTTCCCAAATTCAAGCATGTATCTAGAGCCAGGGTCCCCAAAGTTGAAACAGGCAGTGTCACTGGCTGCTGTTTGTCAATGCTCTTCCTTCATCTCACTCTGAGATCCGTCTGGAGTGCCCATACGTCTCTGCTTCCCACATATTCGGACACTTCTGCACGGTGTCAGGCTATGCCCGTAAGCGTGGCCGGCACAGGTGTTAAATGGCTGCCACATGACTTTCCTATAAACTCTGTGCTCAGCAGGTGATGGACACGGGTTGGTTAAACAGCAGTGTCCCACTGCTGCCTCCTAGTTACCCTGAATGGGAATCTGAGACTCACAGATATTTTTAGATAATTCATACGTTAATGTTAGCTTAGAAACTGCCCACTGAACTTCAAAGTAAGGCATTTAATGTATCTTTTCAGGTACCATTAAAATTTCTTATTTATGAATTCTCCTCTTACTAAAACACCATCAACTATCAGAATTAATTAACTAGCTGCTTCTGTAGGGTTACCACCTATCAGATCACACTGCTTGGATTCATGTGCTAACCTCTCAAGGATGCCGTTCTTATAGTCCTTCCTTTCCCAGCCCCCCAGATAAAGTAGCCTCCTTTAAGCAAAACATACTTTTAAAAAAGAATGATGGCAGAGAAGAGATGCATGGGCCTCACCTGGTACTCAAGCTAGGAAAGAAGAAGATGAAAAGGGATCTACAAAGAAGAAATGAGAAAGTCTGAACTTCACTGGTGGACTCTTAAGGGGATAAAAACAACAGCTTGTGGATAAGAGAAAGGGAAGGAGGAGGAAGGCATGATCCCAGCGGACCTCTTCCTTCTTTGATCCGCACACGCACATCTAGTATGGTGGCCCGGGACTCCAAACCTATGCTGGCAACTAAAACATGTGGTTGGTTCACAAAAAGCATTTGATTTTTTTTTTTTTAACACAAAATGTTCTTAAATCTGGCCTTCCTTATATTCTATACCTGAGTAAATGACGACAGTTTTGACATAATTGTTTTGATAGAAAAAATTGCTTCCCAAACACACGAATAGAGAAGAACCAGAAAGGAAACTGCACACGCGTGTGCGCACACACACACGCGCACACACACACAGAAATTAAAGACACTCATAATTTCACCAAAAGATGACAACCATAGTTAACATTTTTATTGTATATTCTTCCAAGTGCTTTAATGTATATCATACATACGAAACATTATTTTGTCTTTAAATTATCAAATGCTTCTCTCTATAGCCTAATGCTTAGTAACTGATTACTACTATTTCAATGCAAAATTCATTCAAATAAATCCTCTACTGTTAGACATTACACTTAAAAAGCTGCTAAGAGTAAATCTTAAATGTTCTTACCACAAAAAAAAAAGGAATTATATGAGATAACAGATGTGTCAACTAATCTTTTACTGTGGTAATTATTTTGCAATATATATGTTCATGAAATAATCACATTCTCCACTTGAAACTTACACAATGTTATACATCAATTATATCTCAATAAAACTGGAAAAAATTACCCTTTGGCCATTACAATGATCTTTTGGAAGGAAGTGGGCCAGGAATAATTATTGAAGAAAATTGTATTTTGGAGATCAAATATAATACACATGTTATGTTTGATGTAAAACTGACTGGAAATGAGATCACCTTAGAAGGAAGGTTAGTCTAACTTAAGATAGCATTCTCATTTATTTCCTTTAATTAACAAAAAAGCCAATGAGGGAAGAAATAAACACTATATTTCCTTGTCTGTACTACTCCCCTTCCAATTTTCTATTGATATGACCCGCCAGCTTTACAGGAAACATAACTTCAGTTCCCAGTTGGTTTGGTTCTTAAAACTAGCTATCTTTATGCTAATCAAAAATTCAAATGGCACTAATACTCTTTGATAAGATTATGTACACCTAAAATACAAATCATATTTAAGCTGTTCAATCCTCAAAAACTAGCTTACCTGTTTAACAACTAGAATGATACTTTTAAAATATTTACTTTAGGTCTTACAGAAAAGGGGGAAAATCCTTACAATGAAACACAAATAAGCAGCCCTCTCGTGTCCTCTTCTCAATCTAGCCTTCAAAACGCATGCACATAAACGGATACACTTAGAAGCTCCACTTCAAATGAACAATGACTTTCAATTTGCACTGTGTAAACAATAAAAGAACATGTACATGAACACTATTCTCAAAACCTCTGTGAGGGACAAAGACAACTTTTTTCTCTCAAAAACTTACAAATAAAAATAACAAACCTCTAAACAAAGGCCAGTAAGGAAATGTTCTTTACAGTGGGAAAAATCAGCTCATGTGCACATGCCCCCTAAAACCCATCTGTTACTTACTTGGTTAACAATATACTCCAAGAAAAAAGGGGAGGGCTTGGGAGGGAGGAAAAATGCCTTTTTAAATGCACATCCTGTTTGACCCAGCAATTCCATTCCTATAAATCTTTCTTTCGAGCTGACCTGGATGTATGCACACTTCTATCTCTGAAAGGCCAGTCACTATATCATTCATAAAAATTAAAGATGAAAACATCCTTTCTCAAAAAAGAGATGGCAAGATACATTTTAATACATCATGCAATGAAATACAAATACCCCATCATATCCAAATCTTTCTGGTTTGGTTTCTGGTTTTAGATAGAGTCTAGTTTTAGACTCTGGTTTTAGAGTCTGGATGGTTAAGGGATAGTATATGGCCTTTTTTTTTTTTTTTTTTTTAAAGGCAGTTCTATAGAAAATAATCTCTAAGATATATTAAGTAAAAAAGGCAAGGGAGAGAATGGTGTATATATTTAGAATATCAACATTTATGATGTTTTAAAAGATATATACATACACATGCTTATAAATCTAAAGATTATCTTTGGCAAGATATCAAAGAACTGGTAACTGGTTTCCTGTGGGAAAGTGAACTAAGAGACCAGAGGACAGGAGTAAGGGCAAGATTTAGTCTTCATTGTATAGCCTTTGTTGCTATTGCATTTGCTTTTTTTTAAATCATGTACATATGTTACTGTCTTTTTCTTTTCATTAAAAATTATACAAATACATTAAACAAACCATGGATTGGTTAAGTTCATACAGAGAGAGAGTAAATGAGAAAGAGAAAAGATACCAGGGCTCAAGTTTTCAAAATTCAGAGGTAAGCAGAGAAGGAAGGGCTAGCAAATATGACTGAGAAGTTGAGAAAGAAAGGAAGAAATTCAGGAGTGTGTGTGATTTCAAAGAAAACAAAGAGAAGCCTGTCACAGAGAGAGTGCCGGGTTGTACCTAAGAGAGATGCAGCAACATGTCAATCATTGGTGACACTGACCAAACAGCATTCCTGGAAGGGCAGGAGTGGACGCCAGACCGCTGAGCAAAGTGGGAGTAAGAAGTAGGAACAACGAATGCTGGCAACTCATTGGGAAGTCTGTGAATACCAAAAAGGGAAATGAAAAGATAACTAACTAGGAGTATAAAATCCAGAGAAGGTTGACATAGATCTCTAACACATGTCCAGACTGGACTTATCATCATCTCCCACTCCAGACTTACTCTATGCTTGCAACCATGGCTTAGAGAACAGCACCACCGAGTCACTGAGACAGAATCCTGGAGTCAGCCTTGACTACACTTGCCCTGCCCTAGGTTACATGAGTCGTCAATTCTCTAATTCATCCTTTAACTCACTGTCACTGCTCCTATTTAGTGTAAGTCCTCAGCCTTCCTTGCTGGGATTATCAAAAATTCAAGTAATGATTTTTAAAAATTTTTTTCAATGTTTATTTATTTGTGAGACAGAGCAAGAGCAAGGGAAGGACAGAGAGAGGGAGACACAGAATCCAAAAGCAGGCCCAAACTCACAAGCTGTGAGATCATGACCTGAGCCCAAGTCAGTCGGACTCTTAACTGACTGAGCCACCCAGGCGCCCCAAGTAATGACTTTCGTTGGCCTCCTTTCGGCTGGAACACTGTTCGGCCTGTTCTTCAGCTAATTCCAATGTGTCTTTCCTGACTCTGCCCTGATGCCCTCTCCTCCCAAAAATCATCTCAAATACTCTTTAATGCTTCTATTTCCCCATTTAGTTAAATGCCCTTCTTTTAGATCATCCAAAGAACTCTCTAAATAGTCCTCTTTACTACATATCGAAACAGTTTCTGTGTATCACCCACAAAAGGTGTTTATTTAATATTTTCTTTGTGGCATCCATGCTTAACAAAAATCACCAAATACATTTTCAGTGAGTAAAAAAAAATATATATATATATAAGAAATTAATATGCTAGACTAATTTGGGTGAGGAGAGTAGAATATAAAACAACAAATGTCAAATGATGTTGAATATAATTTTATCTTTGCCAAATCAGAAAGACTTTTTAAAAAAATTTTTAGAAAGACTTCCAGACTTTACACGCTTTAAATTTTAATTTAAAATTTAATTCAATTAGATTTTTGATAAAAAGAAAAGCTGCATACATTAAAATGTAATGTAACTCATTAGCTGTCTTCCAGATATAGTTGATTCTCATTCTTGTAGTTATGTTCTATAAAGCTGCTGTAAAGACTGAATTAGTGAATACTGAATCACGGCTCATAGGGGAATACAGGGTTAAGTTTCTGCAAGCCTATGGTCATATTTGTATCAACTGATTAATATATAGCCTTGTTTTATGTGCTCCTGTTTAAAGACATCTTATTTAATAAATATTGCTGATTCATTAACATTGATCTTACAGCCCACAGCACTGTAACTCATGCCTGGACGAAGCTTACTGGACAAAGCTTACTGAATGAACACATGTAGTTTCTCTGTAAGGCACATCACAGCCTTCTTGTCTTTAGGAACACTAGACAGCACTTCTGAACTATACTTTGGAGGCGTTTTAAACAGCAAAATCACCAACAAAGGGCACAAAAATGTGGAAAATATAACACTAGGCAGACCCCAAAAAGGGACACTTGTTTATACAGTGTGAGAGCTGAAACAAGAAGGCAGAGCACCTGCCGTGTTGGACTCAGCTGGGAATACACACAGGAGGCACTCAGATTCTTCTCAGCTCTGCCAATGTCCACTAACAACTGTGAAAGCACCATGAGCACTGATTTGGGGGTTACCAATATATTTGTGAGTGGGTAAACTCATAAATGAGGAAGCCATGAATGAGGTTTCACTGTATTTAAGAAGAAATGTTATAGCGTTTTTTCTATGTCAAATAAAATATAGCTACAAAGGAGTATCACTTTCACTAATATCATGACAGATTTCTAATTGATTTCTATCAATTTTACATCCTTATGTGGAAACATCAAAATAAATTTAAAAGCTATTTCCATACAGCTACATTTTCATCAAATCCCTAGTGAATATTAAGATTCCTCATTATTATATATTATCATTAAATAATTTTATTTCCTCCTTAAAACCTATGTCATCAAGAACTTTAAAATTTTCACCTTATTTTATATTGTGTTTCTAATAATATTTACAGTAATTGTGCCCCATGGGCACCTGGGTGAGTCAGTCCAGTTAAGCATGACTTTGGCTCAGGTCATGATCTCATGGTTTATGAGTTCAAGGCTCCCATGGGGGGTGGGGGGGCGGGCAGAACAGACCCACTTTGGATACTCTGTCTCCCATTCTCTCTGGCCCTCCCCCACTCATCTCCCCTTCAAAAATAAACATTTAAAAAATAATAATAATTGTACCCCAAAATGATAGAAATAACTTCTCTGGCTGAATTTATATTTTCATATTGGAAGTGGTTTTCTTTTGTTCAGGATATATTTGAAATTAAAAGTTTAGTTTGCTTCCTTGATTTTATAAACACTTTCATATAACGTTATAATGATACAGAAAGTAGTTTTAGACAGGTTTAATTTGAGTGAAAGTTGTGTGATTTCCAATGTAGGTAAATCAGGTTCCAACTTTTAGACAATGATAAATTTTCTGAATTAAACAAAAAAAATTCCTCAAGTTATTTTGAGGTTTTTCTGTCTAGAATTTGGAGTAGCATTCTGAAGAAAGCAAGGACAAAATAATGTGTAGCTAATACAACGAACATTCTAATAAGGAACCTAATTTCCATAGCTCAGAAAGAAAGAAAAAAGAATCTGCAAGAGGCAATAAAAGAGAAAAAACATAATTATTGCATATCTTCTCAAGACATACATATTTAGTGAAAGGAGGGCTGGATTGGAAAGAAGTGCTGAGATAATGCTCAGAGTAGAGTTCCTGGGTGGTTTTATTAGGCAAGGGAAAGATATAAATATACTTTAAATTCCAAACTGCTCCGAGTTTTAGTCACTATCACTTATTAAAATTACGTGGACTCAGGATTAGGCTGAATCATAAAGCCCACTTTCAGTAATAATTTAAACTATTTACTTACATAAAAGAACAAACACATCTTAAAAGTTTTTAATTTTTTATTATAGACAAGAACAAACAATTCAGAGCAGATCAACTGCCTCTGGAAACAGTAGGAAGGAGCTCTGAAATTACATAAAGATGTATGCACACTGAATAAAGGTCATTTTCCAAAGCAAATTAAAACAATGATGCCAACTTCTACGTGGTACAGGATGTTCCCTAGTTGTTCCTGTATTGAAAGCAATTGCCCTGGTCTACTCGTTGCCATACTAGACAACGAGTTTTCTGAAACAAGTAAAAAGTCACAATTTTAACCTCCCAATTTCTACTTCAGATATAGAGATCATTTAAAATTATTTTATCACCTAGGGGTGCCTGGGTGGCTCAGTCCATTAAACATCTGGCTCTCAAATTTGGCTCAAGTCAGGATCTTGCAGTTCGTGAGATGTGAGCCCCAGGTCAGGCTCTGCACTGTTGGCGTGGAGCCTGCTTGCGATTCTCTCTCTCTTCCTCTCATTCTGCCCCTCCCTCTCCCTCTCTCTCTCTCTCAAAACAATTAATTTAAAAAATAAAATAAAATTATTTACCCCCAGATTATTCACTCATTGAGCATACACACAAATGTCATAAAGTAATATTCACTAGAGGGGCACTTGGGTGGCTCAGTCAGTTAAACATCTGACTTCAGCTCAGGTCATGATCTCACAGTTTGAGAGTTTGAGCCCCACATCAGGCTCTGCGTTGACAGCTCAGAACCTGGAGCCTGCTTCGGATTCTGTGTGTGTGTGTGTGTGTGTGTGTGTGTGTGTGTGTGTGTGTGTCTCTGTCCCTCCCCCTCTTGTGCTCTCTCTCTCTCTCTCTCTAAAAAAAGTAAATAAATAAACAAATAAATTTCACTAGAAATTAATCCCAGTATCATGGAATAATTTGGATCAAATTAAAACATGTAAATAAATGGGCAGGACTATAATAAGTGCCTTATTTTAATGATAAATATATGATAAAATCACGAAGTCTGCAAAAGGCAAAACAATAAATAGGACTCCCTTCCCCTAGCTAAACCAAATCACCCTGCCTTCCTGCTTCCTCAGACAGGCTCACTGTGACCCCCTGTTTACATTTACTTCTGTGTTTGTTTAAAAGCTCTATGCAGGGGCGCTTGGGTGGCTCAGTCAGTTAAGCATCCGACTTCGGCTCAGGTCACGATCTCACGGTTCGTGGGTTCGAGCCCCGCATCAGGCTCTGTGCTGACAGCTCAGAGCCTGGAGCCTGTTTCAGATTCTGTGTCTCCTTCTCTCTCTGCCCCTCCCCCACTCATGCTCTGTCTTCCTCTGTCTCAAAAATAAATAAACATTAAAAAAAAATTTTTTTTAAATAAATAAAAGCTCTATGCAGACCAAGGTAAATGCAGCTAACACAATAGAACCTAACATATATCAATAATTTCTAAAGGAATAAGGCAGACACAAGTGGTCTACAGTCTTTGTGGGGTAAAGGAGGACAATATGGCCTGAACCAGAAAACAGTTGCCACTGCCTAAGCCAAAGTTTAAAAATTTTTTTTTTTCAACGTTTATTTTTGGGACAGAGAGAGACAGAGCATGAACGGGGGAGGGGCAGAGAGAGAGGGAGGCACAGAATCGGAAACAGGCTCCAGGCTCTGAGCCATCAGCCCAGAGCCCGACACGGGGCTCGAACTCACGGACCGTGAGATCGTGACCTGGCTGAAGTCGGACGCTTAACCGACTGCGCCACCCAGGCACCCCACCAAAG
Organism: Lynx rufus; assembly: GCF_022079265.1. Taxonomy (NCBI): domain Eukaryota; kingdom Metazoa; phylum Chordata; class Mammalia; order Carnivora; family Felidae; genus Lynx; species Lynx rufus. The sequence goes on along the minus strand of NW_025814823.1, from coordinate 206,740,619 downwards.
TTTTAAATACCACAGCTAAAGACGTAGTCTTAAGACTCCTAGTGTATTTCAGTATATTTGGATAACCTAGCAATAAAAATAAAGAATGCTTTTGTCCTCAAAAAGATACACTATCTGAAAAAAGAGAATCCTAATCATCACTCCAGACTTTCTAGTCCATAAGATAAAAATCCTAAATAAAGAATTAATAAATTAAATTCAGCAACTTATTAAAAAGTATGAAGTCCACATGACCATGTAGAAAATACCTCAGAGAAGCATTAGAGAAACTTTCATATGTAACTGATAATGGAGGGAAAAAGGTACATGACACTCAACAATATTTAATACCCATTTTGACTATTTATAACTATGTCACCTAAAGAGAAAGTGTACTTCTTTATGGGTGATTTCAAGCCTAATCTCTAAATATTTCCAAATGTTATTATAGACACAACATGAAAAACTTTGGAAATTTGCTATGTTCTTCTGTCTCTGAAAAATTGACTTACTCCTTCATAATAATCCTCCTACTCATAATATTCTAAGAAATGTAGTAGTAGCAAATTCTGTAGGACTTGATACTAGTGAATATATTTCTTCCAGTATTAGCTTATCAGTCCAATCTGTTTTCTATGACGCCCCATCCCCACCTTTGCTCCCTGCTGGCTGCACATTCGCCCATTCCCTACCCACGTATCATGTTCCTGTTCATGTGGGCTGAGCAGTACACAAACATAAGCACATCTAGGATTTCATTCCTCCTCCTCTTCACTTATTCAAAGGCTCTCTCTCTCCAAGACCAAATTAAAATTCTGTTTATCATGAAGACCATGAGTACCACTTACATGATCGCAGAGTAACACTTTTATTCCCATAGTATTTGTTTTACAAAGTACTTTCTGTACAATCACTTAACAAACAACTATTCTCACGAAAAGTTCATTCACTTCGTGCTCATACGATTGGCATTGCTTGTTCTCATTTTACTGATGAGGAAACAAAGGTAGAGAGCAGCTACAGGACAAATGGTATTAACCCTGTAAAAGCCATGATCTGAAGCTAGTTCAATTACAAGACTAATACTTTTCCAACTACCCCATTGTCTTCCATTGAATTTTTCTCTAATTCTTCCATGCATTTTTATCTTCTCTTCACTAATGAGTTCAGGGACCAAAAGGTAGATTCACTTGTATCTACAACACCCAGAACATGGCCAGGCACACAGAAGGTGCTAATATCCCAGATTCTATCTACCTCATTTGTCTTACCTTCTCCAAAAGAAGTCTTGAAAGACAGCAAAGAAAAGCATGAAAGACATGAAAAGAGGAGACAAGAGCTAGTATGATGAAAATACCTCAGAAAAAAAAAAATGGAAAGAAATACAAACAAATTTTACCTTACAACAAAAGCAGGAAATAGTTTAATTCTTACTTTGTTCCATCTTACCACTCCAGATACAGAAATCACAAGAAATCCCAAGACAAGGGAAATAGGAATATGGGTGGAAAGAACCAAGAGATTAAAATTCTAGGTAGAGGGGCACCTGGGTGGCTCAGTTGATTTAAGTGTCCAACTTTGGCTCAAGTCATGATCTTGCAGTTCATGAGCTCAAGCCCCACATCAGGCTCTGTGTTGACAGATCAGAGCCCAGAGCCTGCTTCATATTCTGTTACCCTCTCTCTCTGCCCCTCCTCTGCTCACGCTGTCTCTCTCTCTCTCTCTCTCAAAAATAAATAAATATTAAGTTTTTGTTTTTAATTCTAGGTGGAGGACTTTAAAGCCCCGGGATGTGTGAGGTTTCAGGAGTCTTTGTGGCTTTTGAGGAAGCAGCTGGTCCAGAGACCAAGGTCAGCACAGCAAAGGTCCATGAGTATTTTAGGTTTTGTGGACCATACAGTCTCCTTCACAGCTGCTCAATTCTGCTGTAGCACAAAAATCAGCCACAGAACGTCATCATACACATCATCATCTTACACAAATGTGCATGTCTGCATCCAATAAAACTTTATAAAAACAGGCTGTGGTTTGCCAACCCCTGCACTACTTGGTCCAACCACTGTTTCTGTCACATTTATCAAATATCCTTTTTACTTTCAGCCCTATTTTCTGCCTAACTCAACCAGGAACATTTATCACCCCAAGGTAGGCATTTATATCAATTTATGGAGGCCTTTTTGGTTGTCACTGGAGGCCTAGTGACAAGGGTTCAGGGATGTTAACATCTGGCAAGGCAGAGGGCCACCCTGACCGACAAACACCAAACGCCTGTCGTGCCCAAAATGCCAACAGCACTACTGCTGAGAAACAGGGTGGCTTACCCCACCCCTGCCCTCCAACCCCAAAGCTGCTTACATTATCACAAAGTACAAAGTAAACTAAGAAGTTCGAAGTGACATTGACCATCACTAGTTCTGTTTCCTCTTTTCATTAGGCAGCATGTTGACACAGACACACATATAAACATATATATGTGCAAAAACAGGCACACAGATTTGAGGGGGGGAAATGTCCACTGCACCCCCCCAAACCGTGCTGCTTTTATTTTGAAGCCATTGGCATTGGCAGCAGCAGAGGCATAGCTAAGTGAAAAGTGCTTTCTGCCCACAAAACATGCAAAAGTTTAAAGGAACACGTGAGCTGTTTTCCACTGGCTAGAGAGAAGCAGCAACCGGTGGGCACTTACTTCACTATCATAAGCTTACTGAATTCCCTCTCCGCCCTCATTTTTCATTTCTCTCTTTGACAGACTTCCCCTGGCCTACAAATAAAGGGTGGCACCGCCCAGGTCCTCCATTTGGGGATCGCAGGAAGCCTGGCACGTAATAACATCGATGGTCTCTTATGGCTCCTACAGCATATCTCTTAATTCAACTTCAGTTTGGAACACACCGAACAGACACAGCCCAGCTGCGGCTGTCGGATAGGAAGCATTAAAAGATAAAAACTTGGTTTAAAGTCACTATGGTTAATAAATGACCAGAGTCTGACTTGGCCAGTTTAAAGACAACCTTGACAGTGTGCTGGGGAACCAGCCAAGGCAGGAAGCAACTAGAATGGCTGCAGGGCCTGCGTAGGGGCAGGGTGAGACAATACCCTATGCTGAGGTAAGGAACAGCTGGTGAGCAAGCCAAATAAATTAGCACACTCATTTATCAGACAGAAATGTCAAAGTGTTTAACTACTTTGCTCCCAATTAGATTTCCAATTTATGACAGCTTCAGGTTTAATGAGCTCTATAGTCATCAGCTTATTCATTTAATAAACATTTATTAAACATCTACTCTGGCCCAGGTAGTATTCTGGGTACTGAGGCTGTAGCACTCAACAAGATATAAAATGACCCTACCATTTTTCTAGATCTTACATTCTAGAATGTTCACAGGCAGGAAGAAGGCAGGGAAAAACAACAAGCCTAAGTTAAAATATGGTAAGTGTGATTAAAAAAAAAAAAAAAAAACAAGCGGCAGGGGATGTGAAAGGGAGGTCACTGGATGGCTACTCTGAACATGTGGTCAGAAAAAGTCTCTCTAGGAAGGCATCTGAGCTGCGATCTGACTAACCAAAAGTGGTCAGCTAATTGAAGATCTGGAGAAAGTTCACTCCAGACAAAGGAAGAGCCCAAGCCAAGAGAGGGCCAAACACCCCAAGTTTTGAGGAAATGAAAGGAAACCGGCATGGCTATGGAGGAGGAGGAAGGGGAATGGGAGGTGTAGACCCAAAGCCCCGGCTCTAACTGTACGTGTGATGAGGAATCTGCAGAATTTTTGTGCAACAAACATACAGACTTGTTTTACATCTTGAAAAAATCAGTGAGGCCCAGAGAGAGTGGTCTGTAGGGGTGTAAGAAGGAGCACAGGGAGAGCAGTTAGGAGACTACTTGAATGATGCAGGTAAGAGATGACAGGGGATTAGATTAGGAGGACAGCCACGAAAACAGAGGAGAGGATAAAAAAGATTTAAAATATGTTTAAAAAATAAAGTCACTCTAACTTAGACTGGATATGAAGAGTAAAAAAAAAGAAAGGAAATCCAGGATGATGTCTTAGCTTGAGTTCCCAGGGAAATAGAGCCCGGGGGCCTAAGCTTCTACTTTGTGGGGGTAGGATCCCAGGGAAGCAAGAGTGAAAAAAAGGGAAAAAGAAGTGAGGCCGGAAGGAGGGAGAATAAATACAAGGCATCTGCTAGGCTGGCAACAGCTTAAAAAACAAACAGATGACTGCTAATCTTGTAGAACTTTTTCAGAAGCCTGTATAAAACCTGTGTGCCTTGGAAACTGTCCAGTGAGGGGAAGAAGGGAAAAGAATTTATCTGCAGGCTCCCTCCCATACCCTGTTTCCCATCCGTCAAATTCTACCCCACAGAGTCGTAACCCGGTCCCGTCTGAGCATCTACAGGTCCAAGCTGGCCAGTGTCAAGGTGTGATGGATGGTCTTTGATTGTCAGTTAGCACCATGAACGGGGGCTGTTGGTCTGTAAAAACAGCAGCCGCCGCCCAGGCTTTATGGCCGTAAGAACAGCATGAAGGGCAGGGAGCTGGAGGTGACTGGGGTTGATTAGCTCTGTAATGGCACATGCACAGCAGAGTTGACCCCTGGCTTTTGGGCATAAGTAACTGGGTAAACAGTGATTCCTTTTACTGACATGGGGAAGACTAAAAAAGACCAGATATGTGTGTGTGTGTGTGTGTAGCGGGGGGGGGGGGGGGGGGGGAGGGGAATCAAGACCTCTGCTTAGGACATGTTAAGTTTCAGATACTAATTAGATATCCAAGTGGGTATAAAGTAAACACTGGAGATTTAAGAGTCTGGAATTCAGGTGGGAAGATAGCACTGCAGACATATTTGGCAGTCATCAGTATAGAGACGGCACACTGAAAGCAGGAGACTATATAAGTTTAAGAAGGGAAAAAATGGACATAGAAAAGAGAAGTACTTTCTAAATACTGTGGCCCACCAATATTTAGAAAATGAAGACAAGAAAACAGGAAGCAAAGAAGATCAAGAAGTGGGCGGTGAAACAAAAGAAAAACCATCAGTGTGGTGTTCTGTAGATGAGAGAGCAGTGTATTTAGGAAGACAGTGGTCAACTATGCTGAACGACGAGAGGCACAGTAATAAATGAGAACAGAGACATGATGACTGGATTTGACAACATGAAGGTCATATAACAAGAGTGGCTTCAGGGGACCAGTGGGAACAGAAACCTGACTGGAATGGACCCAGAGGATGATTCATCAAGAAACGGAGTTTGTGGCTCAGTGGGTTGAGCGACCGACTTCAGCTCAGGTCATGATCTCACAGCTCGTGAGTTCGAGCCCCGCATCGGGCTCCACGCTGACAGCTCGGAGACTGGAGCCTGCTTCCGATTCTGTGTCTCCCTCTCTCTCTGCCCCTAACCCACTCTCATTCTGTCTCTGTCTCTCTCAAAAATAAACATAAAAAAAAGAATGGAGTTTATGGTGAAAGGGGAGCAAAGAAATGGTAGGAGTCAAGAAAAGCTTTTTAAATGGTTGTTATCAGGGTATGTTTGTATACCAGTGAGAAGAAACCAAAGAGAGGAACAGATAACATTAAAATGAAGATCAGTCATTAGATTCATGCGGATGCCAGTAAAATGCTTATCATAAGGCCAGATCGCCCTCATGTTCGTTTTGGTAGGTATGCTTTTCTAGACAAGAGACAAAATTCATGGTAAATTCTAATGATATCTCTGCTTCACACACATACACACTAATTCCCACAGAGAAAAATCGAACTTAGCTACATAATCAAATATCACCATCTAGTGGCTGAAACCTAAAAAGCCAACATTTCAAAGTTGGGACTCACCCTGCGACTCTTGAAAAGGTGCATATCCCAGTTAGTAACAATTCTAGAAAATGACATCTGAACAAAATAACTCATAAAAAGTCTTAATATTACATGAAATGTGCCAATCACATATAAAATCCTAAAATATAATATCTGAAACACATTTATTGAATGTTTCCTAGATGCTAGGTGCCATGTTAATCTCCTTTACATTAACTTGCCTTTTAATCCCCCAAATAGTCTATGAGAGAAGGCTCACCATTTTACATATGAGGAAATTAATACTTAAAGTTAATAATCTGCCAAAGGTTATATAGATAGAAATGATAAAGCTAGGATCTGAAGGGAGGTAAAATGACTTCAAACTCCACACTCTTAAACCACTATACTCACAATACTGTCTCTGTTAAGCGTCAAAATTACTTACTGGTTAGATAGAAGAATACACCAGATTTTGGTTACAAAGAATCATAAACACTGTAAGGTAGAACTTCAGATCTTAAAACCCATTCTATTGCAAACTGAAGTCTTCCAAGAGTAGTTACAGTTAGTTACTAATGAAGTAAACTGACAGCAGGAGGTTCTGTAATGCTAAAGAACTGTGCTGCCTTTGAAGGAAGGGTGACATTAACATACTTGGATTGTGCTACATTTCACTGTTCAACAACCCTTTAAGTGCTAAATAAATGAGAAAATATCAAGCGTAAAAAAGACGAAGGAAGGACGGACCAGAGAAAGGGAATCACAAGGAAGCAAAAGTTTGTATCCTAGGAAGTAGAAATAGCTTCCTCTTGTCATTCAACCTCTAGGGGTTCCTCTAGAGGCACCCCTACTTCTCCACCACTCTAATGATTAGTACTCATGCCAAGTTCAAGCTCTTCCACATTTTGATGTACTTAATCCATGTCATCATTTTACAAAAAATCCAACCTAAAAATGGCGACTTGATTTTTTACAACCTTTAAGATGGTAACTTGAGGAGGAGAGATTCCAACCCAAGAACTGGGAATACACACAACTGTGAAATTCCCCTCCCCGCTTCCAGATTAAGACTGGGGACTTCTGCCACTGCTTCCAGAGCACAGGAGGTAACTAAGAAGGCCAACAGGGTGATAAAATGGTGATAAAATGATTGAGACCCCCAAATACACAATATCCAGAGTCAGAGTCTTCTTGAAGTTGAAATCATTGTATCAATTAACTTGCAAAATAACAGCAAATACAGAACAAAAATATATCCTGAACATAGAGATAAATGAAACAAATAAAGAATTATTTTACATTTATCAAGCACTCAAGGCTGATTTTTTAAATCAAATTTACTGGAGTATAATTTAGATGACAAAACATGTACCCATTCTAAGCATACTCTTCGAGTTTTTACTAATGTGTATACTTATGTAAATACCACAACCATCATAACAAAGAATGCAGAAGTTCCCTATGCCCTTTCACAGTCAACCCACCCCAATTTCTGGTTCCAGACAACCACTGATATTCTGTCACTATAGATTATATTTGTCTTTAGAAATGTACATAGATGGAATCAGAGAGTATGCCCTCTTCCTGACTTCTTTCTCTGAACATACTGATTTTTGGATGCATTAATCGTTCCTTTTCATCACTCAATAGGATTGTCACTATAGATTAGATGTGTCTTTAAAGAGATGTACACAGATGAAATTAGATAGTGTGCACTCTTTCCGATTTCGTTCTCTGAACATAGTAATTCTGGATGCATCAATCATTCCTTTTCATTATTCCATAGGATACTACTGGATGGATACACAAAAAGTTGTTTATCCATTTACCTGTTGATGGACATTTTGACTGTTTCCATTTCATGAGCACTAGGAATAAAACTACTAGGAACATTGTTAGATAAGCCTCTGAGTGAATATATGTTTTCCTTTCTCCTGAATAAATATCTAGGAAGGAGCAGACTGCTGGATTGTATGGTAAGGTGTATGTTTAACTTCACAAAACAGCCAGACTGTTTTCCAAAGTAGTGAAACTATCTCACATTTTCATACGCAATATATGAAACTTTGAGTTGCTCCACATCCTTGCTTGATATTGCCAGTCTTTTCAATTTTACCATTCCAGTGGTTATGTACTAGTATGCTGTGATTTGAATGTGAAGTTTTCTGGTGACTAATCATGCTGAGCAGCTTTTCATGTGCTTACTGGCTATTCGTCTATCTTCTTTTGTAGAGCTTCAGGTCAAATTTTGTATCCACTCTTTAATTGGATAGTGTCTTACCAGTGAGTTGTGAGAGTGCCTTACATAGCCTAGGAAAACGTCTTATGTCAGATATATGTATTATAAATATTTTCTTGCAGTCTGTGGCCTGACTTTCCATTTCCTTAATTATGCCTTTTGATAACCAGAAGCTTTAACTTTGATCAATTCACTGCATAAATGCGAGTCATTTCTGTATTTTATATTCTTTATGATCTGCAGATGTCCATTCTTTTTTTTTTTAATTTTTTTTTTCAACGTTTATTTATTTTTGGGACAGAGAGAGACAGAGCATGAACGGGGGAGGGGCAGAGAGAGAGGGAGACACAGAATCGGAAACAGGCTCCAGGCTCCGAGCCATCAGCCCAGAGCCTGACGCGGGGCTCGAACTCACGGACCGTGAGATCGTGACCTGGCTGAAGTCGGACGCTTAACCGACTGCGCCACCCAGGCGCCCCTGCAGATGTCCATTCTTACACTAAAACTATACAGGTACAGCATTCAAGAATGTGGTGATGACAGTTCGTGAGAGTGAGACCTGTGCTATTAGCACAGAGCTGGCTTGGGATTCTCTCTCTCTGCCCCTCCCCCACTATCTCTCTCTCAAAATAAATAAATACGCTTTAAAAAAAGCAAATCTTCTAAAAACAAAAATAAAATAAAAAACATGGTGACAAAATAAAGTAGCGTAAGTTCTCTAAGTCTTTTTTATTATGTAAAATTGTTTTGGCCAGTCTAGATTCTTCACATTTCCACATAAATTTTAGCATAAGCTTGTCAATTACTACAAAATCAAGATTGGTAGGGTTTTGATGGGAACTGCATCGAGTTTACAGCTCAATTTGGGGAGAACTAACATCTTTTTTTTTTTTTTAATGCTTATTTCTTTTTGAGAGAGACAGAGACAGAATGAGAGTGGGTTAGGGGCAGAGAGAGAGGGAGACACAGAATCCAAAGCAGGCTCCAGGCTCTGAGCTGTCAGCACAGAGCCCAACACGGGGCTCGACCTCACAAGCCGTGAGATCATGACCTGAGCCGAAGTCGGATGCTCAACCGGCAGAGCCACCCAGGCACCCCGGGGAGAACTAACATCTTAACAGAACGTCATCTTCTGATTCATGAACTGGGTATATATATGTGTGTGTGTGTGTATATGTGTATGTATAAATATATACATATATGTGTATATATGTGTATAAATATGTACATCTATATGTATGTGTGTGTAAATAGATGCATGTATGTGTGTATAAATATATACATGTGTGTATATGTGTATGGAATATACATATACAATACAAATATGTATAGATATACATGTATATATTTATCTCAGTTCCTTGAATTTTTCTTACCAATGTTCCATAGATTACCATGTACAGTTCTTATACATATTTTGTTGAATTTTTTTCTAATAATTTTGTTTGGGGATGGTACTGTGAATGGTACTTTTTAAAAATTTCACTTTCCAATGTTTCATTTTATCTCCACCCTTGGCTTATGACCTTCTTCCTATTATTTTTTGTGGTTGCTCTAGAGTTTAGGTTCAAATAACACTATACTACTTCACATATACTATAAGAGCCTAGTAGCAATATAATTCCTTTTACCTCTGCCTGCTCAATTACTACTGTTGTCATGTATTTACTTCTGCACGTAATAAATCTCTAATATGTTGCCAGTTTATTTATTTTTTAAATTTTATTTATTTTTGTAAATTTACATCCAAATTAGTTAGCATATAGGGCAACACTGATTTCAAGAGTAGATTCCTTAGTGCCCCTTACCCATTTAGCCCATCCCCCCTCCCACTACCCCTCCCGTGACCCTCAGTTTGTTCTCCATATTTATGAGTCTCTTCTGTTTTGTCCCCCTCCCTGTTTTTATATTCTTTTTGTTTCCCTTCCCTTATGTTCATCTGTTTTGTCTCTTAAAGTCCTCATATGGGTGGAGTCATATGATATTTGTCTTTCTCTGACTAATTTTGCTTAGCATAATACCCTCCGGTTCCATCCACGTAGTTGCAAATGGCAAGATTTCATTCTTTTTTTGATTGCCGAGTAATACTCCATTGTATATATATACCACATCTTCTTTATCCATTCATCCATCGATGGACATTTGGGATCTTTCCATACTTTGGCTATTGTTGATAGTGCTGCTATAAACATGGGGGTGCATGTGTCCCTTCGAAAGAGCACAGCTGTATCCCTTAGATAAATGCCTAGTAATGCAATCACTGGGTCGTAGGGTAGTTCTAGTTTTAGTTTTTTGAGGAACATGATGCTAGTTTTTTAAAATCAATTATCCTTTAAAAGAATTCTAAAACTTAAAAAGTCTTCATACTTACCCATGTTTATTTATCATTTCTAGCACCCATTATTCTTCTGTTTAAAAAAATTTTTTTAATGTTTATTTATTTTTGAGAGAGACAGAGACAGAATGTGAGCGGGAGAGGGGCAGAGAGAAAGGGAGACAGAATCTGGAGCAGGCTCCAGCTCTGAGCAAGCTGTCAACACAGAGTCTGACACAGGGCTTGAACTCACAAACCTCAAGATCATGACCTGAGCCGAAGTTGGACGCTTAACCAACTGAGCCACCCAGGTGCCCCCTTATTGTTCTGTTTAGATACAAATTTCATTTCATACCATTTTCTTCCCCCTGAAGAGTTTCTTTTAATATTTTTTGAAGCGTAGGCTTACTGGCAATGAGTTACTTCAGCTTTTGTTTGATAAAGTTATTTTGCCTTATTTTAATTTTTTAAGTTTATTTATTTTGAGAGAGAGGGAGAGAGTGCAAGGGAGGGGCCAAGAGAGAGGGAGAGAGAATCCCTGTTGTCAGGCTCCATGCTGTCAGTGCAGAGCCCTGCGCGGAGCTCAATCTCACAAACCGTGAGATCATGACCTGAGCTGAAATCACGAGCTGGACGCTTAACTGACTGAGCTGCCCAGGCGCATTTGCCTTTATTTTTGAAAGATATTTTTTGTGGCATATATAATTCTAAGCCGATAATTTTATTTTCTTTCAGAACCTTAAAAATGTCATCCTATTACCTTAACTAGACCTTCACCTCCGCTGCTACACTTTGAAATCCACAGCCACATCTGCAGCAAGGATGTTTCCCATGGGCTGTTCCCCCCACTGACTGAGAATAGCAGGTGACAGTAAGATGGGCCCATTCGCTGGAGGCCATGGGACTTCCCTTATAGATGACCTGGACTTGGAAGAGTACCCAAGGTCTTGCCTAAGATGCTTCCACTCAAATATCCTTCTTTTTCTCTTTCACTACGGGTCAGACACCGTGGTCTGATGGCTCTCCCAAATAACCCAGCTCCCTTCCCATTTTCTTTCATTCAGATGTTTCCGCTAATAAAATCTTTGCATACTTAATCTGCTCTTGGCATCTGCTTGTCAAAGGACTCAACTAGCATAGCTGTTAATACCATTAAGTGTATTTTTATTTTGGATACTGTATCTTTCACCTCTAGATGTGCCATTTGTTTACCTTTCATTTCACTCCTGATGAGGTTCATGTTTCCTTTTAAGTATCTGAACAGTTATATTACCACTGTAAAGTCTTCATCTGCTATTTCCATCATCTATCTTATTTCTGAATCTGTTTCTGTCAGTTGATTTTTCTCCTGTTTACAAGTCAATTTTCTCCTCCTCAGCATGTCTAGTAATTTTTCACCAAATGCTAGCTATTTGTAAATGTTATGCAGCTGACTGGAAATTTTTGACTACTCTGGCAGGCATTTAAATAACTTCTATATGAGTTGAAACCTTTCAAAACCTGTTTTTGAGCTCTGCTAGGGAAGGTCTATCATACCCCTCCCTCCAGGGATAGTATAGTTGTTCTAGTATGGCGTATCTCCTTTGGGGACTTTAGTGAATGTCACCGGTGACCACCAAAGACTCTCCACTCTGTGGATGAAGCTTGAATGTCTCTCTGCTCTGTATGAACTCTGGAATGATTCAGCTTACAACTCCCCAGTCAGTTTGCTGGACTTGTGGAATTTCCCCCATAGCTGAATGGCTTAACGTTCAACAAATACAGGGGACCTCGTACAGATTTCTAGAGCACTTCCTCTGAGGAGCCCCCTCTTCTCTGGTACTCTGCTCCACAACTTCTAGCTGCCTTAGCCTCTCTAAAACCCCGTCTCCAGCTCCTGAATTCAGCAAGACACTAGGATCCATCTGGTTTCCCAGAGGATGATATAATAGGGAGAAGTGTGGGTTATGAGGAAAGAAATGAGACTCAGAAAAGAGCAATGATCCTCAAGTGCCATATTCTCATGCAAGAGGAGGGTAGGAAACTTCTAATCCCAAAGGCCCTTTGTGGCTGGGATATGAAATAAAAAATAAAATACTGTGTTCTAATTTGGAGTTTAAAAATGTACATTCCTATAGCTTGGGTGGCTTAGTCCTTAAGCATCTAACTTGATTTCAGTTCAGATTATGATCTCAAAGTTCGTGAAATTGAGCCCCACATCAGGCTCTACACTGACAGGGATTGGATTCTCTCTCCCTCCTCTCTCTGCCCCTCTCCCTGCTCATGCACATGCTCCCTCTCTCAAAATAAATAAATATTTTTTACAAATGTATATTCCTATAGATACAATTAAACAAATGGTAGTTAACCCACAAAACACCTATTTGGCCACAATATAGCAAATAAAATGTAGTTTTATAAATATTTAACATATATTGACTGGGGGTCTGGTAGGTGCCACAAATTAATTGTTCTAAGTGCTGAAGATATTATAGAAAAGTCACACAAAGTCCCTACTGTCCTGGAACTCACATTCCTACAGAAGAGAAACAGATAACATATGAGCAAATAGCTAAATAAGTGTATAAGGTAACTTCAAAAAGGGAGAAATGCTAACAAAAAAGGTTCACGTGATTAAAGACCAAGGGGACCTGGGGGTACTACTTCCAACTGGATGCCCAGAGAGGGGCTCACAGAGATGAAAACATGTGCACAGAGATCAGAAGGACAAGAAGACAGACATCAGAAAACAGAAGACAAAAACTTTTCAGACAGAGGTGTCAGGAGACAAAACTGTATCAGAACTGTGTTCAAAAACCCAAGGAAGGCTGGTGTGACTAAAATGTAGTAAAAATGAGAATGCTTAAAGATTAAGTTGATTCAAAGACAGGGACTGGGGGGGTTGTGGTTATTGTAGTTTAATTTAGCTTCACTGTCCCTCCTTATTTTTTTTATTCCTCATATTACTTAAATGACGTTTAACATTATCTCATGTATGCTTTTTATCTCAGATATTTTTAAAGTATTATTTTTATTTAGTTTTGGCATAGAGTAGCCAAACCGTTCAATTCCACTAGATTCTTTTTATTCTGTTTAGTTCTCTCCTAAGCTGTGTATGTATACTCCAAAACAAATGCTAACCAGCAAAAAACTTAATCATCTCACCGTGTTCTCCATTCAAAATAAAGCATCCAACCCAGCTGATTTTGGTGAAATGACTCAATGTTTTGACATGCAGGCAGAAAACAAGAGTTATTTTGTTTATCTACACAGTGGATAGCTCTCCTCCACCACAGGAAATTCACAGGGACTCCCATGGCAATAAGTGAATAGCTTTTCCCTTCTGCACTAGTGTGGTCTAGAGAAAAAGGCAAAAACAAAGTTAATGAACTTTTAACAGGCATTTACAGGAATTTCTAAAGATGTTTTATGGATGTTCTGCAAATGATTTCATAAATGTGGAAAATTTATAGTTGGTTTCTTCTGACTAAGACAGAATGGTCAATCTTGCAAAGTTCTACAAAAGAGAAAGTTTTTATGGCTAAAATACCACAAATGAGAATTCACAAAGTAACACTAGACTGTTAAGCTGTTAATTGTCCTTGACTTTTATTTATTTTCTATCTCATTTCCAATTTGAGGTGCTAACATACTATAGTTTAGGCACCTTTTGATATCTTATATTAAAATATAGTAATAAAAGACTACTCCAAGAATCTAAAATAAAAACAGACCTAGACACTAAAATGCTGCTTCCTCAACTCTGACTCATTCATGACAAAAATGATTAACAAGGGGGTGCCTGGGTGGCTCACTCGGTTAAGCATCCGACTTCGGCTCAGGTCACGATCTCGCAGTATGTGAGTTCGAGCCCCACAGCGGACTCTGTGCTGGCAGCTAGGAGCCTGGAGCCTGCTTCAGATTCTGTGTCTCCCTCTCTTTCTCTGCCCCTCCCCTGCTCATGCTCTGTCTCTCTCACTCTCAAAAATGAATAGATGTTAAAAAATATTTTTTAAAAAATGATTAACAAGGAATCTTATAACCACCCTGACAAAATTTAATTAAGAAAGAAGAAAAAAAGAACAAAGAAAAGAAAATTGCTTTTTGCTCAGTACTACTTCTTTTAATTTCTCAAATTCTTCTTTATCACATGGAAGATACCAAAGGTACACAGACCTGACTTTAGATCTCTGGATGATCTGAAGAATATTCTGTCCTAAACAAAGACCTATTCAGATACTACTGCTGACCATACATCTTCTCAAAATCATATCCATAGTGCAAATAAAACAACAGTCCTCATGCTGATTAATTCTCTTAATACGATGTATTTCCTTCACTAAGGATAAATGTTTCAAAATTTTATAAAAATACGACTTTCAGCAGATATTAAACACAGCAAACTGACACAGGCATGATGTCTTTCAAACAGCCGCATTGCTAACAACCTGCTGTTATTTATCTCCCAATATGATGCAACAGAAAGCACAAACATAACTCTTAAGTATTCTTGCCAAAAAGGTTACTCAGAATCTAAATCAAACCTCCACACTTCAGTTTACAAGAAACATGTGAGAAAGAGAAACAAGTTAAATGACATCCATAAAGGAACAATCAAATAGAAAATTGGTCTAGACTCTTCAAAAAGTCATTATCATGGGGGATACAGTAGAGGACCTACATAAACACTAAAGAGATATAATCGCCAAATGAAACGTATGAACTCTGATTGGATCCTGGTTTTTAAAAAATATTGTAAATGACGTTTCAGTGAAAATTAGAAAAAACTAAATATGGGCTGCATATTAGTTTATAGGAATGTTAACATTCATAGAGTTAACAGTTATTGTGTTTAATAAAAGAATTTCCTTATTCTTTCTTGAAGTAGTCTCCATGCCCAATGTGGGGCTTGAACTCATGACCAAGATCAAGATAAAGAGCAACATGCTCCACCAAGGGAGCCAGCCAGGAGCCCCAAGCATATCCTTATTCTTATAAGAAGCATGCTAAATTAGGAGAGAGGTGTCATTATGTTTACAACTTATTTTCAAATAGATCACCAAAAAAACTGGAAACATACAACTATGTATGTCAGTGTGTGCATATTTACGTACAGAAAGATAACTAAATAAAGCAATTATTGGAAATTTTGAGTCTAGATAAGAGGAAATATGGGGGGGGGGGTTGAGCTTCTTTCGACTCTAATATAGAACTGAAATTTTAAAAAATAAAAATGTTGTGGGGCACCTGGGTGGCACAGTTGGTTAAGCGTCCAACTCTTGATCTCAGTTCAAGTCATGATCTCACAGTTCGTGAGTTCAAGTCCTGCATCAGGCTCTGTGCTGATGGCGAGGAACCTGCTTGGGATTCTGTCTCTCCTCTCTGTCCCTCCCCTGCCTGTGCATGCACACATGCTCTCTCTCATTCTAACTAACTAAATAAATAAATAAACTTCAAAAAAAAAAAAAAAAAGTCCTTTCCTGCCTCTAGGTTATAAAGCTACTCTTCTATATTTTCTTTCGTTAACTGTGTAGTTTTACATTTCACACTGAGATTTTCTATCTCTCTGGAGTCCATCTTTGTATGTGGTATTAGATACATTTTTTATATATATTTTGTTTTCCTATATATTTTATTTTCCTACATATAGAACTGTGTTTTCCCATATATAAACTTCTAGCTTTTTCTACACAATCTACTAACCAATGGGTCCTCTCCCCACTGATTTGTGAAAGAATGATTTTTGGTCCCACTGAAAGACCTAAGCAGAGGCAGGGGAAAAGGAATAAGAGAATAGGAAAAAGAGGAAAGGGAAAAAAGGGAAAAAGAGGAAAGGGAAAAAAGGAAAAAAGAAAAGGGTAAAGGGTAAACAGAAAAGTATAAGAGCTTAGCTGAGGATAAGGCTGAGGATAAATGAAACTACTGTCAAATTCCTGTGCACCAACCATATTTACTGAAGTATATAAAAGCCAATGGCAGAGGATAACTGAACATCTATTTAAAAAAACAAAAAAGTACATGTCCTCAAAACCCTTCAAGAAACATCTAATATATCTGGTATATAATAACACAAAGAGAAAGATTCCAGAAATTAAACTATCTCCTATCAAACAATAATTTGCATTACATTTCATTTAGCATATACCCTTATTTAGACAGAACAAAAATGATGACAAAAGCAGACATTACAAGTATCTTGAAGACTCTTCTACAAACTTTCAGATTCCATGGGAATGCTGAAATATGTCTTTAAAACTTATTTATTTGATGAATTTAGCACCTAGATCAGATTTTTAAAACATAAATTTATAGAATTCATAACTCTTCATCTCATTACTGGCAGTCAGAAATGTAAACTTTTCTCTGTAAGAAAACTCCAAAAACATACCTTTTATTTTCAACCAAACTGGCTCCTTCATCCTTCAGCTGCTTACTTTTCTCAACACAGCCCTCGAGGAGACTTTCTTTCCTGCGTTTAACCGCATGAAGCCAGCTCCCTTCTTCATTCTCAACTACATCCTTCTCATCAGCAGCTTCGGCTTCAAACTGCTGTGAAGTGACCTTTGAGACCTTCTCCCCAATTCTTCTCTTCCATCCAAAGGAAGCCATTCTGGAAAATTACAAACAAACAACTTTAAAATTCAAATTTGGCCTTTAGAGAAGTATTACAAATGATAGGTGAAGACAGATAAGAGAATCAGACTGTCACCAGTTTTTTTGTTGTTGTTTTGGTTTGTTTTGTTTTGAGAGAGCACACATGCAGGGGACGGGGAAAGGGAGAAAGAGAATTCCAAGCAGGCAGGATTCGATCTCACACCTTGATCTCACAACTGACTGTGAGATCTTGACCTGAGCTGAAATCAAGAGTCAAACACTTGGGGAGCCTGGATGGCTCAGTCAGCTAAGCGTCCAACTTGGGCTCAGGTCAGGATTTCACCATTCATGAGTTCGAACCCATCATTGGGCTCTCTGCTATTAGTTCAGAGCCCACTCTGGATCCTCTATCGCCCTCTCTCTCTGCCCCTCTCCTGCTCACACTCGCTCTCTCTCAAAAAGAAAAATAAAACATTAAAAGAAAAAAAAGAGTCAGATGCTTAACTGTCACCACTTTTTAAACTCTTAATTAAATAATGGATCGAGGCAATAATCAACAAAGGGTGCTAACATCACAAAGGAACACAACTGGTCAGTAAGTATCTCCTGTTGGAAGTGGCATACTACCCATGAAGTATCCTTGCCAAAAATTAATCCTGAATCAGATCAAGTCTAACAAATTCTACCAGTTTATAGAAAATACGGAATGCAGATGAGCGTGCTAAATAACATGCCAGAGATGCAGACAGCAAATAACAAAAACTAAAAAATAAAACTGGTTTCTTCAGGAAATAAACTTCCAGGAAAGCAGAGAGAGAGAGAGAGAGAGAGAGACAGAGACAGAGACAGAGAGACAGAGAGAGAGAGAGACAGAGAAAGATGGAGGTAAAAAGAGACTTCAAAGATTTAATAACCAAATATAATGCATGGGTTTTGTTTAGCTCTGGATTCAAGCAAGCCAATTGGGAGGAAACATTTAGGAAATAATAGGGAAAATCGGAACACTGATTTGATACTTGATGGTATTAAAAAATTACTGCTATTTTTTAAGGTCTGATAATAGTACTGTAATTATGTTTATAACAAAAAGATAAGCATTCTTGCTAAAACATAATTACAGTACTATTATCTTTTAGGAATGTATACTAAAATATTTCACATGGAATCCTATGATATCTAGAAATTGTTTCAAAGTGATCACCAGAGGGGGCAGGGTACAACACAGGAGAAATACAGATGGAAACATTGCTCTGAGTTGATAATAGATACAGTTAGGTGATATGCACATAGGATTCCTTGTACTTTCCTCTCTCATACACGTTTGAAATTTTTCACAATAAAAAGTTTTAAGAGTCAAACTTGGTATATAACTTAATTCACAGAACTATTGGGTAAATCTAAAAAAATAACAGGGGCGCCTGGGTGGCGCAGTCGGTTAAGCGTCCGACTTCAGCCAGGTCACGATCTCGCGGTCCGTGAGTTCGAGCCCCGCGTCGGGCTCTGCGCTGATGGCTCAGAGCCTGGAGCCTGCTTCCGATTCTGTGTCTCCCTCTCTCTCTGCCCCTCCCCCATTCATGCTGTGTCTCTCTCTGTCCCCAAAATAAAAAAAAAAAAAAAAAAAAAAAAACATTAAAAAAAAAAAAATAACAAATGTTAGGGGCACCTGGATGGCTCAGTCAGTTGAGCACCTGACTTTAGCTCAGGTCATGATCTCACAGTTCGTGGGTTCGAGCCCCACTCTGGGCCCTGTGCTGATAGCTCAGAACCTAGAGCCTGCTTCAGATTGTGTCTCCCTCTCTCTCTGCCTCTTCCCCTCTGGCCCTCTGGCCCTCTCTCTCTCAAAAATAAATAAAACACTAAAAAAAAATTTTAAATAACAAATGTTAAACTGTTTTGTATATCAGCAATGATACACAAATGTAAAGGATAAGAAAGGACAATTGATGGAACAAAATTAAAGAAAACCATAAAAGCATTCAACAAGTATTTATTTAGAGAAGGAATTTATGATGACATCCAAGAACTCTTACTAATTATATGGATGAGCTTAAAGATACTGAGAAACTCCTGGAAAGGCATATAAATTTCTGTTATGTCTGTGTGTTTTCTGGAGAAGAGTGTCTAAACTTTCATTCCATTCTCAAGGGACTCCATAACTCCAAAGAGATTATGATCAACTGAGTAATCAACCAGGGGGATAAAGAAAAGCAATGAAGCAGATGTTTTTATAAAATTATCAAATAATGGGCATTCGAGGAGTAAAGGAAGAAGAGAAACGAAATAATGAATAAGTTCTACCAGGTGTCAAGGTCTTCATCACTGAGGCACATGGCTGAAATGAAATATAAGTAATCAATAGAAGGGAGGGGACAAAAAAGTAAAGATGACTATGAGATAATTCACATGGAAAGGCCTAAGATAATGGCAGAACTTGTAGGGATGAGAAGATTATAGGTCATGTGCCTAAGTTTCTAATGAATACAAGGAAGTCTCAATAAATTACTGCGATCAAGAAATGCACAAGCAGATATGGGTGAACCACATATTCTCCCCTGGAGCAGGGATTATTTAAAAAAAAAAAAAAAAAAACAACCTAGAGTAGTAATGTATTATAAGCTATACTAGGAAATCAGGATAATGGCAGACTCTCTACCCAGACCCGTTATAATAGAGAAGAATGAGTTTCCTATGTTTGAAGAGGACTATAAGTAACTTAGGGGAAGAACCAAGAAATGGCTGAAAATGAAGTGTGGTTACTATGGAAAAGAAGGCCAGAGGCACAAAATGAAAACAATGTCAGAAAATAAATCATTAGGAAGGTCTCATAAGACATCAGGATATCAAGAAGAACTCTTGTATTTATGACTGTCCCTAAAAGTGACAAGAATGAGGATGACTACATTACCTGCCTTCAAGTTTCCAAATGAACTCTGTTCCTAAAGCAGCAATGTGAGGAACCAGGTACTGTGGGAACCCTGTTAACAGAGGAAAGTCTGGTGTATTCACTAATGTCAAATTACATTAGAAATCATCAGTCAGGTCTATATATTATTGGAAGCAGGGTTTAAGGTGGCGAGGAAAGGAAAAAGGAACAGAGAGACCCAAATATATTTTTTAAAAATTAATGGGTAATCAGACTCCCATTACCATCCCCTATCTCCAACCTGAACCATTGTTCTAAATGTCAAAGACAGGTATAGGCTAAGTCCCCAGATGGTGGTTCTCAAGCATGTGTGAAAAGCCATGCACAACACCGCCTCAGGTGTTTCTGCCATTTTCCTCCACAAATGCTTTAAGCTCTTCTAGAGACCAGAGGCTGTGGAGATCAGGAGAGAATGAGGTTACAGGGTATAAAAGGCCTGATGACTGCTAGTAACTGACAAGTTTAGCCTTGAAGAGAGTGAAAAGAATACATTCCTCTCAGACAAGAGTTCATACTGAGTGAAAAGTACAGACAAGTTCAGGGGTAGAGGGAAAAGACAATGAAGGATTTCATACCCCAAGCTTCAAATTTCCCAGAGAAATAGGTGGCTAGTCATTGGCTCCAAGTAAAGGGAAAAGAAACAGATCTGAGTACTTGAGAAGAAAAGTTCTGAGTCACTAGAGAGAATGGGAAGATAGGAAAATCAACAATAAGGGATGAATAAAGATACCAAACAGTATCAAGGGCCACTGAGGTTAAAATCCACTGAATCTGTTACCAAGGGCCATTAGCACAGTTTTGTATTTTCTTCAACTGTCTGGAGACAAGGGTATAGTCAATCCACTCCAGGATAAGTGCTATTGGAGAGTAAACAAAAAAGGATACTATGACTTCAGTGGAGACTCTTGAGGCTTCCTGGAGGGGAGGCTGACAGGTTTTCAAAAATAAAAGTCAGGTTAGTCCTAGGACACATGCAAAACAGTTTCTATCCTGAAAAACTTAATACTCAGGTATTAAGGTATCTTAATTAGTACTAGTTTGCTGTTCCTCTAAGGATATCTGAACATGAAATTAAAGCTTCTTATAAATAAGGTTTTCCTGAATCTATAGTTAGATGCACAAGGCGCCAACATCTTAGCCTTCACGTTTTTTCACCCGGATAAGAAACCATATGGGTAAACCATAATCACAGAGGTTTCACGTTAAACTCATGAAACATAAATTCATTTTACATAGAATCATAGTTAATGAATGCCATGAAACTCTAAACAACAATGTTGTGTTCTAAATTCTTTTGCTGGTTCAATGATCTCTACAGTAGGCATTCAGTTACTGTTGTCGGCTGGACAGTTTATCCAACCACAAACCGAGAATGCCTGTCTTCACTGCATAGGAGGAGGCAGCACCTAAGGCGAGAAACCACTAGATGAACACCATTAGGAAATCAAAGCAGGATCCTTCGGGTATCGGGATGTATTCAGAGGCGAGAGATTCAAGAAGCAATTTACCCGAAAATGTCACCGCGCGAGAGAAACTTGTATTACTAAGTTCCTCTCGTTTCCAAAACAATAAAGATATGCGAAGCTCATAAAGGCTGCCCTGGACGTCCCCCGCGAGTCCACCAGGCCGCCAGCAGCTGCAGACACGCTCAACCAGAGGTGGGAAGCAAGCTCGGTTCCGCTCCTCCCACCGTTAAGGGAAGGTCAAAGCCGCACCCGCCGCCGTGGAAACGCGGAAGCCGCTCCTGCCTTGGTGTAAGGGAGGGCCCGACCCCTAGAAATGCTCGTCCCTAAAGACCAACCTTAGCGTCCCGGCTCTGCCGCACCTCCGTCGCGTCTCAACTCCGACTTCTGAAGGTCCTTTCTCCCCTAACCACAAGACCCACCAGCCTCGTTTTCCTCCTCTTCCTGGGCTTCCACCACGGTCAGCGTACCCTCAGTTACCTAATGACCACTCCCCTGGTCCCGTGTTTACATTGTGCTTGCCCTTTACCGACCGGAAGCGGAAACTAACATGCCCGACCTCCTACCTGCCTGCCTTTGATGCCAGGTCTCTCAAGAAACTGGCCTGGCCGACCCGAGGCGTCGGAACCGCTCAGAGAAGCGGGTAGGGAAGAGGCGACTCTCAAAGCCCTTAAGGTCGGCCAGTCCCTTTCCCGGGACCACAAATCCCAGAAGTCGCTGCGGTAGCCTCCACCCCCATTACCCTCTGGGATCTGTAGTCCGGGCCACCCGGACCCGGAGCGCCCTCTAGCAGCAGTCGGGGGCGTCAGGCGCGCGGACGACGGCAGTGCCGGAGCGCGGGAAACTGCGGCTGCGCAGGTTGAGGTGCGCGCAGTCAAAATCAGGCCCCGTGAGACTGCGGGACTCGTTCAGTCGCGAGGTAAAACAAACGGGGGTCGGGGAGAAGGACTTGGGCGGGAATTCATAGCATTAAAATGGGATCCTGCCTTAAAGGAGTTTACAGTCCAGCTGAGAGGCCAGCCTAGACGCAAAGGACGAAGGGAAAACTCCATTGAAAAAGGGTTCAGGGGAGCAGATGAAGCAGATCAAGGAGGCTCTTGGTTCAACTGTAGGCTTCACGTCGGAAAACATAAGTAAATTTGGCCCAGAAGAACTAAAACCTAAACGTAGGTGTAGTTTATGTCTTGAAAATAATTAAGTGGGGAAACGTAACCCAGGGGACTGTTTAGGAAATTGAAAAGATTGTTAATTTATCGACGTGGCTATCTTGTGCAAGGGAAGACCAATTTTGTAGACCATGCTTTTCCAACCTCAGCGTTGTTTGTCAAACTGCATAATCTTTGTTGGAGAAATGGAGTCTCCTGTGCCCCGAAGGGTGTTTAGCAGCATCTCTGGAATCTACCCACTAGATACCGTTAGCATCCACTACCACCACCATTTTACCTCCAGTTGTGACCAATCAAAAACGTCTCCAGTCATTGCCAAGTGTTCCTGGAAGAAAAATTGTTCACCCACCCCTGCCGCATTGAGAACTGCTCTTGTACAACAATGATTCTCCAAGGTGATCTTCAGACCCCTGAGGGTTGCCAAGGCTTCTTCAAACTATTTTTATGCTCATAGGAAGACCTCGCTGGCCTTTTTCACCATGTTAACTTTGCACTGATAATGGAAAAGCAGTGATGGGTAAAACTGCTGACAGCTCAGCTGGTATTAAGCCAATGATACCAAACTGTGCTAGTTGTCCTTGCAGTTTCACCACCACACTCATACTACCAAAAACACAAAACAAAAACACTCAAGAATGTCCTTTAGGAAGTGGTAAAAATTATTAAAATGACCCTGGAGTAGTTTTTAATCTGTATCACAAAATGGGAAGTACTCATTAAGTACTTTTGCCGTGTATTGAAGTATGATGTCACCAGTAAAAGCAATTGTGAGATCGCATTATAAACTGAGGTATACACTTTTGTTGTGTGGAATGCAACTCTTATTTAGAAAACAGCCAGCAGTCCAGCTGGTTATTCAGGATTGGGTATGTGACAGGCCTTATGAAAATGAACAAAAGGAGCCTGTTACTTCAGGAAAACAATGGACACTGTTGCCAATTATACTGTCATATCATAGAAGTATTATCATTTGGAGTATACAACTACTGACATTAATTATAAAAGATACAAAGGTAGTAGAATGTTTCTTAAGAAGGGTAGAGGTTTACATGACTGTTCACTGCAAACCTAAATCAGTGACAATTCATCAAGTCAAATATTTATGATTTGCACACTTTTCTGTAATACTTCTTTAAGCCTTTATAACACGTGTCTCTCGGACAAGACATTCAGCAGGATTTATGCCTTTATAGTCACATTCTTAGTGCTTGGTTCATAGTAGCTATATGAGGGGATATAATTTGTAGAGTGAATAATTTAAGCGGTGCTTAAAGCTGTACTCCTTTCTAGGGGTCTTTCCTAAACCTCCCAAATAACTTTACTCTGATAAAGGCTACCTCCAACACTGAGTTTTCACACTTCACCCACCACTTCCCTACTTACTTTGTCCTATGAACTTGATGTACTTATTAATATATTTAATACATTTCTCAGGCTATTTATTGACAATATGATCTTCCAAGTTGCTAGAAATCCTCTAGGTTTATCATACTTAACATTTATTGGCATTCACAATGAGTAGAACAGTCTATTTGCCTACAATAGAACAGTTCAATAAATATTGATTTTTCAAACAAGAGCATTTATTGTACAGTTTTATACAGTCAGAGTAAATAAATATCTAGAGCAATTTATAAGTTCCCTAAAGAACAATCTTATGTGCTATTCATAGCATTCTTTAGTACTGTTTTCTTTTGTTACAATTATCAAACTATCTTAACGATTTGGAATGCCAACAATCTGGCACAAGGCCTAACAGTGCCATACGGGATATAAGATTTCATTACAGTTGAATTCTAACAGTAGTGGAATTCTAACCAAATCTAATGTTAGCAACCAAGGAAAACTGGTAACCACTTTGGCTTTTATTGTATATATCTTAATATTTTGTTCAGGTGGTTAACTTTTAGATGAAATCAAAACTCAGTAATTTAGTTGACACAAAAATCACATGTCTGAGTGTTAAAATTTGTTTAAGCACTATATTTTATATTTAGGCACACTGTCAAAAAGGTGCACACATGGTCAGCTAGGAATAAGTGCTTTTTATTTAATTTTTCCGGAAGTTAAAAATTTAAGCACACTGTAACAGGAAAAATTATGTTTTTATCATCCACTTTCTAAATCAAAGTATTTTAAATTACATACCTAAATATACCCTGGTCGAAACATATGCGAACACATCTGAGAAATACTGTACCACAAAGATTGATTTCTACCCTATTACCAATTTATAGTTATGCTGTATGTGGAATTTCATTCATCTTGTCAGGAGAATTCACAATGAAAATAAGACTTCTGCTGTGTATGGAGGAGATGGACAAGAATTAAGGGGAAAAGATTTAAACAGCACACCATTTGTTTTTCATTCCAAGGATGCCAGTCCAAGCATAGATGCATGGAGTCCTACATCTAGCCACAGTCCACCAAGCATTCATTCAGTGTGAATGGTAAAACTACAAGGTCAAAAAGCAGGGATTGGAGGGGGGTTGGGGAAGGTGAAAGCACAGGACTTTTTATATAAAATCATATAAAACTCTGAAAAACTACAAAAGCATCTCAAGAGAAAATATAATCAAAGTAAAAGCAATGGAATTTATTTCAGTGAAATTATTTTAAATTAGATATATTAAGCTCCCATATCCCCCAACCTGGTAGAAAATTTCCTCTTGGTGAGAAATCATTTATTTTAATGGCAAAATTTTTACATATCAGTAAAATCTGTTATATTTAAAACTATGTATACAGTACATTTCTGGCAAAAACCTTATACATCTTTCAGTTGTCAAGACAAAGTAAAAATATGGTTGCATAAATCACAAAAAATATAAATTGCTGAAAAGATAATAAAAAAAGATTAAAAATCATTTGCATTGACTCCCTTACATCTTCAGTTAGTAAGAATTTGCAAACTACAATAAATTTTTGAAAATTCTGATGCAACCTCGACACATTCAACCAAAAGTTGTCATTTCAAATATCCCAGCTTAAAAAAGAATCTGCTGCAATAATCTGTGCGTTTATCATACTATTTGTACAAGTGCAATATTTAAATATCTTCAAAATAAAACTCAGTAACTAAAAGGAAGGAATCACAATAACTTAACAAGCAGCAAAGTTTACAAAATTAACAATTTTTAGAAGGTCCTATTTAATTGGTTCCTCCTTTCAATCCCCCCCCCCCACCGCCCCACCACCTCCCCACAACAGCTTATAGAGACATTCTGACAATGTCTTAGTTCTATGTACAAATCTGTAACTTTTCAAAAATACAGTCTTCTGTTCTTAACATCAGGAACATAATGCTGCATTTAGAGACCCTACATTAAATCAATATCCCAAAAATGCAGGGCCACATACAAGTCATACAGTTTTGAACTTAGTATTTAAGTTGCACTCCTATTATTTTATACAGCTTTCAGATTCTAAGTTGAATAGATAAGTCCTGGACATAAGCAAGATTTTTCTTTTGAATTCACTGCATGTTTCTAGGGGTACTGGAACCAAATCTACAACTATAGTTAAGTGTGCAAGCTATCAAGACACTTGAGTATATTACTGTCTGGTTACAAAGGTGTTTACTGTATTTGCCAAAAATAGTCCTATAATACAAAAGTATTAAATGAGAAATAAGATAGCTTTCTGCAATGGAAAAATGATTGATACCAAAGAAAATCAATACCTTGAAGTTAAAATAGTATAAGGCAATTATGGGTGATATAGTACTTTTTATTTTTTATTAGCATACACAGGACACCAATTTTAACTGAAGTGATTTTAAATCTTCATTTACAACTATTATGGAATGCTACTAGGAAAAAGGAAGGATCAAGGAAAAGAAAGTATAGAGATCTTACAAAGATTAATTAAGCATCTTTAGGCAGTTCCCATAATGCTACTTTTTAAAAAATGATTAAAATCTAAAACAAATGTGACCATTTAGAAGCACTAACTGATTCGTTCCATTATTTTATTGAAGTAATAATGTCATACCTGGCAATGTCTAAATTTTCACTGAATCCTGGTTTGAAATAGCCAGCTATAAAAGAAATTTGGAAGACAACTGGGGAAACCTAAATATGCATGATTAGATGACTTTAGGGAATTACTAATCTTATAATAGTATTATGTGTTTTTAGGAAAATGTTATTTTTTTTAGGAGATGCTTGAAATGTTGAGGGTGATAAGTATGTCAGCAACATCCAAACGGTTCAAGGAGAAAAAAACATATATATCTATATACACGTACATATGTACACTATGTCTATATACATACATAGATATAAAGCAAATGTGGCAAAATGTTAACCAGTGTTGAATCTAAGTGGTAGATACACATGTGATCACCCTATAGCCTTTCTATTTTTGTTTTTAAAAATGGTCACGATAAAATTTGGGAGAAAAAGTCTTATCTGAGCATTTAAATGGTAGGAAATATTCTGTGTGCTAAATCAATTTGAAAGATACATAATTGAATGACTAGAAATTTTTGTATACATTCAATACTGACGGACATGAGCAGCGGAATTTGTGAGATTGACAAAAACATGATTTATTTATAGCATATGCGACTCAGCTCTTGTGACAAAAAGAGAAATTTATGTACAGAATATAGTGAGACAAATTTTAAGATTTAACTTAGTGCCTAGAGTATCTGAATATATAAGTTCTGTGTGTTTTTGGATTTATCAAGCTAAAGAAAAAATTTTAGTTATGTCTAATTTAATCTTTGATATGCTTACCGTATACTAAAGAATATTAAGGGAAGAGATATGGAAGAGTTGTCCAGCCTGTCACTACTGGAAAATACCTGCTATGTAAGAAGTTCAGGATCCCCCCAAAACAAATCACCTATAAAGGTCTCTGGGGATTCTAGGCAAATATTTATTGAATAAATTTATGAAGCAATTATAGAACATATCAACTTGTAATAATACATGAAGGCCTTTATGGTAAATTAATATTCTACAAAGCCCTGTATACATTAAATATAAAACAGCCAAAAATCAAGTGAGCCTGAGAGACCTATAATTCATTGTGAAAATTACATTATGCTATATGCCTACTGAACAATGAACAAAATTATCTTAATTCATTTTTGCACATTAGGCTTTTAACTATTAATCATGTTCCAATTCCTGTGCAAATTGCATTCCAAAAGGCCAATCCTCAGTTATAATTATAACTTGATTATAAATGGAAGCATTTGGCTATGATTTTTTTATGCATGCTTATTGCTATCAAAGAAATAAGCAAAGTTTTAGCTTTACTGTGCAAGAATTTTAATTAGATTCGCACACATTTCAAAAAATTCTATTGTGTGACTTCCAGGTCTTGGAGTTAAGTCAACAGGAGAAGAGTCAAGTGAGGTCACAGATGAGGTAAGTGAAGCTTCTGAGGATTTTCCTTGAGCATCAGCATCTGAATCATTCCTTTGGCAAGATCGATAGTTGCTAACTGATCCTGATCTCTGTGGAGTAGCAGTCCCTGATTTGGCTTCAGTAATTTCATCTGGGTAAAAAAAAATTTCAATTTATTATAATCCATTACACCCCATAATTTTTATTCTTTTAAGTTTTGTTTATTTTGAGAGAGAGAGAGAGAGAGAGAGAGAGAGAGCACGCATGAGAGAGGGGAGGAGGGGCAGAGAGAGAGGGAGAGAGAATTCCAAGCAGGCCCCATGCTGCCAGTGCAGACACAGCCCAACACAGGGCTCAATCTCACAAACCATGAGATCATGACCTGAGCAGAAATCAAGAGTTGGATGCTTAACCGACTGATCCACCCAGGTGCGCTCCCACCCCCCAACAAAAGCTGAATAGTATTTAATTTGCTTCTTTGAGTGAGACCACTGACCACCTATCAAGAGCACATTTATTTTGAAAACTTTCTAAAATAGAAGTGATGAATCTGTGTTAAACCATTTGTCTTCTTCACATACAGTACATATTCTCCTCATGCCTAATCAACATTGGGTATAGCACATAGCTACTCATCAGTATGTAGCTACTCATCAGACTTACACTCCAAAATTAATAGCCCAATAAACTAATAACATGGGGCTCAATAAACATCCTTCCCTAGCAATAAAAATTCATTTCTCTATATTAAAATCATAGAATAAATGCACTTAAAATTTGGGAGAAATCTTGGAAATCACCTCATCCAATGCTTCATTCTATTGATAAGCAAATATAACCTTCAAAAAGTGTAGTGACTTGCCATAGGTAATAAAGAGGTAAATCTAGAACCTCCTTTACCTGTCATCTCACTGCTTTTCACTCTCCCACTTTCTCTTTGTATGTAAGATCTCATGAAATGATTCCAATAAACAAATTAAGGAAAAACTAGAGTTGGAAATACAGTACACAAAAACAGTAAATGTTCATTCAACTGGCAAACCCAGGGGCTAATAAACCTAAGGTTATAAATTTGAGGCCAGTACATTACCGCTCAAACCTGTGCCTTTCTGACACTAAGTAGGTACTATTCTTTTGTTTATGAAAAAGACAAAAAATTCATAGGTAAATCTAATAATTCCATAGGATCTTAGATAAACAAAAGTGGTAACAGATCTTAATGGATATGGCCAATGAAGAACTGCTAAAAACTTGTACTTAATTAAAGGCTCTGTTTATGAGAAAACATTTATATATACAGTTATACTCTTGAAATGCTAGGATAGAGTATTTACTTGATATTATAAGTCAAGTGTGCTCTGTCAGGCTTTTTAATAGATAGTGTTAAATTCGTTTTGAGAGTGTATGCATATGGGAAATCTGAATTAATATAAATTTCAAACCATGTTATAGTATCATATCATTTACTAAAAGTCTATTATAGTTTACTCATACAAACATTGGCATAAAGATATTTTTCCCATTTAAAAATAAAAATAAAGTAATCCCTATCAGAATAGCACACTACTGTTCACTGAACTAGAACAAACAATTCTAAAATTTGTATGGAACCACAAAAGACCCCAAGTAGCCAATTAGTCCTGAAAAAGAAAACCAAAGCTGGAAACATCACAATTCTGGACTTCAAGCTACATTACAAAGCTATAATCTTCAAGACAGTATGGTATTGGCACAAGATCATTGGAACAGAATAGAGAACCCAAAAATGGACCCACAAACATATGGCCAACTAATCTTTGACAAAGCAGGAAAGGATATCCAATGGAAAAAAGACAGTCTTTTCAGCAAATGGTGTTGGGAAAACTGGACAGCAACATGCAGAAGAATGAGCCTGAACCACTTTCTTATACCATACACAAAAATAAACTCAAAATGGATGAAAGACCTAAACATAAGACAGGAAGCTATCAAAATACTAGAGAAAACAGGCAACAACCTCTTTGACCTGAGCCACAACAACTTCTTACTTAACCTGTCTCCCAAAGCAAGGGAAACAAAAGCAAAAATGAACTACTGAGACCTCATCGAGATAAAAAGCTTCTGCATTGCAAAGGAAATAATCAACAAAACTAAAAGGCAGCTGATGGAATGGGAGAAGACATTTGCAAATGACATATCAGATAAAGGGTTAGTATCCAAAATCTATAAGGAACTTATCAAACTCAACACCCAAAAAACAAATAATCCAGTGAAGAAATGGGCAAAAGACATGAATAGACACTTTTCCAAAGAAGACATCCAGATGGCTAGCAGACACATAAAAAGATGCTCAACATCACTCATCATCAGAAAAATACAAATCAAAAACAACAATGGGATACCATCTCACACCTGTCAGAATGGTTAAAATTAACAACTCAGGAAGCAACAGATGTTGACAAGGATGCAGAGAAAAGGGAACCCTTTTGCACTGCTGGTGGGAATGCAAACTGATGCAGCCACTCAGGAAAACAGTATGCAAGTGCCTCAAAAAACAGAACTACCCTATGACCCAGCAATTGCACTACTAGGTACTTATGCAAGGGATACAAGAGTGCTGATTCGAAGGGGCACATGCACCCCAAAGTTTATAGCACCACTCTTGGCTATAGCTAAAGTATGGAAAGTGCCCAATGTCCATTGACTGATGAATAGATAAAGAAGATGTGGGGTGTGAGTGTATATGTACACGTACACACACACACACACACACACACACACACACACACACACTGGAATATTACTCGGCATTCAAAAAGGATGAAATCTTGCCATTTGCAACAATGTGGATGGAACTAGAATGTATTATGCTAAGCGAAGTAAGTCAGAGAAAGACAAATATATGATTTTGTTCATATGTGGAATTTAAGACAAAACAGAAGAACATAAGGGAAGGGAAGCAAAAATAATATAAAAACAGAAAAAGAGACAAACCATAAGAGACTCTTAAATGCAGAAAACAAGGGGCGCCTGGGTGGCGCAGTCGGTTAAGCGACCGACTTCAGCCAGGTCACGATCTCGCGGTCCGTGAGTTCGAGCCCCGCGTCAGGCTCTGGGCTGATGGCTCGGAGCCTGGAGCCTGTTTCCGATTCTGTGTCTCCCTCTCTCTCTGCCCCTCCCCCGTTCATGCTCTGTCTCTCTCTGTCCCAAAAATAAATAAACGTTGAAAAAAAAAAAAAAAAAATTTAAATGCAGAAAACAAACAGAGGGTTGGTGGTGGGGTGTTAGGTGGGGGGAGGGCTAAAAACGGGTGAGAGGCATTAAGGAAGACATTTCGGATGAGCACTGGGTGCTCATGTTATATGTAAGTGATAAATCACTAAATCCTATTCCTGGAATAATTATTATACTGTATGTTAACTAACTTGGATTTAAATTTAATAAACAAACAAACAACAATAACAAAAATGTCTGCTTTCTGCAATTAATAATTTACCTCAACTTAATCAATATAAATAGTTAAGATATTCTGGCAAACTATACATAATGGTAATCAGAGATATATTTTCTAAGTATAGGTTTTCACTTTCAAACTATTAAAACAGTAAACCAATACTTATCATAATTTAATGTTTCTTTAAAAATATTCAAGGAGGTACTTTTAAGATTTTATACTGAAGCAAATCATTATTTTGATGACCAATTAAAATACACCTAACTTAAAAAGTCTGAATATTTCAATTTGATCATCAGGCTGTCTCTGATTGTTTATGACTGTAGGTAAATAGAACTGCACAGCAATCTAAAATTAAGGTTAACAATGTCACTTTTAACGAATTATGATCATTATCTTGAACATTATCTTTAGTCCCAGGAATCCCTATATCATGCTTTCATACAAAAGTGGTCTATTATTTAAGAACACTTTATTAAGAGATAAAATTGGAATCATGTAACTCACAAAACTAATACAGGATGCATACCTCTGATATGTCTCTAGTGTCAGGCTGGGAGCAAAAGGCTGGATGAGAGGAGAAAACTAACCATTAAGTCCCTTACCTATCCAAAACATTTCTCTCTCAGTCCCCTGTAAGAAACCTTACTTGACAAATGATTTCTTGTCCTATGAGCTACTAATCAAATCTATTCACACTGCCTTATCAATCAACTCTAAAAGGTAATAACTGTTCTCTAATTCTTAAATGAAAAAAAAATTATTAAATATCAGATATAAAAAAATTTAATAAAAAGTCAACATTTATTTCTAAATAAAACATTTTATCTTACCAAAATGAACCACACCAAAAAACAGAAATGTGGCAGAAACTATCATTTTAGGATCGGACTGCATCTGGCTTTAAGGTAATCATAAAAGGACAATACACTGTAAGATTACAGCAAACCTAAGATTCACAAATGCTGACATCACATTTAATGTTCTTTTGCTACTGAATTACTAGGAACAGTTCAAGAAGCTTCGAAAGAATCAAAGACAAAAAAGCCAAGTTAGGTAACAAGGTCTAGTTTGTCAACTAAGTTGTTTTGTGGAAGGTACATACCATCAATACTACGGAAATCCAGTAAGTACGTTCTACTATCCACTTGGTATAACTGTAGACTCATTTTGGAGTATGTACTTGTTACAGGATTCTTCCTTCGAACACGCAAATAATATGGGTTTACAACCTAGTGTGTGGTATGGACAAAAAGAAAGTCAAAAGCAGTTCTTCTATAAAACATTTTATAGACTACAGGTTTAGCAAATGTGCTTAAAGTCAGAATGCCCTTTCTTTTTTACCTTCCATTCGTAATCCAGTTGTTTAATTGCTCTACAAACTTCTGCCATGATATCATTCGGTCGACTTTGACTTCTAATTCCCAAATGCCATTTTGCTTTCCTTACACCTTGGTGTTTTGATTTCTGTGGGTTTAATTCATCGAGGGTGTGGCGTGCCCTTGGCGTTTCAGCAACCAAGAATGGTACTCTTTCAGGATGGGGCCGAGTCAAATGATGATCATCGAGAAAAGAATCAGGTGGGCTTGTTGCCAAGTAAAAATCTTTGGCCTCATTCATTATCCTCCTGTTATCTATTATGAGGTGATAGGCAACTGCCAACGGGTCCTGGTGATTTCTATTATAAAGGCAGCTGAGAACCTCCTCTTCTGAGCATTCAAATTTTTCACACACTTCTTTTAAGGCTTCATCATCAATCATGGTTGAACTATATGATGGATCCTCAGGAAAGAGATATTTTGGAAGATCTTGTTTAAACCATTCATGCTCCCTGAGACAAAGTTAGGAGGTGAAACTGTAAGTAACAGTTTGGGGGATTTAGGATAGGAATTCATTTCTATTTATACACATAGGGTATTTTCATTTTTTTTAAACTGAGACTTTCTTCTGGCTCACATTTCATTGAATATACTGGGGGAAATGCTCCAACCTCCCTCAGATTTTAAGAGGGAAAAAGCAGTGCTGCACTAACTGGAAAAGAAATGTCTTCACTTTTATTTAAAGTTTTGGCACAAATGATAATGACAAACAAATGACCAAGACCAGCTTATTTCCAGTTCAGAAAAAAGAATATATTCTGTGGCTTCATTATTATAATATTCTTGATACAATGTTAGCTGAAAAAAACAACAAAAACAGACAACTATCATTCACTAAATGCTTACTCTGTGGTAGATTTTAGGCTAAATACTTCATATACATTATCTCACCTTATAAAACAACTCTATGAAGATAACAACTCTTCAAATATAAAAGAATATGTTTGACCTAAACTATGTCAAAAACTGCTAAAACTAAAAACATCATGAAAGGAAAACACTCAAAAGAACAACGATTATCTTCTGGGTGATGGAATTAAAGATCATTTTCTGGTGGGGTTTTTTTTGTTTTGGTTTTGTTTTGGTTTTGTTTTTGGTGTTTTCCAAGTCTTCTAATTGTCACATATTGCATTCAAATTGGAAAAAAAAAACATGTAAAACACAAATGAAAGCACCTTTCACTTAGATATTTTAAATTTTAAAGAATGATTTATCCTTTTCCATTGGTGGTAAAAGCATGCCCTTCCATATGAAACTTACAAATCAGTAATTCCACATGTGATTCAATGTATAGTACCCAAAAAACAAAAGCATGTCATTGATTAAATTAAAAATTCCTCATTACTTGAGATGAACAAAAGGAAAAAAGGGAGTAATTTATGAGATAGAACTCAAATGGCAACACACAAATTTACTCCTACTGAAAAGCATTAATCCTAATGAGAATGCATAAAAGTCAAATATGAAGCATACCACAGAAAATCTTAAAGAGCCACTACAAAATTTAACATCCCACCAGGGTCTATTTTTATTTTCTTTCAAAAGAAAGACGTGTAAGTGAAAAGTAAAAGCCCTCCCTCCTACTAATCTTCTTCCCTAAGGTAACCAGTTTACTGTGTATTTTTAAATACGAAAACAAATGTGCCTATACACTGTATTTTTTAACATACAAATGACATGACATTATACATACTGTCCTGCAACTCTTTCTCTTAATTTAAATCATTGAAGCTATTAGATCTGATAATCTCCAAGTTGCATTATTACCTGATATCTTTGATTGTGGCCCTCTTCATGGGATCCACCTGTAGCATATGTTTCAAAAGGCTAATCACAGATGGATTTAAATACTGAGGGGTATAAAAGATCCCATCACATATCTTCTTAAAAAGAGTTGGCACATGATCATCATCAAACGGAAGGGTTCCACATAATAAAGCATAGAGAATAACCCCACTGCTCCATATGTCTACCTCTGGACCTGCATACAATCTGTAACAGGAAATACCAATTGGATTAAATAATCATTAGTAACTTGAGAGTTAATTAATCAAAAGTTTTAAATATGGATACTTTATAAAGAATTATTAGAGTATGGTTTCTATAGTCATTGCTTTACACTATACAGAAAGATTCTATATAATTCTATCATCATTATCTTTGAAAACAAAAGTTTTTTTTGTTAGGTTAGACTATAGGTTAACCTATAGAATTTTTTTAGGTTAGACTATAGCTAAAATTCTGTTCTTACTCCTTTACTTTGTTCCTCATGATATCAATTAAGAATGTTCTTTAGTGATGAACCCTAAACCCACTCTCCCCCCAAACCCCAAGATTTCCTACCAAGGTAAAAGGGGCCTGAGGCTGTGAAAGAAAGCCAAGCTGACTGGTTCACAAAGAAGATCCTAAACTGGTATTTACAATACACTGTAGCCAACTGACTTAACTACTGCAGACTGTTAGCACAAAGTCTGGCTTTGGGGAAAGGATGTCTGTAAACTGATCAAATAAACTGTTGAACTAATCCATAAATAGTGCTTTGAATACAAGTTCCCACTCATCCAGGGCTCACAGAAAGACCTTTCCAAACTGGAAAATTAGACTTCAGAAATGGCCCATGCATATATGCATATTTACATTTCTTTCTTTTATTTTTTTTTAATTAACATTGCCCCCAGAATTGTTTTTTTCCAAAAGAATTTAGATGGCACAAATGAAATAATTTAAAAACATTCTTTGAACATTAAGCTGATCTAAAAAAATAATGATGAAGCTTGATAAATCTAAAATTAGATACTTCTGCCTTAATCATAGCCATGACTTTACCCAAATATAATTTCTCTGAGCAGGCCAGGCAAGCAAGGTTATGAAAACAGAGAGAAAATACTATACTATTTCTGCATTCTGAATTAGGATATGACACATTCAAACAAAGAAACATGGTTTGAGTGAAACGTTATTAAAAGGTAATTATAAAGACTAGTAACAAACCTAGCCATCTGTTTTCAATTTCAGTAGTACAGTGAAAAACAATTACTCTTTAAAAATTAAATTTTCCTGTCATCTAATCTATTCAAAAAGCTGCACTGTATAAAGATCCTCATGTTCTCAATGCTGGTGGTCAGTAAATTGAGAGATTAGAATTCTTATAATACTGCAGTCTCCAGAAAATAAATGAAGTCTAAAGATTTTATCATACTTCAGTCCAATTCCCCCAATCACCTTATCATAAAACAAAAAGCTACTACAAAATGTCTTCTATCAGACATCCAGATGGCCAACAGGCACATGAAAAGATGTTCAACGTCGCTCCTTATCAGGGAAATACAAATCAAAACCACACTCAGGTATCACCTCACGCCAGTCAGAGTGGCCAAAATGAACAAATCAGGAGACTATAGATGCTGGAGAGGATGTGGAGAAACGGGAACCCTCTTGCACTGTTGGTGGGAATGCAAATTGGTGCAGCCGCTCTGGAAAACAGTGTGGAGGTTCCTCAGAAAATTAAAAATAGACCTACCCTATGACCCAGCAATAGCACTGCTAGGAATCTACCCAAGGGATACAGGAGTACTGATGCATAGGGGCACTTGTACCCCAATGTTCATAGCAGCACTCTCAACAATAGCCAAATTATGGAAAGAGCCTAAATGTCCATCAACTGATGAATGGATAAAGAAATTGTGGTTTATATACACAATGGAATACTACGTGGCAATGAGAAAAAATGAAATATGGCCTTTTGTAGCAACGTGGATGGAACTGGAGAGTGTGATGCTAAGTGAAATAAGCCATACAGAGAAAGACAGATACCATATGGTTTCACTCTTATGTGGATCCTGAGAAACTCAACAGGAACCCATGGGGGAGGGGAAGGGAGAAAAAAAAAAAAGACGTTAGAGTGGGAGAGAGCCAAAGCATAAGAGACTGTTAAAAACTGAGAACAAACTGAGGGTTGATGGGGGGTGGGAGGGAGGGGCGGGTGGGTGATGGGTATTGAGGAGGGCACCTTTTGGGATGAGCACTGGGTGTTGTATGGAAACCAATTTGTCAATAAACTTCATAAAAAAAAAAAAAAAAAAAAAAAAAACAAAATGTCTTCTATCTGAAAAATTAAAGGTACACATTATACTTTTAACCCTTCATCTAAGTAAACCATTTCTAAATAGTAGGTATTCCTGTATTATGCAAGTTTTTAATGTCTGACCTACCTTTAAAACTTGCTAGTTTTAAACCTTCAATTTCTTCCACCAGGGGGAAAAAAGAATTCTCTTCTATAAATGGAATCCTTAATTCTTATGTTTTATCCCTAAAATATAACACTTTCTGAATAAGAAAAGAATAAGCCCTAAATGTCTTTCCTTTCACTACAATTTAATATGACACCACAGACAGACAAAATCTAGGAAAAAAAAGATAATTACAAATGTATTAGTGTGGGAGGGTGTCAAATACTACCTTCCTGAAATTACTTCTGGTGCAGCGTAGTTGGGTGAGCCACAGCTTGTTCTTAAAAATTCACCATCTGACATCATGTTTGAAAGACCTGAAAATGTACAAAAAATCAACTATTCAAGATTTCCCAAGGAAATAAAAACAAAACTCCATTAAACAATAAAATTGGGGTTTGCATTAAAGTGATAAATCATCACTATATTCTTTGCTTAAACAAATTCCTAGTCTTTACTGTTCCCAAATATTTTGTCATTATGCCCTAAAATTTGTAATCTATTTCAGCATTTAAGGTTAGTGCATTATTTGGGGGCAGCTGAGTGGCTCAGTCACTTAAGTATCCAACTCTTGATTTTGGCTCAGGTCATAATCTCACAGTGAGATCCAGCCCCGAGTTGGGCTCTGTGCTGGCAGCTAGGAGCCTGCTTGGGATTCTCTGTCTCCCTCTCTCTGCCCCTTCTCTGGCTTGTTCTTTCTAGCTCTCTCCCTCCCTCTCCCTCTTCCTCTCCCTCTCTCTCTCCCCCCAACCTGTCCTCAAAAATAAACAAACATTAAGAAAATTAAGTTAGTGCACTACTGGAAGTTAATGAGTATAATATATTAAGCTATTTGTTGTTCTGTTTATTAGAATAAACTCAGCATGTTTAAATTAATAAAGAAATTACTAGAAAAAATGTAGATGAGTAGAAAAATTAAAATTCAAAGATTCTATGACCCTGTTCTGATTCTTTAAAAAACAAAACAGTAACTCTGAATATCAAAGCTCCCTCCCGCATAGTTTTACTCCAGAAAGAAACCTCTGCCTTCTCAAAAATGTACTAGATAAAAATAATCATGAAAGGAGTGCCTGGCTGGCTCCGTTGCCAGCATGCAGCTCTTGATCTCAGGGTTGTGAGTTTGAGCCCCATGTTGGGTATAGAGATTACTTAAAAATAAAATCTTAAAAAAATAATCATGACAATTAAGGAATAAGGAAGTCAAATAATTTAGTCTGTTACAACAACAACAATAGCAAATCAGTAGCTCAGAGTTGACTGGCACTGCTTAGTGAATCTCTATAGATTAAAATACACATATTCAAATCTGAGAAAAATACTTATGAAATCACCTCTGATTAGAACTTAAGCTAAGCAAAATTGAGTTGCAGAGATTAATTTTTCTTAAATTTAATAAAATAATATCAATGGCAATTTATATAGAACATAAAAGGAAAATAAATTCCTTTTTGACAATGTTCTTCCCAAGGTGAAATTCTGCTTTTCTATCATGTAAAATATTTTACTAGTTTTTTTTTAAATAATTCTGTTCATGGGGCACCTGGGTGGCTCAGTCGGTTAGACATCTGACTCTTGATTTCAGTCCAGGTCATGATCTTACAGTGGCATGATCAAGAGCGCTGGGCTCCAAGCTGAGCATGCAGCCTGCTTAAGGTTCTCACTCTCTCTCTGCCTCTCCCCAACTTGAGTGCGTGCACTCTCTCTCTCCAAATAAAGAAATAAACTTCTTAAAAATGAATGAATGAATGACTGATTTTGTTCATACAGTTTACCTTCTGGCTTTCAGAGTTTGTATAACTCCATTCAGTCTCTTTCCTCTTGCTCCATACTTGATCAAAAGAACATACTGGAGGGGAACCTAGGTGGTTTAATCGGTTAAGCACGACTCTGGATTTGGGTTCAGGTCATGAGTTCAAGCCTCAGGGCGGGCTCTGCACTGGCATCTCAGAGCCTGCTTATAATTCATTTTCATTCTCTCCCTCTCTCTCTCTGCCCCCCACCCCCCACTTATGCTCTCTCTCAAAATAAACTTTAAGAAAAAAAAAACTGGAAATAAAGTTGCTAACTTCTCCTTCACAAATAATAGTCTCTATTCAAATGATGTCTCTAATGCTGCCAATTTATTTACCTATTGTCCTAAAACTAAATTTTAAAGACATAAAGTTAAGAAGAGAATTCGTCACTTCTTCTCCTTTCTGTATGCTCATAGGCAAAATGGTGAGGATACACTATTTTGGGATACTTAGTCCATTGCATAGAAGTAAAACTTATCTGAAGAATGCTTTGATGTTCATTAAACATAATGAATATTCAAAACTATAAAAATCTCCTTACCAAAATCAGCTATCTTTGCATTCATGTGTGCATCAAGCAGGACATTTTCAGGTTTCAAATCTCTATGGACCACCATATGCCTGTGACAGTAATCCACACCAGAAAGGATCTGTTGAAACAGACGCCGACTTTCTTTTTCATCCAGCTACGAAAAGTAGAGAGGCATTTTAAAGGTGTGCTTTTCAGAAGAAATTTTTCTACCTACAACTCTCCAACCTATAAAACCATCAAAACGCATGAAACCTTCCAAATGAAACTCATCCTGAGATACTTTTGAAATGGGGAGATGGGTACAATCAGCACAAAGCCAAAATGCTAAGAGGATCTTGGAACTCAACTTTCTGTTACCACTCTTGTGACTACATTGCTTTCCCCTGTATTTCATGAGCTATTTCAAATAGTTTCAACTTCTCCTTGAAACTAGATATGTTTTCTCCTATACACTGGAAACATTTAATCCTTCATTCCTTTAACAAATATTTATTGAACATCTTTAGTGTGCCAAGCAGTTCTAGGCACTCAAGATACAACAATGAATAAAACAAAGGCTCTTAATCTAGTTGATGAAAATAGACAATAAAGAAATAAAGAGACCATCAAGGAGTATTTTAAGAAAAATAAAGCAGAATAAGGGCACAGAATTATGTTGGGGTGGGTGATACTATTTTAGACTATATGAGGAAGTAACATTCAAGACTGTTAATGAATTAGCAAGCAATCAAGTTATATGTCCTGAAATAAAGACTTTTTAGTTTTAACAAAAGAAAAACCTTAATTCATTTGTTTTATAAAATATAAAAACATGTATCTTTAGTCTGTTTTCTGAAAAAATTATCTTATGCAGAAACTAACATTTTAAAAAATATTCTTTAAGAACTTCCATTTATCCATTTATCCATATTGTCTTGTTTTAGGATTTTTTTTCCCCAAAGCTATAACCATTATTTGGATGAGCCTGTACCCATGAAGTCATATTTAATAAATAGCCTATTAATTCTCTATAATATGCAATTTTCTAACAGAGGTCACAAATTAGCATTCTAAAGCCAGACTTCTACACTTTAAATGGCATGGACAATCTGGGAGAAAAGGTGAACTAGTAATTTCTTTTGAAAGCAAAATTAAAACTAATGAAGTACAATGAGACATCCTTCCTCTAGAGAAAATAACCTGCTAATAATCTAACACATTTATTTCTAGAAGAAATGTAGGTTCACTTTTTTTAACACAACTTTATTTATATTAAATATACTAAATGAAAAAAAGAATGTGTTCTAAATGTGAAATAAAACTTAATTGATTAAACAAAATATAATAGGTAAATTAACTAAACAGACTACAAAAATGAAAATTATACCATATTAACAATAAATACAGTACAAAAGATGAAAAAGGAGAAGTCTCCAAAGGAAAGTTAGAAAAGTTAAAGCATATTTGCAGTTAAGCATGGTAGACTGAATCTTTTGTCTCCACACCTTGAGACATCACTAAAAGGACATTAGCATAAAAAGACGAAAAGAGCAAGAAAAGTGACAACAGTAAAATCAGAAGGAGGCACCAAGCTATAGAGTGGATGAACGATGAAGACTTGACCAAACAGAGAAAGCAGAAACCTTAAGCCTGCAGGGTGGAAACCAATACTAAACTAGCCTGCACACAGAACTCTGGAAAAGCTTAGAAATTAGAAACCTTGGAAATTCGTGAAAGGAGAAATGAGAGGTGGACCGAAAGCAGGACAATTGGTTGAAGTTTTAAATTCACCCCTACGGGGGAATAAGACCCATGATATGCTCTTGAGTAAGACCAAACCAGCTCTGTTCTCAAGGACACCAAGGCAGGGATGAGGCGCCCGAAGGAAAACACAGGGATTAAGTGAAAGTCAACATACTAACTACTGAGACTTGCAGGCCTCTTCCCAATTCAGCTCTCAGAGAACTGCAAGCTAAGCTAATACCCTCAAGGAAATTGGAACATTGCTTCCAGAGCAACCCTCTGATCTAAGGAAAACTATTTGAAATTACTGGTATTTGGTGCATCCTAACAAAATGGACAGATCCCTACCTATTCCACCTATGGGAAGGCTCACCAATCATTAAGTTCCACCTACATGAGCTTGGCATTTAGTACCTCACTCAAATATAAGTGGACAACCAAGAATCACCAGATATCTGAGGAAGGGCCTTTACAAAAGACAGAGACCAATAAAATGAACAGGAAAAAAAAAAAAAAAAAAAGGGAACAGAGAGCACAAAAGGTACAGTAACAATGCAGGGAACAGAGGAAAACTTAAATAATAAATAAATAAGTAAGTAAGTAAGTAAGTAACAACTGTTGACTCTTAGCTACAGAGAACAAACTGATGGTTACCAGAGGTGGGAGGAATGGGTGAAAGTGTGATGGGGATTAAGAGTACACTTATGTTGAGCACTGATTAAGTAAGGTACAGAATTGTTGAATCACTGTATTTTACACCTGAAACAAATATAACACTGCATGTTAACTACATTGGAATTAAAATTAAAACCTTAAAAAAACCCAACTAATTATTATCCTTAGACAGATAAGGTTATTGTATCTGTGGAGCAGAACTGGCTATTTAAAAAAGAAAATTTCAGAGGCGCCTAGATGGCTCAGTCAGTTAAGCGTCCAAGTCTTGATTTCAGCTCAGGTCAATATCTCACTCATCAGGCTCCATGAAACCTGCTTAGGATTCTCTCTTTCCCTCTCTCTCTCTGCCCCTCCCACATGTGCATACCTGCACACTTGCTCTCTCTCTCAAAATAAATAAATAAACTTTAAAAAAATATATAAAGAAAAAAGAAAATTTCAGAAAACAAGATCTTTGAAATAGAAAATATGACAGCTGAAATTTAAAATTTTTTAAATGTTTATTTATTTTTGAGAGAGGGGCAGAAACACAGCGTGAGTGGGGGAGGGGCAGAGAGAGACACAATCAGAAGCAGGCTCCAGGCTCTGAGCTATCAGCACAGAGTCCAATGTGGGGCTCAAACTAACCAGCTACAAGACCATGACCTGAGCCAAAGTCGGACACAACTGACTGAGCCACTCAGGCACCCCAACAGCTGAAATTTTAATATACCACAGAAGAAAAATGACCAAGAAATGACAAATGGAAAAGATAAGAAAACAAGATACCAATCCAACTTGTGCCTGTTTCCATTTTTCCAGGCATAGCATAGCATGGGGGGAGGGGGTACACAGAATAGAGAAGTGGAATACCTGAAAATTGAAATGAACCATGTTAAAAAATGGTAAAATCAAAATTAACTTGGTTAATGAGTTTGATTTTGATGAAAGTAAATAGATATGCTACATAGAACAAATGAGTGAATGATATAAAGAACTTTAGATTGAGAGGGAAAAAAAATGGCTTCTCACTGCTAGACACAGCTCTTCTAGAAAGAGGTTTTAGCCATACCACATAACCTGGGTATGAGAAAAACATGGGCAGGAGGGGCAGTGTTTACTTTTTATGTCTGTAACTTAAGAAACTGTTCAAAATACCTTCTAAAGTTCCTTCCAACTCTAAATTCTTTAAGTCTAATTCCTACCTCCTTCATGGAGCCTGTTCTTACTACTCCAGGTACATCAGATTTCTGAAACCAAAAAATGAATGCAATTTAAATGTGGCTAGGGTTGACTAGCAAGGCCTAGATCTTTAATATGTTTTGTAAGGATTAAATATATACTTCAAGATATATATTACAAGTATTTGTATACCCCAAAAGCATGAGTTGGAGGATCATGAGTTCTGGGATCTCAATCCAATTCTGTCATTAATAAATCATGTGACCTTGAGTAAATCTATAAATCGTGAGTCTCAGCTTCCACTTCCATGTAAGTAGACTAAGGAAATAGTCTTTAAGGTCTTTTCTAACTCTAAATCGTCTATGATTCTAGACAAATATATGACTAAGGAAACTGGTTATTAAGTAGACCTCTTAACAAAATTGCTCTCTGACATCTTGAAGCTAGTAAGGAATAAGGGGAGTTACAAAATATATACAGGATTAAATCAGAACTGCTTACCCTTCCATTTTTACAGATATAATCAAATAGCTCTCCTCCTGAGACATATTCCATCACCATGAAAATATCAGATGGTGTACTGATGACCTGGTACCTGGTGAGAGAAAACATTTATCTACCAATATTAAAACATGTATATTCATCATTCAGTAAATATTTACTAAGTGCCTATAATATAGCAGGCACTGTGCTAGAATCCAGGAAAGCTGCAGGGAACAAAACAAATTCTCTGCCTTCATGGAGTTCATGTTCCAGGAGCCAGGAAACAGACACTAAATAAATAAGCAATATCTCAGGTGGTAGAACTTGCTATGAAGAGAAATAAAACAAACTACGAGGAACCTCTCACAGAGGGCATTTAAGGAAGGACTACTGTCCAATAAAGTAACATTTGAGCAGAACCTGATGGAAGGGAGCAAACCATACCACGATCTAGGAAGAAGGTGAGCCAGCAAGTGCAAAGGCCCCGAGGTACAAGTCTGTCTGGCATGTCTGAGGAATGGTAAGATGGCTAGAGCAGAGTGAGCTGGCAGAAAGAAATAGGATGTGGACTCAAAAAGCTAACTGGAGACCAGAGGACAGAACCTTACAAACCACGATGAGGCCTGACTTCTACTGTAAGGGAGATGCAAAGCTATTAAAGGTTTTAAGCAAAGTAGTCATGTGATCTGATCTCTTAAAAAGGAAACTTTAATTTATGGCAACAACATGAAGAACTGATGGGATGGTAAACGTGGAAGCAATAGTCTACTGCAGGAGTCTGTGACAGAGATGACAGTGGCCCAAACTAGGCTGATGGTAATGAAGGAACTGAGGAACACTCGGATTCTAGATAGATTTTGAAGAAAGAAATGGAATGGATGACAGGAAGTTCAGGATGGTTCCTAAGTCTCTGCCCTAAGGAACTGGATATTCACAGAGGGTGACAGCTGTGGGAAGAGCAGGCTTGGGGGAGGGTAACAGAAAGTTCAGCTCTAGCATCCCCATGGGGATGTGAAGTACGCAGTGAGGGAGGGATCTGGAGTTAGGGGAAGAGGTAACAAAGCAGGAGATGTGTATGGAGAAGTCATCAGCATATGGACAGCACTTAAAACTACAGCACCTCAGCAAATGAGAGGAGAGTGAAACAAATTTTGAGTCAGCTCATTCAGTACAAAAGCTAAGCAGTTGTCACTGACAGCCCGCATGAGAAAACTGAGCAATAAGTAAGCTATATGGAGACCCTACAATTGGCCACTGTAAAACAACCATAATATCATTGCCCTTCTGAAATACTGGAGTCCTAAAATTTTATCGGTCATTATTTGTTTTCTCAGATATAAGCAGTACAGGGGAACACCCTTTCTACTGGCTAAGTGACATCATGTGGAAATTTGGATGTCAAGAGTTTTTACTAGCAAATCATTGTTGGCTCTACAGCAACAGGGACACAGAAAGTTATCTATCAGAAAGGCATGTCCAGAAGACAAGAAAGAATGAGAAAGGTAACAGCTGATAAGCACAAGGGCAAAACATGAACACAGGCTTAGGTGACCAAGAACAGGGTTAGATATAGATAAATACATGAACAGGCAAAAATCTTTAAATCTTGAGGGAAGATTCAAGAAATGTCAGTCATCCTTCTCACTTGTCAGAGTAAGCTGGTTAACAAAAATTATTTTAAAATGATATGACTACATTTAATACAATCAGTTCTTACAGTTTAATTA
Source organism: Lynx rufus (assembly GCF_022079265.1). NCBI lineage: Eukaryota > Metazoa > Chordata > Mammalia > Carnivora > Felidae > Lynx > Lynx rufus. The sequence continues at coordinate 206,695,673 of NW_025814823.1, read as the reverse complement.
TATGAGGATGCCTGAAAAGCTTGAGGTTCTGAATTTCTCTGCGGATTTTTCCTACCACATCAAGGCTTCGAATCTTCTGTCGATTGAGTATCTTCACAGCAACTTTGTGCCCAGTCAATTCATGTTTGCCAACTGTAGGAGAAATAATTTTAACCAGTTAGTGCCAGGCTTGATTAATAACATATTTACATGTATTCTAAGAGTTTGCACTCTCAGAAAATACTGAGCAAATTTAAGTTCCTTTCAATTCTACCTGATTTGCCTCTAAATGTTGTTTACATGTTCAAGAGTGATTAAGTGGGAGAATACATAAGAAACTGGTAACAGTGGTTTCTTCCAAAAAGGAAAACTGGAAAGCTAACACAGAGAGAAAGAAGAGACTTCCTTTTTGCTATATACTTTTTTGCACTTTTAAATTCTGATTTTTTAATTCTTAAGCTATCATACATACAACCTGAACTTTAAAAAAAAACTGAACTTTTTGCTTTTGGTGAACAGTTCTATGAAGTTGAACATATAGTAACTGGTAAAGCCACCATTAGAATCAAATACAGAATAGTTCCACCATCCCCCAAAATGCCCTCATGCCACAGACACACTCCCCCTCTCCATAACCCCTTGAACCATTCAAAGTTCAGTTCATGAGCATGCCATTTCTATTTTTAAGAATAAAATTTAAAAAAAAATTTTAATGTTTTTATTTTTGAGAGAGAGATAAAGTGTGCACAGGGGCGGGGCAGAGAGAGAGAGGGAGACACAGAATTTGAAGCAGGCTCCAGGCTCAAGAGCTGTCCGCACAGAGCCCAACATAGGGCTCAAATTTGTGAACCATGAGATCATGACCTGAGCCAAAGTCAGACGCTTAACCAACTGAGCTACCCAAGTGCCCCAAGAATGAAAAATTTCAGTGATTTTCTTTCAATTCTGAATGCTATGCCCAGATAATCAATGGTAATAATAGGATTTAGTCTCCAAAATTTTAGCTTTTATTTACCCTTTCCCTAGAACCTACTGGAGAATATATATTCTATCAAAATTAGGAAGAAAATGAAGAAAGATAATATCCACTAAAGAAGGGATCAAATATAGGAGAAAAACTAAGAGATCTCCAATATGGTAATGAAGCAAAGTCCTAGGTAACAGATGTGTAGAAGGCCTAGAGGCAACAAATCCAGACAGAAATGTGACAAAGGAGCCAAGATGGGGGGGGGGGGGCAGATAAATTATTTTTTATAGGTTTGAAAGTTTGGAATGCTGTATTGAGAGAGATTTTACAAAAGCATTTGAAGATACAGGAAATTTAGCCTCAGGTTTAAAGAAAACTAAGAAAATGGACAAACCAAGGCTAACTTAATAACTCCAGGAAAAATTAAAAGTAATGTAAGAAAATATAGTCACAGGGCACCTGGGTGGCTCAGTTGAGCATCCGACTCTTGATATCAGCTCAGGTCATGACCTTGGGGTCATAAGCTCAAGCCCCACAATGGACTCCACACCGAGCATGAAAACTGCTTGGGATTCTCTGTCTCCCTCTCTCTCTCTACCAGCCCCCTCTCAAAATAAATGAACATTTAAAAAATATATATAGTCACAGTATTGCCTTGGCATATAGTTTTTACACAGTCACAATTATGAAATGCTAAATGTAGGGTTTTTTAACTATGATATAATTATTAGGAGAATGAGGGTGTAGAGGAAAAGGTGTAAGAGAACTTAAATCCATATCTACTCTAACAGAAACTCAACAACAACAATAAAAATCTGACAACAAGAATTAAGAAATAGTTTGTACACATGCATGGATCAATTTGAAATATGGAGGTTTAAAAAAGAAACAACAACCTAGAGATAAATACAAGAAAAAACAGCTAAGAGTTGAGAGTGTGGGTAAGGAATTGTTTTATAAATACACCTCTTAGCACTATTTGACTTTTTGAAATATACATGTATCAATTTTTTTGTAAATAAGTGGTTTAGGGTTTTAGCTTTTTAGGAAGAAAATGCTGTCTTCTAAAGTAGAACATAGTTTGTAAGACCAAGACCAATAGCTGAGAGCTTTCCCTGGTGATCTTGGTAATTACCAACTGAAAGGCAAAGGTAATGATAAATAAGAAATTCCTTCTTAGTTATTTATGTATGTTATGTGCTGAATTGTGTCTCCCCCCAAAATTCATGTTGGAACCCTCCCTCTCAGAATGTGACGGTACGTGGAAATAGGGCCTGTAAAAAAGTGACTGTTGAAATAGATCAGGTAGGTCTGAATACCCCCTGATTGGTGTATCTTTGTAAGAGTAAATCTGTACACAGAAAGAGAGAGAGCAGGGGTTCACACGGGAAACTCTGGAAGGACATAGGGAAGAGGCAGCCATCTGCAAGCTAAGGAGAAAGCCTCAGAAGGCATCAACCTTTCTGAAACCTTGATCTCCGATGTTTAGCCTCCAGACTGTAAGAAAATAAAACTGCTGTTCAAGCCATTCTGGCTGAGGTATTTTGTTATGGCAGCCCTTAGCAGATAATTATGATACTTTTTATCATTTCCAAGTTGAAAACTCAATATTGATAATTTAAACTTCTTGTGTCTAGGGGTGCCTGGGTGGCAGTCGGTCAAACATCTGACTCTCAATTTCAGCTCAGGTTGTGATCTCAAGATCGTGGGATCGAGCCCCACCTTGGGTTCTGCACTGACAGCATGGAGCCTGCTTGGGATTCTCTCTCTCCCTCTCTCTCTGCCTCTCCCCTGCTCATGCATGCACACATGAGCATGTGTTCTCTCTCTCAAAATAAATAAGTTTTTTAAAAAAAGATTTAAACTTCTTGTGTTTAAAACATTATTTTAAACAAAGACTTTTTCTCATTATTCCAATCTAAATAGGCTTTCCTGCTTGATCTGGGATTTGGGATGGAGTTGAGCCTGCCCACCCTTTAGAAACCCTCAAGGATTATGAACCACTGCATGTTTTCAAGCAGGGGAGCAACAAGATAATTAAATTAGCTTTCTAAAGACAAAACTCACTGCTTGCTCCTCACTTAATAGGTGCTCTTGGTGACTTAACAATAAAATTTTAGAACTAAAGAGAACCTTACAGATCATCTAGTCCAATGGTTTTCAATAATTCAACATTTTCCCCCCACGAGGCCAACCAAGACAATGAGTGATGGGCTTCTCTGCCCCCCATGCTCCCTTCAGCTGAGAAGGTCAGGGGATGGGGTAGTTTCTAATTACTTCGAATTTTTTTAAGCATTTGCTATTTTCCTTAAATGTTTTAATTAATAATATTAAATCCAAGGTAAGTTATACAGGTATTTCACACTTGCAGAAAAAAGCATTAAGACTCCAAGAAAACTGTTTAAGTCACAGTAAGTCTCAATCCTTCTCAAAAATACAATTTATCACCTAAATTCACCTCCTACTTTGTCCAGATTCTTTAACCTGCACAATACCTCTGGAATGTACATCTTCCCAGCAAGTGAACAAATATACAACTGCAACATAGTCTACCCTAACCCAAAGCATTATCACAGAATCAAAAATGCCAGTTTCAAACTACTACAATGTAAATGGAATCTCTAAATTTTCTTATAACCACCATTTGTATAGCTTGACTAATCTCAAAACCACCCACGGCTAAGAAAATATAGAACTTTCCTGAAAGATGGTAGAACAGGAACACACTGGACATACTTCCATCAAAAAGTAATTAAAATACACATGAAATCAGTAACAAAGAAAAACCTATAATCACAGCTGAAATGGGACTGAAAATTGGAAGCACATTCTAATTTCGGATAAGGCTTTCTCCAATCTCCTATGCCAATCAGATGTGATTAAGTGCAGTCAACTTGACTGTTAAACCCTAATTCATGAAGTATCTTAGTTTGTTGAGACCTAGTTTATTGATACCTGAAGTAGTAATCTCATCTGTCTGAATTACCCCCAAAATCTCCAAGCAATGGCTTAGTAGAAACTCTCTCCCATTAACTGCATAGCTGAAAAAAGACTGGGAAATAGCCACAATACTGGATACTACTGGCAGACTCTGAATCAGAAGGAATGTTAAAGCAGAATCCATTTGGGACTGAACTCCCAATTCATCACAAATCAACCAGTCTCCTCTCATAGGATACCCTGCTCAACTTAATCTCAACCCAGATTAACTATGCAACAAGAGTCTTTTTTTTTTTTTTTTTTAAAGAGAGCGTGCACAAAGTAGAGGGGCTGAGGAAGACAGGGAGAGAATCTTAAGCAGACTTCACACTCGGTATGGAACCTGACGCAAGGCTTGATCCCATGTCAGGGATCCCATGACCCTGGGATCATGACCTGAGCCAAAATCAAGAGTAGGTCACTCAACCAACTGAGCCACCCAGGCACCCAAGAAACAATGGGTCTTATCAAAACTCCAGATGTGCATTCTATCATTAAAGAAGGAACTGCAATAGAGACTCAAAGTATTCTTTCAAATTCATTTCATGTACTGAACATCTGCTACATACCAGTTAACATTGCCACAGAAAACAGAACTGACCAAAAGCAACCTGGGTCCCTGGGACCTTCCTGGCCTCTGAAGATGACCAAAATAACTGTAAGGTAGGAAAAACCAAAAAGTTTTTTAAAGTACAAAAGAATAAAGCAAGAAGAACAGACATTAATTAACACATGAACATTTAAAACATGAACCCAAGAATACATGAGTGTTGTAGAAAAAATTAACTATCACAAGGTGATAAGAAATACAGAAGTTACAGAGCATCTGGCTGGCTCAGTCAGTAGAGCATGTGCCTCTTGATCTCAGGGTTGTAAGTTTGAACCCACATTGGGTGTAGAAATTACTCAAACATTTATGTTTAAATTATTTTAAAAGATTTTAATCTTTTAAGGAGTGCCTGGGTGGCTCAGTCAGTTAAGCGTCCTACTCTCCATCTCAGATCAGGTCTTGATCTCAGGGTTTTGAGTTTAAGCCCTGTACTGGGCTCTGCACTGGGCGTTAGGCCCATTTAAAAAAAATAAAAATAAAGGGGCACCTGGGTGGCTCAGTCAGTTAAGCATCTTACTTCAGCTCAGGTCATGATCTCACAGTTTGTAGCTTGGAACTCCACCTTGGGCTCTGTGCTGACAGCTCAGAGCCTGGAGCCTGCTTCAGACTGTGTCTCCCTCTCTCTCTGTTCCTCCACCAAGACATTCTGTCTCTCTATCTCTCAAAAATAAATATTTTTAAAAATTTTTAATAAATAAAATAAAATCTTTTAAACAAAAAAGGAAATATAAAAGGAAGAGCAGAGCAAGATGAATTTTACAACAATTAGAAAGCAGTAAGTTGTAAAAATATGAGAAAATTTTATTGTAAACATACCAAAAATTAGGAAGAAATCAAAATTAGCACTCAAAGGATGGATGCTGATAGACAAAGAACAGGAAATCAAGTGAAATTCAACTCATGAGTAATAGCGAGTAGAGAATAAATACTATTCCACCTATGAATAATAGAAGTCCCTCCCCAGTAAAAGAAGAGTAAGTAAACAGAACGAAATCAATAACCAAACAAAGTACGACTAAAGACGTTGTTCTAATACCTGAGCATTTCATCAAATTAGAGATTACTTAGAAGAAATAGAGGCATATCTTCATTTCTGAAACAACAGAAATCACAGAAGTATGACTGTACAAATAGTATTCAAACAAAAATTGAACAGTAACAGGGAGGAGAAAGGTGTTGTAACAGCCACTGTAGAGATCAAATTCAACCTCTCTGTCTCTCTCTCACACACACACACACAACTAAGTAAATAAGCAGGGTACGTGATCAGTTTGTTTTTTTAAGGGAAAATTAGTGCACTAATTCCTTTTGCATGGCTGGCAAACCAATAGAAACATTTTAGGGGAAGAAAAAGACAGCTGATATACTAGACCGCATTAAGAGTGATTTTGGGGCACCTGGGTGGCTCAGTTGGTTAAGCGTCCGAGTTTGGCTCAGGTCATGATCTCACGGTTTGTGGGTTTGAGCCCTGCGTCAGTTTCTGTGCTGATAACTCAGAACCTGGAGACTGCTTGGGATTCTGGGTCTCCCTTTCTCTCTGCCCCTCCCCCACTCATGCTCTGTCTATCTCAAGAATGAATAAACATTTAAAAAAATTTTTTTAAGAGAAAGAGTGATATATATTTTTTATATAGTTCCTCGGAATGTAACTTAGAATTAAGTACATTTTAACATGTACATAATTATTTTTATTATAGTGTTTTATTTAAGAAAAGACTAAATGACCAATTTTAGAGAACAGTTTAATACATTGTTATTCCAACTCTCTCTCAGAGGAAGACTATAGAAAATGCTCTTATAATCATGAAAAGAGCAAACAAAAACATATGTATTCTACATTGTCTACCTATACCAAAAATATTTCTATGAAAATGATAATGTGCCTGGAAATGCAAGTTGGTGCAGCCACTCTGGAAAACAGTATGGAGGTTCCTCAAAAAATTAAAAATAGAACTACCCTACGACCCAGCAATTACACTACTAGGCATTTATCCAAGGGATACAGGTATGCTGTTTTGAAGGGGCACGTGCACCCCAATGTTTATAGCAGCACTACCAACAATAGCCAAAGTATGGAAAGAGCCCAAATGGCCATCGATGGATGAATGGATAAAGAAGATGTGGTATATACACACAATGGAGGATTACTCGGCAATCAAAAAAATGAAATCTTGCCATTTGCAACTACGTGGATGGAACTGGAGGGTATGATGCTAAGTGAAATTAGTCAGAGAAAGACAAAAATCATATGACTTCACTCATATGAGGACTTTAAGAGACAAAACAGATGGACACAAGGGAAGGGAAACAAAAATAATATGAAAACAGGGAGGGGGACAAAACATAAGAGACTCTTAAATATGAAGAACAAACTGAGGGTTACTGGAGGGGTTGTGGGAGGCGGGGGTGGGCTAAATGGGTAAGGGGCATTAAGGAATCTACTCCTGAAATCACTGTTTCAGTATATGCTAACTAATTTGGATGTACATTTTAAAAAATAAGAAAGAAAATTAAAAAAAAAAGAAAATGATAATGTACCAAAATTAAAAGTTATTCTATAGTGGTTTTTTTTCATATTTTACTTACTGTTTTATATTCTTTACAATTCAAAATCCCAAAGGGAAGAAAAAAAAGAAAAAACGATGGGTGTTAGATTCACATTTTTCAGTAACAGGTTGAATGCCCCATTCTCCTTTCACATAAGAAGGCAGTCTGTGTACAAAGCATAGACTTTGTAGTCACACAGACCTGGGTTCTGTGTATGAAGGTTTTTACTAAATGTTTGACCTGGGAAAGTTAAGTAACTTCAACCTTCTATTCAGTTGTCTGTAAAAATAAGAATACCACATACACAAGGGTGACTATAAGGAATACATGAGGTAGGGTTTGTAAAGCACTTTCCACAGTGTCCAGCACAGTAAATGCTTGATGAATAAATGGTGGCTATTACCATTTAGGGCTATTTATTTTCAATCGCTCCCAGACCTGCCCCCTCTCCCTATCTAATCAGCTCTAAATTTTCTGGTTTAATCCACACACGGCCAATTATCTCAGCTCTTTGATTTGTGCCCCTTATCCACTTAGAGTCAGTAGCATCCCTTTAAGCACATAATAAGTGCTAAATAATTAATAGCTATGATTTCTATCCATCTAGCTCCCATCCTCATAAGCTTCAATTCCACCAACCTGCTCCATCCTTCCCCCTTCCATCAACCATCAATCCTGAGATTTCTAGCTTCCAAAGTTCGACCCTTTCCTGACTTTGGTTAATTTTCAACATATTAGTGCTAGACATATACACTTGGCACCAAGTCCTTGCTGGTGATTTCACCTAATACCTAAAAACTATAGGAACGCTTATTCAGTCATAGAAGAGCGCAGAGTAATTTGACTCAGCTTAAATCACATTTTTGTAAACAAATACTATTTTTAAATATAAATCTAATTGATTTGCAACACATAACAATTTAATTAAGATACACAACTTAGTAATTAATAGGCATGATGACACAGCCACTTTGTGTCCAAACCTACTGACCCTCTAACTCTAACCAACTCTGGAAGACTGATATTATTAGCAACACTTGACAGGTAACTGAGGCACAGGAAGATGAAATAACTTGCCCAAAGGCCTATAGCTGGTGGTTAGTAAAATCAAAACATGACCCAGATCTAGCTCAAAAACTTGTGTTTCCCCAAAACAGTAAGTGAAATGTGATAACTTTTTAATTTTTTTATAAAGCTATTTTTAATTTTTTTTAAATGTTTATGTATTGTTGAGAGACAGACAGACAGAAAGACAGACTGTGAGCTGGGGAGGAACAGAGAGGGAGGGAGACACAGAATATGAAGCAGGCTCCAAGCTCTGAGCTGTGAGCACAGAGCCCGACGTGGGGCTTGAATCCAGGAACCGTCAGATCATGACCTGAGCCGAAGTCAGACACTTAACCAACTGAGCCATCCAGGTACCCCATGATAACTTTTTTAAAAAGATAATCCTTTTTTTAAATTTATTGTTTTATTTATTTTTGAGAGAGAGCGAGCGAGCATGAGCAGGGGAGGGGCAGAGAGAGAGAGGGAGGAAGACACAGAATCCTAAGCAGGCTCCAGGCTCTGAGCTGTCAGCACAGAGCCCGACGCAGGCTGGAATTCACAGACTGCAAGATCATGACCTGAGCTGAAATCGGACGCTTAACCAACTGACCCACCCAAGCACCCCTAAAAAGATAATCCTAAAAGGGCATTACATAGTATAATAATACAGATACAGATATCCTTTTAATAAAGGATAAGTCTAAGAAGTTGAACATATCAGAGGAATCCTTAATTTATAGGCTCACAGTTTTGAAAAGAATAATAGACTGAATTCTCACATGCCAATAAGAGTTATTCTAAAACTTTGTTCATTAAGAAATAGTTGAGTACCACTCAACATGTCTCTGGAGGCAAGGGAAACAAAAGCAAAAATGAACTACTGGGACCTCATTAAAATAAAAAGCTTCTGCACAGCGAAGGAAACAATCAGCAAAACTAAAAGGCAACCAATGGAATGGGAGAAGATATTTGCAAACAACATATCAGATGAAGGGTTAGTATCCAAAATCTATAAAGAACTTATCAAACTCAACACCCAAAAAACAAATAATCCAGTGAAGAAATGGGCAAAAGACATGAACAGACACTTCTATACAGAAGACATCCAGATGGCCAACCAACACAAGAAAAAATGCTCAACATCACTCATCATCAGGGAAACACAAATCAAAACCACAATGAGATACCACCTCACACCAGTCAGAATGGCTAACATTAGCAATTCAGGCAACAACAGATGTTGGCAAGGATGCAGAGAAAGAGGATCTCTTTTGCACTGCTGGTGGGAATGAAAACTGGTGCAACTACTCTGGAAAACAGTATGGAGGTTCCTCAAAAAATTAAAAATAGAACTACCCTACAACCCAGCAATTGCACTACTAGGTATTTATCCAAGGGATACAGATATGCTGTTTCGAAGGGACACATGCACCCCCATGTTTATAGCAGCACTATCAACAAGAGCCAAAGTATGGAAAGAGCCCAAATGTCCATCAATGGATGAATGGATAAAGAAGATGTGGTATATTTGTACAATGGAGTATTACTCGGCAATCAAAAAGAAAGAAATCTTGCCATTTGCAACTATGTGGATGGAACTGGAGGGTATTATGCTAAGGGAAATTAGTCAGTCAGAGAAAGACAAAAATCATATGACTTCACTCATCTGAGAACTTTAAGAGACAAAACAGATGAACGTAAGGGAAGGGAAGCAAAAATAATATAAAAACAGGGAAGGGGACAAAAACATAAGAGACTCATAAATACGGAGAACAAACTAAGGGTTGTGGGAAGGGGGATGGGCTAAATGGGTAAGGGGCATTAAGGAATCTACTCCTGAAATCATTGTTGCACTATATGATAACTAACTTGGAGGTAAATTTAAAAAATAAATTAAAAATTTTAAAAAGAAGAAATAGTTGAGTACCTGCACCTACTATGTGTCTGGCACCGCTCCTGTGATCTTTTTCCTGTACTAGAAAATTAATTCAGTCTACCAAAAACCTGCCTCATCAATTTCAACATTTTAAGACAAGATACCAAGAACACACTTTATTCATTCTAGCAAACCAACTGAAAGTTTCTCAAAAACTGAGACACCTGGGTGGCTCAGTCAGTTAAGCGTCCGACTCTTGATTTTGGCTCAGGTCATGATCTCAGTTTGTAACATCAAGCCCCACGTTGGGCTCTGTGCTGACAGCATGGAGCCTGCTTGGGATTCTTTCTGCCCCTCCCCTGCTCACAAGAGCACACGAACACGTGTGTGCTCACTCACGCACGCACTCTCTCTCTCTCTCTCTCTCTCAAAATAAATAAATATTGTTTTCAAAAAGTTTTAAAAAGTCTCTCAAACATTAAAGTATTATAAGGGAGAAACCAAGATCATAAAACCAAAAGCATATAAAATGGCAAGTGTAGTGGGTTGAATAGTGCCCCTACAGCCCAGAATGTGATCTTATGTGGAAATAGGGTATTTGCAAATGTAATCAGGTGTGGATCTCAAAATGAATCATCCTAGCTTTACAGTGGGTTCTGTATTTAATGAATGTTGTCCTAAATAAGAAGAGAGAACACAGACACACCTACAGGAGGCCACTGGAAGACAAAGGCAGAGACTACAGTTTTGCTACCACAAGCCAAGAAACACCAGGAGCCACCAAAAGCTGGAAAAGGCAAGGAAAAGATTCTCACCAAGAGCCTTCAGAAGGAGTATAACCCTACAAACCCCTTAATTTCGGACTTTAGGCCTCCAGAACCATGAAAGAATAAATTTCTGTTGTTCTAAACCACTCAGTTTGTGGTACTTTGTTACTGCAGCCCTAGGAAACGAATATTTTTTTCTCATATTTGAAATTCACCATTAAAATTAACAAGTTAACAAAAGTAATCTTTTCTGAAAACAGGTTTTCTAATCTGTACTACACATGCCCAGAATTCTTAAATGGGATACACTGTACAAAATGAATGGGAACCAAGCAAATGTTCACCTTGTATGAGCGTCATTTACTCCCCTGTGCCTTCACACAGTGACATCTGTGGGAGTTGGCAGGATAGGACCTCTTACTCCTAGGCTATTTGTTCCAGCTCCATGGTTTTCTGCATTTTGAAGTTGTGTCCTCCCCTTCACAGCCTATCAGGAGTCAACTCTTACAGCCCCCTCTCCAATGTTCTAATTTGGGAATTTGAATTTTCTATAGGCTAGAAAAATCATAAAACTAAAATTATCACAATGAATTTTACGAAGTATGCCCTACAATATACTAGGACAGAAGACACATTTGGGAGAGGATGTATGTTCTCCCTTTTGGGAAAGCACTATGAATATTAACACAATAATGGCTCTGAAGCACCTGGTAGAGAAACCAGTTAAACATTTTTAATCTGTCTTCTTTGGATACAGGCTTTTCCCTCTGAGGTTTTCAAATAATGTCCCAACACTGATGACTCAAATATTTTCTCTTTTAGAGTAGGCAACAGCCCTTCTGAATATTGTCTTTCTTCCTCTTTCTTCCCAGCAAAAGCTTGGTAATTTAAAGCTATGATACGGTAATCTGTTCTTTTCCTTAATTATGGGAACAAATATTTGCCTTGAACCCAATTACCAACAAACTTCAATATTAGAACTTCAGTAGCATAAAACTTTTGAAAATATAGTATATAACAGCTTAGGAAAAAAACACATTATCACATTTGAGCCTCACAACAAACCTATGATACAGGTAATTAGGAGGCTCTGAGCGATTATGTAATTCGATGAAGTAAAGCTATTATATGATCAAGTTGGGATAGGTCTTCTGACTCCGAGTCTTAAGACCTACGTATTCTACCATCTATCTCTGCAGAACTGGGGAAAAGGTTTGGTACGGTATCAAACTCTGAACTGCTTTCTCAAAACTAAGCAAAAGATTCTGCATTGACTAAACTCAGTTGCAGCCAAATTAACTGCTGCTCCACAGTCAGTGAACAGTAATAAGCGGACCCTATTGTTGGCAAAATAGGCATCAAGTCAACCACACCCCCCTCCCAAAGCTCAAAATTTGCTCTTGAGACTGTCACTGCTTTCCAGTAGTGCTAAGATACCGTTTTTGAACAAAATGGAAACGGGTATTTCTGCCATGGAAGGCTTGTAGGCCACTCACAGCACAGGCTCCCAGAATTCACATCTCCCTCACACGAACAGCAGATTCGTCAACGATTAGCTACCAACTCTAAAATTCTAAGAGTCAGAAAATCTCGTATTTTAAAGCAGAAGGGAAATAACTTAATCCTAGAGAGAAGTGAGTTTTAAAAGGTGGAAATGTGAAAGGTAGGTTTTCTTAACAAAACACTTCAAGCATCCCAAACGGCAAACCAGATGTCCGCCATGTGCCACCCACCACCAGTCGGCCAACACAACACTGCAAAAATGCAAATGCAGGGGAAGCTCTGAACGCCTCTTCCTAGATCCCTTGCTCCTCTCCCCCTTCCCAGAGGTAACCACTACCTTGAATGTTTGTCTGCTCCACATACAGGAACACACAACAATATTTTAACAATGTTTTCCCTATGTTTATTTCTACAAATTTTATACATTCTTTTCAAAACGTAATACCTGCACTAGACAATTAAACAGTACAAAAGGATATACAGTGAAATGTCCCCCTGCTACCTAATGTAGCTGTTTTATGTGTATCTAATATAATGTAACTGACCAACTAATGTAACTTTTACGTGTATCTTTAAAGGAACACTCCACACATATGCAAGTAGTTACACTTAAATACCTTTTGGCTCCTGTTTTTTTATACACAAATGGTAGGTATACTATACACATTTGTTTGACTAGCCGTATTTCTCCCCCTAAAAATACACCTTAGAAATTGTTCCCTAAATTATATAAAGTCTCCTGCTTTTGTTTTTAACGTTTGCAGGATGTATCACTGCACAGCTGACCATAATTTAACTACTATCCTATTAGAAAAGTTACTTTCAACCTCTTGTATCTATAAACAATGTATCAATGAATAACTCATTATTTCACACAGGAGTGTGTGTATAAGATAAATTCCTAGAAGTTGAATTGGTGGGTTCACTTTCATAAATACTGTACCAATTTACTCACATTAGGAATGTCTGAGTGTTTTTGCATGACTTTAAAATTTATATGGGGAGCCTGAATGGCTCAGTCGGTAGAGCGTCCAACTTAGGCTCAGGTCATGATCTCACAGTTCGTGGGTTCAAGCCCCAAGTCAGGCTCTGTGCTGACAGCTAGGAGCCTGGAGCCTGCTTCGGATTCTGTGTCTCCCTCTCTCTCTGCCCCTCCTCTGCTCATGCTCTCTCTCTCTCAAAAATAAACAAATACCCCCCAAAAAAGAATTTAAAAAAATTATATAAACAGCATGACTGTACATGTTCTTCTACTTCTTTGTTTTTTGTGGCCTACCCTTATAAACTTGAGATCTACCGATGCTGATACACACACACACACATATATATATATATATATATGTATGTATATATATATATATATATATGTGTGTGTGTGTGTATCAGCATCGGTAGGTATATATATATATATGTATATATAGGTAGGTATATATATATATATATATATATATATATATATATGTATATATATATGTTTTTTGTCCGTAAAGATTTTTTTTTAGTAAGCTCCATACCAATGTAGGGCCTTAAACTCATGACCCCAAGATTAAGAGTTACAGCAGACACACCCTCCTTAAATTTTTAAATAACTTCTACTGTGATTCATTCACAAAGGGAACAGTGGCCTATTTACCTGAAATTGCAGTTTTATGTAGAAAAATACCAACTTAATTAATAGATTATTTGTATAAACAACTCATTTGCTAGAGACCACCTACACCACTAAAAAGACCATCTTCTCTTCTCTTGGAAAACTTAACAGAAAGTGCCATTTTAATTTACCGCAACAATAACATGACTGTGCTCATCTGTGCTTTCTTTTATAATGGTTGTACTGGGGGAAAAGTGAGTGGACTCTGTGCGGGAATGGAGACTAACACCTTGACAACCAGGAAAAAGAAAGAAGAAAAAAAGAGAACTTGGAAATAAAAGAGATAATTCAAGCGTAATCCCAAACCAACCTGAGTTGTCTGTTTAAACCTTTCCCTCAAAACGTTGGCATTAAGTTACCAAAGGACTTTTTTAGACTGTAATAAGAAACAAAATAATCATTGCAAATTCACAGTCCCTCTAAGCATGAAATATCATATCAGGAATTTTTCTGCATATCAGTGTCACATCTTCTATTAGATTCCTTTTCTGTGTTAAATTTACCAAAGTGTATAACTAATTTTAAAAGCTGCATATACTCTGAATTATCTCCATTGAAATATATGGCTAATTGTAGCATTCATAAAAATTCTTGTCAAATTAAGGCTAGTGAAAGTTGCCAACATCGCCACTGTCATAGGTTATTTCTGCCGGCTCCCTTAGCATCTAGGCCCCCTTTTCTTTCTCCTAACAATTAATACCCATTTCTGTGTAAAGTATTTATTCTGTCTCCCAATAAGTACTTCAGAAGAAGATAAGAAGATGCCCCCACCACACACACACACACACACACACACACACACATCTAACAGTGGGCCACGGTCCTCCCAAGAGTAATGCTATCTCCCTTGCGGGTACCTACTTAGGAACACAAGCACCTGGCATCCCCGACCCCAGGGACTGTATGAGCCAATGAGATTCATGAGAGGTAGGCTGAGGTTTCCTTGCTTTGGAGAGAGAACCACAGAAAGAGAGTGGCTCAGTCAGTTAAGCATGTGACTTCAGCTCAGATCATCGTGATCTTATGGTTCGTGAGTTCGAGTCCTGCAACGGGTGAGCTTGAGCCCTGCTTCAGGTGCCCCACTTTGGGTAAAAAAAAAAATCACAAGGCCCACTTCGGATGAGTCCTGCTTCCCTCTCTCTCTTTCTATCTCTCTCTCTCCTCCTTTCTCTGCCCATCACTCATTTATGCCCGCTCTCTCTCTTAAAAAAAAAAAAAGAAAAGAAAAAAGCACTGGCTGAAGATTTTGACTAATATCAACTAATATATTTATGAACAAATTTAACCCTATCTATGAGACATGTGATTCTTTGACTAATACTGGCCTTTCTACACTTGGCCAATATCAGTCAATTTGGAGAGGCTGACTTTGACAGTATTTGGTACTTCAAGACAGGCACAAGTGAGAAAGTGAAGGATAAAGAACAGCACTCACTGGAGGGATTCATGTTACAGCCACATCACAGATCAAATCCAGAACATGAACATTTTCCTCTTGCTTTCCTATCTGCCATGCCAAAAGCCATCTAGCAAATAAGAAAATGAGAACTGACGTTGCACAGTTCTACATTAGAATGATGAGCATCCTAATCCAAGCAGAATCCTGGGAGGAGTGAGGTTATCAAGACTATTTTGGGGCATTAATGACCATGTCTTACAAATACTTGAAAAGGAAAAGCAGTTTGTGATTGCTAACAAGTAAAGAAACAGCATAGCCCAAAATAAATAACTTCAAGGGCACAGAGACATCTTACTGGCCTAATACAGACCCACCCTGATGGCTGTTGTTACCCTATTCTGGCATTTGCTTCTTACTTTCTTACATTGTTGGCCTTGCTGATTCTCATAAGAAGACTTAGGCAGTTGCTTCCCTGTGGGCTATACAGCAATTTTCCAGTTCTATGACTCAGAAAGAGCAAGAGAAGGAAGGGTTCTCCTCTTCCATCCCTAGATAAAATCAGAAAATGTTTATTTTAGCTCCGGTAAAGCAAGGCTCAGTTAGTTAATTCACTGCACAGACTTTCACAACTTTTTTGTTCTTTCAAGTCAAATATTTACCAAGAGCTCAGTATATGCAAGTCACGGGTTATTATCTATCCAAAGCCAATGCATGAATTATATTTATCAGTTCCATGCTTTCTTCCTCTACCTCCCTAATAACAGAGTCAAATATTTTAAAGAAAAAAAAACTTATGTCTCACAAGGTTTGCAATTAAACTTTTTGTGCCACGGACACCTGGGTGGCTCCATCAGTTAAGGGACTCACTCTTGATTCCACCTCAGGTCAGGATGTCAGGTTTGCATGGAGCACGTGGCTCTGTACTGACAGCGTGGAGCCGGCTTGGGATTCTTTCTCTCCCCGTCTCTCTCTCTCTCTCTCTGCCCCTCAAAATAAATAAATACACTTAAAAAGAAAAAAAAAAAAAAACACTTTTTGTGCCAGAATTGGTGGGCTGGAGATCAAGTTTGTTATTTCCAGAATATTGTGTTGAAACACAAGGATAAGAGATTCCACTTTCCTTAAAAAAGTTCAAATGATGTGCACTAAGTTGTTAAAAATATCCTGTGCAAATAAATGGAAACGAACTACATTAATGAGCTAATAAATACTATCTGCAGGCAACGTCTGCACTACCTACCAGGTTTGGCACACAGAGACTGCAAAACTGATAAATCAGAAACACTAAAGGCACGGAGTCTGCATTCAAAACATAAACCATGCATCGCAAATACAGGACCAGTTTACATTCATTAACTGCTTCGAAAAAAATTAGTCATCCTTCCGGACGAGATGGCCCTCTTTTTTGAATTCCGTAAGCTAAGCCCAAAGCAAGCTTAGTTGGGAGGGGGCGGGGGCGGAGGAAGGAGGGGAACGACACACTTCACACTTGAGAATCAGCCGGGGCAGGTAAGTCGAGAACCTCCTAAAGAGGACGGAAATACGGACAATACTGAGGACTCCCGGGGAAGCGATGGGCCGGCCCTGAGCCCGGGGAGCACAGCCCCAGCGAACGGGAGGCCCTCTCGCCCGGGCTCGGCGCCGAGACCCCGGCGCCTGCACCCAGCGCCACACTGCCCCACCTGGGAAAGTTCGCACCTCCGCATCCCCGCCCCTCGCACGGGCGAGCCCCTCCGGCCGCGGCGCCGTCGCCATGGCGACCGGTCCCCTCCCCACCCCCACCCCGCCGGGGAGGGTCGCGCCGCAGTCCCGCAGCGGGGCCGCGGGCTCCGCTCCCGCTGGAGCCCGGACGGGGGCTGCCGAGCCCGGCAGAGGAGGAACGCCGGGGCGGGGGGAGGATGAAGAGGTGAGGAAGGCGGAAGTCGCCCGGATCGCGGGCCGGGGCCCGCCCTTGCCGCGGGGGTCCTCACCCTTCACTTTGCCGAAGGTGCCGACCCCCAGCGTGTCCCCCAGGATGTAGTGGCCGATCTTCACCCGCCCGTCGTGTTTCTGCTTCTCGGCTGTCGCCATCTTTCTCCAGGAACTGAGTCTGCGCATGGCGCCGCGGGAGGGGGCGGAGGGGGCGGGCAGGGCCGCGCCGGGGGCGGGCGGGGCGGGGGGTGGGGACGCGGGAGGGCAGCCGCGCCGCGGGGCCGCCGCCCAGCGCCGCCCGCCGGGTCCCCGCCGCCGGCCGTCGGGCGCAGACGCTCCCCCTGGCGGGGCGGGCGGGGGTCGCTGCGAGGGCCGCCGGGACCCCCTGCCTCGCGCGGCTTCGTTTGGGCCTGGGGCGCCCGCCCACCTGCGCGCGGGCGAGGGCTTCCTGAGCTGCGGGGGCGGGCGGCAGCCCCTCGGCTCCGCGGCGGAGTTTGTGCCGGCAGCGGTCTCCCCCGGTCGTTCCTCCTGGGCAGGGGGACCGATCTCCTCGTGATTCCGAGGGGAGAGTTGGGCACTGAGGAAGCCCGCCCTGGTGAAGCAGTTGCGTGGCTCGTTACTAGCGCAGCGTGAATTGAAACATGGCAGGGGACACCGCCCTGGCACTGCTTTCTAACCTTTTCGTTTTTCCTGTTCGGATGGAATCTAAAAGCCGCTGGGAGTTGTCAGTTGCATCTTTGATGGAGTTTCCCCTTTCTCCACCCACCTCCCCTCGCTCTTTGTTGTTGTTGTTGTTACTTTAAGCCAGTAAGTTGTTACTGGGCACCTCGACAGCTCAAGTAGCGTTGTTGGTCTTTCCTCCTTCTGGATGCTTTTTCTGAAATTTCCTTCCCAAAAGCAAGCTCTGTTGGAAGGGATTAGGTTGCGAATATTGTGAACGTGTGTTTGCTCAGGAATGGGATGTTACAGACATAGGAATTAGTATTTTTCGGGTGTCGGTAAAATGTAGACTCTGAACTGAAAAAAGGCTTACAGTTGCATCAGCCAGATCAGTCGACAAATATGTATTGTACCTGCAACGAGTAAAATTTACTCTATTATCTATACAGACGTGATCGTGCCATATCACAGAGGAAGTAGAGAAAGTATGCTTATTCATATTAAAATTGTTAAGCCAGTTCACTACTCAGTTGTATTCTGCTGACACGGGCAAAATCAAATGTCTAAAAAAAACAAGATATCTCAATTTTGCAGAGTCATAGCATTTGGGCCAGTGTCAGTGGGCAAAGAGTTGAGCTCTTCAAGAAAATAATATAAAAAAGTGAGACTAAAAAATGTTATCCTTTTTCTTCCTAACCAAAGCTACCCGGTTCCTCTGATTTTTATATGCTATTTATGAAATCAAAGTAACATGCATTAAGCACGGCTTTGTTCCAACCGAGGCACCGCAGAAGAAGCAAAAGCTTGAGCTTTTGATCAAATAAACAGAATAGTTAACAACTAGCCTTGGATAAATTTTTATGGACAGTACATATTCTGAAGGACCAGAAACTTAAGAAGAAGTCTTTGACTATGACATATTTGTGGGGTGGGCAGTGGTCACAGTTGTAATTTTTGCTGTCTGGTTTCTTCACCTTTACTTGTTTGCCTTGTGAGTTTCTGCAGCTCAGACATGTTGCATCTTTACAAAGCAGAAATAGCTTGCTGGATTCTCTCAGGGAAAACACACACACACACACACACACACACACACACACACACCCCAAAAAACTTTAATCCCCTACCCTGAAATATCATCTTAAATTATTTTAAATTTGCATCATGTCTAGAATTCAGCCTAGCAAAATTCTGTTATTTCTTTTAACCTAAAAGAAAAAAATCACAAAGTACCTCAGCCCTTTGTGGTTAAGCCACAGAGGATCTTACAAGGGAGCAAACCGAAGCTGAATTTTGCAAACCAATTGTCAATCTCCACAAAACTATGAAAACCCAATTAAAAAAGTAATACAAACTTTTTTTTAACAGAAAAATCAGTTTGTTTCTGCTATAATGTTTTAGATTATAATTTTATTTAATAAATATTCATTAAATGCCACTGTTTACTCAAAAGCATTGTTGGGGAAATAAAACCTAGCATCTTAGATCAAAGAACCGAATAGGAACTTAGAGGTCGCCTTATTTGGTCTCCCATAGTCTCTGTTTAAGCAGCTTTTATTGCTGGGTTGTTGTTTTTGTTTTGTTTTGTTTTGTTTTTCCTTATGTTGAGTTAAACACTGAATTCAGTTAAGTTTCTAAGAAAGTAAATAATAAGTCTCCTTTAATCCTTTGCTTTTTCTCTTCATTCCTTTTAAAAAGTTTTTTGTCACCTTTTCTTCCATCCTCTCTTCCTTTGATTCTCCCATTGATCCATCCACAAACCCTCCTCCTTTCTTCAAGCACTGCCACACGGTGGATAAATAGAAAATGAAAATTCGTGGCCCCTACCCTTGAGCTCATAGTCTAGGGTGACAGTTCTCTATATTTCTCCCACCCAAGACAGATAATATTCACATGCTCAATCAACATTGTCACAGGGTAGAAGTGAAGATAAGGCAAACTGTGGCTCACCCCCAGTTTCCAAACCCATCAGTTATAACTCTGCCCCTATTGTCAGCAGAGTATATTGGAATATAAGTGGACAGGAGTGACTTTACAGGAGCAACCTTGATTCTGCACTAGTTTAAGAGGGAGGGAAAAGTAAATTGTTTTCTGATTTCAGTACTTCAGCTTTTATTAGTACAAACAAGTTGCATACATCTCGGCACTGATGAAGACACACCACAATGACCCAACACCACGGTGGAAAACCGCTGGTATAAGGAAGCTAAGTAATTGTCGACTGTTTCCTTTTTGGTGCTTTGGAGAGTCTAAGGGAGCTGTGCATTCTCTTGGTCTTTTCTTAAGGCCATCACAGTGTTAGTAAACCATACACTGTCAGGTGGATATTACGCTTCTTCAATCTCTTTCTCTAAATATGGTGGCCGGGGGGGCCTGGGTGGCTCAGTCAGTTAAGCGTCGGACTTCGGCTTAGGTCATGATCTCATGGTTCGTGGGTTCAAGCCCCACATCGGGCTATGTGCTGCCGGCCCAGAGCCTGGATCCTGCTTCAGAGTCTATGTCTTCTCTCTCTTGCCCCTCCCCTGCTCACGCTCTCTCTTTCTCTCAAAATAAACAAATAAACAAACATTAAAATTAATTAAAATTAAAAATTAAAAAGTGAATATGATAGCCAGAAATAAAAATTCTAAGACCGCACTTCTATTAATGCAGCTTAATATGTCCTTAGTTTCCTTGTAGTTACGCTGTAACTAATATTCAATAACAACTAGGTATTAGTTTGCTAAACTCTGAGGACTCAAAAAACAAAGGAACACTGTACTGCCT
Source organism: Lynx rufus (assembly GCF_022079265.1). NCBI lineage: Eukaryota > Metazoa > Chordata > Mammalia > Carnivora > Felidae > Lynx > Lynx rufus. The sequence goes on along the minus strand of NW_025814823.1, from coordinate 206,675,014 downwards.
TCAACAAGGCAATGTGATAGGTGCTATAATAAAAACACATATATATTTCTTTTTTAAAAAGGTTTTTTTTGGGGGGTTATTTTGAGAGAGAGCGTGCATGTGCACACGCAAACAGAGGAGGAGCAGAGGGAGAGAGGGAGAAAGAGAATCTTAAGCAGGCCCCACCCTCAATGCAGAGCCTGACGCGAGGCTCTGTCTCTTGGCTGTGAGATGGTGACCTGAGCTGAAATCAAGAGTCAGTCGTTTAACCAACTGAGCCACCCAGGCACCCCAAAGATTTTATTTTTAAGTAATCTCTACACCCAACATAGAGCTTAAACTCACAACCCCAAGATGAAGAGTCGCATGCCCCACCAACTGAACCAGCCAGGTGCCCCTGTATATGGTCCTTTCAAAAGAGTTTCATCAAGGGAAGGCATACATAACCTTTATCTTTGGAGGTTCACAAAGGCTTCAGCCCGAATATAGTTAGGGGAATAGTAAGGGATATTGCACTACACTCAAAGAAGGGTGGCATTGTGTGGGGGAGCATGGGGATCCCAGGTAGGGGGAAAAGCATAAGTAAAATCACAGATGGAAAGAAGCCTTAGGCTTTTGGAGAAGAACAAAGTAGTTACAGGGGATGAAATCGACATGTACAGAAGGACTTACTAGAAGAAACAAAAGAGAAACAGGAGTAAATCCTGAAAGACCTCATTTGCACTTCTCAATTTGGACATTATAATGAGGCACAGAAGATGTGAAGTAGATGCATTTTAGAATTACTTTCTTTACCAAAGAAATTGATGGCTATCTGTACCTTTGGTAGGAGGGTGACCAAGAAGTCAGGTGTAAGGGTCACCCTTTTCCCTCTGTACCCTTCTTAACTTTTTGTTTTTGAACCTTATGCATACATTACAGAGTCGAAAACTTTAACTGTTAGAAAAAAATTGTAAAGTCTGAATTCAGTGTGGAGGATGGATTGGGAAAGAGCAAGACCAAAGTGGTGATAAAACAGGAGAATTGGTGATTATCTGGTGAAGAAGTAATGAGATAGGCACTATTATGAAAAGCGAAAAACTCCAGAAACTCCAGACACACGTAGACATGAAATGAGCAATGTACAGAGAGATTGGTGTGGACAGAGAGCATAAGGAAGGAATCTTAGTTACCTCCTAGGCTTCTGGAGGGATTATTAGGGGACTAGGATGTTATAATTCTATTTGTAACATTAGGGCATCCAAAGACATTCAGGTAAAGATATCCAGGATGATACTGGTAATGTAGGCCTATTACTCCAAAGAAAGGTCAGTCTAGAGATATAGATGGGGTGTCATCACTAAACAATGGCAGATGAAGTAGGGCAATGAGTATGACAGAGATCTCCCCAGTTTGTAGAATTAAGAGATCTAAGGACAGAAGACTTACTAAGATAGAATATGGATAATTACAAGGCTCCAGAAGCAATATAAGCCTATGGGAGAGACAGAAAGAAGAGCAGTCAATTTATATTAGAAGCTCCCAAGAAGTTACAGTGATTAAAATTAGTTTGTGGATAATTATCACGTTTATGTAGGGTAGATGATTCCTAACTCCTAGTTAGAAACTTTTTAGGCAAAAATGTCTCTCTCATGAGAAATTTTAAGCTTCAGTTACTCTTGTAGATATAGGCCCAGAACAGTTTTCTAGGGAAAATCTTTGTACTGTTTGCAAGGACTCATTTGGCCCATCTCTATGTACAGGTGGTTGGTTGATCCTTGTTGGATTACTTACTATTAATGAGAAAACATCAGCCCTGCCCACCTCCAAGTTAATTCTCTTGAGTACCAGGCATGTGGATCTATTCATGATCAGCAGCATAAAGTGCATTCATTCACCAAAAAATGTAACTCCAAACTTTGTTGCCCTATTCTTATCAGTTAAGGGAAACAATATCCTTGGGAATATTAGGGAGAGAGAAAGAGATAATTGGACTGTCCTGTTTTTGGTCACTATTAGACTTGTTTTTACTCAATTTGCTAATACAAGGAGCTGATAAACACTTGGATATCTTGAATGGGCTAATAATTTGGCTCTCCATTCAGACTACTCATTTGGTTCCCCTCAAAACGATATTCTTTAAAAATATATTTGACATTGGGGCACCTAGCTGGCTCAGTCAGAAAAGCGTGCCACTCTTGATCTTGGAATTGTGAGCTCCAGCCCCATGATGGATGTAGAGATTACTTAAAAAAAATAATAAAATCTTAAAAAAAATTTTTTTTTGTTGAACATTCACCTAAGTGGAAGGGTACAAAATAGAAGATTTCTGGAACAATGTCCCAGGGAGCAAAGACACTGCCGTTCCCAGACCCTCACTTCTTAGCCGTCAACAGACCGACCAAGCACACATGCTGCAGGGTGGGGGTCTTCTCCCACCCCAAGTAATTTATCAAAGTAGTTCTTTTTCACCATCCCTTTCCAAGAAGCGCTCAGATAGACAAAAGTTTGAGTGATGTCGTGGCACCCCAGAGATGTGCAGTATCCTTTACAGACTGAGTCCTGTGCAGCTGCCCAGCTTAGATCCCTCTAATCTTGTGCTACCATCCTGTCCTCAGTGCAGATGTAGTGTAAGAATGTAAGGGATGCGATAAGAAGCAGACATACAAAGCCTCTTCACTCCTGCTTGTCCAGATTTACAGCCTGCCTCTAACAAAGATAGTTACTAAAGGTGTGCACTTTAGCGTTCTAACCTCATACCTGGGCTTGTCATATTTGTCATATGTCATAACACATATTTCCCCTGTGTGCCTTATTCTTCGGTTATTTATTCTTTACTTTCAGGGAAATATTACTCTTTAGGCTCCCCAGATGCTTTTTTAGATTTTTTTTTAAGCTATAAAATGTGGTTGATAGAATCTTATTTTTTTTTAATTTATTTATTTAAATTCAGGTTAGGTGACATACAGTGTAGTCTTGGCTTCAGGAGTAGAATCCAGTGATTCACCACTTACAAACAAGACCCAGGGCTCATCCCAACAAGTGCCCTCCTTAATGCCCATCATCCATTTAGCCCCTCCCCCCCCACCCATCTCCCCTCCAGCAGCCCTCAGTTTGTCCTCTGTATTTAAGAGTCTCTTATGGTTTGCCTCCCTCTGCTTTTATCTTATTTTTCCTTCCCTTCCCCTATGTTCATCTGGTATGTTTCTTAAATTCCACATGAGTGAAATCATGTGATACTTGTCTTTCTCTGATTTATTTTGCATAGCATAATACACTCTAGTTCCATCCACATTGTTGCAAATAGCAAGATTTCATTCTTTTTGATTGCCAAGTAATATTCCATTGCATATATATATACCACATCTTCTTTATCCATTCATCCATCGATGGACATTTGAGTTCTTTCCATAGTTTGGCTATTGTTGATAGCACTGCTATAAACATTGGAGTACATGTGCCCCTTTGAGTCAGCACTCCTGTATCCTTTGGATAAATTCCAAATAGTACAATTGCTGGGTCATAGGGTAGTTCTATTTTTAATTTTTTGAAGAACCTCCATACTATTTTCCAGAGTGGCTGCACCAGTTTGCATTCCCACAAACAGTGCAAGAGTGTTTCCTTTTCTCTGCATCCTTACCAACATCTGTTGTTTCCTGAGTTGTTAATTTTAACCATTCTGACAGGTGTGAGATGGTATCTCATTGTCGTTTTTGATTTGTATTTCCCTGATGATGAGTGATGTGGAGCATCTTTTCATGTGTCGGTTAGCCATCTGGATGTCTTCTTTGGAAAAGTATTCATGTCTTCTGCCCATTTCTTCACTAGATAATTTTTTTGGGGGGGCGTTGACTTTGACCAGTTCTTTATAGATTTTGGATACTAACCCTTTATCCAATATGTCATTTGCAAATATCTTCTCCCATTCTGTTGGTTGCCTTTTAGTTTTGTTGATTGTTTCCTTTGGTGTGCAGAAGTTTTTACCTTGATGAGGTCCCAGTAGTTGATTTTTGCTTTTATTTTCCTTGCCTCCAGAGACATGAGTAGTTTTTAAACAAAAATTTTTTTAAGTTTATTTAAGTAATCTCTACACCCAATGTGGGGCTCAAACTCACTACCCTGAAATGAAGAGCTCTACACTCCTCTGACTGAGCCAGTCACGCGCCTCTAGTAGATTTTATTTATTTACTTATATATTTATTTGAGAGAGAGAGTGCACACGCACAGGGACAGGGAGAGGGGCAGAGGGAGAGAAATCTTAAGTAGGCCCATGGCCAGCGTGGAGCCCAATGTAGGGTTTGATCCTATGGCTCTGGGATCATGACCTGAGCCCAAATCAAGAGTCAGATGCTGAACTGACTGAGCCACCCAGGTGCCCTAGTAGACTTTATTTTTTAGAACAGCTTTAACATTACAGAAAATATGTAAAGATAGTACAGAGTTTTCATAAACTCCACAGCGAGTTTCTACTATTACCAACACCTTACATTTGTAACAATTAATGAACCAATGCTGATATGTTATCATTAACTTAAGTCCACAATTTCCTTAATTTTTACCTAATGCTCTTTTTCTGTTCCAAAATCCAGAATACAACATTACATTTAATTATCATGTCCCCTTAGGCTCCTCTTGGCCGTGACAAGTATTTCTGGTTTTCTCAGGTATTCCTGGTTTTGATGACCTTGACATTATTGAGGTGTATTAGTCAGACATTTTGTAGAATGCCTCTTGTGGAATTTGGTGTTTTCCTTATGGCTAGACTGGTGTTATGGGTTTGGGAGGAAGAACAAAGACAATGGTCCATTTTAATCACAGTATATCAAGTGTTCATACTATCCACATGATTTGTTCATCATTGTTGATGTTGACTTTAATTACCTACCAAAGGTTGTGTTTGTCAGGTTTCTCTACTGTAGAGTTACTCTCTTTTCCCTCCTTTCCATACTGTACTCCTTTCTGTATTCTTTGGAAGGAAATCACTAACCACATCCCACATTTAAGGGTTGGAGAGTTATGCTTCCACTCCTTCACAGTATGCTATCTACATAAATTATTTGGAATTCTCCACAGGAGATTTCCCTCTTGTCCCCCATTCATTCATTCATTCATTCACTCATTTATTCAATAATTTATTTATAGCAGTGTAGACTCATGAATATTTGTTTTATAACTGGGTTATAATCCAATACTCCTTCATTTTATTGCTCAAATTGTTCCAGCTTTGGTCAGTGGGTGCTTTTTCAGTTGGCTCCTGTGTCCTTTTGACATACCTCCATCAATGTAGCCTTTATTGCTTTTTTTGTTTACTACTTTCTTACTTTCTGGCACTACAAGATGCTGCAGGCTCATCTTGTATATTTCCTGCCCCAGTGCTAGGATCAGCCATTTCTCCAAGGTGTCCTGATTACCTTTTTTGGAAAGTGGTATTAGAACACAAGATTTGGTGTGTGGTGTGTCATTGCTTCTAGAACCTCTCAGCTGACAGAGCAAGGAAATATATGTGTATATACTAACCAATAAATATACCCATATCTCTAAATAATTCTATATGTAGAACTGCCCCTCTCCATAATAAGCTAAACATGATTTCATACAGCCAACTCTAATTCGTTACTGCATAGGTTATCCTATCTTCTTCCCTTTGCTTACCTATAAATTCCCGCTCCAACAGTGAGAACCTAGCTTCCATTACTTAACATCCATCTACTTAGTTGCTCAGCTGGAGTAGCATATATATTTATGGAAGTATCAGAATTGTTAACCTTACCCCTGTGGATAACAACTGTATCAACTTGAGTCCAGTGCTTGTGTGCAGTTCCTTTTGTCTTTAGTCGTATAGACTCCCTTCATTTCCAAGTCCTAGTCTGGACTCCACCATTTCCTTAGGTAAGCACCTTTTCCCTCCACCCCCTTCAGTGAGGTCATTTCATACACGCATAATACCAGGAGATTATGTTGTCACAATTTGCATTCCTTCCTGGGATGCTCTGGCCTTTGTTTTAATCTCCTATGCACCATGTTGGGGAGGGAGAAATTCCCTCCTTTGGGTTATGGAGATGGCCAAACACACAACACCCAACACAAGACAGATGTGTCAACAGCAGTCTATTGGTCACCACATACCATTCGGCCCACACAGAGGTTGCACTCAGGAACAGAATGAACAACCAGTGGCTTCAGAAGGCAGTCCTTATAGTATCACAAGGGTGGGGTGCCTCCTGGTTCCTATGAGGAATGTGATTAGTTGTTTGAATAATTCTATAAGCTTTCAGGGAACTGAACCCACTAGTCAGGGATTAGCACTAACCATGCCTGGCCTCTTGGTAACGAGGGTTGTTTGGCTACAGAAACTTCTCTGTGGAAGCAGAATGGAGAGGGGAACTTAGAGCTGGGCCATTTGAGGCCCTCTCAATATTACTGGATGTCAAGGCAACATATAATATTGAGACTTAATATTTGGCCTTACACCACAACCTTGCAAGTGACTTTTTAAAATTTGCATACATTAAGGTTCACTTCCAGCTATAGAGTTCTGTGGGTTTGGGTTCAATGCCATGTATCCCAATATTAAGGTATCAGAGTATTTTCACCATACTTGAGGTGCGTGGATAGTTCAATCTGTTAAGTGTCTGACTTTGGCTCAGGTCATGATCCTGCAGTTCATGGAGTTGAACCCTGTGTCGGGCTCTGTGCTGACAGTTCAGAGCCTGGAGCCTGCTTCAGATTCTGTGTCTCCCTCTTTCTCTGCCCCTCCCCTACTCATGCTCTGTCTCTCTCTCTATCAAAAATAAACAAAACAAAACAAGAAAAAGGATATTTTCACCACCCTAAAAATCCCTTGTGCTTCCTGTATTCAACTCTGTCCACTTTTTCCTGTTTCTATCATTTTGCCCTTTTCAGAATGTCGTCTAATCGGAATCATATAGCAAGGGGTCTTTCCAGACTTGGCTTCTTTCACTTAGCAATAACCATATGAGTTTTATTTCTATCTTTTCTGTCACCCTTAAATGCTTTTGAAGTAAGGAAAATATAAAATGGTTAAAAATCTAAGATAGGTCTCCATTCTAAAATATTTTCTTCAGATATTTAAAATATTTTATACTTTTTAAAAGAATCTTACAATGGTACAGCTTTGCTAAAAGTTATGGTGAATGTATCAAGAGGAGATTAGATAGGTAGATAGATGCACGCTGTTATTTAGCTTTGGTGGTTTCCTCAGTAACTAGTAAATTACGAAGGAAAGAAAAGAGTTCAAGACCTGATTTTTTTCCTGTTTTAGTAAGGAATATTATTCCTTATATATGTAATCAGTACATGGTATTACTAATTTAATTCTCATATTCTTTATATATATTATTTTTCTTATATAAAGCACAGATTCAAGTACATTACAAAATGTGTGGAGGGGACACCAGGCACCTGGGTGGTGTCTGGGTGGCTTAGTAGACTTAGCATCCAACTCTTGATTTCGGCTCGAGTCATGATCTCACAGTCCTGAGATCAAGCCCAACATTGGGCTCTGTGCTGGGTGTGGAGCCTGCTTAAGATTCTCTCTCCCTTGGGACACCTGGGGGACTTAATCGGTTGGGCATCCTACATCAGCTCAGGTCATGATCTCACAGTTTGTGAGTTTGAGCCCCCACATTGGGCTTTGTGCTGACAACCCAGAACCCACTTTGAGTTCTATGTCTCCCTCTCTCTCTGCCCCTCCTCCTGCTTACACTCTGTCTCTCTCAAAAATAAATAAACATTAAAAAAAAAAAAAAAACAGATTCTCCCTCTCCCTCTGCCCCTGCACGCGCTCATGCTTTCTCTCTCTCTCAAAAAGGAAAAATGTGTACAACTTTTAATTTCAGAAATTAAGAGGGTTTTATGTGGGAATTTTATTCTGTTTGTGTTAGGCATTTGGTCTAAGTCTAGCATGTTTTATTTTTACTGAAATGGTTCTAGATTACTTGACTCTATGAAATTCTTCCTTGGAGAATCTTCTAGATGTCTTATTTGATTACAGACCTTTAGTAGAAGACTGTTTTGTCTGGAACTAATATTTTGTCATGTTTTTTTCTTGGTTAGATTTCTATATATTATCATAAATTCAACCCAAACTCTCTACCAATTGTCTAAAATATTTTCTCAGGACATTAAAATGCATGAAGTAGGGGCACTGTGTGGCTCACTTGGTTAAGCATCCGACTTTGGCTCAGGTCATGATCTCACAGTTCGTGATTTCGAGCCCCGCATCGGGCTCTGTGCTGACAGCTCAGAGCCTGGAGCCTGCTTCAGATTCTGTGGGTGTTTGTCTCTCTCTCTGCCCCTCTCCCACTCACCCTTTGTCTCTCTGTCTCTCAAAAATAAATATGAAAAATTTTTTTTAAATAATATGCATGAAATGTATGACATGCAGAAAGTATTAATTAATGCTTTGTCATGTTTTTTACTTGCTTAGTTTTCTATTAGTTATCAATTCAGCCCCATTCCAATTGCCTAAAAGCTCTTAAGACATTAAAACATGTGTGATATATATTATCAGTTTGATGTTCTTGAACACAACTCTCCTAGACAGAGCTTTCTTACCTTATTTGCCTTCTACACATGTGTCAGAGTTATCACCCAAGAATCCCCCTTCACCATCTTCCTAGAGAGTCCCTTTACCTTTGTCCTGTGTTGGACTTAAATTGTTTCACGTATACAAAACAGTGGTTTCCTTTTTTTTTTTTCCGCCTGTTTTTGTTTCTGTTTTCCCTGGTTTGTGTGAAATCTATTCCACCAGTATCTTTAAGAAAAAGGCACAGGGAAGTAAATTTTTCTGAGAGCTTATGTATTTGAAAATGCCTTTATTCTACCCTCACACTTGGTAGTTTGATTGGATATAGGGTTTTAACTTCGAGAGTTTCCTTGAGAATTTTGAAGATATTGCTCCATTGTCTTCTGACCTTCCTTCTTTTTATTTTTAAACACGTTTATTCAAGTATGATTGGCATTTAATAAAATTCACCTTTTTGTAGGTGTAGAATTCAATGAGTTTTGAAAAAAATATATATACAGTAACCACCACCACTGTTAAAATATAGAATACCTCCACCACCCCCTAAAATTCCTTCATGCCCTTTTGATTTCTGGCCACATAATTTTGCCTTTCCCAGAATGCCATACAAAGAAAATCATACAATATATAGACTTTTGCATCCAGCTTCTTTCACGTAGCATAACCCTTTTGAGATTTATCGAGGTTGTGTCATGTGTCGGTAGCTTATTGCTACTTATTACTTAATAGTATCCCATTATGTGCATATACCAAAATGTATTTACCTATTCTCCAGTCGTGCTGTGCTGTTTGCGTTGTTTCAGTTCGGAGAGCAGGAATAGCCTGCTATACACATTAGCATACAATACTCAAGAGTCAGATTGCTGGGGTTGCATGGTAGGTATATGTGTAACTTTATAAGAAGCAGCCAGATTGTTTTCCAAAATGGCTATACCATTTTTCAATTCCACCAGCAATGTACAAGCATTTGTTACCACTTGGTATTATCATTTTTTATTTATTTGCTTTTCATTTTAGCCACTCTAGTAGATATGTGGTGCTAGGTCATTGTGGTTTTAATGTGCATCTCCCTGACGACTAATGATGTTGAGCATCTTTTCGTGTGTTTATTTGTCATGCTTTGGTGAACTGTCTGATTCTTTTGCCCATTTTAAAAAATGGGAAATTAATTTTTTTAATTACTCACTTCTTCTAAATACAAGTCATTTGTCATATATGTTTTGCATATATTTCCTTCAAGCTCGTGTCTGGTCTTTTTCTTTATTTTTTAATTATTTCTTTTGGAGAACAGGAATGTTTAGTTTTGATGAAGTCCAATTTACCAGTTTTTTGTTTTGTAGATTGTGCTCTTTATGTCATATCTAAGGAATTTTTGCCTAACCCAAGTTCACAAAGATCTTCTCCTGTTTTTTTTTTTTTTCATAGTATTGGGTAGTTTTAGGTTTTACGTATGATCCATCTTGATTTCATAGTATAAGGTATGGCTTGAGATTCTTTTTATTTAAAAAAAATTTTTGGCATATGGACGTCCAATTGTTCCATGACCATTTGCTGAAAAGACTATTCTTTCTCCATTGAATTACCTTGGCACCTCTTTTAAAAATCAATTTACCATACTGTTTCAGATTCTGTGTCTCCCTCTCTCTCTGACCTTCCCTCATTCATGCTCTGTCTCTCTCTGTCTCAAAATGAATAAACGTTAAAAAAAAAATTTTTTTTTTAAAAGGGGCACCTGGGTGGCTCAGTCAGTTAGGCGTCCGACTTCAGCTCAGGTCATGATCTCGCAGTCCTTGAGTTCAAGCCCCGCGTCGGGCTCTGTGCTGACAGCTCAGAGCCTGGAGCCTGTTTCAGATTCTGTGTCTCCCTCTGTCTCTGACCCTCCCCCGTTCATGCTCTGTCTCTGTCTCAAAAATGAATAAACGTTAAAAAAAAATTTTTTTTAATCAATTTACCATATATGTGTGGGCCTATTTGTGGACTCTGATATGTTCTACTTATTTATGTCTGTTCTTATACGAGTACTACACTACTTTGACTACTGTAGCTTTATAGTGAGGCCTTGTGTGTGTGTGTGTTTAACAATTGCATTACTATTCCATTGTAAGAATGTACTCTAATTTATTTAACTCAACCTCTACTTAGGGGACTTAGGTTTTTAAAGTATATATTATAAATAATGCAATAATAAATGCCCGTGGGCATAGAACTTTGTGCCCTTGTGATAGTGCTTGGGTAGTATACATGTTTAGAACTGGGAATGTTGGATCAGTGTTTCCTCACAGTTCTCCCTAGTAATTGCGTCTGCTTTCAGGTCCAGACCCACCTGGGTTGACCTTAGAGTGGAATGAATTAGACTGTCTTGGCTGTGTTCCAAGGCCCTGCATCTGATCTTAAAGCATGTCTTTCAGCCTACTAGCTCTTTGTTAAAACAAGGATTTCCTACTTTCTTCTTTGGTCAATTCATGGAAGCTATGGAAAGGTGCTTTCTCAAGAACAGAAAGATAAGAATGCTCTTTCAGAGTTAAAGAAAGTGTTTGTTGAGACTTCCAAAGCATTCTACCCTTTGACAGTTATATTTTTGATAAGTTGGCAAACCAATTTTCAAACAATTTTTAATTATCTGGGAGTGGGTTAATCAGTTTGCTGATTAACCATGAAGGCAGATGAAGTGCATGGTGTGGTGGAGAAATTGAGTAAATGGTGAATGTATGACCTTGAGATTGAACCTGAACTCATGTAGTAGATATCTCGGGATCATGCCTTGTCTGCTCCCTCTGCCTTTCAACTGAATCTTCGCCAAGTAGCTGATCCTTAATCAGAAATAATTCCCAAATGGTTAACCTACCCCTACCTAGATAATAAGAGTTGATGGTCATTTTGTTTTAAACATGACTTAGGCTTATCCATGACCATTTTCCTTCCTTCCCCTCTTGGTTCACTGATATATCCCCAATGCCTAGATCAGTGCCTGGCACAAAGACAGTTTTCAGTTTACTTTTGTAGACAGAAGGTTAAAAACAAGTTTGTTGGATATATGGTCATCTTGGTTACTTGGTTAATATGAGTTTCACCTGAGAGATAAGCCATGCTCATTGTTCTGATCAAATCAAATTTCTGAGCCTACAGTGCTATGGAGTCTAATATAGCATAGATCATTGACTGTAGTCGATTCACCTAGATACATGTTGTCTTTATAGGGTTCTTTCTGACTTTCTGCTATTATCAAAGTGATATCCCTTATCCAGGAATGATACCTATATAGTAATAATAATGACCACTAACATTTATCAAACTTTTACCAGGCACTGGGCTGATAACGTATATGTACTATCTCATTTTGTTCTCATAGGAACACTTTGCAACAACAACATTATTAGATAGGCACAACATTTTATTTATTTATTTACTTACTTACTTACTTATTTATTTTTACCAATTTACAGGTAAAAAGCTGGGCTTAATTGACCTAAAAGGTAGTAACTTTTGTATGTTTTGATTTTACCTATAGATTTACATGGTGAATGCAGCACCATTTTTTTTTAATTTATTTTGAGAGAAAGAGAGAGAGCGGGGGAGGGGCAGAGAGAAAGGGAGAGAGAATCCCAAGCAGGCTCTCGCTGTCAGCATGGAGCCCAATGTGGGGTTCAAACTCACAAACCGTGAGATCATGACCTGAGCCAAAATGAAGAGTCGGATGCTTAACTGCTAAGCCACCAGCTGCCCCCAACACTATTTCTGATTCAGACAGCTTCAATGATCACTCAACATCAAAATGCTACACTTGATGTCAAGGTTCATGCTACCCGATAGGGTAACCCCTAGCCACACATAGCAATTGAACGTTTGAAATGTGACATCTGAACTGAGATGTGTTGGAACTATAGAATACAGACTGTATTTTGAAGACTTGGTATGAAAAAAGAATGAAAAATATCTCCAGTTTTATACTAATTACATGGTAAATGATGTTAGACATACTGTTAAAAAATATTAAAATCTCTCTCCCTCTCTCTGCCCCTTCCTTGCTTGCTCGCTCTTTCAAAATAAATGTAAAAAAATATATATAATAAAATTAGTTTCACTTTTTTTACATTAAAAAAAGTTTATTTATGTATTCTGAGAGAGAGAGAGAGAGAGAGAGAGAGAGAGAGAGCGTGGGTGGGGGAGAGACAGAGAAAGAATTCTAAGCAGGCTCCATGCTGAGCATGGACACAAGGCTTGAATCCACGAACTGTGAGATCATGACCTGAGCCTAAATCAAGGGTCAGGTGCTTAACCAATTGAGCCACCCAGGCACCTCTTTTTACATTTTTTTAAAGTAATCTCACACCCAACATGAGGCTCAAACTCATGATTATGAGATCAGGAGTCACATGCTCTATCGACTGAGCCAGGCAGGCACCCTGTTTTCTTACATTTTTAAATGTGGCTGCTAGAAAATTTAAAACTACATACGTGGTTTGCATTTGTGGCTCACATTATGTTTCTAAATTAGACAATGACTGTCTAGCATATTTTACAGACATTTATATTGGCCAAGTCAGCACAAATTTTACTTAGATTAAATCTGACAAAGAACTCTAAGCTGTATTAAAATGATTCTTGGGGTGGGGAGGCACCTGGGTGGCTCAGTCGGTTAAGTGCCCAACTCTTGAATTTGCCTCAGGTCATGATCCCAGGGTCATGGGATCGAGCCTGGCATCGGGGTCCACTGTGGAGCCTGTATCTTAAGATTCTCTCTCTCTCTCTCTTCCTCTGCCCCACCCCCACTCCACCACTTGTGCGCACTAAAATAAAAAAATAAAATAAAATTATTCTTGGGGTGCCTGGCTGGCTCAGTTGGCAGAGTATGTGACTCTTGATCTCGGGGTTGTGAAGTTTGAGCCCCATATTGGGTGTGGAGATTACTTAAAATCTTTAAAAATAAAATGATTCTTGGTAAACTTGGGAAAGAGGCCTACGATTTTTCCAGAGCCAGGCTCCTGCAATGGCCACAGGTGCCTAAATGACCAGAAGCTTCCCTCAGAGCCCCTTCAGGCAGTTTCACAGCAGAAGGCTATTGGGCAGCACGCCTCCCTGTAAATGGCTTCTCCATCAACATCCCACTGGGCTTCCCAGCTAAGTCCCAGCAGCAAGACACTCCAATACCCAATGAGCTATGCTCTACTTTCTCTGACCTCTGAATCTCAATTCCAGGGGTGAGGCCTTTTCCTTTGGTGCCTTATCTCTGCTTCTAGGGGTAGTGCCTGCTCCTTTATTTCTGCTCTTCCTATATTCTGTAGGGTTCTCTTTCATTTTTGTATTCAACTCTTCATTACCTCCATCCCTTATATTATAGGATTCCTGTTCAGATTATTGTGTGGTTTCTGTCTCATTGAACCCTGATATATCAACTATTTTTGCTGGATGTTTGTATTTTACACTCTACATGTTATCTTTGGCATTTATGTGGTAAACTACCATGTTTTGATACAGTAAGTGGCTTCCTTATTTTGCAAATACTAAATGCCTGTCTGTGCTTGCAATTACACAGATTTTAGCATAGTCTAAACTCAAGACATTGAAAAAACCCAGAAGGGAGAATGTGCGTGATGCTGTCTTTAAATCTACCTATAATTGGTCTATTTAGACTTTAAAAGTTCTCTTTAATGAATATGAAATTTATTCAAAAATTTTAAACTGTTCAAAATTTAACTGTTGAGGATTTTACTCTATAATATATTCTGCCACAGGACTTTTTAAGAGGGAGTAGATCAGAAAAGAGCAGATTTGCTCTGATCAAGATCACTGGAAAATGGTTTCTTCTTACCTTTTAAACAAGTTAACCCAATGCTAAAATTATGTATGTGCATGGTATCTTGGATCTATACTTTATCACATATGATTAGTATGATTAGCACAGTGGTTCCACATCCAGGCCATGGATGAGTAAGGGTTCTACTAACGAAGACAAATTTGCTAAAAGCTCACATTGTGCAATGTCTTCACTAAAGGAATGCATTCCAACAACACTCACTGCTGTCAAATTTTTATTAACAAAGAAAATATGTGCCTTTAACAAGTAATCTATGCCCTTTTCTCCTCTCCATAATAAAGGAGTCCTTTCACACCGTCTCAAGTTTCCTGAAACTGTAAAAGCACCGCGCAATGCTGTGCTACCTCACAGGGGATGTTCCCAGAGGTGTCTCTCCCAGGAGCCGTCCCTAATTGGACAGTACTTCTCTCTGAGGCTTTCCGCTTCCTGTGTCCTCGCCTGGGGAACTCTTCTCTGAGGGCTGCTCCTCTGGGACACAGGAGGCATCAACAGTTTCTGCCCTGACTATGCCTTGTCCATTCTGAGGTGGCTGGATCATATGCCACCCCTCCATTCCTCCCATTTGCCCAAGATAATGATGTTCCTGAAATAACACCATTTGCCGCCTGGCACAGTATCATTTGCTTCCTCTTCAGCCACCTCTACTACCTCTATCCTAACTTGGGGAAGCTGGACTTTTCTCTGATACCATTTTACCAGTTGTTTTTTTTTTCAAGACCTTTCCTCTCCAGGACTTACTTTCTCTATAGAACACGTGGGAGTTCATATCATTTTAAACATTTTTAAGGGCAAACCAAATACTTTTTTACATTGCCAGATGTTTATGGTGCAGAGCTATATAAATGTAACACTTTACCAGAATAGGACTTTTCTTGCTTTAGGAAACTACCAAAATTAGACACACATTCTCACCCCCCCCCCAAGAAAATATATCCAAAAACCTGGTCACAGCTTTTAGAATCCTTGGATCGATGATATAAAAGGGGTACAAGGGAGAGACTGGCAAAGAAAAACCTTTGAAGAGTTTTAAGTATTTAATCCAACCTTGGAAACAAGGGTTGCTACCTTCTAGTCCTAAATATGGTGAAGGGAACTTCAAAGGGACCACTCAGAGCTTTGAAATGTGTTTCCTGCAACTGTTTTGGTGGCGTGCCAGGAGAGGCCTGCTGCTGTATCTCCCTGCACTTCAGAATTTGGTCAGGTCAGGGATGTGGGAATGTTTCCTGTGGACCAAATGTGGGCCACTCAGGAAAGAGACAGCATGGAATAGTTTTGGATCCTGCCAATACAGCCCTGAGAGGTAGAGAAAATCCTAGGAGAAAGAAGCTGGATACTATGGGCTAGGAAGAAGTCACAAAAGACTATTCTGAATGGAGATGAGAACTACAGGAGAGGGAAATCAGTAGGAAATCTCCAAGGTAATCCAAGAGCCCAAAGAGTAAAAGTCAGCTTAATCCTCTGCTGGGTCCAGGGAGGAATAAAATTGCTGTTTACAAGTCCCAGAGTTATACAGAAAGCTGAAACCAGAGCAACCATTCCCCCTTTTCCACTGTTGGCATCCAGCCCAAAGGAAGTCAGGCTGGAAGAACTGAGTTAAGGTTAAGTCATCTTTGAGTTTTGGTTTATTACAAAGGATTGGACATTTTACTTATTGAAGTAAAACTGTTTTTACAACTAATCATGGCTGGAAGATATTTTTTATTATCTGTGAGTGCTCTAAAAATACATGGGTCAGACCAAGTCTTCATCCTGGGGCACTGGAGCATATTCCCACTGTATAAAGAAAGGACACAAAAAGTTAGGTTTTTATCTCAATCCACTTACCATGCTTATTCTACAAACCACTTGCATACACAGGAACCATTTTTTCAATGGAATTTTCCTTGACAAACATCCCTCTCTTAGTGTACAAGGACACTTTTGCTTCAGATTCTATTCTTGATTCCTAAGTTTACTGATAGTCTCTACCCTGTGCTTTTCTTATGATTCAAACTACTTTTGTTTTGAGGAAAAAAAAAACTAAATATAATCCATATGTACTGTGAAAAAGAAAGCTTTCTCTGAAATAAAACAATTCTATAATGCATTACTTTTTAACATTTTTAAAAAGAAGTTTAATTAAGTCATATCTGCACCCACAATGGGGCTTGAACTCACAACCCAAAAATAGTTATGTGCCTTACCAACTGAGCCAGCCAGGCACCCTGTTACTTTGCTTTTCTTACATGAATATACAGTATTACAAAATTTCAGCTAATTATAGCCTAAGCTAAATTTTGCAACCAATCCAGAACTCAAAAAAGGCAGAGTATAATCTCTGCCTGAATGACTGTTCTGGTCTTTGCGGGGGTGGCTCCTTTTCATTTAGCTTAGCCACCTTTTTTTTTAAAAAAAAAAAAAAAGAGAGAGAGAGAGAAAGAAGAGAGCACTAGTCAGGAAGGGGCAGAGAGAGAGGGAGACACAGAATCTGAAGCAGGCTCCAGGCTCTGAGCTGTCAGCACAGAGCCCAAAGCAGGGCTCAAACCCACGAGCCGTGAGATCACGACCTGAGCTGGTCCGATACTTAACCGACTGAGCCACCCAGGCACCCCTCTTAACCACCTTTCTAAGAAGGGTTCTCTACCGCCACCCCCATTCTCTTTCACATCTTTGTCTTCACAGCACTTAATCACTACCTGAAATTGCCTACTTGCTAATGGTCAACCTCCAACACACACACACACACACAAGCCTAGTCCACACAATTGAAATCTGTCAGAGCAGGGTCCTTTTGTCATTTTCTACATATCTCCTGGACCTGGAACTACTTCTGGCACACAGAGGTCACTAAACAGGTATTTGATATATGAGAAGGGGCACTATGTCATTAACAGAAATGAAGAAAACCACAGAATTTCCAGTATCTTTCCAAAAGCATCTTTTTAAAACTAAACTCTCCATTCCTCATTGCCCATCTTTGCTGAATCCTTAGAAAACTGGCTTTATTCTCAATACTCTACTGAAATAAAGTTTATGGAAAGTAAACACTAACCCAAATTTTGCCAAATCTGGAAATCTTTATTTTTAAAATCTTCATTCTCAAAAACAAACACCCCCCCCCCCCACCATTTCATTCTACTTGACCTCAGCCAGGTGATTGAATGCCCTGTCAAATAATCCCCTTTCTGACTCAACCCTGTCCTAGTTCATGGGTTCATTATTCTGCAAACACTGGAGTTGACTGTCAACTTCAACCATGTTTTTGTTCCCACTGCACCTCTAACATGGAAGGCGCATAGTAGGAACATTATTACACAGATTGTATGGTGAACAAATGAACTACTCTCTCTAGTATATGGACATTTCCCCACATCTTTCTTTGAGCCTCTCTAAACCGTCTTTTTTTTTTTTTTTGAGTTTGTATCTTTTCAGTTTCAACCATTACTGTCTGAAGGATGGCTACTTAAGTTCCTCAGTCAAGAAATTGCATCCATCATTTCTAAATGGCCACTAGGTCTCACCATCACCTCCCATCTCTGTGGAAATTATCTTCACCATTCTAACCTTTAAAATAGGTTCCCCTCCCCCCTTTTTTTAGTTTATTTTGAGACAGTGAGTGGGGAGAGGCAGAGAGGGAGAAGTCCCAAGCAGGCTCTGCACAGCCCCCATGAGGGGCTCAAACCCACAAACAGCAAGATCATGACCTGAGCTGAAATTACGAGTGGGAATCCCCACTGACTGAGCTGCCTAGGCGGCCTAAAATATGTTCCCTTTCACAACTCTAAGTTCACTACTTCCACTATAGAGCTGCAGTCTAGCCACCTTTTTAAAAAATTTTTTTATTTATTATTGAGAGACAGAGACAGAGTATGAGCATGGGAGGGGCAGAGAGGGAGACACAGAATCTGAAGCAGGCTCCAGGTTCTGAGCTGTCAGCACAGTGCCCGATGCGGGGCTTGAACTCACAAAACTGTGAGATCATGACCTGAGCTGAAGTCGGATGCTTACCCAACTGAGCCACCCAGCCGCCCCTCCAGCCTAGCCTTCTAACTAGAACTGCCACCAGGTTTATTCAATTCCTTCTGAACACTTCTTCATGGTGTCCCACAGGCATTGCAACAAAACCCGAGTTTAGTGTTTCCCCCTCTTGCCTCCATTCTACTCTACTCCCTCAGTGAAATGAACAAATCACCTCTTTGCCATGGCCAGAAAACTGTCATCAAAGATTCCTATCTCCCTGGTAATATTTTTGCATATATGATCTCCTGGAATGTTCACACAGCCTGTTACAGAAGGAAATGGGAGGGGGGCTGGAAGCTCCCTTTGATTTAGATATTCTCATTAGAGACCTCCCTGATACAGCCAGTCCTGCCACTACCTTAGCCCACTCCTCATTTTCACACCATTTCAGAACCTGCTTCCTGATTTTCCAGCTTCAAGACTCATGACCTCCACATCACCCCCTTCCATATTTATCTTGATAATGAAAACTAACGTTAGTGCCACTGGGGGGTCCAAAACCTTCAATGACTTCTCATTACATTAGCACTTTAATTACTACTTGAAACTTTTCTTCATCTGCTCACAGCTTACTTACACCTCTAGATTCTTCCCTCTCTTGACAAACCACACTATCTGTGATTAAAGGACCAAGTAAATAATACATGACACAAGGCACTCAGTATTTCTGGTTCTCATTTCAGCCACACGTTGGTGATACTCATCTGGTCCTGAGTAGCCTCTGCCCAAGAAACACAAATTCCTCAGCAGTTCAGTAAGGTGATTAGGTGGCTCAGGTGTCCCTTTTACTGTCTCAATAGAATTAAGTGGGGCATCTTTTGTCAGACTGGGACCTACTGCCCAAACCTCAACCAATCCTCAGGATATCATCCAATTCATCAGACATGAACTTCTGCAAACTGACTCAACTGAATACACCTGTTTGCACTCTTCAGAATGTGCCAACCCAGCCCCATCTCTTTCCCATTGCTTCTCCCTGGGCTTTAAAATCACTTCTAATTCATCAGAGCGGTTTCATTTGGTCCATGTGCCTTCCATGGTCTGTGGGGAGAATTACCACGGAGCCAGAGTAGTTTTCAAAACTTACTCTGTGCTAAGGGTCACACGCATTGGCAAATGAAGTAAGCTCACCTTATACTCCAACACACAGGCCTTTGTTAATGCATCCCTGCCCACCAGTCCCCACACCCCCTTCCCCTTTGCACCAATGCTTTTCCTGACCTAGTATTCAGTTAATTCCACAGGTCTTCAGGTCAGTGCTCATTTGCCTCAAAGCCTAGTTATTCTATACTGGCCATTACCTATCTTAATGGGTCCCTCCATCATTCAGGAACCAACTAGTAGTAACACTGGAAGATTTCAGAAAGACTTTGCAATCAAGTCAGATTATTTCAGTTCAGTTCTCTCAAGCCAAAGTATAGCTAAGCCTTGAACGATGGAGGGTTAGCATGCAAACGTACCATGCAGTCAAAAATCCACGTGTAAATTCAATTCCCCCCAAACTTAACAATGGACTGGAAGCTTTACTAGTTAACAGTCAACATGCATTTTATATATGTATCATACACCATATTCTTACAGTCAAGCTAGATATAATGTGAAGAAATCATCAGGAAGATGTCTGTAGTGCTATACTGCATTTATTGAGACAGTTCAAACCTGGTTGTTCAAGGACCACCTGTTTTTAGATCAAAAGCAATTTCATAAACTTGAACCTAATTATTCAGTTGTCTACTGTAAAAGCACCTTTGCTTAACTATTTGACTGTGCTCACAAACACATGAAAGTTACCATTAGCCTTCTAGTTTACCAGTGAGCAGAGGCACTGAAGTTAGGAAAATCACACTAACAAATGGCAGCCAAGCTCCAGGAACCATACTCTTAATAGATCCCTAAAGTACAGAGCTCTGTCATTTCAGATCTTGTGTCAGGAAGCCCAATATCGGTTTCTATCAGCAGGGGCTCCTGTACAACTGACTGTAAGCTGTGATCTGAAGTATGAATTAGGAGCTAAAGAGAAAATCAAGAGGGCAAGACTTAGCTAGTATCCTGGCAAAGCATTATAGGGTGCAGTAAAGTAAGGTTAGCGAGGCACTGAAGATCATGAACATCCTCCACAGGTCAAGTTGCAATCAATGAAAGCTGTAAGTTAGACAGTACTTGACCACTCTATTTTATGGTGACTGTTCGAACACTCGTGCTCCACTTAATCTTCTCTGCTGTCACTCCAACTAAGTTGGCCTTGTCACATTTCAAATAACGGACAATAAACCACCAGAGCTGGGAAAGCATGGTAAAAAATTTCAGAGCACTTTAACACAGAAAGATCAATGATCATTTGAGGGTTACAAAAATTCTACTGGGGACCTTATTTATCATTGCCTTTTGTCCACAAATCCACGTTTACATATTTCACTTTCCTTTACTTTCTATTCAATCCACTGCGTTTGCATATGGCTCTACAGACTTTCTCTTAACCCACCCCACTCAAGTGTTTTTTGGACTGCCACCTAGCAAGTAGCTTCAGGTATTCAGTTAGCTGGCCACCTCAAATAACACATAAGCCTGTATACTAGACACCAACCAAGCGTTTTGGAGACTCGATGAGCTAACATCACCTTTCCAAAACTCATTCAACACCCGTCCTTCATGTTCTCACTGGTACTCCAAATCCTATCACATAGGAATAATGACCACTCTCCAATCATTAGACTATAGCAGATAAAGGCTACTAAAAGCAGTTATGCTTTCTCATTTACTCTAACATTTTAAATATCCATGTATGTCACATGAGCTCTGCTGTGCTAACTCATACTTTCTTTCCATTATCTTCCAGTGTTGTCTGCTTGAAGACAACCCAGGTCAAAACTAGTGCCCCAGAACAGTAACTTAACAAGTAACTCTAATATTAAGTTGTCCTATCCCCAATCCTACAGTAATTCACTGATACAAGGCAATTAAAAATACCTTAACACACCACATATTTTTTAAAACCAGAACATTTATTGTGTGACTAATCGTTGAAATCCTTAAGATGAACTGGATGCTGCAACAGCTGCCCTCTTGGGTTTAGGCGTTGTTCCTTCACGGAATCCATGCCTGCGTAATGTTAAAAACAAAACCATTACTTCAGCAACTCCAATATTTACATTTCAACTTTCAGATTGAATACAGATAAATACAGATTTAAATGAGCTTATCTCAGTTGAATGCTGAAATCAGTATCAAATTCATATGTTCAGACATTTATTTTTACAACATCATGGATAAGCTGCAACATTTTATTTACTACTTCTGCATCAAATCACCCATTTTAAGCATATACTTAACTGCAATTGGAAAAAAGGTCAACAATTTATTTGGTTGTACTGATCACTGGGCCAGTACTTCTTTCCAGATTAAGAGCCCTAAGGTTATTTGTGAAAATGTGTCCCTAGGCTATTGGGCAGTATCCTTTAACCAAGGTAAAAAAGGAGCAGGTTTAATGGCGGATATTTTCTAAACTGCTTAACTTTTAATATGCATACACACTAAGGCAATTAAAAATACCTTAGCACACCACATATTTTTTAAAACCAGAACATTTATTGTGTGACTAATCGTTGAAATCCTTAAGATGAACTGGATGCTGCAACAGCTGTAGTTATCCCCCTTTTAAAGACTTCTGATCAGTTCATGCTCTTAAACTGACATTAAACTAGCAGACCACTCAATACTAAGCCCACACTACTATATAATGCTTTTAAGGGCAAAGAAAGGTCATCTCAGCACACGAACACAAACACACGTAAGCGTGTGGTGTTTACAAAGCCTCAAAATTCCTTGTTATCTTTTAAAACTAGAAAATCTGGAATTGAGGGGGCAAAGGCCAGGGATTCTCCAACAAAGAATGATCTTAGTTGAGACCTAAGACACCTTAAAAGATGCCGTTAAAATGCAGTTTCTCTGAAAGTCCAGGTTGGAGCTGAAATTCTGCATTCTAACTCTAAAGCCTGGCTTTGACAAGACAGAAAGGTATCTTTCATTCTATACTAATGCAATAACTATGACAGTTTTCTATAGCAGATTTGCTCAAAGCCACAGAAGTGAAGGCCTGACCCCAGGCCACATTCACCACTACTGTCATGACAAATTTTGGTGAGAAAGATGTAGATTATCCCTGGTATTATTACATTTGAGGGAGTCTAGCTCAAATCACTCTACACGTTTATAGCTTATACTATTGCTCACTGAAAGATTAACAAAATGCAGATTAACTGATCTGAGGTTTACAGTGGCAGCAAAAAAACAAACAAAAAAAACCTTCCAATGAGTCATTCCCACCAACCAGGGTAGTATCCCTAGTTTACAGTAGATAAAGAGGTTCTTGTTTAAGCTCACAGAACCAATTACGATAGAAACACAAAAACTGTACCTGAATCTGCGGTATACAATTTTTAGGTGCCTCATTCGACCGGTCCCAGTGGTATTTCTTCTTTTAGCCTTGGCACTCCAGTTATCTAAAACATAAATTCAGGTCAGGTTCTAACTGGTTTTTCCTACACACGTTGTACGCACTGTCGGTCAATATACTTTAAAAAGTGCCTTGTTTTTTAAATCCACCTCGTCCACATACAGATGCACTTTTACGTTAAGTACCAAGTACTGCCCAAAGCCATGCCCACTTAGGTACAACGCAAACAGACTATTAACATCCCTTCCAACAGCTAATACAGTTGTGTTGAAACATCAATCAACTTACACTTTCTCTTTCGCTTGGCAGGATAGCCACATTTGCCACAGGTCGACTTCTGAAGGTGGTAGGCCTTCGAGCCACAGCGGCGGCACAACGTGTGCGTCTTATTGCGACGCTTTCCAAACGATGACGTCCCCTTCGTCTGCAAAGGGGATGAACGATTCGGAGATCTAATAATTTCTATATGAGTTCCGATGTTTTCAGGATAAGAAAATTAACTCTTTAAGATTTTTAAAGACAATCTACGGCTGAAACTGCAGCGGAAGCTTCTAACTTTTTAAATGCTAAATTAACTACCAGCATTTCACGTTACCTAAAGCATTCTACAAGGGTTGCTGTATTTTGAAATCAGCTACGGTTTTTTTTAAAAGAAAAAACAAGTCGCAAGACGAAATAAGGTGATGGTTTTCCTACGTATTCCGACCCCCAAAATCTAAGAGTTCCTGCCAGGTCTCCCCTTCAATGAATTCCTTTGCTTACAGAGCCAAACACTCCCAAAACATGCTGCTTTTTCCAGTTCTCATCCGATGACAGGGCTGTGGGAGTTCCCCCAAAATCAAAGGGAGCAAGGGACCGAGAGTGGCGCCTGCTCCACGGATGCAGACTGAGTACCCCAGTTACAGTTAGGAGCCATTCTACTGGCCCCGTTGCTGCCCACCCGCTCCCCTTATCAGGAGCCTTGCCGGCCCCCTAAGGATGGCAAGGAGGACAACGCAGAGGATGAGGATGGAAGGCGATTCCATGAACCCTTGGAAAAAACTCACCATCTTGTTTCCGCAACCGAGACCAAAGAGGCCGGAAAAGAAGGCACTTCCGCTATATGGTGGCTCAGAAGCTTCCGCCCAGGAAAGTACTTCCGGCGGGACCGGTGCACCGTTCTCAAACGCCCGTAGCGCAGTGTGGGTGGGTCTAGAGGAGGATCCAGAGCCAGGCGGGGCCAATAAGGGTTTCAGGGCCGGGTGGCGGGAGGGCTCACAGCTTCCTGGTGTCCGAATGGGCGTGACTTCGCTGGACCCGCCTTGGCCGAGAGCAACGTTCACGCCAGACCTGCGTTCTTTGTGCGCCTGCTCCCGCTCTTCCACTTTCTCGGGTTCTCAGGGTTGTGGCCACACCGCAGATTTCAGTGGGGAACCTAGGGGTGCCCGTGCTGACCCTGCGCTACCGGCGTGAGGTGTTGGGTTCGGGATGGGACTGGAATCCCCAGCTGGGAGAAACTAGCGCTTCTGGCTAGACGCTCTTGGCTGAGCCGGTTCTTCCCTAGAGGTCGTCAGCGGTACGGAGAACACGGACCGGCCTCGGAAGAGCTGGGTTCCGAATCTAAAAACAAAGGCGAATCATGTTTTTTTCTAGCTGTAGTAATTAGTGGCAAGTATTTTGATCTAAAATTATATTGTGTCAAGGGAACCTGTAGATGTAGTTTCCTGCACCCTGATGTGAGGAAATCTGATTTGGCCCCTTTAGGTAGGGCCTGGCAGTCTGTACTTAAGCACTTTTATTATTTAAAAAACATTTTTTAAGAGAGCACGTGAGGGTGGGGGAGAGGGGCAGAGGCAGGGAGAGAGAGAATCCCCAGCAGGCTCAGCTCAGGGCCCAACCTGGAGCGTGGTCCTACTACTCTGGGATCATGACCTTAACCGAAATCAGTATTTTGTTGCTCAACAGACTGAGCCATTCAGGCACCACTAATTTGTTTCGTTTTAAGCCTCTTAAGTTTGTAGGAACTTATTAGAACCGTAGTAAGAAACAGCACCTAATGCAGAAAGTTCCTGGAATTGCAGTTTAGTCTGGGCACTTAAATGTTGGCCTCCTCTTTATCCCTTGGCTGCTGACCCCTCATCCCCGATCTGCCACTATCTCGAGGACAGAGACTGCCCTGTGAACATTTTTATTCCCAGTCCCTAGAAAAGAGTCTAGTACTTCTACAGCGACTGTTAACCTGTTCAAATTAAATGTCTGATTTCTAGAGTTCATTTTGTTCTGCTAGCAGTTATTCCATTACCTTTGCTAATATCTCACAAGTGACAGCCACTGAGGTGGCTCTAATGCCGTGGAGACCTACGTAAGCAAACAAATCTAAGCCCGTAAATGCCTCCACGTTGGGAAAGCAAAACATTAAGGAGAGGGTGCCTGGCAGTCAGAGCACGCGACTCTTGGTCTCAGGGTCTTGAGTGGGGCGTAGAGAGGACTTAAATAAACAACGAACCAAACAAAAAACAAACACAAAACCACTAAGGACAACCAATTAAAACTAACTAGGCTTAAAGTTACACCCAATCAAGTCCTTGCCTTTCTTTGCTTCTGCACTTTCTGTTTTCCCAGGCTCTTGAAGTCTGAGACTCCTAACCACTTCTGGTTTGACACTGCCCTATTAGAATTCACTTTTGCTCAAACTCTTCAAAATTTAAATATGCCTCAGTTTATCTTTTAACAGCCCCTTGTGATTACATTGGCCCCACCAGATAACTTCCTTAGCTCAAGATCAGCTGATTAGCAACCTTAATTACATCTGCAACCTTAATTGTCCTTTGCCATGTAACCTAACATATTTATAGGTTGTG
Source organism: Lynx rufus (assembly GCF_022079265.1). Classification (NCBI taxonomy): domain Eukaryota; kingdom Metazoa; phylum Chordata; class Mammalia; order Carnivora; family Felidae; genus Lynx; species Lynx rufus. The sequence goes on along the minus strand of NW_025814823.1, from coordinate 206,649,401 downwards.
TTAATAAGGACATAGACACGGGGGGGGGGGGTGGCATTCTGCCTAGCACAGGTGTCTGAATAAGTGAGATTAGAAAAGGTAGGGCAGGTGGCAACCACTGAGGAACCAAAGCAGTATGACTGGCACTGTGTGAGATTCTTTTTTTACTCTCCCAGTTGTAGACAGGGAAAGTGAAATATTTTTGCTCTTTGATGTAAAGTAGTTGTTTTTGGTGTGCTTGATTCCATGCTATTTCGGTCCTAGTCAGGTTAACCCTTAGCTCTGCAAAGCCGATTCAGAACCTCCAGGTTCCTGTCCAAATGCCATGTTTAGGTCAGGAGTAAATGAACTTCTGAAACATGATATATGCTGCTACCTAGGTATTTGCTCTATGACATGTTGCCTTTCAGCAGAGAATGATGGAGACTGCGTAAACACTGCATCCATGATTCTGGTACAATCCAAGGCTCTTGACCACCAGAACTTGGCACTAGCTCTCCTTTTCCCCCCCACCTATAGTAAATGAAATTACTGCTGACTTTTCTTTCTATTTTTTTAAAAAAAAATGTTTATTTTTGAGAGAGAGAGATTGTGACCAGGGGAGGGGCAGAGAGAAAGGGAGACACAGAATCCCAAGCCCAAGCAGGCTCTGTACTGTCAGCACAGAGACCAACATGGGGCTCAAAGTCATGAACCGTGAGATCATGACCTGAACCGAAATCAAGAGCTGTCGACGCTCAACTGACTGAGCTACCCAGGTACACATTCAACTTTTAAAAAGAGTGTCTTGCTGCGTATAATCTTTTGGGACTTAAAGTTTTCCCTTAATATATGGTTATCTTCTGGGTCACTGAAGGTCATTCTTTTTGAATGGTGTATACTGTTAATGCAACACTAGAGTTTATCCAGTATCCTGTTGATAGTTATTTAAATTGTTTTGTTTTCAGGTTCTTGTGAACTACATACCTATAAATAAAAACCACCCAGGTAGTTTTTTTAGAAAAATCAAAATGAAGTCTGCTAATAAAAACAAAAACTATGAAATATTAAAATAAACAGGAGTGTTTAAAGTAGAAAGTATGAATCCCCCTGTCATCATATCCTCAGAGTTAACCAGTGTTACCATTGGGCTATCTCTCTCCTGACTGTGTTCTTTTAAATCTATATCTGCATATGCATATAATATATGTATGCTATGCACATTTTAATTTTTTAAACAAAAATGGGATCTTAACTTGCTATCTTTCATAATGGTATATCATGGGTATTACTAGCTGTCAATATGTATAACTCACTTCATCCTTTTTACTTATTTATGTATTTATTTTTTGTTAAGTAAACTCTGTCCCCACTGTAGGGATCAGGATCGTGATCCTGGGATCAAGAGTCGCATGCTCTACTAAGCCTGACAGATGCCCTGCTTTCGTCCTTGTAAGCTGTTCTTTTCTGTTTCACTGTTGATGTATCAACATTTATTCCACAAATGCCCACTTTATTTAAATCTTGGTTATTTAAAATTTTTCTGCTATTATAAATAATGCTGTCATGAAGATTCTTACACATGTATCTTTGGGCATTTGTCTGATTATTTCCTTAAGAAATTTTCTAGAAGTGAAATTGCTGAGTTGAAAGGTATAAATTTGTATTATTTTTTACTTTTAAAGTGTTTATATGTTTTGAGAGAGTGTGTGTGTGTGTATGTGTGTGTGTGTGTGTGTGTGTAAGCAGGGGAGGAGCAGAGAGAGGGAGAGAGAGAATCCCAAGCAGGCTCCATGCCCAGCACAGAACCTGATGACATGAGGCTCAGGAACTGAGATCATGATCTCGGCTGAGATCAAAAGTCAGACACTTAACCGACTGAGCCACCCAGGCACCCCTTAATTTGTATTTTTATCTATCAGCATTTATTTATTGCTGCATATTGCAGGATTTCTCTCCAGAAAGAATTAATCAATTCATTCTTATCACGAATAGAGCTCCGAGCAGGGAATACCTAGTCCAAACTAAATTTCAGGAGAGACTTCTCAGAGGAATTGACACTGGGGCTGAGTCAAAATGAGACTGAGTCAAGTGAGCAAAAGAGCAGATAAATAATCTATAGGGAGCCAGGCCTGGCTGGGTTTAGGGCTGGCTCCACCCCCCACCCCCCACTTGTTTGTACTTGCCCTCTCCAATGCTAGATATCTTTGACCTGTTTAATCTTTGCTGAATAGAATTACTCTTTTTCATTTTTTTTAACCTGTATTTATTTACTATTGGAACGGTTTCAAAATCCATTTCCTGGTCTAGAGGACACAGGAACAATGGCTGCCAGGAGTGTTCCTTCAGAGATCATAGAAAAAGAACGAAAAAAGTTACTTGAAATCCTCCAACAGGATCCTGATTCTGTCTTAGATTCGTTAACCTCTCGGGGGCTGATTTCTGAGGAAGAGTATGAGACTCTGGAGAATGTTACAGATCCCCTGAAGAAAAGTCGAAAGCTGTTAATTTTGGTACAGAAAAGGGGAGAGGTGAGCTGTCAGCGTTTTCTCAAGTGTTTACTTAGTACTTTTCCAGAGTCAGCTACTGTTGGTGGCTTACAAAACGGTAAGTTGGATTTCTGTACTTTTTTGGGGGGTAAGAGTAAGAGTGACAAGGCAGATTCCCTGAAAAAAGAACATTATTGTCTTTTGTTTTCATTTGTCTTTCTCCTGGAGATAATTTTCACTAGCATATGAAAAAGGGGAAAAGTGTCCAGGATTTTAAAAGCAGGGAACAATGTATTTTATTGGTTTAGGGGATTGATAAGTTTTTGTTCAAACTGTATCCAAAACTTGCGGTTTTTTAGTGCTAATATAAACTGCTTATTATTCAATAAGTAAATTCATGGATATTTTACAACCCCAAGACCAAATGCTGCATCTTTCACTTAGTATAGCCATTTTGGAAATATCAGAAACATGATTTTGTAGCACACCTATATGGTGGATCAGTAACTTCATTTTTTTTCTGTGATAAGAATACCTGCAGAAGCCTACTCTTCTGAAACAATTCAAATGCTAATTCTTCAATGTTTAAAGATAAGTAGTGGCAGATGAGGGAGTAATTCTTCCAGAATGGATTTTTTAGTGACTCTGTACATTACTACCAGAGACAGATGTAGCTCCTTTTTCTAAAAATCTAAAAAATATTGAAGATTATTTCAAGAGGTATTAGAGAGGTAGAGGTTCAGCCAAAAAGGTTCATGTTAACAGTCTGTAATGTAGGACAAGACCCATGTGCTGAGAGAAATAGATATTATTATTTCTAGAACTTACTATTCCAAATTAGAGCTATTTGCTTCCCAATTAGAAATTATTAGGATCAGATTTCATCAGCAATGGCCCTAGGAAATCTGACTTGGTTTTGGGTCACAGTAAATCCACAAGTCAGCACTATTCATAGGATTCAAATTTTCTGTTTCACTCATGGACTCTTTGAGTTTGCTATGAAGAGCCAAACTTTTGAGCAAGGTAGGAATGTGATCTGATTTTTTTCCAGTGAGAAAAAGAATGACAATTGACTTGTTATTTGTCTGGGAGATGCTAGGTATTCTTATCCTCCAGTTTTGAAATAAAGAAGAGAGATGATGCTTCGAGGTCTTTTTGTTAATTTGAAAAAACAAAATACCCCCCCCCCCAACTTTCTTGTGCTTTTCAGAATTTTTAAAACATAAGAATATAGAACCTCTTCAAGCTATCGGGATAAGCAAGAATTCAGAAGATGTTTTTTCCTCTGGAGAGAAACAGCCCGAGAATCCTGAAATCACAGTGTCCTTCAAAGAGAAAGAACACCTGGATATGGGAATTTCTGAGTGCTTCAGGGACACGAAAACTACTTATAAGGAAGCTGCTTGGTCCTCAAGGGAAAATGAGGAGGAATACAACACACCAAAAGGCATATTGCCACATTTAGTTGAGAACGTTAAATATGAAATTCCAGCAACCATTGAGTATTTACAGGATGGACAGAGATACGAGGAGCCAGATGATTCTTTGTACTTAGGAAAAGAGGAATATTTTGAATCTGTTGGACACTCTGAAGATGGAGAAACCTCTGTGGAAGAAGAGGATTATAATGACTCAGAGCACGGTGTTTATGATGGCGAAGAGGGCGCTGCATATTCAGAGACCACACAGTTCTCTGATGAAGAACAGAGTTATGAGGATTCCGAAACTGGTATGTCATTCGCAGCGGAGGAGGAGAAAAGGATGGAAGGTATGGCCATACTATGTGGTAGTTGGGCCACAACTTATTTTTAGGTTTCCACAACACAATGGGGAGAAGGGGTAAGGAAAGGCACCAGAAAAGCAGCTACTCAGAAACTCCTTATGCCTCTCTAATTTGGAATTTCCTTATGGGTGGGTTTGACAGAGAGGAAGACCTAGGCCCTACAAAATGATGGACAATATAAGCAAAAATAAATACTGACTGTCAGCTTACAGGTTTCTGCAGTCACCTCCATGGTACATATAAGTTGCTAACCACTAACTTTGCTCAAATTAAGCCTCAAATTAAGCCTCTTAAGTCATTTCAGTGCCTTTGTGACCAGTCAGAGGGATATGGAGATTATGGGCCTAACTACTGAAGTGAAAATCAGAGAGGAGCTTATAATAATTGGATAAGATCCCAAAATATTGGTACTTGGCTTGATCCAGTCATAAATTATCATCTTGATAAGGGAAATTATATTGGTATCTTGAATTGGAATATTTCTGAATGAAAATTCAAAATGTTGGAAATGCTTCATTTGGAGAGATATTGTCTATGAAAATAAGTATCACCAACTTCTGAGCAGAGAAGGGAAAGAAACATAGCTATTGTCTCACACTCAGTCCAAATCGTGGGGATCCATCATCCAGTTCTAGGTAGGAGAGGAGTAATGTCCTCCTCATCACACCTTGTATTAGTTTGCTACTGCTGCTGTAACAAAGTGCCACAAAGGAGGTAGCTTAAACAATAAACAACAGAAATGTGGCATCTCAGTTTGGAGGCCAGAAGTCTGAAATCAAGGTTGGTTACTTCTGAAGGCTGTAGAGAAGAATCTGTTCCTAGTTTCTGGCAGTTTGTTGGACATCTTTGGCATTCTTTGGCTTGTAAAAATATCCCTCTCGTCTGCATTCATAGTTGTCTCCCTGGGTGCATTTCTCTAGGTCCCTAGGTCTCTAGGTTCTCTAGGGGTGCATTTCCCCTTTTTATAAAGACATTAGTCATATTGGATCAGGGCTCACCCTAATACTTCATCTTTACTAATTATATCTGCAATGACCCTATTTCCAAATAATATCACGGAGGCATTGGGGGTTAGGAATTCAACATAGGAATTTGAGGGATACATAATTTAACCTACAACACAATTCTTTTTTTTTTTTCTTTTCAAATTTTTATTTGAATTGTAGTAAGTTAACATACAATGTAATATTGGTTTCAGGAGTAGAATTCAGTGATTCATCAGTTACATTCAGCACTCAGTGCTCATTACAACAAGTGCCCTACTAATAATATCCATCTCCCACCTAGCCCATCCCCTGCCCACTTCCCTCCATCAACACTCAATTTGTTCTCTATTGTTAAGAGTCTCTTGTGGTTTGTTTCCCTCTCTCTTTTTTATTTTTTATTTTCTCCCCTCCCATATGTTCATCTGTTTTGTTTCTTAAATTCCACATATGAGTGAAATTATATGGTATTTGTGTTTCTCTGAATGACTTATTTCGTTTAGCATAATACACTCTAGCTCCATCCGTGTCATTGCAAATTACAGTATTTCATTCTTTTTTCTTTAATTAAAATATTTTAGTGTTTATTTCTTTTTGAGAGAGAGACAGAGAGACAGAGCATGAATGGGGGAGGGGCAAAGAGAGAGAGAGGGAGACACAGAATCCAAAGCAGGCTCCAGGCTTTGAGCTGTCAGCACAGAGCACCATGTGGGGCTTAAACTCATGAACCACGAGATCATGACCTGAGTTGAAGTCGGACACTTAACCTACTGAGCCACCCATATACCCCAAGAGTTCATTCTTTTTAATGGCTGAGTAATATTCCATTTATAACACAATTCTTGTTCCACCCTCATACCTTCCCAATCCATAGTCATTTTTAGGCCTCATTTTTTTTAAGTTTATTTATTTATTTTGAGAGAGAGAGAGAGCATGAGCATGAGCATGGGATGGGCAGAGAGAGAGGGAGAGAGAGAATCCCAAGCAGGCTCTGCACTGCTGGCATGGAACCTGACACGGGGCTCTATCTCACAAACTGAGATCAAGACCTGAGCCAAAATCAAAAGTCAGATGCTTAAATGACTGAGCCACCCAGGTGCCCTAGGCCTCATTCTTAATTTTTAAAATTTATTTACATATTTCACTTATTGTATAGGGTTGACTTAATTATTCACTGCATAGTATCATCATTATACTGTGAAAAGCCCCATGTCTTTTTATTCCCTTTTTTCTTTATTCCCCATTCCCCTTATTCTATAGGTAACATTCTAATATTATGATGTGTTTCTTGCATGTTACTGTTTACCTGGTATGATCTTCTTTTCTATGTCAGTTATTTAGTGTAATAATAGAGCTTATCAAAATTCAGTTGCTTAAAACAATAAGTGTGTGTTATTATTCATGTGTCTGTAGTTGGCTGGGCAGTTCCTCTGGTCTTTCCTGAGTTTTCTCATGTGTCTGTGGTCAGCTGGCTATAGACTAGTCTGTCGTCTTCTGACAGTCTAGTCTGGACTTATTCTCGGACTAGATGGGGCATATTCTTATGGAGAGGACCCAGGAGTATGAGAGAAGGCAAGAGGGAGAGAGAGAAAGAGACAGAAGAGAAGGCTTAGATTTAGTACTATCATGCCATCTGAATTAGTTTCCTAGGGCTGAAGAAAGCACTACACAAGGGTAGCTTAGGACAATGGGAGATTTATTGTCTCATAGTTATGGAGGCCAGAGGTCTGAAACCAAGGTGTTAGCAGGGTCAAGGGCTCTCTGCAGGCATTAGGGAAAGAGCTGTTCCAGTACTCTCTAGTTTCTGGTAGCCTCAGTTATTTCCTGGCTTTAAATGCCCATCTTCTCTCTGTGTGTCTTCAATCACTTTCCCTCTGTGCATGTCTCTGTTTTCAAATTTCCCCTTTTTGTAAGGACACCAGTCATACTTCATGGGAGCTCACCCTAATGACCTCATTTTAATTTGACCTCTTTAAAGATTTTGTTTACAAATAAGGCCACATTCTGAGGTACTGGGGACTTCAACACAATTTTTTTTTTGGGGGGGGAGCACAATTCAACCCATAACACCATCACTTTTGCCACATTCTGTTGGCCAGAGTATGTCACACAAAGACAGTTGTGACATACTCAAGAGTTGGGGAAAACAGATTCAAGAGTTGGGGAAAAACAGATACCACTTCTTACAAAGTAATATTGCAGAAATCCAAAATATATCCAGAAAGCCATTAATTGGGGCTATTTTTTGCAATTAATCTAACACCTTTAGTAAAACATGTCAAGGAAAGTTTCAGTAATAATGTAGTTCTGACTTGCAATGTAATTCTAGTAGCTAACCAATCCAGTCTAGTTGGCTGGAGGCATGAGGCTAACTCTTTTTCCTCTGTAATATTTGTTTGTCTATGCAGCTAGGAACTCAAAAAAAAATCCAAATGTATCTGATTCAAAGGAGAAACATCATTATGTTTTTTGTTATGTTAAATTTCATGACAAAAAAAATCACAGTGTCAAATCTAAGTCTCAGGAAGGCTTATGGTGTTGCTTTGTGTGCTCTGCACTGTATAAGGTCAACTTGTGTATAGACTATAGCAATCAGCTCCCTTCCCTTCCAGCTTACAATTGAGTTCATCCAGTGCCAGGAACCCATATATTTACCGTTTCCTGTGCCCTTTCTTCCTGAAGATCTAAGATTTAATGTGATGTTTCCGTTTAGCCTGAAGAATTTTTATTTATTATTACTATTTTTAAATTTCTTTTAGTGTAGGTCCATTAGTGGGAAATTCTCTTATTTTTTGCTTATTGAGAAATGTTTTTATTTTGCCTTCATTCCAGAAGGATATTTTTGCTAGATATTGAATTATAGATTGACAGGTTTTCTGCCTTCAGCACTTTATGGATGCCATTCCTGTCTTTTGGCTTCCATTGTTTCTGATGCTAAGTCTACAGTTATTTTATCATTGTTCCCTGTAAGTGTTATTTTTTTATTTAAAAAAAAATTTTTTTAGCAGTTGACTCTTACATAGTTAGATATGATTTTCTTTGTTTTTATCCCCCTTAGGATTTGCAGAATCTGTAAAAAATTTTTTAACCAAATTTGGAAAATCTTCAGCCATTATTTATCTAAATATATATTTCTGTCCCACTTGTTCCCTCCTCTCTTTCTGACACTTCAAGTACATATATGTTAAAGTTTTTATTACTCTTCCATGGGTTCTAAGGCTTTATACATTGGACTCAAATTCAAGAATTTCCCTTCAGTAGGTGGCAGCTAAAATCATTTCTTTTTGCCTTAGCTGGGGTATTTTCATAAATTTTAAGTTTACAAACATATATTGGGTTCTAGATATTATTGCTTCTTAACTTTTTTTCTTTTTATCCATTTTTGTGCTTGTTGATTGTATCATTGTTGCTCTGTATAATATTTGTTTACTCTGTTGCTTCTGGGTATGGTATCCAGATGAGCTCTGTAGTAGTCAGGAAAGACTAACAAGTCCTTACCTTGTCAGTACTTGGCCTGGGCTGTGTGGGTACCAGTTTTTGTGCTGAAGAAACAGAGGATTGTTGTCCAAAGGCAGAATAGGTGATAGGCAAGAGCAGGACCTAAAAGCTTTCCTGAAACCTAGCCTCTCACTGCCTCCCCTGGGAACCCTTTTTACTAGCCCCAACTCCTCCCTTACCTTCTTAGCCCAACACATATTCCACTTGAAGCAACTTTTAGACTGTCCAAGGATTTCTTAGTTATCTTTGTTAATCCTTGAAATCCATACCTTTCTCTCACTTCTGTTGTTTCTTACCAGGCTAATTTTATAGGGGATCCAAGAAGCTTATGCTCGTTTGCCAGGAGTAAATACTACCAGGAGTAAAAAAAAGTGCTCTCTGACCTTCTTTCTCTAAGCACTATCTCTGTATTCCCAAGAAGTGGTTAGGAGGTATTTTAGGAATTGGGAGATTAAGAGAAAGTAGGTACAGCACATAAATTCTGAGGAAACTTTAATGGACATAAAATCTTTCATTTCTCCAAACTGTAACAAGAGATACATTTAAGAAAGAAATCAGGAGCACCTGGGTGGCTCAGTCAGTTAAGGGTCGAGCTTTGGCTCAGGTCATGATCTTGGGGTTTGTGAGTTTGAGCCAGTGTCAGGCTCTGTGATGACAGCTCAGAGCCTGCAGCCTGGTTCGGATTCTCTGTCTCTCTGTCTCTCTCTCTGCCCTCCCCACTCATCCTCTGTCTCTCTCTCAAAAATAAATAAACGTTAAAAAAAGAAATTAAAAACCAGAAAGAAAGAGAAAGAGAAAGAGAAAGCAAGAAAGCAAGAAAGCAAGAAAGAAAAAGAAACCAGTATCGGGGTGCCTGGGTGGCTCAGTCAGTTAAGCAGCAGACTCTTGATTTCGGCTCATGTCATAATCTCACCGTTCTTGAGTTCAAGCCCTGCATCTGGCTCTGTGCTCACAGCATGGAGCCTACTTTGAATCCTCTGTCTCCCTCTTTCTGCCCCTCCCCTGTACACACTCTCTCTGAAAAATAAACAAACATTAAAAAATATTAAAAAAACAAATCAGTATCATCCTAGAGAATTCCTCATACACGTGTGCATATCATGGAATATTAGCAAGGTTTTTCATCATTGCATACAAACATTAGCCAAAAAATTGGAAAACCTAAATGACCATCAGTAGACAATGGTTAAATAAGTAATGGTCCATCCAAATCATGAAGTACGATGGATTAGCTAAAAATGAATTAAGTCAATCTGTGTATGAACTGACTTAGAAGAATTTGCAAAGAATACCATTAAGTGAAACGAAGTCGAAGAATCATTTGTTTAGGATAATATGATTTATGTAAAAATAAAATAGCATCCACTGAACCAAATGATATATTTCTCTGTGTTCATGCATTACCTATATACTTGCATAGAAAAAGGACGGGAAGCAAATATATGTAACATATTGGCATCTCTTAGAAGGAAAATGGAATTGGCAGACTGGCAAAAAGGAACTTTCACTATATTTGTATCGTTCCATCTTCTTACAATGAAAAAGTCAATTACTCACTTAATTTTAAAAGTCAGTGAAGGTAGCTTAGATTCTGAATGTGACATTCACTGAGTATCTTTTTCCCTACAGAAAGAAAAAAGGTATTTAAAGATGTCCTGTCATGTTTGAACATGGATAGGAGCAGAAAGCTTCTGCCAGATGTTGTTAAACAATTCTCCTTAGATCGAGGATGTATGTGGACACCTGAGACTCCAGGAGACTTAGCCTGGAATTTCCTGATGAAAGTTCAAGCGCTGGATGTCACGGCCAGAGATACAATCCTCAGACACAAGGTTCTGGGTGAGGGTAACAAAGAGGAACTGCTGACTGGAGTAGAGAATTTGGAAATTAGAGACATACAAACCATTAATCCCTTGGATGTTCTTTGTGCATCTATGCTCTGTTCAGACAGCTCGTTGCAACGCGAGGTCATGTCAAATATGTATCAGTGCCGGTTTGCTCTTCCCCTGCTCCTGCCAGATGCAGAAAACAACAAAAGCATCTTAATGCTGGGGGCCATGAAGGGCATTGTGAAGAAGTGGTCAGCACAATCTTCAGGAGGGCCTACAGGGGATACAGAAAAGTGCCTGACTCTCATGAAGATGCCTGTCATCTCTTTTGTGCGCCTAGGATACTGTAGCTTCTCCAAGTCCAGAATCCTCAACACACTGCTTGTCTCTGACCAACTAAAATCACCCAAAATCTTTCTCCATCAGGATTTTACTGGCTCAATGTTTCCCCGGCAGATCTCTGACGGCCTGGTAGAGATAATGTGGCATTTTCCTGATAGCAATGGTCTAATGGAAAATCCTAGTGTTTTCCAAAAGCCTGTTGCTCTGGCCAACCTTCGTGGAGATCTAGAAAGTTTTTGGACACAGTTTGGTTTCTTGGTGGAAGTTTCCTCAGCTGTGTTTTTTTTCACTGACTACCTAGGTGAGAAGGAGTGGGACTTGCTAATGTTTTTAGGAGAAGCTGCCACCGAGAGATTCTACTTTGTCCTCAGTCCCCAGGCCCAGGAGAGTGAAGAGACACAGCTTTTCCAGACGACTCTGAAGTTGAAGCCATCACAGCTACTGTTTTGGAAGGGGGAGGCACCTGGGGAGAGAGGGAAGAATATTGAGGGTCTTCAAGCTGCTCTCCAGGAAGTGATGTCCTCTTCACTCAGATGTGTGTCTGTGGAGGACATGGGCTCCCTGGCCAGGGAGTTGGGAATCCAGGTAGACCAAGACTTTGAGAATGTTCAGGGGATTCAAACTCCCCCTAGTGAAAATTTGTCTGGAACAGCTAAAGATGAGAGACAACAAAGACCCAGTCAGTCAGAAAGCTCATGTGAAAGCCCAGCTGTGATGCCTGGAGAATCTGGGGCTAGCCAGAATCTCCAGAATTTCTACCTCCTCCCAGGATTCGTGCCTCGTCTGGAAAACTGTCCTTTACCAACCAGAATTGGAGGGAACTTTAGCCACGTTTCTTTGAAAGCCCCCTGGGTTACAGGCTCCCACTTTTGGTCAGAGCAGAGGTCTAAGTGGTTCCGTCCCTGGCCCTTTCAGAAAACAAGGGCCTATGGTCGAGGTAAAAGTTTTGGGTTTCGGTACTTCCAGCCCCAGAGATTTTATTCACCTGAAAGATTCACGAAATTTTCAAGAACTGCTTTGGGACATCCTATGACTAAAACAATTGGAGGACTACCAAGACCTGTGTCTCAGCATGTACACGCCTGGTCCAGGAGACCACAGACAACAGGAGCTCTTGAAAGGTCTGGGGTAGTGGTCTCCCAGGTAGGTCACTCCCACTCCCTGGGTCTGCAGCCAGCAGAAGCAGCTGGGAAGCCACAGCTTAAGCAAGGTTACCCCCATAGAACACAGCCACCAAGGGCACCTGGGAAACCTATGAAAACAACATCCCATATTGAAGGTTTTTACCCTCAGGCCTTTCAACCAGCAGGAGCCACAAAAAAACCTTTAAGGCCTGCCTCTCATCAAGGAGCCAAACTGAAGACACAGGTTGGGCCTTTAAATCCAGCCTTCCAAAGGTCCAGTAGCAAATGTTTACCCAGCTCTCAGTTCAAACCCAGTCAGCCCAAGCCATCCCAGGTCAAACACTCTCAACCTGTGCCCTCTCAACCCAAACCCACTCAAACAAAACCCACTGAGTGCCACCCCTCCCACGCTAAACCTTGTCCACCCAAACCCACTCAGCCCAAACCATGCCCATCCCAGTCCTCCCAGTGTAAACCTTCTCAGCCCAGGGCCACTCAACCCAAGTCATCTAAGACTAGTCCTGCACAGGCTAAGGCATACCATGCAAGAGCAGGGCCCAAGAAGGCTGGGAAACATTAAAGTGCTTACTCTAGAGACCTATGAAACATATCCTTAACCCAGACCATTGCTATCATGTGGTAACCTAAAGAAGAGTGGTAGTCATGGTAAGAGACCACTATTATTAGCATGACACAGAAAAAGAAAAGATATACACAACCTAAACGGTATCATTAAAACATTTGTAAGAATGATTTTTTCCAACAGGAAAAATATGAAACAATTAAGAGTAGAATCGAGGAGTAAATAAATGAACTAAATCCAACCTTGAGTATTAGGTGATATATAACCTGAATCCGAGGAATGGGGCTGTTGAGACCACCCCATAAAATAAGGCTCAGGCTGCCTGATTGTTGCAACAAAAATTGCTCTAAATGCTGGCTGCTCCAGAGGTGTCTTGGTCAAAAGTTTGTGGTCAATATCAGCCACTAAGCAGATAACCTTGTTTGTTTGGGGGATGTTTAAATCAACTTACTTGTGATAATAGTTCCAATTTGCTTGGATAATATAACTCTCTCATTTGACCCTTACATATAGAAATAATGAACTAACAACCAATGATATAAATTATTTTGCATTAACTTGGGTATGATTTGACTATGTTTTATACTTAAAATGTTTGTAATAGTTAAGATAATTTGGCTTATTAGAGGATCTTATACATTGTCCTCAAGATTCCAACTTAAAATGTATACTTGAGTTTTTAGAGTTGTGACTTTTTAAGTTGAAAAGATTAAGATAGGTTTACAAAGCTTGTAAAAAGCATTGCAATGTTTAACAGAACTTAAGATTTACAAAATTTACAATTTTAATTCATTGGATTCATTATTATCCTAAACATACAGGTAAATTCTGCTAATTAGAAGGATAAGTAAAAGGAATGTATTAAATTTAGAATATTTAGGGGCGCCTGGGTGGCGCAGTCGGTTAAGCGTCCGACTTCAGCCAGGTCACGATCTCGCGGTCTGTGAGTTCGAGCCCCGCGTCAGGCTCTGGGCTGATGGCTCGGAGCCTGGAGCCTGTTTCCGATTCTGTGTCTCCCTCTCTCTCTGCCCCTCCCCTGTTCATGCTCTGTCTCTCTCTGTCCCAAAAATAAATAAAAAAAAAGTTGAAAAAAAAATTAAAAAAAAAATTTAGAATATTTAAGCAAAGTTTAATTGTAAATGACATCAAATATTATTAAAAGGTCACTTTAAAGATTCATGTTAAAATTCACTAGATGTAGAAATAAAATAATAAGATTTGTAAATTGGATTAAGACCTCTGGTTTTTGGATTTTGATTTTTAAAAAATTAATACTAATTTTTAAGTACTAAAATAACCCTGCTTGTCTTTCCTGGGTTTTTTTTTTTTTTTTTCTTTTTTGCCTTCAAGGACACCAAGGGAAAAAAATCATATTGATGCATAGTTAAGAAATGATCTTTAAAAAGGAATAACTAATCTCTGAGAACATTCTCATACTATAATAGGTATCCTTCATTTGTGCCTGTTTTAAGCAATTAATATTGAGTATTTAGAGGGTGCTAAATCTCTAAAGGTTATTGAAAGGATGAGGAAAGAAGGGACTATGCATGTAGATTTTTCTATTTGTCTTTTCAAGAGAAAAAGCATAACTATCATGACTACAAAATCTTTGATGTTAAAGTGGAGCTTCTCAATGAAAATAATCTTTTTGTTGTTTAAACTTTTGAAATGAGCAATATTAGTGATGTTTTAAAAATGTTTTTCTGAACATTTCTTCAAGATTAGTTATTGGAGGAGAGAACTTGTTGGGCTCTTTGTCACCAACAGATTCTGTGTCAGTTTGGGTCATGACCATACATATGTGGTTCATTCAAATCGGACACCTTTCGGAGAGTTTAATAATGGGACTATTTATAAAGGGCTGGACAAGAGGTATAAACAGTTTAAAAGAGAGGGCAGCACACTGGATGTGAGTGTGAGGCACATTGTCACCCCACGATCTGAAGGGAGAGAGGGGGTCAGTGCTTTCTCCAGTCAGAAGAGCTGTGTAGGAAGGGTCTTGGGTCTGGCTGGTTGAGGGGGACAGCAGGCTACAGTGACCCACAGGGAGTGATTCCAGGGAATAAATATTTACTCCACACCCGATCTGATGGTGCATCCCCTTGGCCAAAGCCAACCAGAAACCAGGAAACAAGGAACCCGCTTAGCCAGTTCATGTTGATCAGTTCTTAGGGTTCAGAGCAAGGTGGAGAGTGAACCTGGAGGGGCAAACAGATGGCACTTAACAGATTTCTCCCTTTCCATTTCATTCTTCCTTCCTTTTCTCTTTTCTCCCTTCTTCCTTCTCTTGCACTTATTTATTGAGCATATATTATGTGTAAGGCATTGGAGCAGGAACTGAGGAGACGTGGAAAGAGAATGAGAAATCCTACTATAGTTGTGAGACCCTATAAGTCTGTTTCCTCTTTATTATAAAACTATAAGCTCATTGGGGTGCCTGGGTGGCTCAGTCAGTTGAGCGTCCGACTCCTGATTTCAGCTCAAGTCATGATCCCAGGGTTGTGGGATCGAGCCCTTCATCGGACTCTGTGCTGAGCATGGAACCTACTTAAGATTATCTTCCTCTTGGGAAATACATATCAAAACCACAATGAGATACCACCTCTCACCTGTCAGAATGGCTAAAATTAACCACTCGAGAAACTACAGATGTTGGTGAGGACGCAGAAAAGTGGAACTCTTTTGCACTGTTGGTGGGAATGCAAACTGGTGCAGCCACTCTGGAAAACAGTATGGAGTTTCTTCACAAAATTAAAAATAGAGCTACCCTACGAGCCAGCAATTGCACTACTAGGCATTTATCCAAGGGATACAAAAATGCTGATTCAAAGAGGCATATGCCCCCCCCCCAATGTTTATAGCAGCACTATCAACAATAGCCAAATTATGGAAAGAGCCCAAATGCCCATCGACTGACAAATGGATAAAGAAGATGTAGTATATATACACAATGGAATATTACTCGGAGATCAAAAAGAATGAAATCTTGCCATTTGCAACAACGTGGATGGAAATGGAGGGTATTATGCTAAGTGAAATAAGTCAGAGAAAGATACCATATGATTTCACTCATGAGGACTTTAAGAAACAAAACAGATGGACATAGGGGAAGGAAAGGAAAATAAGATAAAAACAGAGCGGGAGGCAAACCATAAGAGACTGTTAAATACAGAGAACAAACTGAGGGTTGCTGGAGGGGAGGTGGGTGGGGGGATGGGCTAAAGGGTGATGGGCACTTGGGAGCACACTTGTGATGAGCACTGGACATTATATGTAAGTGACGAATCACTAAATTCTACTCCTGAAACCATTATTACACTATATGTTAACTAACTTGGATTTAAATAAAAATAAAAAAAAAGATTCTCTCTCCCTCTGCCCCTCTCCCCCTCTCACTCTTGTGCTCTGTCTCTAAAATAAATAAAATGAAAAAAAACCCACAAAAAACCTATAAGCTAATTATATATAGTTTTGAAAATGCAAAAATAGACAAAGGAATATTAAAAATAGTCTGCAGTCTCTTAACTCAGAGGGTAATGTAGCCCTCTGACTCACTAATAAGATTTTCATAAATTTTTTCTATTTGTGTATATTTATAGACAGCACTCAGTTACATATTCAAGTCTATGCTATGGTTGAATGTGGCAAAATCAAATAAGGGAATAGTCTAGTTTGTTTTGGGACAGGCAGTATAAGTATAGTCTGTTTTGGGACAGGCAGTATAAATAGTATAAAATATTGGTTTTCCAGACTTAAGAAAGTCTGAATTCAGGACATGAAATATAGTTAAAGGGCATCTTTGTATAATGCATAAGTTCAAGTGTTATAAGTCAAATGTGCAAAAATTCAGAACCACTTGTTTATATGTGCGTCATTTACTAAATTGAGAGCATTCAATTTGTACTTGGCTTTTTTTGTTGTTGCTATTAGCAGATTGAAGAGTCTACCCAATGACGCCTCTTTCAACACCTGAAAATCCTTTCTTAAACACCTTAAGTCAATTTACATTTTTTACAAGAAAACCAATAAAGATTACCTTTTTTAAAAAACATTGAAAAAGTGTGTTCTTTGTTGAGATGCTGGAAAGGAGTATATTCCAATGTCATACAAAGTCTGGCCATAGGGACAAAGCTGCCTCATAAATCACACTAGCCTCATAAATCTGTGTTTTACCTACATGCATGGTGACCTTCTGCATTTCTTTATGTCTTAGAATTTTTTATAGTCTCCTTCTTGCTAAGGTATAGCTCCCTTTCTGATGTTTGCTATATAGGGTCCATGTAAGCAAAGTGTCTGTTGGGGAAGATAAACATGACACTGACTGCCAAGGATTTAGAAATCTGATTTAATGGGTGCTTCTAAGTGGTAATTGCTTAAGGGTAGTTCTTAGTGTTTGTTAGGGTAAAGCCTGAGTAAGTTGTGATAGCAAAGGCAAGGCAAAAAATATAGTGGCTTAAATAATATGGGAGCTAATTTTTCTTTCGTGTATATAACAATACAGTCTGTCTAAGCTGATGGAGCAGCTCTTCTCCACAGGGCTCATCAAGAACTAAGTTCCTACCACCTCGTTACTCCATTTCTTTGGACATTGTCCTTTTCTGTATGATTGAAGTCACTCTCGTTACCTTGATGCAATTCACAGAATGTGAGAAAAGCCATATTCCAGAGAGTAGCCTGACTTAAGTTAGGGATGATTTGAAATTGTGCACTGTCTTTCAATCACATTCCATTGGCCCACACTTGGTCATATGGCCACATGTAGCTGGAAAGGAGGCTGGGAAATGCAGTCACCAGGTGGGTGGCCATGCATCCAGGAAGAAGAGAAGAAGCAGCACTTTGCCTAAATATCACAGAATATCAAGAACATCAGAGGCCCAGGGGCACCTGGGTGGCTCCATCGGCAGAGCATCTGATTTCAGCCTAGGTCATGATCTCGCTGTTCCCAAGTTCGAGCCCTGTGTTGGGCTCTGTGCTGACAGCTCAGAGCCTGGAGCCTACTTCAGATTCTGTGTCTCCCTCTTTCTCTCTGCCCCTCCCCCACTCATGCTCTGTTTCTCTCTCTCTCAAAAATAAATAAAAACCTTAAAAACTTTTAAATAAAATAAGGTTGCTACTGTGATCTGGGTATTGTCTGCTCCTGATCCTAAATTATACACAAGGGCCATAATGTTTTCTATTATTCTATAATAGAAATACAAACTAGACTATTCCCTTATCCCAGGTATTAGCATTCTTCACACTCTTTTGGCAAGTTTCCTTAAATTCAGAAGTAGTGATTGTATAACATGAGCATGCATAACAATCACCCAACGTGGTTGTTAAAATTGTGTATTACAGGGGTGCCTGGGTGGCTCAGTCGGTTACGCGTCCTACTTCGGCTCAGGTCATGATCTCTCGATCCGTGAGTTCGAGCCCCGCGTCAGGCTCTGTGCTGACAGCTCAGAGCCTGGAGCCTGTTTCAGATTGTGTGTCTCCCTCTCTCTCTGGCCTTCCCCCACTCATGCTCTGTCTCTCTCTGTCTCAAAAAAAAAAAATAAACGTTAAAAATAATAATAATAATAATAATAATAAAATTGTGTATTACAGATTGGCTCAGTAAATCTGGGGTAAGCCTGAGGAATGGCCTTTTAACAGGAACTCCCACTGAGGCAGAAGATCCTGGGGTCACATTCTGAAAAACCCAGAGAGGGCCCAGGCTGCAAACCTGTTTTCAGGTGCTCAGAGAAAGAAATTTTCATCTGGACCAGGAATCCAGTCTGGGGTAATTTCCCTTCATTTATCATTCTCATTAAATTCATTGTTCATCTCCTGCTGGAAAATTGTGCACTTAAGAGCTGTTGGAAGGAGGTGATAATGAGGTAAAAAGTTTTAGCCATTTAAGATTAGGACTGTTCTGTTCTACCTATAGGTTTCTATATCCAACACTTCACATTTTGTCTGCAAGTTTTGTACCTGATTAAATTTAAAAATGTCCTTTTACTTTTCAAAATGTGCTTCTCTCTCTTTGCTGCATGGCTAAGACATGACTTTTTTTCGCATCAAGCCTCGGTCCTTTCTTCCTCTTGCCCAATGTCACCAGTATAGATCATATTATTCTTTCACTAATGGCAAAGTGACTTTGCTAGGGATTAATGCAGATGATTTTGGGCTTGGGTCTTGATTTGACACTCCCATGTCTCTAGGCCTCACAAACTAGATAAACTTCTCCGGGATGGCAGAAGCAGAGAGAAAGGAGAATAGTCAAGATACTGAGATGTTGTGTGTGTGTCCCCCAGACTGGTCCTTGCTCCCTACCCCCAGTTCTTGGCAAATTCCTCACTCCCACCTCTGGGCCCCGCGGATGAGCAATACAACCCAAAGAGAGATTTGAATACTGTGTACCTTTAATGTCTGTCCCACTTTTCACGACTGGATTGGGTTAAGGGATGAGGTAAGAGAGGAGGAAAAACTATTAATAAAAAAGCATATTAATTAGTACTTCAAATCCCATCCCAACAGGAACAGAGCGCCAGGAGGAGGACCGGATGGAGGAGAGTCAAGAGGGGTGTGGTTTAAACCCTGGCTGGGGTGTGTTTCCAGAGGACAGCGCGGTCTGTCTTGGGCATTTTATCAAATCGGGGCCAATTTCCTTGCTTTTAGACTGGACCTACTTTGGATGCTTTTAAGAAGATCAGGAATGAGATGAAAGTTTCAGAAGCTAAGAGGAAGACCTGTCAAAGATTATTCTGCTATCCCAATCATACTGAAAACTACCCGAAGAACTGCCCATATAGTTTCGGTCCTGGGCAGCCATGGGGTGTGCTGCTCGGTTGTCCGCTCACCGCGGATCCACCTGTGCTGTCTGAGGGTCCACTGCAGGATTCCCCAAAGCACACGCGGGCCGGCTGCTCTCAGCCAGTGACTCTGCAGGGCAGGGGAGCTAGAGCCGGGCGGGTCCTCCCCACGCGGGGGCGCTCCAGCGGGCCACCTCTGTCCGCTCTGGGCTCTGAGACTTTCTCTGAGCTGCACCGTGGTCTGATGCTCTCCCCCCACCCTGCCCCAACTGCTGCCCCCAACCAAGTCCTGCTCCCTCGTTTTGCCTTCCAGATGTCAGACCTGCAGGGTGGTGGGACACCCTTCTTGCCCACTCCTGCTCTTATCTCCCTTTTGCTTCGCAGGCTTTCCCTGCGCTTGAATGCTATCTTAGCCTATGTGTCGTGAAGGACTTGAACTGCCGCAAGTTCTTTGTGAAAAATGTTTCTTCTTTTTTACAAGTGTCTGTTTGGTCGTGGGCTCACCTACTCCCCCCTCAACTCTTGTATGAGAAAGCAGACCTGTTGAATTTTGTCCCTAGTGTTGAGAGCTTACTTCAAAGAGGGAAAAAATGCTTTGACTCTTTTTAATTATCTTTTTTAGGTTGGACATACTGATTTTGAACGCAGAATTTTTTGCAAGAGCTTTGAAAAAGCTTAAAGATAACAAAAAATCATTCACAATTTGCTATTCTCTTTTGTAGCTCACAAGAAAGAAGAAAAACAGCATAGTAATATGATGGGTGCCAGCATGTTGCTTCAGGTCTGTGGGATCTCTTCCAGTGGTGGCTAATAGTGTCAAATACCTCAGCAAGACCAGTAAGGTAAGAACTGAGACATGTGCCCTTGCCTTGTGTGCTTGGTGTCAGTTCAGTTTTAGGGAGATAAAGGCACAGAAGCCAGGCTGAACAGGGTCAAGGTGTTAATGGAAAGTGAGGAAGTGGACACTTCAGGAAATTTGATTGAGAAGCAAAGTGCTTTACTTATTTGGCCAAGAAGAGCCTTTCTTCTTCTCATCCTCTTCCCTCCTTCTCCCCCTTCCTTCTTCCCATACTTTCCTTTTTTTTTTCTTTCCCCCTTATTTTCTTCTGATCCATCTTCCTTTTTGTTTTGTTTTGTTTGCATCCAAGTTAACATAGTATTGGTAAAGATTTCAGACACTGTTGGAAATACATGATGTTGGAAGTTCCTTGTAATGCCACCCTCTGGAAAGCAGGAGTTCTCAATTCTGGTTGCATATTAGAATCATCCAGGGAGATTTTTTTTTTTAAGTTTATTTATTTATTTTGCGAGAGCAGGTGAGAGCAGGGGAGGGGCAGAGAGAGGGAGAGACAGAATCCCAAGCACGAGGCGTTCAAACTCACAAACCGTGAGATCATGACCTGACTGAGATCAAAGAGTCGGTCACTTAACCAGCTGAGCCCCCCAGGGGCCTCTAGGGAGACTTATTTTTAAAGCCTGATGCCAAGCCCACAGCCCATGTCAAAGACATGGCACCCAGGTATGAACATTCTTTAAGGCTTTCTAGGTGACTCCAGTATACAGTCAAGGTTGAGAACCACTGCTCCAGGACTTTGCTACTCAAAGTATGATCTGTGGACCAGTGGCACAAGCATCAGCATTCAACAGAATCTCAGCTCTGCACTCCCTCTCTACCTGCTGAATCATAACCTGCATTTCAACAAGATCCCCTGATTTTCATATGCATAATAAAAACAGAGAAGCACGTTTTATAGAAAAATCATTAAAAGCAATAAGGAAGACTTTTTTTTTTTAAAGGTGGAATATACTCATGCTTGTAGACTGAGAGGAAAAGCCTATAAAGGAGAAAGAATACAAAGTATAAAACAGAATGTCATAATTGGTAGGGCAATGTCCCAGAAGTGGTGGGAGGGATAGAACTGACAGCCTGTTGGGAAAAATGGACTTTGAAGAGGAAAGGGAATTTGTTTCCTTATGACATTGGAAGGAAAGAGAATGAATGATGGACTTACAAGCAGATTTGAAAGCAGGGCAGTAGCCTCCTGATGGCCTTTGTTTTCTGCTTCTTACAGGGAAGTAGGAGAGGTCATTTGCTAACAATGAATGAGGTATTGAACACTCACTCACCGTGTTTTGCAAACAAAAATCATATGTAATCTTTCCAATAGCGCTATGATGATTCTGTTATACACATGGGAATATTGATGCTCAGTCTCTAAACATCTGTTCTGAGGTTCCTTCTATATGTCTTCACTCCTTCGGTGACATCACTCAGTGCCCCTGTAAATGTCATCCACATGACTCTGAATCCCAGATCTACATTTCCGGGCCTGATCTGTGCCATGAACACCACCAAGTTGCAGACTTGACAATTCCATAATATTGCCTGATAGGAATCTCAAACTGGGCAAAGAGAACTCTTCCCAAAGCTGTACCCCACCCTTGACCCCACTCATCATAATAAAGCTAAAATTCCAGGACTTCTCCTGGAAGTGGTTCTGTCGCACCCATCCCCAAGTCACCAAGAAGTCTGGTCAATTTGATCTCCATAGTATTCTGAGTCCCCACACTTGAGTAACATCTCCACTACCATCAGGCCAGCCTAAGCCACTGTCACCTCCTACACAGACCAGCCACCCTCTCTGCCTCTGCCATTGCCTCCCTGTAACCTGTTCTGCGCATTTCAGCCACAGTGAGGTGTGTGCATGTACATGGCCATTTAAAAATCATACCCACAAGGGGTACCTGGGTGGCTCAGTCAGTTAAGCATCCGACTTTGGCTTAGGTCATGATCTCACAGTCTGTGGGTTCTAGCCCTGCATCAGGCTCTTTGCTGACAGCTCAGATCCTGGTGCCTGCTTTGGATTCTTTGTCCCTCTTTCTGTCTGCTCCTTCCTCACTCACGCTCTGTCTCTCTCTCAAAAATAAACATTAAAATTTTTTTAATAAAAATAAATAAGTAAAATCATACCCACAAACAGGGTAGTATAACCACCCCATCACAACTGCTCCAAAAGTGGTCAATAATTTGTGAATCTTGTTTTATCTATGTTCACACCTTCACATTAAAAAAAAAAAGTATTTAAAAGCAAACCCAAGATAGCCATATCATTTCAACCATAAATATTTCAGTAGGTATCTCTAATGGAGAAGGATTTTTTTTTTAATTTTTTTTTCAACGTTTATTTATTTTTGGGACAGAGAGAGACAGAGCATGAACGGGGGAGGGGCAGAGAGAGAGGGAGACACAGAATCTGAAACAGGCTCCAGGCTCTGAGCCATCAGCCCAGAGCCCGACGCGGGGCTCGAACTCCCAGACCGCGAGATCGTGACCTGGCTGAAGTCGGACGCTCAACCGACTGCACCACCCAGGCGCCCCGAGAAGGATTTTTAAAAGTACTGTAGCCAGAGGCTCAGTAGTTGAGCTGGGTGACTCAGTCAGTTGAGCGTCCGACTTCAGCTCAGGTCATGATCTTGAGGTCTGTGAGCTGTGCTGACAGTTCAGAGCCTGGAGCCTGCTTCTGATTCTGTGTCTCCCTCTCTCTCTGCCCTTCCACCACTCATGCTCTGTCTCTCTCTCTCTTTCAAAAATAAATAAATATAAAAAAAAATTATAAAGTACTGTAACCAGAATGCTCACTCATTTGTAGTGCTCCAGGGTGCTGCACACATTTGTATATTGCAGCTAATCCTTCACAATTGTTTTGTGAGGTGGGCATTGCTAGATGACTTTACCTACAAGAAATTTTTTTTTTTAATTTTAGAGAGACACAGAGAGAGCATGAGCAAGGGAGAGGGGCAGAGGGAGAGAGAGAGAGAGAGAACAAGAATCTTAAGCAGGCTCTGTACTCAGTGTGGAGCCTGACACAAGGCTCGATCCCATGACTCTGGGATCATGACCTGAGCCGAAATCAATAGTCAGATGTTCAACCAACTGAGCCACCCAGATGCCCCAAAAATGTAGAGAGTAAGGCACTTGCCCAAAGGGCCGAAATTTAAAGCAGGAGTCCTCAAATTCCCTGTTGGGTGCCCTTCCCACCTGGTCACTCTTCCTCTTTCCTATGTGTGAAGGCTCCTGTGCTCATTTCTTAGTGGCTTGAAACTCGTGATCTTGCATCATTTTAAGAAAAGAGAATATAAAAATGGGAACAATCTATATATTTTCAGATTTTCCTACTAAATTTTTTCTTTAAAATTTAGGAAAAACATCATTATACTGCCATCTTCTGGACCTTTTGAAAGCTAACACATCAACAACAATACAGAGAATTTAAAACCAGGTCTGTCCAGCTCTTTCCAATCTAGGGCTGACATATTAAGCTTTGTATAATTAAAATTATTTCTTGGGGCGCCTGGGTGGCTCAGTCGGTTAAGCGTCTGACTTCGGCTCAGGTCATGATCTCGCGGTCCGTGGGTTCGAGCCCCGCGTTGGGCTCTGGGCTGATGGCTCAGAGCCTGGAGCCTGCTTCCGATTCTGTGTCTCCCTCTCTCTCTGCCCCTCCCCCGTTCATGCTCTGTCTCTCTCTGTCTCAAAAATAAATAAAAAACGTTAAAAAAATTAAAAAAAAATTATTTCTTTAGTTAATTGAAAAAATTCAATTAATCTAATAATTGAATACATAATCTAATACAGATGCTTAACTGTCTGAGCCCCAGGTGCCCCAAAAGAAGTTTTTAAAAAATATCTTGGCCCAGAGCTGGAAGACACTACATAAAATAAGTACTCTTTTACAATTTTCTTTTGAGGGAGAGAGAGAGAGAGAGAGAGAGAGAGGCACGGAGAAAGGGAGACACAGAATCTCAAGCAGGCTCCAGGCTCTGAGCTGTCAGCACAGAGCCCGACACAGAGTTCAAACTCACAAACTGTGAGACCATGACCTGAGCTGAAGTTAGAGGCTTAACCGACTGAGCCAGCCAGGCATCCCTCTTTTCCAATTTTCTACTAGCAGATATTTATGTAGCAAAATCTACATTTGGATTTCTGCCACTAGAAGAATGATACACTCAGAGTTTTAAGAATGGAACATGAGGCAATAAAGTATAATCTTAGCTTCATAATCTAATACAATAATAAGATAAAAATAATTTGAGTGTAAGTTGTATTGTGTGGTTTCTATTGAGGAAAAATTTAAACTAACACGAAGAAAACTGTGGTGCCCTGTGAAATCCATACCATGAGGCTAACTTTATAGTGCAATGTCTTTTTGCTTACTCTCTATTTAATAATAAAATATTAAATAGTTTAATAATAATGACTGATATTTATCAAGTCTTTTCTATGTGCTGAGTGCTGCCTAAGTGGTTAGCATGGGAGATGTCAGTTGGTCCTCTCCATGACTCTAGAAAGAGAGCATAAAGGCAATATTCCTTCCTATTTAATAAAATAGAGAGTAAGGACAGCTGAGTGACTTCCAAAGATCACACAGCTGGCAAATGGTTAAATCAGGAATTGAGTGTAAGTAATTCTGAATTCATATACAGTGCTCTTTGTATTATGCCCAAATGGGTCAAACGGGGAACAAATCGGTGCCAATGCCTGCACTGAAATTCCTGGTGACATGTATGAAGTGCTAAGCACACTGCCTGGCACAGAATAATTAGTCACAAAATATTGATGATAATTCTTGTCGTCATTATTATTTGAG
This sequence comes from Lynx rufus, assembly GCF_022079265.1. Lineage (NCBI taxonomy): Eukaryota > Metazoa > Chordata > Mammalia > Carnivora > Felidae > Lynx > Lynx rufus. Next base: position 206,624,394 of record NW_025814823.1, on the reverse strand, counting down.
AGGAAATAAGGGTAGGTGTTTCCCCGAATGACACTGACAAGCATCCTTCCCCCACAACCCTTCCGCTGAAAACTCTCAATTGTATTGTAATGTTCTCACACTAATATGCAGCATAAGACCCATGAAGACAGGAGTTTTGTCTGTTCTGTTTACTGCTACATCCCGAGACATAGGTCACAGCTCAGACTAAATGCTCAGCAAACATTTAGTAACTAGATTGAAAAACCAGAAGTTTTTCTTGTTCTTCTTTTCTTCTTTTGACTGTGACATCATTGGCCTACTACTGGTCTGCCATTCTGTATAATTTATATGCTTTAGAAAAATGTTTCTCAAGTCTTGGTGGTTATGAAAACTTCTTGTTAAACATTTAGATACCAGAAAAAAGTAGATCCCCAGAAAGCTTCATTATATATTTTTATATCTTAATGAATGCACCCCCAAAATTTGGTACACATATGCCATGTACGTATCAAAAGGATATAAAAAATACATACTGAAGTTTTGGGGGATAGAAAGCCTCCTGGGCAGGATTCCCAGGTGGCCCAAGAATGGCATGAGAACAGAGAGAGAGGCCAGCTTGGGGTTTTATTGTGATTTGGGGGTGGGACTGAGGTAAGGTCTCTTCCAGGAAGCTGCACACACCGCTGTTGCTGGAATCTCCTTGGCCAGAGGTTAGCATCATGTCCTTGCCTAACCGCAAGGGAGATTATAAAATGTAGTTTTTTTTTTTGTTTTTTTTTTTTTAATTTTTTTTTCAACATTTATTTATTTTTGGGACAGAGAGAGACAGAGCATGAACGGGGGAGGGGCAGAGAGAGAGGGAGACGCAGAATCAGAAACAGGCTCCAGGCTCTGAGCCATCAGACCAGAGCCCGACGCGGGGCTCGAACTCACGGACCGCGAGATCGTGACCTGGCTGAAGTCGGACGCTCAACCGACTGCGCCACCCAGGCGCCCCAATAAAATGTAGTTTTTATGCCACATCATCAGGTGCCCAGTTGCCACATTAAACTTCCATTACTACATAAAAAGGGAGAATGAACATAAGGGGACCAAAAACAGTCTCAAATCCAGTTATTCAATGACATTAGTTGGAATAACATTAATTGTTTCAAGTCTTCTGTGTATAGTTTACCTCTCTTATAATTTCTAGTTAGTGTTCCAAAGGTTGCTATTTTTGTAGCTTACTTATGGGTTTTAATATATTCCAAAGCATACCAGGTAGGCTGGGGAGGTGAAGCTTAATGGAAAAGAAAAGGAAACTAACGTTTATTTCTGGCAACATGCCAGGCACCTGATTAGAGACTTTCACATATTTTTTCTCATTTGGAAGGGGCAAGAGAGATAAGAAGAAAGAGTTCTTTTCATCCATGGCCAATCATTGGCAAAATGGTAAGGAAGCCAGTTTCTCTGTCAAAACTCATGCTTTCCCTTTCCATAGGTCTTTTCTAAAATGTGTTCTCTCTGTTTATTATTTTACAACACAATATCCAGCATAGAACATAACTGAAAATATTCTGTTGTGCAACATGGTATGTAGGATATAAGTACAAATGGAACCATAATTTGTCCAAATAAATACTTAGACATAATTTGGGGTCTTACAAAATAGTACTTTGATTAGATGGTTTCTAAATCTGATTGGTCTGGATCCCAAATAACAATCATTCTTTCCCTGGCCAAACTCAAATAACCAATATGTGGGAGCATCAGGGCCAATGGTTGGGTGTGATCACATTTGGCTCCTTTTCCTAAAGCTTTCCATGCCATCATCATACAAATATGAGCTGCCTTGGGTAAAAGACACAGAATTTTCTCAAAGGAGAGTGGTTCATGTGGTAAGTGTGGTGAGTATTCTACACGAATCCCTTGTTTGCTATTTCTAGTTAGACTGCAGCTAGATGACTTTCTTCAGTTTATTATACAGGACAAGCACAAGGGCTCGGTGATATTGTGATTTATAATACGAAATATGTATTTAGTCTTCTTCCCTTTTCTGGCACAGAGGTCCTTACACTTTTGGAATGTCCTGCAATGAAAGCCTTATAGGTATGTCTTGTTATGTTAATGCGGTGATTTTCCAACCCCACCTAAGGGTGGGGGCTGGTTGCTAGGGGAACCAACCCTGTGATTTGGAACTTTCAGTCCCACCCTTTGACCTCTAGGGAGGAGAGAGGGACTGGGGGTTGAATCAATGGCCAATAATTTAATCAATCATGATTATGTAATGAAGCCTTCATAAAAACCCTGGAAGGACTGAGTTTGGAGACTTCCCGGGTTGGTGAACTGGTGGAGGTGCTGGGGGAGTGGTGCATCTGGAGACGTCTTTTCCTCATGCCCTGTCCTGTGTATCTCTTCCATCTGGATATTCCTGAGTCATATATGCTTTTATGATGAATTGGTGATCTGGTAAGATGTTTCTCTGAGTTCTGTGAGCCTCTCTCGCAAATTAACTGAACCTGAGTAAGGGGTGATAGGAACCTTTAATTTATAACCAGTCAGTCATAAGTATAAGAAACAACCTGGGCTTGAGGTTGGTATCCCAAGTCAGAGGGGGTCATTGGAACCTCCATTTTATAGTGAGTTTGTTGGAACATAAGTAACAGCCGGAACTTACAACTGGAGGCTGAAGTGGGGTGGGTGTGGGGGCAGTGTATGGGACCAAGCCCTCAACTTGTGGAATCTGGTGCTATCTCCTAGTGGATAATGTCAGAATTGAGTTGAATTCTCAGACACCCTACTTGTGTCCTAGAATTGCTTGGTGTTGTATGGGAAGATTTTCCCAGACCCATTTTCTTTCTTTCTTTCTTTCTTTCTTTCTTTCTTTCTTTCTTTCTTTCTTTCTTTCTTTCTTTAACATGAAAATTTTTCATATGAAATTCATCGTCAAATTGGTTTCCATACAACACCCAGTGCTCATCCCAACAAGTGCCTTCCTCAATGCCCATCACCTACTTTCCCCTCCCTTCCACCCCCCCATCAACCCTCAGTTTATTCTCAGTTTTTAAGAGTCTCTTATGATTTGGCTCCTTCCCTCTCTGTAACTTTTTTTTTCCCCTTCCCCTCCCCCATGGTTTTCTGTTAAATTTCTCAGGACCCACCTAAGAATGAAAATATATGGTATCTATATTTCTCTGTATGACTTATTTCACTTAACATAACACTTTCCAGTTCCATCCACGTTGCTACAAAAGGCCATATTTCATTCTTTCTCATTGCCAAGTAGTATTCCATTGTATATATAAACCACAACTTCTTTATCCATTCATCAGTTGATGGACATTTAGGCTCTTTCCATATTTTGGCTATTGTTGAAAGTGCTGCTATAAGCATTGGGGTACAAGTGCCCTGTGCATCAGCACTCCTGTATCCCTTGGGTAAATTCCTAGCAGTGCTATTGCTGGGTCATAGGGTAGATCTATTTTTAATTTTTTGAGGAACCTCCACACTGGTTTCCAGAGTGGCTGCATCAGTTTGCATTCCCTCCAACAGTGCAAGAGGGTTTCTCCACATCCATTTCTCTACATCCTTTCCAGCATATAGTCTCCTGATTTGTTCATTTTAGCCACTCTGACTGGCGCGAGGTGATATCTCAGTGTGGTTTTGATTTGTATTTCCCTGATGAGGAGTGACGTTGAGTATCTTTTCATGTTGAGCATCTTTTCATGTGCCTGTTGGCCATCTGGATGTCTTCTTTGGAAAAGTGTCTATTCATGTCTTCTGCCCATTTCTTCACTGGATTCTTTGTTTTTCGGGTGTGGAGTTTGGTGAGTTCTTTATAGATTTTGGATACTAGCCCTTTGTCCAATATGTCGTTTGCAAATATCTTTTCCCATTCTGTCAGTTGCCTTTTAGTTTTGTTGATTGTTTCCTTTGTAGTGCAGAAGGTTTTTATCTTCATGAGATCACAGTAGTTCATTTTTGCTTTTAATTCCCTTGCCTTTGGAGATGTGTCAAGTGAGAAATTGCTGCAACGGAGGTCAGAGGGTTTTTTTTCCTGCTTTCTCCTCTAGGATTTTGATGGTTTCCTGTCTCATATTCAGGTCCTTCATCTATTTTGATTTTATTTTTGTGTATGGTGTAAGAAAGTGATCTAGTTTCATTCTTCTGCATGTTACTGTCCAGTTCTCCCAGCACCATTTGTTAAAGAGACTGTCTTTTTTCCTTTGGATATTCTTTTCTGCTTTGTCAAAGATTAGTTGGCCATACTTTTGTGGGCCCAATTCTGGGTTCTCTATTCTATTCCATTGGTCTATGTGTCTGTTTTTGTGCCAATACCATGCTGTCTTGATGATTTCAGCTTTGTAGTAGAGGCTAGTTTTCCCAGCCCCATTTTCAAATTGAGTCTCAGAACACTAACAGGGGCTCCATCTAGCCTTTGAGAATTTTGGATCATGTACTTGGAAAAAGGCTTTTCCACTGCATGTTTGGAAATCTTCCTCTAGCATTTGAGGGGCCCAGTATACATGATGTCAGCTCCTTTGTGCCCACATTGCAACATCAACCATTGGCTTGCAGTATTGCAGGAGTAGGAAACTGCCTTGTCTTTTCAATTGTGCTTACTTGGCAGATTCTCCAACATCAGCTGCCACATGGGTTCTGGGAAAATCTGCCGGGTAGGTGAAAAAGATTGAAGTAACTGTAGCTGTTCTACCAGAGATCACCTTGCCAGGAAAACACTTCTGGTGTTGTGTGTGCTTGCCTATTCTTCCTAAGAACACCTGCTCATAGTTACCCTAGAAGGCCAAGAGAAGGGCTTGAGCAAGGAAAGATCTGTTGACACTTATCATCGTGCCCTTCCAGAAGGAGAACACCTCTTGCTCTTTGGGAAGGTGGAATATACAATCCACTCTGCCTTTGTACAAGGAGTCAGCAGCCACTTGGTGGCTCACACGTTGCATCCGCCATAGCAACTTCTCCTGCTTGATTGGACCCTGCAGTTGTGGAGGTGACACTGGTGATGGTGTCGTCAAGAAGTCCTTGGTGAAGTAGATGACGTGAGTAGCCATGGCAGCAGAATGGGCTGGAGGAGGAGGTGAGGCCAGAGTGGGTGCTTTGAGAGCCAGGAGTGTGGGCTTTGCTGGCTCGGCCCTGCTACCGCTGGGACTGAAAGGCTAGTATGTTGCTTAATTTCTTTCTTCTGTCTTTTCCTTGTCTTTCTTTTTTCTTTCCCCTTTCAAGTAGGACTTTCAAGTGGTGCACCCTGGAGAAGGATTATATTAAGCAAAGAATAAATTGATAAACCTATAATTTCAGGTCTCATGACAGATAAATATTTGGGTAAAAGGTATCTGGAAAATGTGTCCTGAATAAGTGCGTGAAAATTGGCACATGGGATTTGTTGTTGTTGTTGAAAGAGAAGTGAAAAAAAGCGAGGGCAGAAGACAAAGGTTGGGGCATAGGAAAAGTCTTTGCACTAGTGTTGCTGCTAACTCAGGAGAAACACTGCTTTACTGCACTTGATCTATCTAAAGAGTCAGGCTCAATAGCTCCTTTCATTACCTCGGAGCATAATTCATCAGTGGCATTCTTTCCAGATATTTTTGAAGGCTGCTCTCAGATGGAATATAAAATACTTTAGAAACCAATTTTAGTTATGGGAAGCATCATATTTTTTATATTCTTGTTGAAGGGACTTGGGGTGAACAGTAGGTCAGTTTTATCTCTCGCCCTCTCTCTCTTTTTAAACCAAAAGGGCACATCACTCAGCAGAGCACTCAGTGGTTATGAGAATGAAAAATATCTCCCCCAGCATAAGGTGTGGGGAACATATTGGATTAGAAAGTATAATAAGTTTTGTTTCTTGAAATAGGCCTAATCAATATACTTTTTGTACTTTATCAGAAGCATTCATCAATAATTGATCAAACACTAACTAGGCAAAACTTTTCCTGAGAGGGTTAGAAACTCTGGCTGGAGTTGCAGACCTGGGATCTGGGGTTGTATGTATGACTGTCACTCTGCAAAATACTCTGAGCACCTACTATGAACCCAAATGAAGAGTGTCACTGGGTCTTGGAAATGCACTTGTTTGGGGGAAACATTACATATCTCGCCTGGAACAAGGGTCATGCAATCACTCCGCCATGCAATACTTAATTGTAAAGGGAATGGGGATACAGTCTCACTGAGTGCAGGGTTATTTCCAAGCAGAGTTTTAAGAATAATGAAGGCTGGATCCTTAGGTTCTTACTGCAAGTGGACAGGATGGGATCTGGTCAATAAGTGGAAGAATTGGGCTTAGTTAGGAGCACACAGAGTTCACCTCTGGTAACAAAGGGTCAGGCAGAGTATTGGGGCACAGATGCTGGTGGGCAGATGCACAATGGGAGCATATGGAAGTCCTGTTATAATGCATTCCATTTTATTATTGAAACAAATGGCATTATTGAAATAAGAAAGTGAAATATTGATGAAATTAATGAAATAAGAAAGTTGTTGGTTGAGAGGCCCCTGTGTGGCTTAGTTGGTTGGGTGTCCGACTTTAGGTCGGGGCATGAACTCATGGTTCGTGGGTTTGAGCCCCACGTCAGGCTTTGTGACGTGGGAGCCTGCTTCGGATTCTCTGTCTCCCTCTCTCTCTGCCCCTCCCCTACTTGCGCTCTCTCTCAAAAATAAATAAACATTAAAAAAATTTTTTAGAAGGAAGCCATTGGTTAAGAATGAGTGTGAGACAATAGATATTGGAGGTATGCTATGAGGGCAAAGGTATGAAGTAGCTATCCACAAGTTTTTCCATGTAAGAAATCTTGGATTCTTTTCAGTCTAAGTTACACTCACCAACGTTCCCCTTTGCACCCGCTACCTATCCCTACTATCCCAGTTATCAATTGAAGCCAGTGAAGAAAGATTGAATGACAAACTTAACAAGATGAATGACAGAGGAATGTCATAGGGGACTGACATGCAAGTCAAAGAATGGTTAAGCCTGGGATCGATTCTTCCAAGCCCTTATGGGGCCGAGAAGGACCTTTGATCCTGCCACAAAATATCACCCATTTTCATGTTTACTCCAGTGTCTCAGAAGACACTAGTTTAGTTCCAGGGGTGAGAATTGGGGCAGAGGCTCCTTTCCTGGCTAGACTGCCTGACTGAGGATTGTAATTCCTGATTTTGACACTTACTACAGCTTCTTCTTCCATCCTTAACAGAACAGAACTAACAGAACAGAACAGAACCAAACCAAACAACTTACTACAAAGCTACAGTACTCAAAACAGTATGGTACTGGCATAAAGATAGAAACATAGAACAATGAAATAGAACTGAGAGTCCAGAAATAAAGTCATACATCTATAGTCAATTGATTTTATTTTTTTTAAAATTTTTTTAATGTTTATTTGTTTTTGAGACAGAGAGAGAGCATGAACGGGGGAGGATCAGAGAGAGGGAGACACAGAATCTGAAACAGGCTCCAGGCTCTGAGCTGTCAGCACAGAGCCTCACGCGGGGCTCAAACTCACAGACTGCGAGATCATGACCTGAGCCGAAGTCGGCCGCTTAACCAACTGAACCACCCAGGTGCCCCGTATAGTCAATTGATTTTAAACAAAGATAGACCATTCAATGGGTAAATAAAACTTTCTCTTTCACAAATGGTACTGAGACAACTGGATATCCACGTGCAAAAGAATGAAGTTGGACCCCTCACCGTATTCAAGGTTAACTCAAAATGAATGAAGTCTTAAAAAGAGCTTTGAAATTCTTTGAAAAATATATAGGGCTAAATCTTCATGACCTTGATTTTGGCAAGGGATTCTTAGGAATGACACCAAAGCAAGGGAGACAAAGAAAAAGTTAGGTAAATTGGATTTTATCAAAATTAAAAACTTTTGTCCATGAAAGGACACTATTGAGAAAGTGAAAAGACAACCTACAGAATGAGAGAAAATAAATGTGAATTATATGACTAATAAGACTTTAGTATCTAAGATATATGAAGAACTCTTATACCTAATAACAAAAAGACAAGAAATTCAATTAAGAAAATAGGTAAAAGACATTTCTCCAGAGAAGAAATACAAATAACCAAAGGCACATGAAACGATGATCAACATTATTATTTGTTAGATAAATGAAAATGAAAGCCACAATGAGAAGCCACTTTGAGCCCTCTCAGATAGCTATAATTAAAAGATAGAAGTGCTGATGAGGATATAGAGAAATTAGAACTCTCATACATGGTTGATTGGAATATAAATGGTGTAACTGATTTTGAAAACAGTTTGGTAGTTCATCAAAATGTTAAGCAAAGAGTTACCATATGACCCAATAATTCTAGTCTTAGGTATAGGCATACCTTGTTTTATTGCATATCACATTATTGTGTTTCACAGATATTGTGTTTCTGTTTTTTTTTTAAGTTTATTTATTTATTTTTAGAGAGTGCAAGCAGGGGAGGGGCAGAGAGAGAGGGAAACACAGAACCTGAAGCCTAATGCAGGGCTCAAACCCACAAACTGTGAGATCATGACATGAGCTAGAAGTCAGATGTTCAACCAACTGAGCCACCCAGGCGCCCCAGCAATAAAAGTATTTTAAAATTAAGGTATGCATATTGTGTTTTTAGACTTAATGCTGTTGCACACTTAAAAGACTATAGTATAGTATAAATATAACTTTTATATGCACTGGGAAACCAAAAACTTTGATTCACTTTATTGTGACATTCACTTTATTGCCATGGCCTGGAACTGAACCCACAATATTTCTGAACTATGCCTGTATACTTTCAAAACAATTGAAATGGTATATGCACAGAATACTGTTGATATATACCCACAGAATATTGTTATATTCGGTATATCCATAGAATGCTATTCAGCCATACAAAGCAATGAAATACTGATATATGCTACAACATGGATGAACCTTGAAAACATTATGCTAAGTGAAGAAGTCAGACAAAAAAGGGCACATATTGTGTAATTCCATTTGTATGAAATATCCAGAAGAGGCAAATTTATAGAGCCAGAGAGTAGATTAGCGGTTGCCGGGAGCTTGTGGTTGTGGGCAATGGGGAGTGGCAGCTAATGGATACAGGATTTCTTTCGGGAATGATAAAAATATTCTGGAATTAGATAGTGGCGATGGCTTCACACACACATATATTTTAAACCACTAAGTTATGTGCTTTAAATGGGTGAGTTTTATGGTGTGTGAATTATATCCCAATAAACAAATACACCAGACAAGCAATAAGGGAGCAAACGATATGGAGGGCATGACTATACACTGACAGTATGAATGAATGCAGAGGGTATAAATCAGAAGAATATTCTACAGAACTTGTTGAATGATTGGGTGTGGGAGGCAGTGAGAAGGAGGAAAAATCGAGCGATTCAGAGGTGCCTTATCACCTTGTGTTTCATTGATTTATTTATGTATTTGCCCATTCCATTAGAATACATGTTCTTCAACCTACCTTGGCTAAATACATTGGGTCCATTCTATGGGGAAGGGGAAGTAAGTGGCAGTTTCAGACACACTTCAGATAAAACATCAACAAAGGTTTCCATTTTCATGGGTCTGCTTTATGCAATTCAAGAGTGTTGCTCATTTTCCCCTGTGAAGAGAGAAGTTTGTCCTGTGTTTGGACAATTTTGAGGTTTCCCCATTTTAGTCTTGATGAGAGAAGCACTAACCTCTGTTGACTCCACATTAAGTGTTGGATGTTCTGTCAAGTTCTTCCCAACTTTTCCCCAAAGAGGTGCTGTCTGCTGTCTTCACTTCACCTTGCTTTGGGCCACATGTTTTGGAAGACTTTTTTTTTTTTTTTTAACAATAAAAGCATTTGTTAACATAACTGATTTCACTTTTTGCTCAACCAAAGTTGTAATAATGCAACTGTCAACTGGACCTTCTCACTGGTATGAACTGCACTGTCACTCACAATGCTAGTTGATATCATTTCGATCTAGAGAAAAGGATCTTGATAGTTTGATAAATCTGTACATTCTCATTTTAGTTCATGTAAATTTTGGTCAGTAAAATAGCCCTTGGTCTCCTGGTGACTATCTTCACAGACCCCTAAGAATCTAATGTCACATAGTTGGTGATTTCCCTGGTAATTAATTATTAATCAGGTACCTTCTGATTAATTGCAAGTTGATTGATTGTTCTCAGGAAGTCAGTCAAATTGTGTATCATTGGAGGAATATCTTCAGATAAACTGTTTTGCTAAAATTTTTCTTTGGCTCATATTTGTTTGTGTATTTATTTTACTTTATTTTATTTTATTTTATTTATTTTTTAATGTTTATTTTTGAGACAGAGAGAGAGCATGAGGGGGGAGGGGCAGAGAGAGAGGGGACAGAGGATCCAACTCCGGCTCTGTGCTGACAGCAGCAAGCTTGATGTGGGGCTCAGACTCACACACCACGAGGTCTTGACCTGAGCTGAAGTTGGATAGTCAACTGACTGAGCCACCCAGGTGTCCCTGTTTATGCATATATTTTATTTATTAAAAAAAATTTTTTTTTAATCTTTATTTTTTTTTTTTTAAATTTTTTTTTTTCAACGTTTATTTATTTTTGGGACAGAGAGAGACAGAGCATGAACGGGGGAGGGGCAGAGAGAGAGAGGGAGACACAGCATCGGAAACAGGCTCCAGGCTCCGAGCCATCAGCCCAGAGCCTGACGCAGGGCTCGAACTCACGGACTGCGAGATCATGACCTGGCTGAAGTCGGACGCCTAACCGACTGCGCCACCCAGGCGCCCCAAATCTTTATTTATTTTTGAGAGAGAGAGAGACAGAGTGTGAGCAGGGGAGGAACAGAGAGAGAAGGAGACACAGAATCTGAAGCAGGCTCCAGGCTCTGAGCTGTCAGTACACGGGGCTTGAACCCACGAACTGCGAGATCATGACCTGAGCCGAAGTTGGATGCTTAACCAACTGAGCCACCCAGGCGCCCAATGCATATATTTTAAAACGTATTTATTGTTCATGGGTGAGGAGGGTGTGGAGATCTATATGTACTCAAGATGATTTCGTGTGCATTTTATGTATTTTGAATTTCATCAGCCCCACAAGAAGGTCTCATTTATCCTTTTCTTTTCTTTTTTTTTCAAGAAAATTGAGGGTTAAGGGATGTTTGACTGGCTCAATTGGTAGAGCATTTGACTCTTGATCTAGGGGTTGTGAGTTTGAGCCCCATAATGGGTGTAGAGATTGCTTAAAAATAAAATCTTAAAAAAAAAAAAGAAAATTGAGGGTTCAGAGGATATCACTTACAGTGAGTGGTAAAAGCCTAAATTTGACACAGACTTGTCTGATGTCCTTTCTGACAAGCCATGTTCTCCCAAGAAGCAGGCCCACACTAGCAGAAGCTGAAGAAGGAGCAAAGAGAGAGCGAAACTACCTTCTTTATGAGTATGGGTACCTTATTACATCTTCATGCGTATTTAAGTATACATGGTCAGTGTACTTTATTTATCTGCTCACTATGAAATGAAATAGGATACATTTTTAAACATGATCACATAGAAACTGTGGAAATATATCAACAGTGCACTGAAGTGAAGATCTACCAATCACCAGATCTACCTGGCATCCAGACCATTCCTTCGGCCCTGGTATTCGTGAAGCATTTCATTAAAATTCTTGTTTCTGTTATTGCAATGTACATCCTTACTATATACCCCAGCTCTTTCAGACAAATGAATAAACAAACAAGCCAGTGAAGGGCAGAGAATCTTTAGGATGCTATTCTATAGTTAGAATAATAAAATAATGGAAGCTAATGAAATACAATTAAGTAATCTACAATTTCTTTTTTGAATAGGTAATGCATTAATTAATGTATTAAAAGTATAAACTAGTGTAAGGTAAAAGGCCTTTGTCTCATCTCTTTTTCTATCTTATTTCCATCTTTCCACCTAGTTCCCTTTTCATACATTTGCCCCGTGAGATAATTTTATTAGTTTCTTTCTTGTTCTTCCAGAGTTTCTTCATGCAAGTATAAACCAATGTAAATATATATTCCTTTCAACCCCAAAGTAACTACTGCTCTGTACTTTTCTTTTTTCTGCCTAACAGTGTATTTTATATTTGCATGTCAGTGTGTAGAGAACCACTTCAGTTTTTTATAGCTGCATAATGTTCAATGTAATGTGTACACTGTAATTTGGTTGACCAATCCACTATGGATGAGTGTTTGGGTTGTTTCTTTTCTTTTCTTTTTATTTATTTCTTTTTATTTTTTATTTTTTAATTTACATCCAAGTTAGTTAGCATATAGTGCAATAATGACTTCAGGAGTAGAATCTAGTGATTCATCCCCTATGTATAACATCCAGTGCTCATCCCAACAAGTGTCTTCCTTAATGCTCTTTACCTATTTAGCCCATCCCCCCACCCACAACCCCTCCAGCAACCCTCAGTTTGTTCTCTGTTTTTAAGAGTCTCTTATGTTTTGTCCCCCTCCCTGGTTTTATATTATTTTTGCTTCCCTTTCCCTATGTTCAACTGTTTTGTATCTTAAATTTCACATATGGGTGAAGTCATGTGACATTTGTCTTCCTCTAATTTTGCTTAGCATAATATCTTCTAGTTCCATCCACGTTGTTGTAAACGGCAATATTTCACTCTTTTTGATTGCCGAGTAATATTTCATTGTGTTATATACCACATCTTCTTTATCCATTAATCTGTTGATGGACATTTGGGCTCTTTCCATACTTTGGCTATTGTCGATAGTGCTGCTATAAATATTGGGGTGCATGTGTCCCTTTGAAACAGCACACCTGTATCCTTTGGATAAATAGTAGGGCAATTGTTGGGTCATAGGGTAGCTCTATTTTTAATCTTTTGAGGAACCTCCATACTGTTTTCCAGAGTGACTGCACCAGTTTGCATTCCCACCAGCAGTGGAAAAGAGTTCCCCTTTCTCCACATCCTTGCCAACATCTGTTGTTGACTGAGCTGTTAATTTTTGCCATTCTGACTGGTGTGAGGTAGTATCTCATTGTGGTTTTGATTTGTATTTCCCTGATGATGAGTGATGTTGAACATTTTTTCATGTGTTTGTTAGCCATCTGGATGCCTTCTTTGGAAAACTGTCTATTCATGTCTTTTGTCCATTTCTTCACTGGATTACTTGTTTTTTGGGTTTTTTTCTTTTCTTTTTTAAAGTGCACTCTATGCCCAACATGGGGCTTGAACTCACACCCCCGAGATTAAGAGTCACATGTTCTGCTGACTGAGCCAGCCAGGCACCCCTGGGTTGTTTCTAATCTTTTGCATACTAGCTCACATTTATTTGACTAAACTTAGTATATTCCAAGCAAGTGCTAATTGCTTTACTTAGATTTATTTAGTATAACAATCCTATCAGTTAGATAATATTATTTCCACTTTTTAGGTGAGGAAACAAGAGGAACAAAGAGGCTGAGTAACTTGCCCAAGATTTGAACCCAGACTCTCTGCCTTTAGGGCAGATATTTGTACACAAATTAGTGCCTTTTCGCTTTCAGGGGAATTCCTACTTTTAAGAAGTTTCTAGTTATGTGTTTGTGACTGTGCTTTACTGTTTTCTAAAACTTTATCACAAACATTTGAAGAGTTGTATAATTCAGAATTTTATTTCTTTTTTAAAAAATTGTATTTTGAAAAAAAATTTTATTTATTTTGAGAGAGAGTGTGCACTCACACGTGCATGAGTGGGGGAGGGGCAGAGAGTGAGAGGGAGAGAGAATCACAAGCAGACTGCTCACTGTCAGCATGGATCCCAACTTGAGGCTCTATCTCACAAACCGTGAGGTCACAACCTGAACCGAAACCAAGAGTGGGATGCTTAACTGACTGAGCCACCCAGGCGCCCCAGGATTTTATTTCCACACACTCATTCTTTATTTTTCCTTGGCCTTTGGAACATGCAATGATAAATCTGACATCAAAATATATCTGTGTAAAGGCAGCTTAAGGAAGTAAAGCTTAAAATTATGGCACAGACTGACATTTTGGGAAAGCAATTACTTTTTATTTTATGGTTATAATATGCTGGATTCTTGATCTGGAAAAACAACAACACAACAACAAACAACTCTCTGTGTAGACACTCCGAGTTTACTGTGCAGATCAGATAAATGACCTTGTCCTTTGCTAGTCACCCTTCCCCTGCGGGTCTTAATTCAGTTATGGAACCATGAGAATCTTTGCATTTTGTGTCTTCCTTCTCAGAGCTGCTTGACTTAATTCAAATTTAAACCAAATGAAATGTATCTTCAAATTGCAGGCTACTGCCACAATGTGCATTGCAGATAACTGAAAAACCCAGCTGACAGCTAGAAACCCGAACAAATCCAGGCCTTCTCCTAAATTTAGCAAGTGCCTGCCACTATTGAAAACCATAACGACAAAGTGTCTTATCGCTTCCTGATTGTACTTTGATCCTTGTTATCCTTGCCATCTGCGGCCACCAGGGCAAAGGCTTGTCCAGTGTTGTAAAGGGCAAGGACAATGGTCTAAAAGAAAGTATGATGACCTGGAAATACTTCTTAATCTATTTAAACCTTAAACATCATTCTTATGAGGGATTGGATGCCAATCTAGTGATCTTGCTTTAAATTAATGCAGGCAGACAGTCTCTCCTTTGCTGTCTTGCCCACTGCTTCCTTGCAGTGTATTCAATAAACTTCTATCTCTTTTAAAAAATAAGAAAATAAATAAATTAATGCACAAATCACAGTATTTAATGCAGTGCTCTCAGTATTGATGGACAGCATCCTATTAGGTATAATGATAAAGCATTTAACAATCATTGTTTTGCTGAAAAATTCCTTTAGATAAGGTATTGCCTAGCAGCCATTTTTCATTCTCAAACTATTCACACAGTGACACTTTAATGGAAAAAGAGATACTACCTGGAGTACTTATTAGCTTAACAAGCACTTGACTTGGAGACTAAGATTCAGTGTTTTTCACTCCTGAGTGGTTTAACTCCAGGGCCTAATGCTCTTCTCTTACTCAAGGGACTGGAGCATGCCTGCCACTAGGGGATGCTGTTGCTTTTTGCTCTAACTTCTGACCTCAGACTCAACAGAAGAAAGAAAAGGAGGCTTCATCCTTCCTCAGCAAGTTTATTCCTCTTATGCTGCTAGAGTCAGTGGAACAATTCAGAATGAAATTGGCTTGTTAAAATGTTTTCAGATATCTCCCCAAGGTGGACAATAACAGCTTCTTGGTATCATCAGTGATCTGTTTCATTAGAGTCTGGGGATGTTAAGGTTTTTGAGGTGTTACCAAGAGAAGTGAAGACTAATGGGGAATAGGGAGTGTGTCAAAGCAGGAGATAGGGAGAGGGCTGAACCCCTGTGGACCCTTCCCTAGTCAGCAGAAATCTGCTTTCCTCTTCCACTGATTCAGTATTGGCTTAGACGTTTGCTGAAGTGCATCTGCTATACCAGTTTTTGAGGTTGTCAGAAATACAAGCTCTGGGGTCACATGAATTTGGAAAATTCTGGTTTGAAAAAACTTTTAAGAAATTTTACTTCGTGTACAATTTTTAGAACATTTAATGCATTATAATGCATTGTGGCATGTGTTTTGTGAATCTAAGGCTGAGTACTGGCTAGGAGTAGACACCATAATGGTGGTTCTCAATGGAGGAGGGATGATTCTGCTTCCAGGGGGCATTTGACAATATCTGGAGACATTTTTGACTGTCTAGGGAAGAGTGTTACTGGCATCAAGTGGGTAGATACCAAAGACGCTGCTGAATATCCTCCAGTGCACAGGACAAGCTTCGCCTACACCCTCTACCAACAAAGAATGATCATGCTCCAAAGGTCAGTAATTCAAAGGTTAAGAAACTCTTCTCTATAATGCATACAGCTTCTTACAATTAATTAAACATAAAATTAATTCTTTTTTCTTGAGATATCTTGTAGCACCAGAGTGGAAAATATGTGGGGAAACTCTGCCCTCAGTTTATCCACAATGTTTTAATTATGTTTCAGTTGCCAAGTGGTGAGGTTTTCCCTCAATACTATTTCTCTTTGAATTCTGCATGGCACTTGTCACTGTTGACTGACCTCTCTGTATGTTTCTCCTGAATTGGCTGGACACTGCATTGCTTTGGTTTTCCTCCCCCTTCTGTAACCTCTCTCTCTTCTTTCTGGCTCTTTCCCTTCCTTCTGCTCCCTGAGTAGTGGCATATCATATTGTTTTATATTTCATTGTGATCAGTCTCCCATGATTTCACTTATGTGTCCTCATGCCAGTAGCTCTACCTATATCCTTGTCCCAGGTATTTCCTATATTTCTTTCCAAAAAGATCTACATTTCTGGTTATGTGTTGGTTATTTTCTCCAAACTAAAATGTCCCCTCTCCAAAATCACCTCTTCCTCTTCAACTTCCTATTTCTGTCCTTTATTAATTTGTTTACATTCTTCTAATTTTCTCAATCAGACATGAAATCACGTTTAATCACAGCCTTGTGGTTCTTTGTCTATCCCTTCTTAGAAGAGGCCTTGATTCACTCTTGTCTGACTACTGAAATGAATTCCAAGTTACATGTCCTTCTTCCCCTCCTTACCTATGTGGTCTGCATATTACCACTGTTTTGATCATCTGAAAACATCACTTTGATTCTTTCTTTAAAACTTCCATTGAGTGAGTTTCCATTGTCCTTTGAATAAATTACACACAACGCATGCCAGCAGTCAAATTTGCCACAGTACGGCTCCTACCTACAGTTAAAGCCTTTGTTCCAATGACTTCTCCATTGACATTCCTCCTGTTGAAGAAACATTGTTTATTATGTGATAGTAAAGATGTGGTGGAGATGGGAGAGTGAAAAGCACTTGGGGAAAGGAAGTTTTTGTTAACTTTTTAAATGATCTCTGGCATACAGTCTCTGGGAGCTGGACAATTCAATTTCTACGTTATTGTAGACACACTGTATGCGTGTGACTCATCCTCTAGACTAAGGATAATTTATAAATGGGCTCATACGATCTTTATGGCATGTAAGGAATGAAAATAATAAAGGATATTGCTCAAAGCTTCTGTCAAAATCTATAGCCTGTTATATTATGCATCCTCAGTAAATATTTGTTGAATTTAGAATAAAAAATTAATGAATGCATTCATGCATGAATGACAAGCTACTGTGGCAGGTGCTGTTGGTATCCTGCTTATATTCCCTTAGCACTCATTGCTACAAGACAAAGGCAAATGTCTGCAAATACTGTTAATACCAGCAACCATCTACTTGAAGGCTTTTTTCCCCCCTAGCTACAGGTGTGTGCTCAGCTACCCCCCAGAGCAAACTGAAGTGTCAGAGAGTTGATGAGTCTAGGAACTACCCTCAATCAATGATAGGATGTTGGTAGATACATTCCTTTAGTCAGAATAATTCTGAGAAGCGTTCTGCAACATCTCTCATATTTCCACATTGAGACTGAGTTCCAATTCCCACAGTGGTATCTTGCATGATAAAGTACCATTTACTGACCACCTCTCCTTCCTTGTCTCACTTTCCCATCTCCCAGCAATGGTTTGTAGGATCACTTCTCAAAACGGAAAACAAAACAAAAACAAACAAAACCTCACAAAAAACCCAACCAAAACCCAAGCCAAAAGACCAAACCAAAGCACACACACACACACACACACACACACACACACACACACACTCAGACACACACAAAACCAAAACCCTATTTTCAATTGATTTCCTCTCTCAGAATCTGATTTCAGGAGGAACACAAACACAAACTAAGCCCCCAAATGTGGAATTGCACACTGAGTACGTAAGAAGAGTCCATAACATCTGGAAGTCATACAATTGGAGTTGAATAAAACAAACAAACAAACAAACAAACTTTCAGGAATTAGAGGTCATCTTCTCTGTGGCAAAATTTCTTCCACACAAATTACTAATGGTTTTAACAAAAGATGTGTAAACTATCTTTGGAAACCCACTGTCAATTTATGAGGGAAAGGTGAGGGTTGTTCTCTATTTTCAAGCTCTTTGGATAAAGAAAGAAATAAATCATTAAAACTGGGAAATATTCACTAATGAAATGTTTAATTATAAAATCACTCAACTCAGAAAATCCTTTCCCACTTAACACTTATGTCTTTCCCACTCATAATACCCTAGTAGCAAGTGTCAGAATATTTGGCCAAACTGTGTGAATAAAACCTAGCTCAGCTTTAATAATGTGAGAAATAAGCCCACTGCTCCAATCAAAGGAGGGATGTGGGGACTCGGGGCACAGTAAAGCAAAGCTTTAATCAATGTTCTTACAAGAGCGGGTGTCTGATGGACAGACACACTCGGGGCGGTTACAGCAGACAATTTATCTCCTACTATGCAGGTCCCTCCCCTGATTCCTCATTGGCTGAGTACTACAGAGGTTACAGCCTTACCCAGACAATGCCTATGCCCATGTAAGGCAAAAAGTAGTCTGACTGGCACAGATGTACATTCCTTGAGGTGATGCAGAGACTTCAGTTCTTTGGCACATGCTCATTGCAAAGACTGCGAAAGTAACCTTGCCAAACCAAGAGGGAAAGAACCAGGAGGTGAAATGTCTAAGGATTTGGGACTCCATGGTGGGGGGGGGGGGTGTTGTACATTTTCCAATAGGTTGGAAATTAACCTATTGTTAATAGGTTAATAGGTTAATAGCTCCCAGCTGTCAGCACAGAGCCTGATGAGGGGCCATGAGATCATGACCTGAGCTCAAGTCAGATGCTTAACCAACTGAGCCACCCAGCTGACCCTAGGCAGCACAGCTTTTATTTGGTACTTCTGAAAATGAATCATCTCCCTGCCTTCTCACAAATAGAAAATCTGAAATCTTGCAAAAAAAATAAAATACAGCATTCATGAAACCTCTGTAAGTGATGTTGGGAACTGCTAGAATAAATGCAAAGCTGTGGGGAACAAGGATCTAGCAGTGTTAGACAAGACAATAACTGAAGAAGGGAAAATGGACAGTTAATGACCATGATAGGAACTTTCCAACGATGATCTGCAAGTCAATGGAATAGGGAAAGCACTTGGGAAAAATTAGTGAGGCTTTTAAATATGTTTGCAAAATATGCTTTTTTTTATCCATCTGTGAAAGTCAAGTGTGAGTCATGGATGTAATATTGTGTTAGGATATGTATATATATATGTGTGTGTGTGTGTGTGTGTGTGTGTGTGTGTGTGTGTGTGTGGTTGTTGTTGTTTGTTTTGTTTTCCTTTCTTTTTGTTGGGGGAGGTGTGGAAATTCTACTCCAGAATGTTCCATTTACCTCCTGAGTGACAGAACTGCATTTAAATCCTTTCATCTCAAAGTTTGGTGTACAACACACTTTAAGAGAATCATGAAAACATCTATTTCATTTAGAAGATTGAAACAGGAAGGAGGCTTATCCTTTGCCTTGTACAGGGTCTCCTTTGGTTGAAAATCACTTAAACATTGAACTGAGAACATTTGTTGCCTTTCTTGATTTACAGATGTTTTCTTAGAACTACATTGCCAAACAGTCCCAGCTGGCTGTAGCTAAGGCCTGTGTAAATTGATAAGAAGCATCTGGCTTCAAGACACCAACTAAGTACAGGGGCAGGCTCTTTGTGTCCCCAGAGAATCTGGTTGGGGTAGGAACTAAGTCTCAGAACCACTTGCTGTGTTTATGAGTGAGTGCCAAGTTAATCCCCAGCAGGAAGAGACAGGGACAGAGCCCACTGCTGGGCTCTTCCCACTGTTGAAAATTCACCAGGCGCTCAGCGGAAATTTTCTTCCTTTCTTCTGCCCTGAGTGTTTTCCCAAACATGAAGGTAAGATAATAATTTCATTACTTTTGTAAGTGAAGCAATCTCAAAAGGGAGTGAGGCTTAACTGAAATGGCTCAAATAAGGAGAAGACATGGGGAAATAGGAAAGAGAAAGATATGGGGATAACTTAAAAAAATCCTTATTTAAATATATTTAACAATTCAGACAAAGTGAATTCCTTTTTCTTGTTTTGCAGTAAAATTAGTGGTTCGAAGGTATGGAAATGAGAGTGGAGACTATGTTTATGAAAGTCCTGAGAAAGCCATCAAGGAATACAATAGTGCCATTGTTATTTTTAGGGAAAAATACCCTGTCATGTATTTTGTTTGTTTGATTTGCAGCTATGCAATGAGTCCCCATGATCTGACTTATCTAAGAGCTTTATAGAAAAGTGAGTTCGGAAACTTGGAACTTTAGAATTTGGAATCCTGGACCAAAGGGTCAGGAATGTGAGAGTGGAAGACACAGAGAGAGGAATGCAATGAAAGGCTTACCAAATGTACATGTTGGCCCAGTGCAATGTAGCCAAATGTTAGAAAAATTACTATTCAACTAAATACAGGACCAAAGACAGCAACTTCAACTCCAACTTATTTATTTTTTAAATGTTTTATTTATTTTTGAGAGACAGAGACAGAGAGAGAGAGCACACAAGCAGGGGAGGGGCAGAGAGAGACGGGGACAGAGGACCTAAACAGGCACTGCCCTGACAGCAGTGAGCCCATGTGGGGCTTGAACTCATGAACCATGAGACCATGACCCGAGCCGAAGTTGGCCACTCTACCCACTGAGTCACGCAGGGGCCCCAATTTTTGTATCATTTTTAAAAAGTTTTTAAAATGTTTATTTATTTTTGAGAAAGAGCACAAACAGTGGAGGGGCAGAGAGAGAGGGAGACAGAATTTGAAGCAGCTCCAGGCTCTGAGCTGTCAGCACAGAGCCCAACACGGGGCTCGAACCCATGAACTGTGAGGTCGTGACTTGAGCCGAAGTCAGTTGCTTAACCAACTGAGTCACCCAGGTGCCCCAAGTATCATTTATTATTAATTTATGATTGTTCTATCTTGTCTGTTTGTTAAGATACTCTTTCTGAAGGTGGGAAATGATAACTTGATGACTTGTTTTCAGGGACTTAGCTAGCAAATTCAAGAAATTCTTTTGGTTAATAGATTCAGCTTGTGTAACTCATGAACAGAACTGCCTTGTAATTAGGCAGATCTTCAGAAGTTACAATAAGGAGTATGTATATGGGGAAGGTGCTGGCAAAGGCACTGCTGAAAAAAATGTATATTCCCTAAAGCTTGATTGAAATTCTTTTAAAACACGTGTAATAATAGAATGTTAAGAATGAATTTTTTCATGATGCCTGCTTCGGCTGAGAGTCAAAGGCCAAGAAGAATAAGTGCTCAGCATCCCCACATTTTAAAGTGAGATACTGGACATTCAAAGCAGTTTTACAAAAGGATAGTGTCTAGTGACCTTTTGCTATCCCCATCCTCCAGAATATATAGGATCGTGCCCCTTAGAGTATAGGGGATGTAGGAAATCATACTCTAGTCATGTCTGGGAAAATCTAAAGGCACAGGCTGGTTCCCTAGCCTGCCTTTAACAGAGTTAATCAACACAGCATTATTGGTTACATTCTGGACATCCAGAGTCTGACAGGATAAGGATGTGTGCAGGTATCGCATGGACACAATGTGGACCTTTAGAAAGGAGCCAGACTTGGGTTGTCAGGGCTTCTGCCTGAGAAACTGCCTGCAGGATGAAGCAACTCCAACAGGCAGCATCCATATGGAAAAGGAGTCCCAGGAGGCAAGCACTGGGGAGAGTCAAGTGTGATAAACAAAGAGATGAATCATTTTTGCCAAGAGCATAGTGGTTGTAGATCACCAATGGGGGCCATCCAAAGAACCACAAAAACACAGTGGGAGATAAAGACTTGGCATTCAAATATCCACCACATCCTGGGTCACCATTATGGACTCCAGCTGGATTAGTCACACAAGACCCTTTTTGGCTCTTGTCCCTCTCCTGCTGCTGTGACTTTGAAGAAGACAGAGGCAGTCTGGGGATGTGGGGAAGAAAAGCAGAACAAGGAGGAGGAATTTGGAATCAGACTCCACCTCACTCCCATTATGAGCATCCAGAACCCAGGAGTAGGAGAGACACTTGAAATTGGATATTGAATTGAAATTTGACTGTTAGAGTGCTTCAGAATCTTTGTTTTCCAAAAATGTGACTATCTGTTAGTGCCTATGAGTGACTAATAAAGCTATGGAGATAGGCTTTCCCAGGGATGGAAAAAGAAGTTGACAGCATGGAGTAAAGATATATTGTTGAAAAACAGAAAAACTAACCCAAACCCTTGTAGGTTTTTTTTTTTAATTGTTTTTAATCCTTGTAATGTTTGATTAAAAACAAAACCTGTAGAAGGTGTTGCTTTATATTATGTGCTTTACCTGCTCATTAAAAAAATCACATACGTATTCATACCTCCCCCCACTCATTTCCAGGATGCCCACAGCTGTTTGGTTATGCTAATCAGAATAGTAGGCTAAAAGCTTCTGAGAACAATAAAAGACAGAAGTGGGCAACTAGGACTTTACAACTGAAAGGAAGATACCTAATAAGATGGCAGATGATCTAGGAAGGCAGGGAGAAGGATCTGGAAAAAATGTTGGGAGGCCACTCCACAAATACATGGAAAGAAAAGGTTTGAGGAGGTCAGGGAGAAGAGAAAGAATATTGGCCTGTTAAAATATGGAGTAAGATGGTTTTAAGGACTTTTACACTGGGTTATATATTGAATACAATTGATATCCTTGGAGAATCTCCAGGAAAGATTTGAATGATATTCCCAGACACCCTCAGTTGTCAAAGTAGGGAAATACATAAAAGTAAAAAAAAGTTAATAGAAATTACCTATAATTTCATTACCAGAAATGAACTATTATGCTTTATTATATTTCTTTCTAGATTTGTTTTTAATACATGTTTGACTTTTCAAACAAAATGTAATCCCGTTTTATATACAATTTTGTGACCTTCAATATTTAGGCTGGTGCTGTCATGGACAGATGATTGCAACAGGCCTCACAGGTGTTTTAAAAACCAGAGGAGCTGCCCATAGAACTAAGGGGCAGGGTGAGGATCATGGGCCCTCTGGCTGGGGATGTGCCTCAACTTTTGGTTGACTCTTTATTTATGAAACTTACTTCCCTTCTAACTTCTCACTCTTGGCTGGTCTTTCTTCTAGGCTTCATCCTCTTTGGGTGTCTTCATATGTGTTGAAGTTAGAGTGAAGGAGGGTAGAGAAAGGAATGAAAAGATGATGGGTCCTTAAAGAAATGCTCTAATGAGCTACATTTTCTATTTGCCTGGCTATGACATTCCCCAGTCCCTAGCCTTCTTTACAGAAATGAATAGTAAGAGGTGAGCTCAACAGAATTGTATTAAACTTTTATTTAAAATGGAAACTTAAAGGACAAACAGAGTCGGGGAGCCTTCTCCATGCTTCTTTCCTTCTTTATATTCACAACTCACAAATCTTGACTTGCACAAATGTATTCACTTTCAACTCATTAAAGAAATATAAACTAAAGCAATGCTTTATTCTCCCCCCAGGCAATAAGTTTTTTCATCTTGGTGGGATTTGCAGGAGAGTTCCAAATTTTTTCAAGGTGAGAATGTTTTGGATTGTATTGGAGATCATTAAAAATTATTATTTTTTTTTTATTTTTAGGAAGTTCTTTATCATATGGCCTGATTTTAACATTGCAGCCAGAACATCTTTTTCCCTTCAACACTTATCTTTCTGCGTTTTGAGAAAAGGCAATGATAGCAAAAGCTTGTTTTATTCTCATTCTTATTTTACTTTATTTTATTTCCCATAAGGAAGAAACTTGAAGACTAAAACTACCTCAAAGTTTTCTTCTTGTCCCAGTACCATGATTGTACCTTCAATTCAGAGAATTGCACCGACTTTAGAATTAACACATCTTGGAGTAGAATGTGATCTTTAAATGTAGTCATTGCAAAACATTCTTTGGATTTTAAAGGTTGAGGTTTTTTTTTTTTTCTTAATTGAAATACAGTTGATACACAATGTTATATTAACTTCAGGTGTACAACATAGTAATTTGACAAGTCTATACATTATGCTGTGTTCCCCACAAGGGTAACTTCCGTCTGGTTGAGAGTTTTTTTTTTTTTTTTTTTTTTTTTTTGGGACAAGAGAGACAGAGCATGAACGGGGAAGGGGCAGAGAGAGAGGGAGACACAGAATCGGAAACAGGCTCCAGGCTCTGAGCCATCAGCCCAGAGCCTGACGCGGGGCTCGAACTCACGGACCGCGAGATCGTGACCTGGCTGAAGTCGGACGCTTAACCGACTGCGCCACCCAGGCGCCCCGAGAGTTTTTTTTTTAAGAAAATAGGTGTGCTGACTCTTGAGACCTGGAAAAAAGCCACTATCATTTACTCATGGCTTTCTCTTGCTTTCACTGTCAGTTTGATGGGATAGGACCAGGTCAGTTCACGTTTTCAAACTATCAGAATATGTGTCAGGGGCTGTGCTAGTGACTGGGGACACAAAGGGGGCCAAGTGTCTGAGAGTCCACTGGGTGATACAGATCTTGAAACAGTTGATGTCAATATAAATGTGCTAGGCCTCTGGGAGAGGGCTGCATGGGATACTGTGGGAGCACGGAGAGATGAGACCAAGCTGGCTTCCCTTCCTAAACCTCAGTGTTTGGGGAAGGTCTCTGCCTGTCCCTGGGGCACAACATAGAACAATAGCAAGTTCCGATTGTTTAAGGGTCAAAAACAGTGAGGCATTTGGATCATTGGCGCCATGTCAAGACTACAAGTTAGCAAGTTTGGCTTGAAAAAAAGCATGAGAGGCACATGCACTTCAGATCAAACTTCTTACTTTCAGGATCACCTCACAGGCTTAAGATAAGCACAAATCACCTTGACTGAAGGTGTCCCAAGGCTAGGAATCTGCTCAAAACCCAGAAATCAGGATTCTGATTTCCTTTACCCCTTGTAAAATATGCTTTAAGTTAGACTTCCTTAATCGCTGAGGATGAAGTCATGATATGCTCTCTACAAAGCTGGAGTTAAGCATCACACAACAGATTCTCCATTCTTCATGTATTTTAATGGAGCGGAATTGTTTAAGCTCAAATGGACGCTACTTGGATGTGTTCTTGAGGAGTAGCCTAAATGCACAGGGGGAATATTTAAAAATCAATTTCTGTCCATTTCATCTTTGCCAGTTCTTAGTTTTTCTCTTCTGATAGGGTCTTTTTATTTTTTTTTAATTTTTTTTCAACGTTTATTTATTTTTGGGACAGAGAGAGACAGAGCATGAACGGGGGAGGGGCAGAGAGAGAGGGAGACACAGAATCGGAAACAGGCTCCAGGCTCTGAGCCATCAGCCCAGAGCCCGACGCGGGGCTCGAACTCACGGAGCGTGAGATCGTGACCTGGCTGAAGTCGGACGCTTAACCGACTGCGCCACCCAGGCGCCCCTGATAGGGTCTTTTTAGAGCCTTTTGTCTTCCACTTAAGAGTTTCTGTTATAACTCTTCAGTTCATTATTCAGAATCCTTTCAAAGACCTTATACCTTCCTCCCACAAGTTCTCACTTACCCTTCCAACTGTGAACACTCCTTTATCTATATTTCCATAACACATTATACTGTATACATTTTTGTTATGAAATTGATCAAAGTAGGTACATTGCATTATGGATCATGTTTGTATTATTATATTATAATTATTTGTTTACATATGTGTCTTTGTCCTCTCCTCTATCAATGGTCAGTGATCTCTCTGTTATTGTATCTACAACTTTAGTATCTAAATAGTGCCTGGTACATTATAGATGCTTGATAAACGTTAATCTTGAGAAAAGTTGGTTCCTTCCACATGTATTTTTATAGATCTTGGGATACTTTTGATGTCTCTTAAAAAATTGTAAAGCAATTATTTTTTTTGAAATATTTTTGACTATTCTTTGTGCCCCCTCCCCCCCATTATCTTTCTACCTGATTTATCATAATTTGGCAGTGCTTCCTCTCCAGTCAATTGCCAGTGGGATTCCTATGCCCTGTGGTCAGAATGCAGTGGTTGTACCAAGACTCAGGTAGGACCATACAAAACTTTGTATTTATTGTCTCCTATGCAGAAATAGCTTACCTATGGACAAAATGAAATTAGCTTTTGAACGTTATTTTTTATGTTGAAAATATAATTGGTAGTTTTAAAGGGAGAAAAGTATGACTCTAGTGATTAATAATGTAATAAAGTAATTTCTGTGTTTCCTATTTTTCTTGCAGGACTTTTCTAAATCTTACATTTGAGCCTAGAAATATACACAGGGTATAGCAATTCACTAACTCTTTAACTAGAGAACTCTTTAATTAGAGGAATAGAGTAGCATGAAATGAAGATAGTAGGTAATTCAGAATCTGTTTCATATTTACTGGGTTCAACTTTTCTTCTTATTTGAAAGGAACACTAACGAGTAGCAAAACTTTGTTTTACCTAATGAGCTGAATGATCATGAAAAATGAAACATTTGCACCTTTTTAAAAAAGATTTTATATTTAAGTAATCTCTATACCCAAGGTGGAGCTCGAACCCACAACCCCAAGATTAAGAATCACCTGTTCTAGGGGCGCCTGGGTGGCGCAGTCGGTTAAGCGTCCGACTTCAGCCAGGTCACGATCTCGCGGTCCGGGAGTTCGAGCCCCGCGTCGGGCTCTGGGCTGATGGCTCAGAGCCTGGAGCCTGTTTCCGATTCTGTGTCTCCCTCTCTCTCTGCCCCTCCCCCGTTCATGCTCTGTCTCTGTCCCAAAAATAAAACGTTGAAAAAAAAAATTTAAGAATCACCTGTTCTACTGACTGAGCCAGGCAGGTGTCCCTGTATTTTTAAACTTTTTAAACTTTAATTTCTGAGTAATACAAATAAAATACTGGACTTGATCTGGAGATTATAAAGTACTTCTAAAAGTGTTTTCTTTTTTTCCTTATAAGTTATTCATTGGAGGAAACAGGAAGGTCTAAATAAAGAAAACACTATTTACAATTTTACCATTTAAAAGAAACCAGGGGTGTCTGGATGTCTCAGTTGGTTAAGCGCCTGACTCCTAATCTCAGCTCAGGTTATGATCTCAGGGTCCTGAGTTCAAGTCCTGCGTTGGGCTCCACACTGGGTATGAAGCCCACTTAAAAAAAAAAAAAAAGCATGAGATTTTAGAGGTGCCTGGGTGGCTCAGTTGGTTAAGTGTCCGACTTCAGCTCAGGTCATGATCTCACAGTTCGTGAGTTTGAGCCCCGCAATGGGCACATGTCTGTGTTGACAGCTCGGAACCTGCAGCCTGCTTCACATTCTGTGTGTGTCTCTCTCTCTGATCCTCCCCCACTTATACTCTCTCTCTCTCTCTCTCTTTTTTTCTCTCTCTCAAAAATGAATAGACATTAAGAAAAATTTTTTAAAAGAACCCAATATACCATCATTTTGGTATTTATTCTTTCAATTTATCTTCTTTCTCTATGTTTATAATTTTTTTTTAATTTTTTTTAACATTTATTTATTTTTGAGACAGAGAGAGACAGAGAGTGAACAGGGGAGGGGCAGAGAGAGAGGGAGACACAGAATCTGCAACAGGCTCCAGGCTCTGAGCTGTCAGCACAGAGCCCGACGCGGGGCTTGAACTCACGGACTGTGAGATCATGACCTGAGCTGAAATCGGACGCTTAACCAACCAAGCCACCCAGGTGCCCCTGTTTATAATTTTTAAAAATACAATTGTTTGATTAAAGTTTTATATTCTACTATTTAAAAATTTTTGTTTGTTTATTAAAACTTTTAGAGAGAGAGAGCACAAGCTGGGTAGAGACAGAGGGAGAGAGAGAATCTTACGCAGGTTCCATGCTCAGTACCGAGCCCAATGGGGCTCAATCCTACGAGCCTGGGATCATGACCTGAGCCGAAATCAGGAGTAGGATGCTCAACCGACTGAACATGTAGACACCCCTTTATTTGTTTATTAAAAAAATTGCTTTTAAGGTAAACTCCATGCCACACGTGGGGCTCAAACTCATGACCCCGAGATCAAGAGTCATATGCTCCACAGACTAAGCCAGCCAGGTACCCCTATATTCTACTATTTTACCATGATACTCTCAGCGTGAATTTTAACAGCTGTATTATTTGCCGTTATATGAATATACCCATCTTATATATCCACTTTCATATTGTTTGAGATTTAGATTATCTACATTTTTGTTTGAGTGAAACTTGAGTGAATATTTTTGTACATAGAAATCTGTCCTCTTTTCTGATAATTTTCTTAGGACAACTTCCACAAATATAATGTTCATGTTAAAGATTCTAAATATTTGAATGAATAAGTGTT
Source organism: Lynx rufus (assembly GCF_022079265.1). Lineage (NCBI taxonomy): Eukaryota > Metazoa > Chordata > Mammalia > Carnivora > Felidae > Lynx > Lynx rufus. The sequence goes on along the minus strand of NW_025814823.1, from coordinate 206,596,186 downwards.
TTTATTGAGATATACTTAACACATAACATTTATATTAGTTTCAGGTCTATAGCATGATTCTATAGTTGCAAAATATTTTAAAGGTGGTTCAGCTTGAATAAAAATGTGTATTTAAAAATCACTTTTTAATTCTTAAAATAACAGAACTGTATTACAGGAGATAATTTCTGTTTTATTTTTTTTTATTTTATCAAAACAATTTTTTTAGATGTTTATTTTTGAGAGAGAGAGAGAGACAGACAGAATGCAAGCAGGGGAGGGGCAGGCTCCAAGCTGTCAGCACAGAGCCTGAGGAGGGGGTCGAACCCACAAATTGTGAGATCATGACCTGAGCTGAAGTTGGATGCTTAACCGACTGAGCCACCCAGGCGCCCTGATAATTTCTGTTTTGAAGCATCATCATAATCATCATTTTCATCAAACATTTAGTACCTACATGAGTGGTATTTACAAAACCAGTTACTCGAATGTGGAATTTGGCTTTGGGCAAATAGATGACTGCTCTGAATACAGACAGGCAAATGGGTCCATGAATAACAAGGCAAAAATCAAATACTGACCACAGAAAACATTTTTATAATTTAAAAACAAGCTAAGAAAGAACACTAAATAGAAAGGGATGAGAGGTATTTTTCATATTAGTAATTTTTTTCTTTGCATGAAGGTCATCATGCAATGATTACATCCCTAGATGGTAACGACAACATTTTCATCCAGAGAGAGACAAGTGAAAATGGAAACTGGGTCATAAGATCAGAAGTTGTCAGGTGAGAATATGGCTGCTCACAGTGGGCAGCTGTCGAGGTCATCCTTGTATGTGGAGAGAGGGAAGCATTACTTAGATGAACAACACAATCTGTGCTTTAGAACTTCAGAAAAGGACAATTTAATAAGACACATTATGAGAGGCGTCTTCATCAATCAAATACAGAAACTAGGAACTTATGAAGGAACTGCACTGAGTTCTATTCCCCACTCATATTCCTCCATGGCTCCTCTGCTCAGATACAATGGAAGATGCCAGCACCAGGCCCAGGTTGACACACAGCTGCTCAGAGATCAAACTGCATTACCGTGACCCTTTGTCCCAATGAGTCCCCACTTCTAACCCAGTTTAGGATGGGTGAAGAGATTCAACGTTGGTTTGTGATGAGGGATAGAAGCAAAAATGTGTTCGCATTTAGCCCAGAAGGCTGACCTATAGCCTGCGTAGTTCCGATAAGTATCAAATATGTGCTGGTTGCTGCATTCTTAGAGTCTCAAGACTGTTCATCTCACTTGTTAATATCAAGCTGAATGATAAGCATCGGAGAAATCCTGTGAAACTACTTTTAAGAGTAGAAATTTGAAAAAGACATTTATGATCTAATATTCCCTGCACGTCCCCTCCCCTTTGAGCACTTAATATAATAACCAGCATCTTCACACAGTAAAAGTGCAGCTCTTTCTCCCCGCGGGCCCTGTCCCTGTGCTATAATAAAAGCACCTTTTTGCACCAAAAATGTCTCAAGAATTCTTTCTTTCTTTCTTTTTTTTTTTACTTTTTACTTTTTTCTTTTTCCTTTTTAATTTTTTTAATTTTTAATTTCTTTTTAATTTTGTTTTATTTTTTATTTTTTTAAATTTACATCCAAATTAGTTAGCATATAGTGTGACAATGATTTCAGAAGTAGATTCCTTAGTGCCCCTTACCCATTTAGCCCATCACCCCTCCCACAAGCCCTCCCGTAGCCCTCAGTTTGTTCTCCATATTTATGAGTCTCTTCTGTTTTGTCCCCCTCCCTGTTTTTATATTATTTTTGTTTCCCTTCCCTTATGCTCATCTGTTTTGTCTCTTAAAGTCCTCATATGAGTGAAGTCATATGATTTTTGTCTTTCTCCGAGTGACTAATTTCACTTAGCATAATACCCTCTAGTTCCATCCATGTAGTTGCTCAAGAATTCTTTCTTGACCATTCGCTTCTGACCCCACATCAGTTTGTAGATCCAGTCTTCCCTGTTGATCTTTGCTCAAGGTTTAAATTCTCTGGAATGTCAGATTCTATTTTTTTTTAAATGGGGAAAAGATGAGTACAGGAAGAGGCTTAAGTGATGCATCTTTGATTGCTGTTGGGCAGGAAAAGGATTTTGTGGACCTTTCTTTTTGTTTAAGTGTTAGATATATGTGTTCACATTGATAAAATGAACTTTAGGATGACTTAGGTGTTTCTCGGTTGGCTTGATGATTTCCTCAATTTTCCCATACTTTCTCTCCCAGAGATTTGCCTTTGACATATTTCCCACTTCAGAGGTCAGTGATTTTTATTATCTAGTAAAATTCCGTTGCAGAGGTAGCTTCACCTTTGGATGACCGAGGTTTCTGTGCTGTAAATTTGACTTCCATATTAGCATCTTTCTCTCCAGATTTATTTTGCATTGCCTTCTTGAAGAAGGCTTAACATTCAGCTCAAATCAATTGCCACCATTTTTCTAAAGTTTTTTTTTCCTTTTTTTTTAAGAGTTATTTTTTATTTTTTATTTTTTTGAGAGAGAGAATGAGAGTGCACCTGGGTACACATGAGCCAGGGAGGGGCAGAGGGAGAGAGAAAGAGAATCTCAAGCAGGCTCCTTGCCCAGTGCAGAGCACCACATGGGGCTCAGTCTCACGACTCTGAGATTATGACCTGAGCCCAAATCAAGAGTCGGCCCCTGAACCCACCTGAACCCAGGTACCCCTCTAAAGGTTTTTCTAACTTTACTTCTTAACCATTGTTCCCAGTATCCTTCCCGCCCTCTGACAAAATCCATTTCTCCTTTCTAGTTGACACACAGCATGAACAGAAACATTAAACGTTCTATATCGTAACCTATTTGCTTATATGTCTACCCAGCTAACTCTTTCAAGTTGCTTTTTTTAAGAGCCACTGTTTTTATTACTATTATTTTTTTAATACTCAACCCTGAGAATAAATACATAGCTGGGAGAATGTCACAAATAATAATCCAAGTGTCACTTGTCACACACTCCAGGACAAGTAGGTCTGTGGGTTTATTGATTTGGGAGGTTTTACATCTGTGGAACACCAGAACAATTTCCTGAACGCTGTTTCTTCAATTGCATTAATTTCTCTCAGATTTGTTTCTCAGATAAAGGAAAGGAGATATCAGAAAGTACTACCTGTTCTGTGTTTAGACTCGCAGGCGGTCAATAGCTGTTTACGGACAGTATGGCGGCCATCCCTGTGTCGGAAATGCATTTGAAACACAATCGTGTGAACCTACCCGAGGATGTCCAACGGAAGAGGGATGTGGAGAGCGTTTCAGGTGTTTTTCAGGTATGTTTTCATAGGCTTGGCAGGCAGGGTGTAATTTCAAATGCTATTTGGTTAACTTGCTCAGTATGTGTTTGTTGACTTTTACTGAATGTGTATCAGCCTTAAAATTAATTTCAGGCCAATGTCAGTAGGATTTTTATTGGCATATTAATTACATACTCAGCTATCATTATTTAGAATGCAAGAGGAGGCATCTGGTAAGAAAGGTAAGGATACTCCTCACTTCTTTGAAAAGAAATATGGCTGTTGCCAGACCCAAACAGTTCTTGACATTGCATTGTTGGCGGAGATGTAGAGTGAGTCCGGTACACTGAGATTAGGCAAAAACAATGTTACTGCCCAAATTATCATTATGTTTACAAGAGAAGCAACTCTAATTAGCTAATCAAGGAGTAATACAGGTCACTCCTATACACAGGGTGATTGAAACACAATTTCAAGTCTTGGCATTGAGTATTATTTGACCTAGTGTTTATGTATCATTTGTGCAGTGAGGTTAATTCAACAACGTTTACCAAATATTCATTATTGTTACTATGTTCCAGATACAGTGGTAAGGATTGTGGATATACAAATGAAATGCTTAGCCTCTTCCCTGAAAAATATTAAAGTTTATGCACAGAATAGTTCATAATTAATCTCTGTATTAGAAGTGCTCCTCAACAAGACCTGTCAAACTCCTATTTTACTTTCAAAACCCAGATCAGGTGACTCCTCTTTTCAGAAGCATTCCTTAACTTCCCAACTGATACAGATAATTAACAAATCACTTCTCTGTGTTCCCTCCATACATTGTACTATCTGTAATCTGGAGAATTTACTGGCCTGGTTATCTCTCTTGGAGACAGTGAATTCCTTGAGGATATGGATTATATTGCTTTAATTTTTTAATGTTTATTTATTTTTGAGAAGAGAGAGACAGACAGAATGTGAGCAGGGAGGGGCTGAGAGAGGGGGAAACACGGAATCCGAAGCAGGCTCCAGGGTCCGAGATGTCAGCACAGAGCCTGACGCGGGGCTCAAACTCACAAACCACCAGATATGACCTGAGCCGAAGTCAGACACGTAACTGACTGAGCCACCCAGGTGCCCCTGTTGCTTTAATTTTTGCATCTGGAATACTTGGTACATAGTAGACTGTCCACAACATTGGATCGGATTGAGTGAGAGCATAGTGGGATGCATGCTATACCGTCAGGACAGTTGCATGCAATGCACACTATGAGGACACAGAGGAAGGACATGCACTATAGCCTGTGGAGGAGGGATGGTCTCTAAGAGGAGATGATGTTTAATTTGGTTCTTGAAGGACAGGTTGGTGACAGGTAGAGAAACCCTTCTAGTCTGAGGGAACCGTAAGTGCAAGGTCAGTGGAGATGACAGAAGCCTGGCCTTTTATTCATGCAGGTGTGACTGTCGCATCAGAAGCTGGTAGGAGAATGGCTGGAGATAATGCTGGGGAGGTAGGCAAGGGTTAGATCATCTGATACCCTCCAGTGCTTCCTTGATTCCTGGGATGTATGTCTATCATAGCAATTACGTTATGTAATTACGCTGAATTATAATGATCTATGTCTTCATAGTCCTTTCTGTTAGCTTGTAAAGTATATGAAAAGCCCAGCATACCATTTTTATTTATATTTGTACCTAACACCTGGAAGAGTGTCTTGCACAGAGTATATGCTAAAGACGTGATGAGTGTTAACCTTTTGATCCAGTTTCTATGCTCTCAAAAGCTTACACATCAAATCACCAAAAGAAGCAGGGCTTTGACATCTTGGTCAGTGATGGCAAAAAATAAACTGAAAGTTGAAGGGCAGAATGTCAATCTATCTTCCCAGTGGTCGGCACTGTTTGATTCTGGAAGATTCAGACAAACTGCTTGGTTATGGGTGAGAGCCTGGAATTTGTTTTGTTTTGTTTTGTTTTTTTTTTTTTTTAATATATGAAATTTATTGTCAAATTGGTTTCCATACAACACCCAGTGCTCATCCCAAAAGGTGCCCTCCTCAATACCCATCACCCACCCTCCCCTCCCTCCCACCCCCCATCAACCCTCAGTTTGTTCTCAGTTTTTAACAGTCTCTTATGCTTTGGCTCGAGAGCCTGGAATTTGAATTCAGCTTCTATTTTCAATTTTGTGTCCAGCTGAGGTCAGAATCAGTTTTGTGTATTGTAATATGAGGACCCAAATAATCACCAGTCTTTTCCTGGACATCTTGAGGACTGATCTCAAATTCATATTAGAATATTAATACAATTTTGGGAATCAAAGGCAAAACCCTTTTGATCCCAGGTAGTTGTTCCCTCCTTCCCTCTTTTATTTATTTATTTATTTATTTACTCATTCATTCATTTATTCATTCATTCATTCATTCATTCATTCATTCATTCATTCATTTATGGTGCTTATCTTGTGTACAGGCCAGTGCATCAGCAAATCTTTGGTTTGCAATGGGGATTCTGACTGTGAAGAGGATAGTGCTGATGAAGACAGATGTGAGGACTTAGAAAGCAGACCTTCGTGTGACCTTGATAAACCTCCTCCCAACATAGAACTTACTGGAAATGGGTAAGGTGCTGGCCAGTTTTCTGTGCATATTGATGGATAGTAGCTTTTCATTTTGTTTTGTTTTATTTTATGGTTTGGTAAGTCTGATAACAAATCACCTAATAGCTCAGCCTTTGGCTCAGAGCTCTTTGCCACATCCTGAAACATTTTTTCATTCATACCTGTATACTTGAAAATGTATGTGGTAAATGCAGAGTGTCCAATTGTCCCTAGACTGTCCTGCTTTTAGCGCTGGAGATCCTATGTCCAGGGACACCCCTCAGACCTGGGGAAACCTGGATAGCTGGTCACCCTATGGGAGAGAGGTAGAAATAGAGAGAGACAGAGGGAGAGAATTGATTCAATGACACTGATATGAGGCTCCTTATGAGAATGAAGAGACAATAGAGTAAGAACAGAGAAAGAAGAGAGAAAGTAACGTATTGGAATATTGAGGCTTGAAAAGTAATTGTCTGAACTGGCTGGGAACTTTCATTTTCAAGTGAAGTTGGGACAATCCCATGTTTGTCTTTCCAAAAAGAATTCTGAGGAATTTTGAGGGTCAGATCCAAGTTGAAGATTTCAAGACTTTAAAACTGTCTATTTTAGAGTGATAGAAGTGGCTTTTCTATCATAGTTTAAAATTCATTAACAGAAAAATGGTAAAATTACTCTAAAGAGTATACCATTCAGTATACTAAGAGGCAAATTAGTTGAAATTTGTTGTAGAAAGTTCTTTCTCCTCAAGAGTCATCTTAATTGTATTGGTTTTATTTATAGATTCAACTCAAAACCAGCTGTTGCCATAAATACAAAAGGGCTATGTTTTCCAAACATGTTCTTAGGCTGAAGGATGTTGGATTTCTCCAGTTATTAGTTTTAGCTATTATACCACCCAGGGGAGGTTGGATAATATATGGTATGCATTAGGACATTGTTCTTTTTATTTGAGCTCTCTCAAAGAGATACTTCACTATATTTCAAAAATTTCTGGAAGTTCTTTTTCAGAAACTGCTATTTCTGATTTCTAACCATCTTTTCTTCCTTCCTTCCTCCTTTTTTTTTTTTTTTTTTAAACAGTTACAACGAACTCACTGGCCAGTTTAGGAACAAAGTCATTAATACTAAAAGTTTTGGTGGTCAATGCAGAAAGGTGTTTAGTGGGGATGGAAGAGATTTTTATAGACTGAGTGGAAATATCCTCTCCTATACATTCCAGGTACTTAATTTCATTGATTTAATTTATTTTTAATCTGTGAATTATTGCCAGAGGTCATTATTTATGTGATATTGATTTTTTGGTATTTGTTGAGAATTTATTTGTGTACTAATATTTGATCAATTCTTATAAATGATTTATATGGGCTTAGAAAGAACACATATTCTTTAACTCTGGGGTACGGGGAAATGATACTTTAATTTGTCTCATTTAAGCTGAAATATTCTTTTGCCTCATTTTCAAGTCCATGGACCACATGGGCCCCAAATAGGATGGTCTGTCCCTGTACAGTGTCAAAGCTCAGGGCCCTGGCCATGACTGGTCATGATAATCTCTTTGCCACTGCCACAGTGTCAGCTCACTTAAAAATGCTTTTACTGTTAAATTGTAAACTATTTCATATATGCAAAACAGTGTAAGTAACATAAACATACAGTTTGAAGAAAACTAATTAGATGAATACTCATATATGCCAACCACGTACCTTAAGAAATAGAATATTGCCAATGACTTAAAGGCTCCCATCTACCCCTCTCTGGTCACATCCTCCCAACTCTGACAAACCACCATCTTCTGTTTTGTATTAACCACTTCTTTGTTTTTCTGTATATGTTTATCTCATATGTATTTGTCCCTACATAAAAATTTGTGATTAGTTTTATCTATTTTTTGCCATTTATGTAAGTAAATCTTATATGTTCTTCTATGACTTTTTTCCCCCTCAAAAATCACAGTTTTGAAATTTATTCATGTTAATCTAGATGCCGTTTTTATTGCTGGTTCTACTTTTTTCTTATGAAATTGCCTTGCATATTCTTGTGCATGAGTTCCATGCAAATGAACTAGATTTTCTCTAGGGCATACACCTGGTACTTGGATTGCTGCCTTGCAGGTTATCATAGGTTACACTTTACTCAGTAAAGTTTCCAAAATGGATGTATCATCAATTAATACCCGATCTGCAATGTGGAAGGGTGCCCTGTGCTCCATATCCTTGTGAACGTCTGTATTGCTAGACTTTTGAATTTTCCTTAAGGTCTCAGGGTCTTCTTTCCAGGCTTCTGCTTCTTGCAAGCTGTTTCTGTCACACATGCCTAACCTCATTCTATTCCATGATTTCAACACAAAATCCACTCACACAAAAAACAGTTATGGCTTTAGGGGGAGAATCCTGAACATTGGAAGGGGATATTCTGTTGGAGTAGTGCCAACACATTCCACAAAAATGGTGGACATCCTCTGTCTTAAAACATCTGTCCTTAGAGTGCCAGTAGGGGAGAGGGGCAGAGGGAGAAAGAATCTTAAGCAGGCTCCATGCTCAGCATGGAGCCCAATGCAGTGCTCGATCCCATGACCCTGGGATCATGATCTGAGCCGAAATCAAGAGTTGGATGCTCAGTTAACTGAGCTGCTCAGGCATCCAAACCATCTGTCTTTCTAGAACCTCAACAGATCAAGATTTCTGGTCTCATCTCATTTTGGCATCTTGTTCTCTTCTTCCAGGATCTCCTCTCTCATTTCTTTCCTCCCTTCTTCCCAGAATTCTAAAAATTTCCAGTTCAGTGCTTCTTATCTCTTAGTCCCGAATTTGTAAACTAAAACTATTGGGATGTTCAGCTAGAAGGGCTTTTAGTTTACCAAAATAAACCCCCTTCAGAATGCAATTTTGATTATAAACAGCAAACAGCATCATCCTCTGACTTACAACAGAATAAGTTACATTTAAGAGTTATTGTATCATGAAAATGGAAAGTGAAACTGATCTGAAAAATAATGATAGGTACCAATTTTTGATTACCTACTCTGGCATCTGTACTGTTTTAGGCAATTTGTATAGGTTTAATCCTCATAACATCTTTGGAAGGTAAGTAATATTTTACTATTGTATATATGTAGAAATTGAGGCTCAGAGGACTCCAGCTGACTTGCTCTAAATCACCAAATTAGTAAGTAGTACAGCTTGGATCCAGCCTGTCAGACCTCACAGCCCTTTGTTTTTCTAGTATGTTTCACTCTCCCAGTATCTTATATTTAACTGCTTTTTCAACTCTAAATTCTATACGGTGTATAATATGTATTGTAATTTAACCATTGGCCAGAAGGGAGAATGTGACATAGGCATATGTAGAAATTTTTTGCCTCCTATTCCTAGGAGGATGGGTTGATAATTCTTCATAATTATAAGAGGGATAATTGCATATATATTTTTGGATCAAATTTAGAATGTTACAGAGCAGAGAAAATAATGAGAGAATTTCTGACATAGTTGGAGGATAGACATGCTGGAAGTCTGCAGTCTCTGAAGAAGAGAAATAATTTAATAACAGCATAGTCCTGACATTTCCCTCAGCATGGCTTGGTTTTTGGATTGACATCTGAAATGCCTTTCCAGTCACTGAATTTGAAGGAGTTTGTCAGAGTTAGAGGGAAATTATAGAGATGTTTTGAGGATCCAGCCTGAGGGAAGTGAGATGGAAGCAATGAGTCAGTCCCTGAAGTGCTAACCCCATGTGGATATGCAGGTGGTAAGTGTCTTCCACAGGCAGATAGACCTGAGGCCACTGGGTGTTCAGCTACCTCTGAGTGGAAGACGACTTCTGACTTGTCGGAACATAAACATTAGTAAGTAAACACAGAACAGAATCAGTTAATTTCTCTTGTGATCTCTGTTTCACTTTTGAGCATTGTAGTTTATCCAGGGCAAACCTGGTCTCTTGTTGACTAAGCCACTTTCTTTGATGCCATGCACTTTCTCTATCTCCTCATATTTTTCATCCCACGAGGAAGCCTTTGACACACAAGCACATTCCTGCTCCATGGTCGCTTTGGAAGGTGCCCCTCCTGTAGTTGTCTGGGAGGCTGCCGAAAGACTTTTTGTTCATTGTCAATTTGGAATGAGTCACAGATGGGAGTAAAAATTGGGGTAGAGAAAATGAATTACTTCTTGGATCCTCCTGTATTTAGTTTTGAATGCACTTCATTATATTTTGGGAAAAGAGATACTAGTGTATATCAAATAAGAATCACAAAATTATATTCTAACGTTATTTTAACTAATGATTAATGATCTGATCCTCTGCTTCCTCTGTTGGTCTGAATCTAGATATCTGAGATTTCTTTTTTTTTAGTTTTTAATTTTATTTATTTATTTTGAGAGAGATAGAGAGATACAGATGGGGGAGGGGACAGAGAAAGGGAGAGAGAGAATCCCAGGCAGGTTCCCTGCTGTCAGCACAGAGTCCGATGTGGGGCTCCATCCCACAAACTGCGAGACCACGACTTGAGCTGAAACCAAGAGTTGGATGCTCAGCCGACTGAGCCACTGAGGCATCCCTGGATATCTGAGATTTCTAAATCTACCTTTTAAACCAGGAATAATTTAAATGATGATCAAAAAATAGCTCACATACATTATATACTGTCCACTGTTTCAAGTGCTTAATGGATCTTCTTTTCTTTATAATAACCTAAAAAAAGTAGGCACTGTCATCTCTATTTTACAGTTGAGGAAACTGAAAGAAACAATGCTGAGTGATTTACCCACAATCATAGAGGTAATAGATAACAAACATGGATTCTGAACCCAAGAGTGTCTCCAGAACCCTTGTAACACACTATACTTAAGTGGGGTTGGAATATATATGAGTTTGATATATACGGAATGAAACCGTAGAGAGAGAAAAATGGAAGCTGTGGGAGAGGGAATGAATAATGAATTTAATAAGTCCTTAGAAGAGGTGGGAAGGAATGCAATACAGAGAAGAGACAGAGAAGTTAGCTTTATTATTTTTGTTTGTTTGTTTGTTTGTTTGTTTGTTTTTGGAGGATAACTCAGTTTTTTAAAAAAAATATTATTTATTGTCAAGTTGGCTAACATACAGTGTATACAGTGTGCTCTTGGTTTTGGGGGTAGATTTCTGTGATTTATCACTTATATACAACACCCAGTGCTCATCCCAACAAGTGCCCTCCTCAATGTCCATCACCCATTTTCCCCTCTCCTTTGCCCCTCCGCCATCAACCCTCAGTTTTTTCTCTGTATTTAAGAGTCTCTTATGGTTTGCTTCCCTCTCTGTTTGAAACTATTTTTTCCCCTTCCCTTCTCCCGTGGTCTTCTGTTAAGTTTCCCAAGTTCCACATGTGAGTGAAAACATATGATATCTGTCTTTCTCTGACTGACTTATTTCACTTAGCATAATATCCTCCAGTTCCAGCCATGTTGTTGCAAATGGGAGGATTTCATTCTTTCTCATTGGCAAGTAGTATTCCATTGTATATATAAACCACATCTTCTTTATCCATTCATCAATTGATGAACATTTGGACTCTTTCCATAATTTGGCTAATGTTGAAAGTGCTGCTATAAACATTGGGGTAAATGTGCCCTATGAATCAGCACTCCTGTATCCTTTGGATAAATTCCTAGTAGTGCTATTGTTGGGTCGTAGGGCAGTTCTATTTTAAATTTTTTTGAAGAATCTCCAGACTGTTTTCCAGAGTGACTGCACCAGTTTGCATTCCCACTAACAGTGCAAGATGGTTCCTGTTTCTCCACATCCTTGCCAACATCTGTTGTTTCCTGAGTTGTTAATTTTAGCCGTTCTGACCAGTGTGAGGTGGTATCTCAGTGTGGTTTTGATTTGTATTTCCCTGATGATGAGTGATGTTGAGCATTTTTTCATGTGTCTGTTGCCATCTGGATGTCTTCTTTGGCAAAGTGCCCATTTGTGTCTTCTGCCCATTTCTTCACTGGGTTATTCATTTTCTGAGTGTTGAGTTTGAGAAGTTCTTTATAGACTTTGGATACTAACTCTTTATCTGATATGTCATTTGCAAATATCTTTTCCCATTCTGTCAGTTGCCTTTTAGTTTTGTTGATTGTTTCCTTTACAGTGTAGAAGCTTTTTAGCTTGATGAGGTCAAATAGTTCATTTTTGCTTTTATTTCCCTTGCCTTAGAAGATGTGTTGAGCAACAAATTGCCGCAGCTGAGGTCAAAGAGGTTGTTGTCTGGTTTCTTTTCTAGGGTTTTGATGGTTTCCTGTCTCACATTTAGGTCTTTCATCCATTTTGAGTTTATTTGTGTATGGTGTAAGAAAGTGGTCCAGTTTCATTCTTCTGCATGTTGCTGTCCCGTTCTCCCAGCACCATTTACTAAAGAGACTGTTTTTTTTCCTATCGGATACTCTTTCCTGCTTTGTCAAAGATTAGTTAGCCATACATTTGTGGGTCCAATTCTGGATTCTCTGTTCTATTCCGTTGGTTTACGTATCTGTTTTTGTGCCAATACCTTACTGTCTTGATGATTTCAGCTTTGTAGTAGAGGCTAAAGTCTGGAATTGTGATTACTCCTGCTTTGGTTTCCTTTTTCAACATTACTTTGGCTATTTGGGGTCTTTTGTGGTTCCATACAAATTTTAGGACTGTTTGTTATAGCTTTGAGAAGAATGCTGGTGCAATTTCGATTGGGATTGCATGGAATGTGTAGATTTCTTTGGATAGTAGTGACATTTTAGCAATCTTTGTTCTTCCAATCCATGAGCATGGAATGTTTTTCCATTTCTTTATATCTTCTTCAATTTCCTTCATAAGTTTTCTATAGCTTTCAGCATACAGATATTTAAACAACTTTGGCTACGTTTATTCCTATTTTATGGTTCTTGTGCAATTGTAAATGGGATCAATCAGAGAAGTTAGCTTTAGATGGAGGAGGGACACCTGTGGAAGAAAGGAAGAGGAGAAATGTAAATATGTTTGTCGATTTGTTAGCCAGGAATTTAGGAATCCTCTGTCTGGTAATGGGAATGTTTGTAAAGAAAGAGGTTAAAGTCATTTTCTGAAAGTGAGGAAAGTGGTTCTAAGATTGGGGAATTGAGGTAGGGGTTGAACTTTTGAAATAGGTACTGTAGAAAATGGGAAAGAAAGAGAACGGACTAAAGAAATATAGGGCTGCTGGACTGCATTGAGGGTTCCCCTGAGATCAGAAATCATGAATGGACTTACAGTGGTACCCATCTATAGCTGTGTGATTTTTCTATTGTAGTGCTAAGTAGCTTGGCTGTGAGCATTGAACCAGGTTGGAATTCTGCCTGGCAAGCATGATGCCAGGGTCTATCTAGGCGAGGATGCTAAGTTCATTGATGAGAAACTGTTGAAGTCATGAACCATGAAGGCAATCCGAAAAAGAAAGAAGTGAAAAAAATGAAGGTGCTGATAGGGAGAGAGAAAGGAAACTAAGTTGAAGAACTTGTTTCTACGAAGTTGAATAATTGCTCTGGTGATGATAGTATGAGAGTCAAAAGAGTATAGGTGGCAGACTGTAGGATGTTTGAGTTTGTGATTTTAGAGGAAGGATCAGTCTGAGAGAATTCAGGATTCAAAATTAGATGGGAAAGAGAGTATCAATTCAGGGTCATTTAAGAAAATCACATTAGCTTGAAGAAGATGACTTGGCAGCCATATGTAGAGCAGACGAGAGTGAGGAGGTGCTGAACTAAATCATCTAAGAGGCTTATTTGCATGAATCGAGTATTTGAATTGTAGATCTGAAGAGGGAAAATAGGTTTTCTTTCTTTCTTTCTTTTTTTTTACATCAAAAGGAAGATAGATAACTTCTCTTTCTTAAGAGAGAGAGAGAAAAAAATTAAATTGTGTGCCTATCTAAAACCTAATAGGACCAAAACAGTATCTAGTGGCTGCAGAAATCTCTAATAGCATTCTTATTAACGTCTTCTTTGTAGTCAATAATAATACATATATTCTCCATCTCAGCTTTGACCTAAACTTATGCATTTGACTTTGAAATAGATCCATTTCATAATTTAATGAAAATAATGCCCTAATAAAAGATATGAATAAATCTATCTTTTCGTATCTTGTGGTGTGTTCTTAACATTCATGCATAATTTTGAACATGGGCAATGATAAAAGTAATATAATATTTTCTGGCATTTTCCTGATGAATTTCTTTCTAGTCTTTTTTTTTTTTTTTTTTTTTTTGACTGGGGAATATACTTGCATTGATGTAATTAACGGAATTATCACATTTATAACAGTTTCTCATTTAACATGAGTATTTCTCTTCATAGGCATCATTTAAAATGACTGCATAATAGTCTGTCATTTTCTTTCCTTTTAGGTTTGTGTTTAAAGTATATCATACCCATCATTTTAATTTTCCCTGTGCTTTTTTATACTTCGATCTCAAACACAGATGTGTAGGGATATATGCTAACAACACAAATGCTCGTGGAAACACAGTTACTGATTTGACTATTTTATATGGAGCAGATACTGTGAGAGGGAGTCCTCATGTGTGTCTTGTTTTATTCTCGCGGTGATTGGCATTTGTCAGCAAATTAATTGCCTATGACTTTTAAAAATTCCGAGATTTTTTGTGTCAAGATTCAGATTTATCTCCTTTCTTGAAAACAGATCACCTGTCAGTGCTAGAACCTGTAGTTACACGTGGTAACTGTATGATGGATTCCTGCATTGGTACCCCTTTTCTACAGTGCGTGTGTTCACTTCATCACCCTGCCTTCCCCTGGATGCCTCCAACATTTATATTACTTGCCAGCCCCCTGTAGGCATTTTATTTTGACACTTGATCTAGGATAAAGTAAGGGATAAATAAATGATTATCTTCTTCATCAGTGCTGGAGCTGTCATGACTCTGTTAGCCACATGTGACTATCCTGTTGCCTGCTTCAAAATTCTTGTGGGATGGCCTTTTCTTCTACTATCTATCACAGAAAAAAAATTCAGTTTCAGCATTAATTAGAAAGTTATAGCTACTACTGGATCACATAGAACATTCCCAAAGTCCAAAAGATCTACATGCTTCAGATCACCGATTTGCATTTCTTTTCCCTTTTATTAGATGAAAAATCAAGAGCCAAGTGCTTTTCAGTTCTCTGTTAGTATGGTTTTGTTAATTTTCTGACTTCTGGCCTAGACGTTGACATTAAACAAAATGGGAGATGTTTGTACACAAATGTATTCTGTGAATCACTTGGGATTACCATTACTGAGACCATGTCTCCTGCTTAACAAAGAATAATTATAGAATGGACTCTATTCCTTATATTTATATGGGCCTGGTCACAATGAGAGCCACAGTTGTTTTGTGTCAATGAAGAGCTTTCTTTTTTTGGAGAGGATTGTGTAAAGAAAGTATTCACGTTAAAGGATCCATGGCAAAAGATTTTGGGTTATACCCAAGGCCTTGATTTAGTCACAACAAAACTTTTCATTTTCTTTATAGGTGAAGATAAATAATGATTTTAATTATGAATTTTACAACAGTAGCTGGTCTTATGTAAAACATACTTCAGCAGAATATACATCATCTAGTAGGAAACGCTCCTTTTTTAGATCTTCAGCATCTTCTTCGTATAGTCATATTTCACATAACAATGAAATCCAAAAGCAAAAGGTTAGTATGAAACATGAGTTAACTTTTCCATATTTTACTGCTTAAGTATTTCTAACATTAACAAAAGTGTATTTACCAAAAGGATCAGCTTTCATTTTTAAATTAGGGTAGTAGTATCTTCTTCAAAGAGACAATGTAATATATTTCCTTAAGAGGTAACATTGTATCTTGTCAATTCTCTTGGATAATATATCTATTAATACTTTGTCTTCTTTCTTTTTTCTTTCTTTCTTTTTTCCTTTCTTTCTTTCTTTCTTTCTTTCTTTCTTTCTTTCTTTCTTTCTTTCTTTCCTCTATGACTAACCTGGGGCTGAAACTCATGACCTCAAGGTTAAGAGTTTCATGCTCCACTGACTGAGCCAGCCAGGCGCCTCTATACTTTGTTTTTCTTATTAAAGTATTTGTTCTTATTTGAAAATCTTAAAAAAGCATTACTATCAAATCTACTAGTTAAAATTTTCTTAAATTTCTAATTTGTGATTACTATACATGATTATATGTGTTATAGAATTGAAAAAATCCTGTTAATATATGTTTTCTAAACAGTAATGCTAGAATCTTTCTTAGAAGGTGCATAGAACTAAAAGATTTTAAAACACTTTGTTACTTTTGAGATACCACATTAAAAAAATGTTATTTATTTATTTATTTTGAGAGAGAGAGAGAGAGAGAGAGAGAATGCGTGTGAGGGCACGGGGGTAAGAGGAGGGGCAGAGAGAGAGAATCTCAAGCAGGCTAAGTGCTGTCAGCACAAAACTGGATGTGGGGCTTGATCTCTCAAACTGTGAGATCATGACCTGAGCTGAAATCATGAGTTGGACGCGTAAGTGACTGGGCCACCTAGGTGCCCTGAGATACCAAAATTTTTATCTGAGGAAGTTAAAAAACTTATTTTTAGATAGTTTGTTGTTTTGAGATACTAAAATTTTTTCTTGGGCAATCTGAACAGTTGAGATGACTTGTACTAATTGATGTATACCTATTGCTGATGAATTTTCACGTTGACCATCATTCAAAATCTGCATACTTCATCTCATTCTTGAAGTCAGTAACTTGATTAATAAATCACAGGGAGGTATAAAGGAATATTGATTTTGTTTGTTTTATGACTAAGAAGCTGACTATGGGAATAAGAATTGTATAAACATTTATTGTATTTGTATTATTGTTCACAGAAATGAGGATTTGATATAAGGTAGATCTGTCTTGGACATCATTAAAAGATGCTTAGGAAGTGTTTCAAAGACCTCATATCCACTACTGGGTATTTACCCAAAGAATACAAACACTAATTCGAAAAGATAGATGCACACCTATGTTTATTGCAACATTATTTGCAATAGCCAAATTATGGAAGCAACCCAAGTGTCCATTGATAGATGAATGGGTAAAGAGGGTATATTATATATATACAATGGAATATTACTCAAGCATAAGGAAGAATGAAATCTTGCCATTTGCAACAACATGGATGGATCAAGAGAGTATAACGTTTAGTGAAATAAGTCATTCAGAGAAAGACAAATACCATATTATTTTACTCACATGTGGAATTTAAGAAAACAAACAACAGGGGCGCCTGGGTGGCTCGGTCGGTTAAGCGTCCGACTTCGGCTCAGGTCATGATCTCTCGATCCGTGAGTTCGAGCCCCGCGTCAGGCTCTGTGCTGACTGCTCAGAGCCTGGAGCCTGTTTCAGATTCTGTGTATCCCTCTCTCTCTGCCCCTCCCCTGTTCATGCTCTGTCTCTCTCTGTCTCAAAAATAAATAAACGTTTAAAAAAATTAAAAAAGAAGAAAACAAACAACAACGAAAAGAGACAAACCAAAAAACCAGACTCTTAAATATAGAGAACAAACTGATGGTTATCAGAAGGGAGGCAGGTGGGGGGGGTTGGGTGAAACAGGTGATGGGGATTAAGGAGTGCACTTGTGATGAGCACCAGGTGGCATATGGAATTGTTGAATCACTGTATTGTACACCTGCAACTAATATAAGATAGTATGTAAATTACACTAAAATTAAAAAAAAAGCCTCATTATAAAGTGAGGAACCATAGTATGAGATATAAATTATATGTTCACCTTACCTATAAGTCATTGTCAATGTATACTCCTTAGGGACACATTATTTTATACACCTATTTGTGAGCTTGTTTAGTAGGGAATGAAGATGATGCTTTTTTTCTAGTTGAGATTTTAAAGGCCATATATGTAAGAAATTACGGATCACTCAGATATTCCTATTTGGCATTCCAAAAACTCTTTAGATTGCTTCAGGTGAGTGAGCCCAGAAAAGACCTCATCATGCATCAAAAATAAAAATTCATATAGTTTGGGTTGGAGGTGGCAGTTGATGGAGACATTGAACAGGAAAGTAATTTCACTGACTTTTTATCTTCAAACTAAAACTCCTTTTATTCTTCCTTCTTCCCATAGAGTCATCAATTGTTGGTTGTCCAGAACACTGTGGAAGTGGCTCAGTTTATCAATAACAATCCAGAATTTTTACAACTTGCTGAGCCCTTCTGGAAGGAACTCTCCTACCTTCCCTCTCTGTATGACTACGGTGCCTACCGAAGATTAATCGACCAGTATGGGACACATTATCTGCAGTCTGGGTCCTTAGGAGGAGAGTACAAAATTCTATTTTATGTGGACCCAGAAAAAATCAAAGAAAGCGGTAGAGTATTAAAAAAATGTATTAACTACAAGCATTGCAGGAATTTTAATGGGGGAAATAACATGTAGTTAGCCTAAACTTTTAGAGATTTAAAGTATGACAAATAGAGATTAAATTGCAAAGGAATCCAAAGTGGTGTGAATCCATTATAATCTACTCACACTCTTCAAACTGCCTACTCTTTTGGCTAGTACCCTGAAATGTGAGATAACCATCATCATTACTGGCTGTCTCCAGGAGGTATTGATTGGATTTTTAGAATACTTTTTAATGTTTTCCATTTCTCAAGTAATATTCTTTGAGGAAAAGCTAATAAGGTATTATATTTCAGAAATCAAAATGTTTTAAAGAAGTATTTTATTTACCTCTGTTCGTTGCCACTCACATTCCTTTAAAAAAAAACCTGCTCTGGATATCACAAGTTTGCTTACTACCTAATTCTTATGGCTTGAATTTATTGGATGCCTTTCTTACAAGAGGCAAGTTACATGTTAGCAATGATCCTCACTGCTACCCAGAGAGATGGCCACTATAATTCCTGTCCCACAGACTGAGACATGGAGAGTCAGTGTTAGATAAGACTCACCCAAGGGCATATGGGTTGTAAGGAGGTCTAACTTGCTCCCAAGTCAGCTGAACTTTTTCCTTATGCTATGTTGTTGCTAGAATGGCCTGATTTTTGTTAGAATCAGTGCACACCACGGAGTTCATGATTTTTTTGACCCCATAGTAAGAGGACAGTCCTCACCATGTGTCCCAATGTGGGAGGGTAGAGGGTGGTGTCTTAGTGTCCATTCCTTCTCTCCAAAGACCTTTTGGCTGGTTTACTAATATTCCAAGTCAAACCTACTTCTTCCCAACTTTGTCCTTCAGCTGATGTCCACACTTCCTTCTCCATTCCAAATCACCTCTTAGGGGTCTTTCTCTTCAGTCAAGGCTCCCTTACAACCTTGGAGGAGAATAACACTTACTACATGAGATTCAGAGGAAATCTTGTAACCTTCCCTTGGGGGTGAATTACAATATTTTTCTATGTTTCCATTGGCTTTTTTCCCCCCAATGGGCTTAGTTTTTTTGTTACCAGTTAAGATTTAACTAGAATTTGAACTTTTCTAACTTCCCTGGTTGGAAATGATGTATAAGCACAAGTTTTTTTGTAGCAATGACAGGGACAATATTTCTTTGGAAAATTAATCCAGCAAGTGGCTTGATCTAAACTTAGTTTCACTGCCTCCCAACCTTTATTCCTTAGCACTTAAAGAAATGGGGGAGAATTTTATTAAAACTTTCCAATTTGGTCAAAGCATATTTTTTAAGTAAAAATTTTACTCTTGAGAAGTTTCTGTCCTTCCTAAAAGTTCTAACTGAAATATAATCAAAACTCCTGAGATGTAATAGATCCCCCCAATTATTCCTTAAGAAATATTGAGATTATTACAATACAGTTAGCAAAATTATATAAGAAATATATATTTCCACACTTATTATTTTCCATCCTTCTTTAAAAAATGCATTGGCAAAACTCCATTTGATAATGAGTAGAAATTGTTACATTCTGAGGTTATGAGTTATGGGAAGGAATTGTTAGAAACTAGAGATAGTAAACATATTAAAATCAAGAGATTGAGGCAGTAGACCTGAGGTTTTAGGAATTAATTACTATAGAATCAGAACCCAGCTTTTGGGGTTTCCAGTAGGTGGACTGGGACCATTACATGCCTACTTTTATCTGTTTGCTTCATAATTGAGAAGCTGACTGTATGTGGGTCAAAGATATCACTGTTCCGGGTGTTCCTTCCACTGTTTCATGTAGAAATCACCCCAGTCTCCTCTCTCTGATCCAAGATAATAGAAGCCAAAATTGCTGAATCATTTGAAAGTAAGTTTCAGACACATGATGCTTCATTCCTAAGTGTATGCATGTATGTGTTATTTTGTTTAATAACAAAAAACAAATATTCCTTTTTTTGACCCTTGATCCTCCTACAGCACTTGAAAATGTCCCTATCATATCACTCTTGATTAGATGGCCACAATAGTAGAGTATCCCTATCCTCCCACCTGGCTGCATCTCAAAAGACGTGTTTAACAAATGCAGAAATAAAACCTTTAAAACTTTTCCCTCAGGTCTTAGTTCAACAGATATAAAGACATGTACTTCATCAAGTTTCAAATTTTTGTATTCGTCATCAAAGGGCAAATGCAAGGAGCTGGAAGATGCCTTAAAATCAGATTCAGGTAAATAAGAAGGGGGCAATTTGTGTTACAAGCTTAATCTCCATCCCTCTCTCTTGTGGTTAATTCCTGGCCTCAAGGTCCTTTGAAATTTTAGCAGGTGTTCTATCTTGTGTTTTTAAAAATGTATTTGGTTGTTTTTGCCTCTGCTCTCTCTTTCATATGTCATGACAGTGAGACACTGCCATGGAAAGTTCACTGGGTATCTCCTGTGCACTGTAGATGTGTCCTCAGCATATACTACCTTTTCCACCTGCAGTGACAGTTGGCAATCCAGCCTAGCAAAAGGACACCAACAGGAGAGATTTAGTTCCACTCTGACATGGATGCTCAGATGCTGCTGCTGGTGGTGGTGGTGGTCGTGGTGATGGCAGAGGGAGTGGGGAAGGTGGTGTGCTATTCTTTGAGTGATTAGAAAGGAACTGGGAAAAAAAAAAAAACTGATTTAGAGTGTGTCTAGATGCCCTGTTAAGGAATTTGGATTTCATTCTGGTAACAAGGGGGTACCATTAAAGGATTTAGTACAGGAAGTGATTAAATGAAAGGTTACAAAGATAAAGTTGTAGAGAAAGAAGAGGGACTGAGAAGGGATAATCTGACAGGATAAGAATCAGCGAAGAGGTGCCTGGCTGCCTCAGTTTGGTAGAGCATGCAACTCTTGATCTCAGGGTCATGAGTTTGGGCAAAAAGCCTACTTTAAAAAAAAAGAAGAAGAACCAGAAAAGATCAGTAACATTAAAAATAAAGGAGAAAGAGAAGTCAATAAAGAGAAATTCTAGACAGAAGTTAAGTAAGAGAAGGGCTGGAGACTGTTTATTGAATTTGGTGATTACAACTTAACTTGCCTTACAGTGAACTTCTTAGTGTGGTAGCAATGGACTGAGCAGGTACTAGAGCTTAAATTCTCGGTGACAGCATAAATTGGGGCAAAGGTGAAGACTGACCCAGATGCCAGAGTTCTTCCTGAGGAAGTGGGGATTCTTGGGATATTGGCAGATGACTGTAGGAAGGAGGAAGACAGAGGAGTGAAACCAGGTGTATTTACTCATTCACTTCCTTCATTCATCAGCTGTTTATGGAGCCTGTGGTACATGCAAGGATTTGTTCTGGGCACTGGGGTACAAGCAGTGACATGCCGGAGAAAATGCCTGTCTTCGTGGAGTTGGCATGACAGAGGAGGAGGACATGGTTTTTTTTTTTTTTTTAATTTTTTTTAAGTTTATTTATTTGAGAGAGAGAGGGGGATAGAGAGAGAGAATATTCATGAGCAGAGGAAGGGCAGAGAGAGAGGGAGAGAGAAAGAATCCCAATCCAACGCTGATGTGGGGCTCAAAATCACAAACTGTTAGGTCATGGCCCGAGCCGAAATCAAGAGTCGGACACCCAGCCGACTGAGCCACCCATGTGCCCCAGGAGGACATGCTTTTGAAAGAGATGGAAATATGGTGATCTGGAAATAGAGATGAGTGGGAGCTTTGGGAAAATAGAGACATCAGTTATCAGCTGGGCTGGCTACTGGAAGCTGCTCACTGATTTTATTTGATGTTGTGTTTAACGCACACATAGCACACATAGCTAGGTATTATTCATATTCTCATTATACAGACAGGGACTCCGAGTGACAGAAAGATTGCCCACGATCACGTTTGGTAAGCGTCAGACATGAGATTCAAAGGCATGATGTGTGGCTTCACAGTCTGGGCTCCTGATTGTCGCACCATGCTGCTTGTCTGGGGGAAGAGGGCCAGAGGGAGCAGAGAGCTCCCTGAGGTATGGAGAGAGAGGCTACAGGCTTAAAAATAAAATTAAAACGGATTTCTCAGAATCTGTAATTCATAAACAGGTGTGCCAGGGCAGGCGGTGATTTCTCCAAGTTTACTATGTGCGGGGATTACCCGGGAAGTTGTTAAGATGCTGGTTCCAAGGCTCTCCTCCCAGCTGTTCTCTTAGCGGGTGTTGAAGCTCAGAAATGTGTAGTCACTCCAGATGATTCGGCTCCGGGTAGCGGAGGGACTGAACTTAGTTGTGATAAGCTGCCTTAAAAGGGTGACTATGTGCATATCAAAACCGGAGCTAACAATGACAATGAGGACGCACTCCAGCAATTTGTCAAAAACACCGGGCTTTAATAATTTCTTTTTTTTAAAGTTTCTTTTTTTAAAAGTTCATTTATTTATTTTGAGAGAGAAACAGAGAGAGCAGGGGAGGGGCAGAGAAAGAGGGAAAGAGAGAGAATCCCAAGCAGGCTCTGCGCTGTCAGCACAGAGCCCGTCTCGGGGCTCCAACTCACAAACTGTGAGATCATGACCTGAGCCAGTCAGATGCTTAACAGATTGAGGCACCCAGGCACCCTAGGCTTTAATAATTTCTGATAAATGTACAGTTTTTGAATTTGCAAAATTTTACGAAATTGCAAAATTTCATTAAAAGAAATGAACTAAAGATCACCCCAAATCTGGTTTGCAAGTTAGGAATTTCCAGTCATGACCAGCATAAAAATCAATTACAAATGGAGACAAAAATATTTCTGAAATTATAAGGCACTTAAATGCAGAAAAGAATTTAATTGGTATTTACTGTTTAGAACACTTTTCATGTGTTAATGTATGCCTGTTAATTAATAGCTTTTTTTGCTTAGTTAATATTCCAAATGCAATGAACTCCCCCCATTTATTTTTATTTTTATTAAAACATTTTTTTAAATGTTTATTTTATTTTTGAGAGAGACAGACAGAGAGTGTGAGCGGGGTGGGGTCAGAGAGGGAGACACAGAATCCAAAGCAATCTCCAGGCTCTGAGCTGTCAGCACAGAGCCCTATGTGGGGCTTGAAATCACAAACTGCGAGATCATGACCAGAGCCAAAGTTGGACGCTTAACTGACTGAGCCACCCAGGTGCCCCTAGCTGAACCATTTAGAAACACATTCCATGATGCTTCATCCCAAAATATATATTTATTTCCTAAGAAATAAGATAGTCTCCTGTATAACATAATGTTCTTATTATACTAAGAACATTAAGAATATGAACAATAATTCCCTAATATCATCTACTGTCAGGTAATGATTGTGGTTTTCTTTTCTTTTTCCTTTTAATAGATATTTTTGAGAGTCGTTTCAGATTTACAGCACAGTCGTGCAAAAAGTACGGAGAGTTTCCATATACCCCTGTCAGAAACTAAGGCCTCCCCACTCTCAGCATCCTCCACCACGGGGGTGCATTTGTTCCAAGTGATGAATCTACGTTGACATATCATCATTGCCCAAAGTGCATAGTTTATGTTAGGGTTCCTTCTTGGTGTTGTACATTCTATGGGCCTGGACAAATGTATAATGCCATGTGTCTACCATGATAGTGTGATGTAGAGCAATTTCACTGTTCTAACAATCCTCCATGCTCCAACTATTTACTCCTCCCACCCACCACTGCTGGCAATCACTGATGTTTTCATTGTGTCCATAGTTTGTCCTTTACCAGAATAGGATGGGTTGTGTTTTAGTACTTGAGAGACATTTCACTTTTTTATTCTTCTCTTTGTTTCCTTTGTGCATCCTGACCTATTTCATTTGATTTCTCCTCGTATAGGAACTCAAAGCAATGTTCTGCGAGGGAACCCATTTGTCAGGGGGGGCAGTTCGGGCTTCGTGTCTGGCCTCAGTTTCCTGGAGCTGGACAATCCTGCTGGAAACAAAGAGCGATATGCTTCGTGGGCAGAATCTGTGACTGGTCTTCCCCAAGTCATAAAACAAAAGGTACGTCCTGCTCTGTTGAAAGCACACAAAGCAGACATGTTTATTCGCATTGGGAAAATGAGATTAAATCAAGGTGGTTAAACAGAGACAGCTGTAATTAGCATTTTTGTATCCCAATTATGTTTTGTATAGCAAAATGAGTGCGTACATAATAATAAGAAACAGAAGATTCATTATCTTGCATGTCCATATTTCAATTGTAAAGGTTAAATGTCTTGTAAATCCCAAGAGAAATTAGTAACAAAATTTGCTTTTTAAGCTTTTGACCTAAATTTGATTATGTTTTCCTTGGTCTCTAATTCAGAGGAATTATAGATTCTTGCAAGAGGAAGGCATTTAGGCTTGTCTACTGTCTCATCAGATCACCTTTGTTCCTCTGGCCATGGCATGTAGGCTCTTGGAGACATGTAAATTAAAATAAAACAAATCTGACTGGCAGAATGTTAGGATGTTTTATTGATACAGTCACTTCTGTCATAATGCTACGTATGTGTTCCTAAAATCAGACAGCTAGACAGAATTGCACAATGAAGACCCCCTGGCTTATGGGGAAAATGGATTAAGGACACAATACTCAAAAACTTGATCTATGACACTCATTAAAAAAAATAGGCATCAGTAAAAACAATAGTATAGCTTTGTATGTGTTAAATTTTTAAGAAACGCATATATATTAATGTAGCACAATTCTTAGAAAAAGACTTGAAGCTTGCTGGGTGCTGGGTGGGTTAGAGCCTTTGAATTATTGGGAAGTGGTAGGAGGAGAGCTGCCAGAGGACAGACGGTTCCTGCATCAGATGTGGATGGGTGTAGTATATTACACAGGCGGTGAACTGCGTGGATGCTTGAAGTGTGTGTTTGTGTGTGTGTGTGTTTTGTGTATTCCTATGTTGGTTCAGTTGTGTCCACTTTTCTGGGTTCACCTGGTTTTTCTTACGGATGAAATTGTATGAAATTTGTGATATGTTCATGGTGTTCCCTAACACATCCATCCCAATGGAACAAATTTACCCTTTCAAAACAAGTGCTATGGAAGAACTGATTCTATGATCTATTCTCTGTCATGGGAGTCAAGAAATATCTCAGGTGAAACTTGACTTGGACACATTTTATAATCCGCCCCCCCCCCCCAATTACAAAAGTTTCTTAAGCACCCTCCCAACACCATATCCACCCATTTGCCTCTAAGTAAGGGTAAAAGGAAGAGGCCAGTTTTCCTGGGAGGTCTTATCATAATGTGCCACCATCGATATTCACAATGACCTATTTTCAATGCCAGTGCCCCGTTACAAATCTTAAAAAATTCTAAGTTGGGGGCGCCTGGGTGGCGCAGTCGGTTAAGCGTCCGACTTCAGCCAGGTCACGATCTCGCGGTCCGTGAGTTCGAGCCCCGCGTCGGGCTCTGGGCTGATGGCTCAGAGCCTGGAGCCTGTTTCCGATTCTGTGTCTCCCTCTCTCTCTGCCCCTCCCCCGTTCATGCTCTGTCTCTCTCTGTCCCAAAAATAAATAAACGTTGAAAAAAAACAAAAAAAATTCTAAGTTGTTGATTAGGGAGGATCAGACATTCCTTCTCATTCTCAACTCTGCATTTCTCCACATAGGACTGTCACTATCATAGCTGTGCTAACTTATTATAGGTATACGTCCACGCAATGCCATCCAGTCAGTTCTTTTATAATGCAGCGTGAGAGAGTTTGGGCAGAGACGGAGGGAGATGTGGCTGGGTCTGTAAGTTATCCTTCTACTCCGGTGGTATGCTGTAGCCAGCTCAAGATGGACCCTCATAACAGCCAAAGGTGCCTATCTCTTCCCGACTCCATGGTCACTGGCATCCCAGTAGCAACCTGAAATCGGCCATGGGAAGAGTAGTTATACTGCAGAAATTGGCAAATGCTACAAATCAGAGCATTTTTGTTCTTAGGAGAGCAGATTGTTAAAGCTTAGCCAGCACATCTAGGGGCTCCAAGCTGCTTTTCATCAGACATATTCAACACAGAGAAGTAATGTCTGTCTGTTTTAAATTTTGTCAGGAAGAAAGAGTCATGGTCTCTGCTAAGAGACATGTTAAGTCTCTTAGAGCTGGGTATTTAATCTTAAATTTAATTGCACTTGCTTCTTCACTGTAATTTAAGTGCATTTCCTTTTCTTCTGCTCTCTGCAAGGGTAGAAATGTACTTCCTTCAAAATAATCTTTCAATAACTAGAAAATGAATGTCCTGTTGGTTTTGAAAAATTTTATGCAAGATACAAAAAATATTCCTTCCCTGTTCACTCCTATTTTTCCCTTTGTCTTGCAAAGAAAGTAATTGCTTTCTTTTTATTTGAACAAGAAATAATTGGAATTAAG
Source organism: Lynx rufus (assembly GCF_022079265.1). Taxonomy (NCBI): domain Eukaryota; kingdom Metazoa; phylum Chordata; class Mammalia; order Carnivora; family Felidae; genus Lynx; species Lynx rufus. Next base: position 206,569,651 of record NW_025814823.1, on the reverse strand, counting down.
ATGAGAGTGGCTTTTGATTTTTATTTTAATGGAGATTCAGCCTAAATGCCAGGAGAAAAATATTCTTGCCTAAAACCCCGATTTACTGACCATGATGTCTTTATCTGTATAGCTGACCCCTCTGTATGAGCTGGTAAAGGAAGTACCCTGTGCCTCTGTGAAAAGGCTATACCTGAAGCGGGCTCTTGAGGAATATCTGGATGAATTTGACCCCTGCCATTGCCAACCTTGTCAAAATGGCGGCATTGCCACCGTCGAGGGGACCCAGTGTCAGTGCCATTGCAAACCATACACATTTGGTGTGGCTTGTGAGCAAGGAGTCCTCGTGGGAAATGAAGCAGGTCAGTGTGCTGAGTTTTTGCTAGTTATGCTGGACACCGTGAAAAAGGAATCACTCTTTCCCGCTGATCCCTGAGATCATGCTTCTTTGTGTATTAATTTAGTGTCTCCCTTCCTATTGCACTTCTGGGTTCTAGCAAGGGGGTTAAGGCCCTCTGCTGTCTCTGTTTTCCTGTCTTAACGAATAGACCCACCATGCCCTCCATTCCCTGTTCTCCATTAGAATAGATTAATGCCTAAAACACGTCTCTCTTTTATGCCATAGTCAGCTCATTGAGGTTTTGTCGTAACAGGTCTGTGCAGCTAGTGTGCACATGGCTTAACCTTTCCAATCGCAAGCTCTTTGAAATATCTCTATTTCTATTTTGTATTATGTTTTATCAATCAATTACTCACAAATACTTTCTGAACATTTGCTGAATGTGCTCATCTGAAGGCTTGGTGCTTTAGAGGCACATCAGTTCACACAGAACTATGTGAAGTTTGACTTTATGAGTAGACAAAGTGTGGGACAGTTTTGTATTTATTTATATGCCTCTCTCCTCTAGAAAACTCATTTCTTAAGGTCAGGGCTGTGATTCCTTTTTTTTATTCCCAGAGCCCAACAAGGCTTGATTCATAGAAGTCACTTAACAAATGTTTGATGAATGAATGAATACATGACTGAACTATGATTGCTTGTAGACAAGCGTCAGGAAAGCCTCCTTGCCTCCAAATGTCTTCCCAAGTAGCCTGTCTGGTAAATTGAAATTCTACCACTTTGATTTCATTCCTTTGTGGCTTGGATTTCCTATTATTTGATAAAATGGAAGCTCCCCCTGCTGGTAAGGATTGGGGTAGTGATCATAATATATCAAGCTATTGTTACCCCTGTTAATATACTCAGAGGACTACTTTATTAACTCAATTTCTAATTATGGAAGAAAGTATAAGGAAACTCATTGGAAGATATAATCACATTAGTTTAGTTTTGGTGTGTATGATACTGAGGGGTGGGTGCCGAGTGGAGGAGAGACGGATGTAGGCTACACGGTAGAAATAGGTAAGGAGCAGTAAACAAAACCATCTATCAATTGGAAGTAATGTTTCAGGAGCATGGTCTCTGAGATCTGTTTGTAACCAGGAAAGCCAAGTTCTTAGAATATAGTGCAAGTTCTCTCTTGCCTACCCCAAGGTATATGATGGGGGAAAATTCTAAAAGCACCACTGGTCATGAATCGGCCCTGAGTTGGAAGGTGGCCAGGCTGGGTTGAGGAAGTGCCTGCAGACTGAAGGATGTTGACAGGAGGTAAAAGCATTTCTCCTTCTTATGCATTTCCTCATTTTGTACAGTGCCAGCTCTGAGGTTGGCAGTCTGGAACCCAGTAGATTATGTTCTTCTCATGCCCAACCATGGCTTTTCCAATAAAAATGTTAACAGTAGGAACTGCTGTAATGAGAGGAACCTGGACTCGGCCATAAGACCATGTTGCTGTCTGGACAGGACTCTTGGCAGCCATTGCAGCACCGGACATGACATTTAACCCCCTTGCCTTAGGTCCCATACCTATCAAATGAGAATGGTAACAGACTTCCTGCCCACCCGGATTCATTCTTGTGAGAAGTAAATGAATGGCATGAGGTATGACAAAATGCTCTGAAACAGTTCTAAAATAATAAACAAATTTAAGATATAATTGCAAGAAGTTCGTTGATGCAGCCTTAATATCAACAAACCCAGTCAATGTGCAGAGACATTATGGTCATTGAAGAAGACCTCTTGAACAGAGTGAAGGTAGTATGTGCCCAGACTGTCCCCTCCCTCAATAACTGCCTGAGCATGAAGCTTAATACTAGACTCTGAAATCTTTCTCTCCAAGTACTTTCTGAACAGTCTTTCTCTTATCTTACAGGAGGGGTTGATGGAGGTTGGAGTTGCTGGTCCTCTTGGGGCCCCTGCGTTCAAGGGAAGAAATCAAGGAGCCGAGAATGCAATAACCCACCTCCCAGTGGAGGCGGGCAGTCCTGTATTGGAGAGCCAACAGAAAGCAGGCAATGCGAGGAGGAGGAACTCCAGCATTTGCGGTAATGGTGACCAGATCTCCTGGCAATTGCATAGAATAGAGTGCCCTCTGCAGGAAGCGTGGAATATGTGATTGCTGCTATTAAAAGATTTAAAAATTAAATGGCGATTTTTATCAGTGACTTTGCCTTTAGCAGTGGGGTCAGTTGAAGGAAGAAGGCATGTGTGGACAGCTTGCACTTGTGTGTTTCAAGTTTTTCTGATACAGATGTTACAAAAGGCTGGGTAACTAGAAGGTCATCTGGCCAAGGGGATCTGAGCAGCAGCTTTGGCATCAAGCAGAACTGCCACTTTGCTGTGTGACCTTGGTAACACCTCTAAAATTAGTATAATCATAGAAGGTAAAACAATAGTAAAATGTCAGAATTAAATGAGATTCAGCATAGAAAGTGATTAGCACAGTGCCCAGCACATAGTAAGCATTGATTAATAGTTGTATTACTCTTCAGATATACCAATCCTATTCATTCATTTATTCATGTATTCATTCATGCATTCATTCATTCATTCATTCAGGATTAACCATAAAGCCAGATGCTCTAGATGGCTAATATCTTGACTGATTATCCCACCAACTTCCCATTTGCCGGGACCTTGCAAATTCATCAAGTCTCCTGACTAGGAAGCTGGTGAGCATATGGAATTACTACTGTAGGAGGAGAAGCTACCTTCGAGGCACATATCTCTGGGAGGATGAGGGTCTCCAGCAGAGGAGGCCTCTATGGACTGGGCTTCTTTTCCCAGCCACTAGACATGAAGCTGGAAGGAAAGGAGCATCCTACGGAGGCACTGAAGGAATTCTCACTCTTCTTGGTGCTTGGAGGGAGAGAATGTTCTCCTCCTCCTGCCCAGTACAAAGAGGAAAATCATGATCAATACTTCACATTTCTGAGTTTCCTCAAAGTGTGGAAAGCATATAAGGAACTCAGCTGAGAAGGAGGCGACATTCACGGGCTATTCTGTAATGCTTTCCCTCAGATTTCAGATCTCTGGAGTGGAGGTAATAATACTGGTGGCACGTTGGCTTCAGAGGCCATAAAACTATTGTTTAATGATGGATGTCACTGGGATTTCCATTATTATGAGCTTCCTCTAGAGATTGCCTTGCGGGAGGTAGAAAGAGCATGACATTAGGAGCCGAACCGACTACAACATGAATGTTGCCTTGGTATTTATTACCTTATAACCTTGGACAAGTCATTCAAACTTTCTTTTCGTTGCATACCTCATAGGGTTACTGTGAAGGTGCATTGAGATGTTGCGTATTTATAGAGCAACTGCCAAGGTGCCTACACAGAGTAGATGTTCCCTTTCTTGCAGGGTCACTAACAGGAATTCCTTTATTTTTAATCCAGAATCAGTTCCATGTTAAAGGCACTTCAGAACCAGACAGCGGAAGAAAAAGTAGGTCTGAGGCAGGTGACCTCTAGAAATCCCATGAAGTAGGTGTTTTGTCCAGAGACTTTTATTTCCTTTTCTTTCTCTTTGTTTTTCTTACTACTGACTTAGTAGCTATTTTTTGGTAGTTTATGTTTGAGTTTTCTATCACAGGATATGATCAGATATTGATCCCGAGAATGACAAAAATAGCACACCAGCATGTTTACAGGAATGGAGTTCTTTCAGATGTTAATGAGAAATTCGCTGTGGTGCAAAATATTTATTATGCTGTGGAAATCTATCACATTAATTATGTTTTGTTTCCTTTTCCTTTCAGATTGCTTGAACCACATTGTTTTCCTTTGTCTTTGGTTCCAAAAGAATTCTGTCCATCACCTCCTGCCTTGAAAGATGGATTTGTTCAAGTTGGTTATGAAAGATATATTGTTTTCCTCTGCATATGCTCTTTGCTCCAAGTTCTCTCTCTCCCTAATGTCATAATCGGTTTCCTTCTTCCATGATGAAATAGTGCTACAAATAGTTTATATGTGCATTTTAGTTTTACTGGTAAGGGTTTTAGTTTGTGACTTTACTTCTTTGGCCAAGGTGATTAGAATTCTGCAGAAGGCAGTATATCTTCTGCAGTAAGGTAAATCAATACTGCTGCCCAATGAAATTAGAAATGTAATCATGCCAGAAGGCTGTTAAACATTTCCATTCTAAAATAAGAATAAGAATCCATAAGCCAGTTCTGCAGCAAAGAGGACTTTCTCTATTCTTGCCACTGAGAAATGTCTTTCTAAAGATTTTTTTTAAATGTTTATTTATTTATTTTTGAGAGAGAGAGAGCAGGGGAGGGGCAGAGAGAGAAGGAGAGATTGAATCCCAAGCAGGCTCTGTGCTGTCAGACGCAGGGCTTGAACCCATGAACTGTGAGATCATGACCTGAGCTGAAATCAAGAGTCAGACACTTAACTGACTGAGCCACCCAGGCATCCTGAGAAATGTCTTTAAAATTTTTTTTTCAGAAATGTTGGGTTTGGGAAGAAATAATTGGGTTTATTCCGGAAGCCAATAAGACATTTTGCCAGCATTGGTGAGATATGGGTCATTATACTTGGAGCGATTTTCTTGTTTAGGAAGGAACACAAATCACCTGCCACTTGTCATTCTAGGGAATTTTCTTGGCCTTGCGGCCATATTAATTTCTGCTCTTCTCACTGCTTGTTATGATGAGGCTTTGGCCTCAAGCTCCAATGAAGTCTCCTACTGGCTCACGTAGGAGGCTTTCGTCAGGACCCCCTCAGTGCCGCCAGCCTTGCTTTCTCAAAGGGTTTGCCTTTGAAATTCTAGGCCTTTAAACACACACACTGACATTTTGCTGAAGTTTCCCCAAATGTAGATACTGTTGGGAAATGGAAGAGGGCTTCTGTGTGTGTGTGTGTGTGTGTGTGTGTGTGTGTGTGTGGAGAGAGGGGAATGAGCCCAGCATCTCTAACACTCATTCTGTCCCAATACAGTCACCACAATCTACTAAGTTCCTGAAGGAAACACAGGCTTGGCGAACAAGGCCAAACAAACTCATATACTTCAGCAAACCATGAGCTGTTGTCCCAAACTCCAGTGCATGTGGTGTCCTGTAAGGGGCAGGGGTTCTGAACACTGCCCCATGGATGGGCTACATCACAGTCACCCAGAGAACTTAAGAATAGAGATTGCTGCTTGCCCCTTACCTTCCTTTTTTCTTTTTTTTTTTTTTTCTTTCTCATTCTGTAGGTTTAGGATAGAGCCTGAGAGTTGTGCTTTTTTTTTTTTTTTTTTTTTTTTTTTTTTTAATTGCTACTAGTGGTTCTAATACAGAACCAAGTTTGGACACTGTTATAACAGTCCCTTCTGTCAGGCAGACGGCCTATTGGCTAGAACCAAAGCAAATCAACTGTCCTTTCCCAATGTATTCAAACTTAAGTATTAACCTGGGCCCTTTGTTTCCTACCAACTGGAGCCAGACTGGACCAGGACTGACAGTGAATAGTAGAAGGCACCTTGGGATTTGGTTCTAATGCCTGGAATAGCCAGGTGCTAATGCCTAGCTCTCAGCCCTTCCCCAGGCCGATTTTCTTTACCACCCCTGGGGTGGCAGAGAGCCCCAAGAATGAGGAAAGGAACTAATAGAGATCCCAAAAGTGCATGATTACCCCTTTAAGTTTCAGCTTCAAATTCTTCCTTGCTTCACCATGAAAGCTCACCTCCTGGCATGTCCTTGAATCTGGCCCAGCCACAGTGGCCCTTCCCTTACAGGGTAGGGGCTGGAGCTTAGGATGGGAGAAGATCAGCATTACACTCCCTCTAAAAGTCATCAGTGAGAAACTTAAACTTTCATAAACATGCTGATAGGATTTGCACATTTCTGTCTGTTCCTACCAGCTTTTATTAGGCGGTATGGCCAATGAGCAGCCTATGACGTCTTACTATGAAGAACTGACCAACAAGTACATTTCCGAGATCTGATAACAACTGTCTTTTCCTGGAACATGTAGGGGCCGGGGGGGAAGGGACTTGGGGAGTGTCCACAAAAGTAATTTTGGTAAAATGCTTAGTACAGTGCTTGGTATTTGGGGACAATTAATAAATTATATGTGGCATTAATGGCTTTATTTTAGTTAATGGTAGTACCAGTGTTGTTGACTAGGACCATACAGGGAAAATTATTTTTACAGATAATTTTTTAAATTAGTTATTTGAACTTAGTTTGCCTGATGACTAAAAGAAGGCATCATTTATAGCCCAAATATATCTAAAGAAACTTTTTTTAATGCAAAATAGACACACTCTCTCTCTCTCTCTTTTATTTCTCTTTAGGATGAAGGTGCCATGTTTCCTGTTGGGAAAAACATAGTATATACTTGCAATGAAGGTTACTCTCTTATTGGAGACCCTGTAGCCAGATGTGGAGAAGATTTACAGTGGCTTGTTGGGGAAATGCATTGTCAGAGTGAGTGGACTTGGTTGTAGCATATAACTTAAGATGAGAGAATAATGTGGAAGGGAATGAATCAAGATGAATAACCACTCACTGTGTGGCCCGTGTCTTGACATTCCTTTCCTGAGAAGCTCATATGCTCCTGTTCAAGTTTCAGCTGTGTCTTGAAAAAGCCCTCAGCAGTCTCTAGTTGATAGTGCTTCTGTTAGGTGAGGCACATTTCACTGCAATTTTAACGTTTCTGGTGCAAATTCGAATAGGCCAGGGAGCTCCATTCTGGCTAAGACCTTCAGAACATCCCATATAGTTCAATTTCTAGGGATGTGACCAAATCAGTGTACTTCCTTGATTGTCCTGCAGTATTAGTTGGTTCAGCAGATGGATAGAGCTGTAGAGATACATTTTTTGCTATATTAGTTGGTCTAGGCCATGGAGAAAAGTCTAGTGTACACGTGAACATCTTTTTCCTCTTGGGTATATACCTCTTAATAAAGTCTCTGAGTCATACGATGTAGATACATTTAGACTTAGTAGATTCTACCAGACTCCCAAATGGTTGTACTAATTTACATCCCTACCAGGATCTGAGAAGCCAAGATTGTTCTGTATCCTTATCAACACTTGATATCAACAATCTTTAAAAAATTTTAGCTATACTGATGAGTGTGTAGCAATATCTTATTTTTTAATTTTGACTTTTCAATTTATATTTTTCCTGGTGACTATGTTATGATGCCTGTTTTCCTGTTTATTTGCCATTTGCATATCCTCTTTGGTGAAGTGACTGTCCAATCTTTAGCTCCCCTTTTCTGTTGGTTTGTCTTTTTCTTATTTGTAGGACCTCCTCTCTTCCTCTTTGTTTCTGTCTCTATCTGTCTCTCTGTTTCTCTCGCCTGGAGTCCTTGAGCAGAAATTACTGAAATAGAATATAAACATTTTCTGGCTTACAGTAACAAAGCCAAAAGTTGGTTCTTTGAAACGTTTAATAAGATGCTTTTGCTTGAAGAGATTTTTTTTCCCTTTATTGTGAATCTGCTGATAAGAAGTTGACCCAGTCTTTGTTCATCTTAAAATGTCTTTGTTTTATCTTCATTTTGGAAGGATGTTTTTATGGGTAAGGAATTCTAGGTTAGCAGTTATTTTATTTAAGCTCTTTAAAGATTTTATTCTAGTGAGACATTCACTCTTAGTCATACCACTTCTGGTTTGGAAATCTTATGTCTGGACACTTTTGAGAATTTCTCTTTTTTTCTGGTCTTTGGGTTTCAGAAGCACCTCCACAGAGATGTGCCGAGGTGTGATTTTCTTTGTCTCTACCCTGGTTAATATTTGAAGCACTTCTTGAATCTGTGCTTTTATGTCTTTTGTCAATTTCAGGAGCTTCTTCGCCATTTTGTCCTCAATTATTGCCTCTGTCCAATTCTTGCCCATTTTTCCTCACAAGACAAATGATATATTTTTTTAGATTGTATATATTACTACATTATTTTGTTTTACATAATTTTTTTCTTCTCTCTGTTTCATCTAAATATTTTTTAATTGATCTAACTTCCAGTTTATTAATTCTCTGTACACTTGTATATAATCTGCTTTTAAGAACTCTGTTGAGTTCTTAATTTCATTTTCCAATTCTAGATATTTCATTTGTCCACTTTTCTATACTTTCCTTTTCTCCATTGAAATTCTGTGCCTTGTCATTTAATTTTTTCCTAACATGTAAATCACAGTTATTTCAGGGTCCATGGCTGTTAATCCCATTCTCTGGACCTACTGGGGGTCTGTTTCTATTGTCTTTTTTGGGGTTTTGGTGAATTCTTTTCCTTTTAAATGTCATTCCTGTTTTGATTAAATGCCAGACTTTATGTGTGAAAAAATAATGGAATAGTCTGAGGTTTTGGATGACGTTCTCTTCCTCTAGAAAATACTTGATTTTGTTTCCTGCAAACAGTAAGGCTGTTTTATGTCCGGGTTACCTTTATTCCTAGGGTATAACCATTAAGGGATCTCAGTGGAAGGTCTGAGATATCTTCCTAGGTCCCTCCTTTGTGACAGGACTGGACTCTACCTCTTTGTCCCTAGCCTTATTAGACTGCTAAAAACTCTACTCAGCTTTTCAGCCACGAGCTGTAGTTCCTCCTTAGTTTAGCAGCCTTTAAGCATTTTTTTTTTCAAACTTAACAAATACCTCAAGGAGAAAGGCATTACCAAATGTTGTAATCACCCCTTTAGACTTCTCCCTAGAATCTTGTACCTTCAAATTTTCATGACCTTGGTATCTCTCTGATGCTTTTGGAAGTACTTTTTCCTTTACTTTTGTATATCTTTTCTATTTGTCTTTGTGGGAGCATGATTGTGAAGCCAGTGATTGCATCATGGCCAGAAACAAACAAATCTGATGCTAGATTATTAGCTTTATGAAGGCAGGATATGTAACTTGTATCTTGTTAAATCCCTAGCAGCATACAACATACTTCGTTAAATATAGGCACTCCATAGATGCTGTTTTTGAATTAATGAGTGAATGGAATTTCTGATGGAAATGGTACAGAAACAGAGCAGTATTTTGTAGAATATTGTCCGAAGTCCATTAGAGAGATTGCCAATTTTTTTTTTTCAAATCATGAATTCTGATTTGCTTCCCATAAGTATACATGTTTCTCTTTTTTCTCTTTGCTGTTTTCTCAAGCAGAAGATTTGAGGTAATGAATGTAACTGAGAAAGACTAGAGATGGAAAACCAAAGAACATTTAATACTTGTATGGTTTCAAGGTTAAAGGTGATTCTTTAAAACTTTCAAATAATAAAAATATCTAATTGGGTATATGCTAATGGTATGCAAACAATATGCAAATTTTCTTGGGAAAATTCTGGTGGGACTTCATCAGACCAGAGAGATAAGTGGCAGCTATGGAAAGTTTAGTTTTGACAGCAGCCTGGGCTTTTTAGGTCTCTGTTTATAAGGCTGATTCATTTTATGTTGTCACATTGCTTTGAGGGCAGGAGTGGAGGATGGGAACTGTTTTGGTCTTCAGTCTTTTATTGGTCAATTACATGCCGGGCACTGTGGGACATGTCTTTCAGGGCATCCTAGGAGTGAACTTACCTCTTCCTCTTTGTCCTCTAATGTGAAAAAGCAGAGCATGTGTATTAACACTATTCAAAGTTGTCTTTTTTTTTTTTTAATTTTTTTTTTCCACGTTTATTTTTGGGACAGAGAGAGACAGAGCATGAATGGAGGAGGGGCAGAGAGAGAGGGAGACACAGAATCGGAAACAGGCTCCAGGCTCTGAGCCATCAGCCCAGAGCCCGACGCGGGGCTCAAACCCATGGACCGCGAGATCGTGACCTGGCTGAAGTCGGACGCTTAACTGACTGCGCCACCCAGGCGCCCCAGTTGTCTTTTTTAAAAAAAGATGGCTTAGGAAAGCAATGACCTTTGTATTCTGTTTTCTTCTATCTTTAGAAATTGCCTGTGTTCTACCTGCCTTGATGGATGGCATACAGAGTCATCCCCACAAACCTTTCTATGCAATTGGTGAGAAAGTGACCATTTCCTGTTCGGGTGACATGTCCTTAAAAGGTCCTTCAACATTTCTCTGTGGATCCAGCCTTAAGTGGAGTCCTGATATGAAGAATGTTCAGTGTGTGCAGAAAGGTGAGTAGCTTGTAGGTCTGTCCAAGGACACCTGCACTCAGGTGAGTGAGGGTCCTTGTGGCGGTCCTTTATGGCACTGGATGGCCATAACTGTGAGTTATTCCCTCTGTCCTTGTCCCCCTACAAGAAGGTCGGCTCATAGATGGGGTAACAGACTTTGTTTCACGTGGCATAGATAGATTCATGGAAAGCAAGGAAAAGCAAGAAGAGCCCTGTGGTTCTGAAACTAACTTAAATCCTTATCAAAGATTAGCTTTGTATCTGTTTTGGTGCCAAGAAAATAAAGGATTTTCAAAGGATGATTTCTGGCTTTTTTCCTGATTTTTTAAATGTACTTTTATTAAGTACCGAGTTTAAAAACATTCTGTATGTTTCCTTTCTGGGTTTTCAGAGGGTTTATTGGCATTATTGAAATAGAAAACTTAAAAGCATTTACATTTAACACTGCAGAGCAGAAGTTATTTAAAGCAAAGTGTTGTGGCTTGTGAAGCCGTTTTTAAGAGTGGAAATCCAAAAATCCAGTATTTTGAACGTCAGGCAAATTAAAATGGTCTTTAAAGAAGCTATGGTAAGAAGAGATTTAAAAAGCCAAACTATTTCTTTTTAGAGATATTTAAGGTGGGATGGATTTATTTTTTAAATAACCTCCTATTTCTTCTTTACTTACATTTTTTTAAATAAATGGAAAATACATGTTTGTGACAATTAAAAAACAGGAAAAAAGGAAAACTCACTTGCATTCAATTTTGTATGGTATTCTTATTTTTCTAGTGTATGACTTTATTTTTTATTAGTTTTTTTAATGTTTATTTATTATTGAGAGAGAGAGCATGAGCATGGGAGGGGCAGAGAGGGGAAGACACAGAATCTGAAGCAGGCTCCAGGTTCTGAGCTGTCAGCACAGAGCCCGACGTGGGGCTTGAACTCACAAACCGTGAGATCATGACCAGAGCCGAAGTTGCACGCTTAACCGATTGAGCCACCCAGGCGCCCCTCCAGTGTATGACTTTTATTTAATTCAATGCTGAAGTTTGCCTTTTACAGTGAGTATGAAGTACTAGATTTCATGAGTGATACCATCAGATGGATCAGATGGTCACAACTTAAGAGAGGGCAGGCTGCACAGAGCCGTCTGTGGCTGATGGTGGGCATGGGCTGTGGTATGAAACATAGATGCTGATGACAGAAAACAGGAGGGCAGCATGGCCAATGGTGTGCCTGCTGTGCTGGTTCCCACGTGCTCGTTAGCAGTCAGAGGTCCAGAGCAGGGACAAGTGCTTTTTTTTTTTTTTTTTTTTTTTTTTTTTTTTTTTTTTAAACGTTCATTTATTTTTGAGACAGAGAGAGACAGAGCATGAACGGGGGAGGGTCAGAGAGAGAGAGAGGGAGACACAGAATCTGAAACAGGCTCCAGGATCTGAGCGGTCAGCACAGAGCCCGACGCGGGGCTCGAACTCACAGACCGCGAGATCATGACCTGAGCCGAAGTCGGACGCTTAACCGACTGAGCCACCCAGGCGCCCCCAAGTGCTTTGTTTTTTACTGCGCTGAAGCATAAATAGGAATTTATCAGGCATGTTTGAAGTAATGGACCTGTACCAGGAATTCTAAAATTAAAGAGAACAATATACACTTGATGAGGTTGCTCTTTTATTCCGAATGAGATATTATATACTTATCTTTCTAAAATGTCTCCTTCATTCGTTTTGTAGCACAATTCAGTATGTATTTTCTCCTACACAGTAGCAAATTCTATTAAAGTTTTAATTAAGGGTATTTTTCAGGCCTGTGTGTTTTTTCAGAAGTCATGATGAATATTAATACTAACTGCCCTTAAAATATGTCTATCACAAATAACAAACTCCAGGTTTGTCAGCCTCCAAGGCTGAGCTTTTTCAATACCTGATGTATCGGTATTTAGTCTTTTTTTTTTTTTTATTGTGGTAAAATAAACATAACATAAAATTTACCATTTTAGCTATTTTTAAATGGACAGTTCAATGCATTAAGTGCATTCCCATTATCGTGCAACCAACATCACCATCCATCTCCAGGACTTTCTCATCTTCCCAACTGAAACCCTGTGCTCATTAAACACTAACCACTGATTTGTCCCTCCCTCCATCAGTATGTAGTTTTGACATAAAGATATAGGAAGTTAAGAAAGCTGTGTTCGGGGCGCCTGGGTGGCGTAGTCGGTTAAGCGTCCGACTTCAGCCAGGTCACGATCTCGCGGTCCGGGAGTTCGAGCCCCGCGTCGGGCTCTGGGCTGATGGCTCAGAGCCTGGAGCCTGTTTCCGATTCTGTGTCTCCCTCTCTCTCTGCCCCTCCCCCGTTCATGCTCTGTCTCTCTCTGTCCCAAAAATAAATAAACGTTGGAAAAAAAAAAATTAAAAAAAAAAAAGAAAGCTGTGTTCTTAAACGCAAAGGTCTTCGGTCTAGCTGATTCTACCCCTGATTTTTCATAAAGAAATTGTAATAACTTCTGGAAAACATTTAAAATCTAAACTGTCATTCTTATGAATGATTAACAAATAAACTTTTAAAAAATATCATTTCCAGTTTTATTGAGAAATAATTGACATACATCACTGTAGAAGTTCAAGGTATACAGCATGATGGTTTGATTTGCATCTACTGTGAAATGATGACCACAGTAGGTCTGCTTAACATCCATCATCTCACAAAAGCACAATTAAAAAAAAAAAAAGGGGTGCCGGAATGGCTCAGTCGGTTAAGCGTCCCACTTTGCTTAAGTCATGATCTCATGGTTCATGAGTTCGAGCCCCATGTTAGGCTTTGTGCTGACAGCTCAGAGCCTGGAGCCTGCTTCAGAGTCTGTGTCTCCCTCTCTCTCTCTGCCCCTCCCCTGCTCATGCTCTGTCTCTCAAAAATAAATAAACGTTAAAAAAAAAAGAAAAAAAGCAATTTCTCCTTGTGATGAGAACTCTTATGATCCACTCTTCCAACACTCTACCTGTATATCATCGAGCAGCACCAACCACATTACATCCCCAATACTCATCTCTCTTATAACTGGAATTTTGTACTCTTCGGCCACCTTCTTCCATTCCCCTCCCCCTCCCCTCATCTCTAGCAAATAAACGTCTAGGCACACTGAAGAGCTCATTTGCATGGCTTTATCATAGAACTTTAGTTTTGGTACATTTAGATTAGACTTTTCTTAACCCCAACACTATTGGAAGTTTGGGCCCGGGAGCTCTTTGTTGTGGGAGTCTGTCTTGTGCATTGTAAGATATTTAGACATTGCCAAATTTGCCCCTGCTTGAGAAGCACTGATCTAGATAACACCACCTTAAAAAACATTTTATTTTGGAATAATTTTAGATTTCGGAAAAGTTGCAAATAGAGTTTCTATATGCCCTTTACCATGTTCTCATAATATTAACATCTTATATAACTTGACATAATTTAGTGAGTTGACTAAGACATTAATATTAGTGCAGTACTATTGACTAAACTACAGACTTTATTTATATATCACCAGTTTTTCCACGAATGTCTTTTTTTTTTAATGTTTATTTATTTTGAGAGAGAGAGAAAGCACAAGTGAGGGAGGGGCAGAGAGAGAAAGAGGAGAGACAGAGAATCCCAAGCAGACTCAGTGCTGTCCGCACACAGCCCACTGTGGGACTTGAACCCACAAACTGTGAGATCATGACCTGAGATAAAACCAAGAGTTGGATGCTTAACCAACTGAGCCACTGAGGCACCCCTTCACTGATGTTGTTTTAATGGTCTAGGATCCAATTCAGGATACTACATTGCATTTAGGATACTACTATTATAAAGGGGAGTATTTAAAGAATGAGTACTTATTATACACATTGCTGAACCTGGCAGGCTACAGTTCATATTATTACCATTTTTACAAGTTACGAATTGTCCCCGAGATTTTACTGTCTTATCTAAAGCTCTTAGGTTTTCCAAAGTGAGGAAGTATTGCATAGTTTGTGCATCCGTAAAAATATGCTTTTCAGATAAACTACCTTTATAAATATATCCAACAGAGAACTAGTTTTATGATGGGAAAGTATATATACCATTGAATTCCATTGTCATGAAGCAGGAAGGAGGTGGGGATAACAGAATGTTTTAGGTTAGTCACCTTGTAATCAGGTATAGCTGAGGAGACGACAGTTAAATTAAGCTCTTGTAAGCTGGCCTAAGGTATTTCCCTGTCAAAGTTGGAATGATGGTTGACTTTTGATCCATTTGTAGAAAACACAAAGCAATGGAAAAGATATAATTAATGTAAGTACCTCTAGATATTTACTCACCGTTGAAAGGAGACCAATTAGACACTTACATGTGAGAGGTTGTTAACAGATCTTGGGGTACCAGGGAGTTCTCCATGTGGAGATCACATTACGGTGCTTTCTGCCCCACTATAGACAGAGGGGGCAACATGCAGTCCAAACAACAAACAGTTTATAAGCACCGACTGCTTGATGAAAGGGAGCCTGCTCCACTGGCCTTGAATTCAGACAAACATGGACTTAAATCCTGGCTTGACCAATTTGTTAAATGTGTGAACTAGCACTAGTTTCTTAACTTTTCTGACCCTTAATTTCTTTAACTCTGAAGTGGGCGTTTGTTAAGGGGGATTAAGTATCACAACAGCCACTGTTCCCACAGTAGTAAATGCTCAAGATATGGTAGCATTGAAATTATTTGTAGGCTTCTCCTAGGAACACTATTGTTTGTAAAATGCTTTACAGCTTTTTTTTTTTTTTTTTTACTGTACAAACTTGTAGCAGTTGAGAATATTACAGAACCTGGTTCAACAATTAAAATAATAGTTTGTTTACCACAAAGAAGCTCTTCTAATGATTGCATCTCCCTTATCCTTTTTTTTTTTTTAGAAACCACTTTAACCCTGGCGGTGCCTGAATGTCGGCCCTGGGAGAAACTGAAGAATTCAAGATGTGTTTGTAAAATGCCTTATGAATGTGGGTAAGCTCTGTCTTTGCTCACCTCTCTCTGGTTTGTTTTATTCAAGATAAAAAATGTTTTGGTAGATGCTAGTGTCTCTGTTTGATCCAGGGTGTTGCTTACCAAGGGTTAAAGATTTTTGCTTGCATTTTAATCTGGCCCATCTGCTGTCTGTTATTTGCCTGGGTCTCTGGGGCTGACACCAGTGGTGTTAAGCAGTGTTCTACTCTGTCTAGAGAAAGGCTGAAGGACTTGGGCACTGCTAGTTTTCTACATAAAATGGGGCAACATGAAAACTTGAGGATTTAGAGCTTGCAAAGATTAGGATTGAAATTCCCTTGAAAGATACACTTTTTTATTTTTTTTTATTTTTTTTTTAATTTTTTTTTTCAACGTTTATTTATTTTTGGGACAGAGAGAGACAGAGCATGAACGGGGGAGGGGCAGAGAGAGAGGGAGACACAGAATCGGAAGCAGGCTCCAGGCTCTGAGCCATCAGCCCAGAGCCTGACGCGGGGCTCGAACTCATGGACCGCGAGATCGTGACCTGGCTGAAGTCGGACGCTTAACCGACTGCGCCACCCAGGCGCCCCGATACACTTTTTTAAAAAAAAGTTTATTTATTTTGAGAGAGACAGAGACAGCACGAGCAGGGGAGGGGCAGAGAGAGAGGCAGAGAGAGAATCCCAAGCAGGCTCCGTGCTGTCAGCACAGAGCCCAATGCAGGGCTGGAACTCATGAAACTGTGAGATCGTGACCTGAGCTGAAACCAAGAGTCCATGCTTAACCAACTGAGCCACCCAGCTGTCCAAAGATACACTCTTAATGCAGTACCAGTAGAGATACTGGTTTCTGAAATGTCCGTGTCTCTAGATGTGCATTATGAGAATTCCACCCAACTTGAAATCACTCCACCGTGGGTGGATATCTGAAGTAGGTACTAGATGTCTATGTTATGGTCCTAGTTGGACAGATTGTATGATTGCATTAAGACAAGAGGAGGTTTCCTAGGGGGACTGTTTACAGAAGTGTGGGCAGAGTGAAAGAAACTGGCAGTACTCCCACAAGGCAGTACTCCCAGACTGCAAACAACCAGGGTACAAATCCATGCCCCCAGGCCTGCAGAGTGACAAGAGGAGCTTTTTTTTTTTTTTAAGATTTATTTATTTATTTATTTATTTATTTATTTATTTATTTATTTTGAGAGAGAGAGAGAGAGAGAGAGGCTGTGTGAGCAAGGGAGGGGCAGAGAGAGACAGAGAAAATCCCAAGCACTGATACTGCAGAGCCCATTGTGGGGTTCAAACCCAAGGAACAGCAAGACCATGACCTGAGCTGAGATCAAGAGTCAGAGGCTCACAGGAAGAGGTGCTCCACAGGAAGAGCTTTTATGCAAAGCTGGAGACAGAGGAAGATTCTGTACAGATGGCAGCCAAGGAAGAGTGGAGTCCCTCATTTTAGGGACCTCAGAGACTGCCCTGGAGTGAGCCAGGGCAGTAAACATCCCTTAAATCTCCTGCCATTGCTCAAATTCACCTGAAGCTAGAGGACAAGGAAGTCTATGGATATAGCTCATAGTTTCAGCCTTCCCGGCAGCAGGGGGGAAGAGTGGAGAACCAATCTGGAGACACAAATGGGAGATATCTAGGCTAAGATGTTTATTGGTCATCTTTAAGGCTAAGAATCAAAACACAAATTTACTGACCAGTTACAGTTGGCCCTTGAACAACATGGGGGGTTAGGGGTGCTAATCCCCTCGCATAGTCAAAAATCCACATATAACTTTTGACTTCTCCAAAACTTAACTACTGAGAGCCTACTGTTGACTGTTACCAATAACATATGTTATGTTACCAATAACATATGTTATGTTACCAATAACAAAAATATTTTCTATGTTATATGTATTATTTACTGTATTATTATAATAAAGTAACTAGAGAGAAGAAAATGGTATTAAGAAAATCATAAGGAAGAGAAAATACATTTATAGTACTATACTATATCCAAAAAACCCAGGGGCACCTGGGCGGCTCAGTAGGTTAAGCGTTCAATTCTTGGTTTCAGCTCAGGTCATGATCTTGCAGTTCATGGGATTGAGTTCTACTTCGAGAGCCTGCTGGGGATTCTCTCTCTCCCTCTCTCCCTGCTCCTCCCTTGCTCAAGTGCGTGCGCTCTCTACATAAATAAATAAACATTAAAAAAAATCCATGTAGAAGTGGATCCACGCATGCAGTTAAAACCAATGTTGCTCACGGATCAACTATACTTGGCTTTCAATTATTATTGTCATCAAAACACATATCCAACTCCTTGAACACTCACAGGGAGTAATGGTGATTCTGGTGGCATCTTATAAGACGTAACTTCTTGTGAGAAAAAAATATAGCTAAATAGTGTAAATGGCAGTGGTGGTCAGCCCAGAATATTCTGACTGTGGTGTTATTTTTTATTAATCATTGTTGACTTTGATTCACTTTCATCCTCTTTCCAACTTCTCTGATTCATTTAGTTTATTTGCAGCCTGCTGTTTAGAGACTTGGTGTGAGCTTTCTATCAGATACTGATAACCAGGTGGCTTTACAAGGTCTCTGCCCTTCAAGCTGTTCTGAGTAGTTCGATTTAAGGTTTAAATAAACAGATAAAAGACAGATATAAGGATTTGTTTCTGTGATGTAAACAACTCCAAGTAAATTTAGCTCTTGGCCATTGAAGAAAGTATTAGAGCTAAACATAATAAAAATAAATATAGACTCCGTCTACTATACAAAAATACTTTGTTGTCTAAGGTTTCACTACAGTAATGCTTTCCTTATCCATCAACATCCAGAAATGTCCTTGTTTTTATTAGTGACATTTCTACAAAGCTGAATCTCACCATTTGAGTACCAATGCTTAAGGAAAAAAAGTAATAATTTTTCTAGAACTATTTCTAAACTATTTTGTAAACATAGATAGTTTAAAAAATCCTATTGAAAAATACAGTTTCATTTTCCCTTGAGGCATCGGTCATGAAGTGTTGCACAATGCCGTGTTATGGACAGGAACTCTCCAGGCTACCGGACTGGGAGGAGCTAACTTCTCCTGCCTTCAATGGTCCCACAGGACTGCCATCTTTGAATGTGTGATCTTTGCTGATTTTCTGTCTCCTTCCTGCTTGTCAACCCACCCGTGTCCCCAGCAGACCTTGCCTTCTCTTCTAAGTTGCTGTATCTGATCTGCTCTAGATGAAACAAGATCAACACTAGATATCTCAGCTTGTAAAAATTGGGAGCAAATACAGAGCAAAATTTGTTCATCTCGAAGATCTGAGGAGGGTGAGCCCCAGCGATGAAGGAGATTTGAGTGTTTGCTCCATCTTTTTCCTGTGGGTGGTGACATCTGAGGCACTGAGCTCCCAGCCTCGCCTTTCACTTCACATCCTCCACTTGTAAGAAGGAAAGTCTTCTAAATAATGTAATTTAAAAAATTTGTTTCAGATCCTCCTTGGATGTATGTGCACGAGATGAGAGAAGCAAAAGGATACTGCCTCTGACAGTTTGCAAGCTGCACGTTCTCCACTGTCAGGGTAGAAATTACACTCTTGCTGATAGGGAGAGCTGCACTCTGCCTGTCCCAGCCCAGAAAGCCTGTGGTGCCTGTCCGCTCTGGGGAAAATGCGATGGTAAGGGGCATTGTGTATTTGTAACTATAACAGTGCTAAGGTAGTAGTACTGAGGTCTTTTATTTTATTTTATTTTTAAATGTTTATTTATTTTTGAGAGAGACAGAGACAGACTGTGAGCGGGTTAGGGGCAGAGAGAGAGGGAGACAAAGAACCCAAAGCAGGCTCCAGGCTCCGAGCTGTCAGCACAGAGCCCAATGCGGGGCTTGAACTCAACGAGCTGTGAGATCATGACCTGAGCTGAAGTCGGAGGCTCAATCGACTGAGCCACCCAGGCGCCCCAGTACTGAGGCCTTTTAAATGGTAGTTTCTAGTTTAGCAGCAGATCCAAGCAGATCCCTGAGGACATGAAAGTCTCAGGCTGGTTTGAGAGTGAACTGTCCTTATCCACAGTCCTCCTTGGGGAATGGGGTAGGTCAAGTATCTAAGAAGACAAGGAGACATTCTTGATGGTTTGAGTGTCCTCCCAAACACTGGTGATTCTCATTCCACCTTCATGATTTTTGCTCTGTCCTCCTATTATCCCTATAATGAACTCATTAAAAAAAAATAGACTCACAGGGGTGCCTGGGTGGCTCAGTCAAGTTAAGAGTCTGACTTCAGCTCAGGTCATGATCTCACAGTTTGTGAGTTCGAGCCCCACATCGGGCTCTCTGCAGACAGCTCAGAACCTGGATCCTGCTTCAGATTCTGTGTCTCCCTCTCTCTCTGCCCCTCCCCACCCCTCTCAAAAATAAGTAAACATTAAAAACATTTTTAAAAATGGACTCACATAAAAATAACTTTTTTAAAAAAGGAAATTTATCATTTCTTAAAAAGAAGCATCACTTGCCATAAATATTAGATAACCACAAAAATACATATGAAACAAAATAAGGTTGTAGATTCTAGCCAGATGCTGCTGGCAGCTTGAGGGATGCTGCTTCTTTGGGATAAAGGGAGTTCAGCAAGTGTTAGGGGGTGTTAAAAGCATATCAGTGCCAAGGTGACACTTTCTCCTAGAAGTAATAAAAAGAATTTGAAGAGAATAAAAAAAGGAGTTACTCTTTCAAGTTGTGGTTCAAGATTGGCCGGTCAACTGTGTCCATATAGCACTTACAGTGATCTTGAACAGCACCCCTGGCATGGCCTACCTCCCACAGTTTCAGGTATATTATCAAGGGGGAAAGCTGGCTGGCTGCAGCCAAGTCACTGCCTCAGTTTCCCCATCTGTAAATTTGGGAGCCGGACTATGTGATCTGTGAGATCTCTGCCAGCAACTCAGGTCCTCCCCATGGCCTGTGCCAGCCGGGCCCCTGCTCTCTCGCTCCTGGACTGTTGGCCACCCAGGCGATGACATACTGAACTCTAAACCATTGGGTTGGGTTAGGATCGCCAGTCACCAGTGAGCTTGTCACTCCTTTTGGAGACACCTGGCTGGTGCATTCCAGCCTGACACCTAAGCGCACACTGTGAATTCTCCCCCAACTCATTTCTGGCTTTTTTTTTTTTTTTTTAATGTTTATTTTTGAGAGAGAGACAGACAGACTGTAAGCAGGGAGGGGCAGAGAGAGAGGGAGACACAGAATCTGAAGCAGGTTCCAGGCTCTGAGCTGGCAGCACAGAGCCCAATGCAGGGCTTGTACTCAGGAACTGTGAAATCATGACCTGAGCCGAAGTTGGCACTTAACCCCACCCAGGCGCCCCAGACTTGTTCTCCGCCCCCCTCCCCCCCACTATCCCCGCACCCCATATGTGGTCTTCTGTGTTTTATGCCCTCTCTCTTAAAGTAAGTTGAGTTCTTTTCTTTGTCTCTGTTTGAGCCTTGAGTCAACTTGGTCTTTGTTGAGGTCTCCTTATCTGGTCAGGGGTTGAGGGCTTACTCAGCTTCTGGCTCCCCTAGCCAGCAGCCCAGAGGAGGAAGAGAGAGAGGGAGTGCCCCTGATTTGGAGAGGGCTGGCCCATGCACCACCCCCCCCTCCGGCGGCCTGGTGCCAGCCTAGAACCCTCCTCATGCTGAGTGGAGCGCAATGCTGGGCTTCCCTGGCCCTCCCCCTCTCCCAGGGCGGTCAGTTGATGCCTCCAGGCAGGAGCTTGGAGAGATCTCCGCAGGGCATCGGGACTTTGGAGGTAATGTGACTTCACTCTCCCACCTCCTCCATGTGCCATTAAGCCTCTGCCGCTCTTCTTTCCAGCCCAGAGCAGCAAATGTGTCTGCAGAGAAGCATCGGAGTGCGAGGAAGGCGGCCTTAGCGTCTGCGTGGAAGTGAACGGTGTGGAGCAGACGATGACCGAGTGTGCGGCCGGCGCGCTCAGGTGCCAAGGGCAGGGCGTCAGGGTCACCAGCACGCGGCCCTGCGGAGCGGGGACCCCGTAGGCTCCCGTGGCCCTTGGCTGGTTCCGAATCCCGCAGCTGCCGTGGCTGAGGTAAAACGTACATACGGTCACTTCTCCCAACTGCCAGCAGGTAGAAGCACCGACCTGTGTTCTGCCAAACCTGAACCGAGATGCTCCTGTTCTTCCTATTTAAAATGCCAGCCAGGATGAACAGTACGCTCGAACCTTTGCATGAGCTGTGTGTTCCTGGACAAATTGCTGACACGCCTGGACCTTGACTTTTTAATCTGAAAATGAGAGGATTAGACCGGAGAGCCTGGAATACTCCCTTCAGCCCTATGATTCTTTTAAGTATGATGGACTCCACCCATGGGCCGGAAACACTGTACAAAAGGATTAGGAAAACGGTAAGATTAGAGAGGTTGGCTTCTCTCAGTGAAACTGAATGCAAACGGGACCTTAAATGGAAAAGACAGATACAAATATCCATCCCAAGGAGTAATCTCTCGCCTGGCCCTGTGGACTCCAGTACCACATGTAAGGATCCTTAAATCTTACTGGGAAATGGAACCGCTGAAATTTCAGAACCAAGTTTATTGTGGTACCTTCTGCCTTCTTGTCGAACAACAAACACAATCCCGTCTTCTCTTTGGGGCTTTTCTTTAGTGTGTGTCAAACACGAGGACTGTAATTTGCCCACTTTCTCCCCTTTTCTTCTGTAGGAAACATCAGTTCATGCCTGGACTGTTGAGTGATCATATATTTGACAGAATAGTTTTCTCTAATGTGAATACATGCTTGGATTTTTCAGAGGGCCATACAGGTACATCAGTGTGAGACATTGGCCTTCTATTTATTCCTTATTCATCTTTCACCAAAACAAAAAACTAGCTGTGGGAGATGACATGAGTGGGCTTAAATGGAATTTAAAATATGCTTTTATATACAAATAATATCTGTGTACTTTTCTGATACTGATAAAGACATTTCAGCAAAACCTTAGTTAAAATGACAGTGATTAAAATCTCATTAAAGATACTATCCTTTGGAATTTTTTGATCTGTATCGTGTTTAATTTTAAAGAATCTTCCCATGAAGAATGGCTAATGTGTTCTTTTTAAATATATTTTTATTCTTTAAACTACTTTATTGAGGTATGATTGACATGTAAAAAGCTGTACTGATTTAATATGTACAACTGGATGGGTCTGGGGAGAAGTATATACCAATCAAGACCATAAACCTATCCATCACCTCCCAAAGTTTTCTCCCACCTCTCTTATTATCTTTCTTATTTCTTATTTATTCTTATTTCTCACTTATTTTTATTAAAAATGTCACCTAAGATCTTTCTTCTTAGAAAATCTTAAGTATATGTGAAAGGATTGTTAGCTATAGGCACTATAGCACATAGCTACAGCAATGCTATGTAGTGGATCTCCAGAACTTATTCATCTTGCATAACTAAACCTTGGCACTCTTCAAGCATCACATCCCTGAATGCCCTTCTCCTCAGCTCCTGGCAGCCACCATTCTACACTCTGCTTTATGAATTTGACTTTTATTTTATTATTTATTTATTTGAGAGAGAGGAGCAGGGAGAGGCGAGAGAGAGAGAGAGAGACGGAGAGAGAGAATCCTAAACAGTCTCCACACTCAGTCCAGAGCCCTACGTGGGGCTCAATCCCATGACCTTGGGATCATGGTCTGAGCCAAAATCGAGAGTCAGACACTCAACCAACTGAGCTACCCAGGCATCCCTTGAATATTTTAGATCCTACCTATACGTGAGATCATCTAGTATTTCTTTGTTTGGTTTATTTCATTTAGCATAGTGTCCACATTCTTGTCCACCCACATTGTTGTAAATGGCAGGATTTCCTTCCTTTTGAAAGGCTGAGTAATATTCCATTGTGTGTATGGAAAATGTACCACATTTTCGTTATTCATTCATCCCTGGATGAACACTTAGGTTGTTTCTGTATCTTGGCTGTTGGGAATAATGCTGCAATGAACATGGGAGTGCAGCTACCTCTTTGGGATCCTGATTTCAATTCCTCTGGCTATTTGCTCGGAAGTGGAATTACTAGATCCCATGGTAGTTTTATTTATAACTTTTTGAGGAACCTCCATACTGTTTTCCACAATGGCTGTCTCAATGTGTTCCTACTTGAAATCCATGTAGGATCCAGGTCTAGCTTTATATACCACATTGTCCCTTGAGTGAAGAGTCAGATAGAATATATGGAAGTTATAAGGAGGTAGGTTTAAATAGATTGAAAACAATAATGTCCAGAAATGCTTAATTGAGGCCAACTGCATTTGTTAGAGGTTATAAGGGAGTTAATTTCTACCCTGGGTCGGGAGACAGATTTGAAATTGCAGGCCCAGATGCAGATCCAAAAACCAAGTTGAACAAGTAATTTATTTGGGAGGAAGAGATCAGTATCCTTTCAATAACTTCTCCTTTTGTCTTAAGCTAGTATAGGGTTAAATTTCTACTACTTGTGCTCTACCACCCTCCCTTCCTAATTGATACAGAGGATATGGTAAACATTATCGAATGCTATAGGAGAGGTCAAATGAGGTCTGAAGCAAAGAAATTAGCAGATTTGACAACTAAGATTTGAGAAAGAAGTTTCACAGACTTAGTGAAGGAGAAGTAAGGGGTTAGTGAATAGTTGGTGGAGAAGGAGGGAGCAGGAATGAGGTAGAGAGATGCCATCTTGAAGTATTAAATTTTGTACTTTCTTTCTTTTCTGAACATTCTTACACTCAACCTTTCTTCTAGTTAGAGATGTTCATGATTGCTTATAAGAGTATTAGGATCATTGCAGTAAATCTGCAAGGAGAAAGTAACTTTCAACATTAAGTCTTTTAAAGTGTTTTGAAACTTGAAAATAAGCTCTTGAACATCTAAATAGAAGGCTCGGGGGAAAGCTAGGAGGACTGTTTATGCCATGAAAATTGACTGCAAAGAGAAGAGAGGGAGTGTGAGAATTCCTCCCGTTTGCCCTTCCCGCTGCCTCGGACCAGGTGAGGGTCATCTGGGTTAGAGAGGGCTATAGCCTTGGAGGAGAAGGCAGCAAGTGCTGGCATTAAAGCCTCTGGACCTAGTGGGGGACAGAAGAAGAGGAGGGAATTGGCAGGTGCATTAGCCATCCCTAGCCTCAGCGAGGTACATGGGAGCCAAGCCTCATCCTCCACGTCATCACTCACAATTTAAGTGGACACAGCAAGTCACCCAGGCAGAGAAGCTGCTTTGGAAGATCTGATCACATTGGAGAGTGTCTTCTTGTGACATTTCCTAATAACTGACCAAATGGAAGTGCTGCTTATCAATGCCCTGAGATTTAGTGAACCTCATCCAGACTGCTCTGCATATAACCTCCCTCCCTTCCACCAACAATCTGGGACACTTGTAATCTCCTGAAACAGAGGAAGGTTCTTATACTCAGGTGCGGGGTACTGGGAGTGTGGGGTGGCAAGCAGAAGTATCTGACAAATGCACCCCGGACCTCTGAGTTACCTGGCAACTGGCCAGCTAACTGGTTAATTGGATCGAGGGCTCCCCTTCTCAGCTGGGAAGGTCATGACTAATCTCAGCTTCATGTGAGAACTGTGATCCCATTCTGTTGTGAAGTAGTCACTTTGAGCTGCAGGTGCTAGGCAGATGGTGTACCCAGCATTCCCTAAAACAGGTTGTTATGTGCCTTTACCTTTGGGTTAAGATAAATATGTGTATTAAGGAATACTTTTGAACCCCATAGCTTATCATCTGTTCTATATTTTCTCTCTGTGGATACCAAAATTTCTTACTCCCACACACTCACTAACCCACCATAAGCATTTGGGTTATTTCGTTTTGTAAAAAAATGTTCATTTTTGGGGCGCCTGGGTGGCTCAGTCGGTTAAGCGGCCGACTTCGGCTCAGGTCATGATCTCGCGGTCCATGAGTTCAAGTCCCGCGTCAGGCTCTGTGCTAACAGCTCAGAGCCTGGAACCTGTTTCAGATTCTGTGTCTCCCTCTTTCTGACCCTCCTCCATTCATGCTCTGTCTCTCTCTGTCTCAAAAATAAATAAACATTTAAAAAAATTAAAAAATAAATAAATAAAAGTGTTCATTTTTGAGGGAGAAAGAGAGAGAGGGAGGGAGGGAGGGGGGAGAGAGAGAGAGAATATGAGGGGAGAGGGGCAGAGAGAGAGGGGGGGACAGTGGATCTGAAGCTGGCTCGGTGATGACAGGAGAGAGTCCGACACAGGGCCGGAAATCATGAACCACAAGATCATGACCTGAGCCGAAATCAGATGCTTAGTTAACTGAGCCAGCCAGGTGCCCTGGCATTTAGATTATTTCTAATAGCTAGTGGAAGTGGTCATCATAAACTTGAAGATAAACTGAAATGCTATGTACTTTGGGTACAAAATGAAGTAGGTGTTCAAGTGTAACTGTTCTTTTTCTGAGGTAGGAGAGGGGTGGGAAGGGACAAGACAAGAGAAAAGAAATGAAAGAGAGAGAGAGAGAATCATTTTTAGTACAGGATTAGCAGAAATGAACAGCCACATTTGCCTTGCTACCTACCAGTCCACTGAGATTTTTCCTTCTGGATGGACTAAAGTGTATTCAACACTTGTGCTAGAAATGGAATGACCTGTTTCTTTTTCAGAACACCGAGCCAGAAAGCAACCACAGTAGGAGGCAATTTCCGTTAATATCTGAGAAACCAGAGGTATATGCATGCCTTTCAATTACCTTGGTCTTTCAGGCAGCTCACACATTCGGGGACAGGAAAGCTGATGGCATGATAGGAATCCCTGCTGTGACAACCAAAGCACTTACAATTTGTCTTTTTATTTATTCCTGTCAGGCAAAGCTCCAGATTTACACTCAAAACATCAATCATGTAAGGAAATTTGCTTTTCCAAGCCAAGGGTTAACAAGACTGTATAGAAAGACTGTCGTTGTTTGAGAAGAAATGGGCTGATGGTGACTAGATGCGTAGGAGAAGAAAGACAATAAAATGTTATTTTTGATTTACAGGCTGAGGACAATTTCCTGTGAAAGGACAAACATAAAGAACTGTCCTGTTATTGCTGCCATTTGCGCGCGTCCTTAGGAGAGGAGACTTGCACTGAATTCCAGGGGTGGGGTTTTAGGTACACAACACATCAGTGATGTTTAAGACAGAGATGCATTGACTTGAGGCATAAAGTGTATGTGCCGCAGAATGAGTGTCCATTATGTAATAATCAGCTGATGAAGTCGGCTGGGAACACAGAGGGGTCAAGGAATTTTCTATAATTGTGAAATGGAATTTTTCTCATCAAAGGTTAAGTTTCCCAGGCATCCTCAAGACAAAGTGATTAACACAAAAGGCTCAGCATTGATGTGTTATTAGACTATTATACAATCCACGAGTGTATTATGACAGTATTTAATAAATGGCTCCAATAGAACTCTAAGTCTGGAAACTCTTCTCTGCACAGATGCTAAGTATTAAGAGAAACTCCTGAGGTCAGGCATGATGTAAAACTGGACAAGCCAACTAAGTGGATGATTACAGCCCTACTGGATTAAATAGTTTGGTACGATAATAAGGAGCCCTCTGAAGTACTACGGATATGGTGCACAGAATTCATTAAATGTGATTTTCTGCTTGTTCTATCAGTTATTGAGAGTGTTGACATCTCCAACTGTAAGTGTGGATTTATTCATTTGCTTTATGTATTTTGAAGCTCTGTTATTAGGCACATAAACTTTTAGAATCATTATGTCCTCTCGATGAATTGAGCCATTTATTGCCATGAAGTGTCTCTTTATCTCTGATGTATCCTTTGTTTTGAAGTCTACTTTGGATTCATATAGCTATACCAGTTTTCCTTTGACTAGTACAGAAGTAACATATATAAGTGATATACATATATAAGTAGAGTATATCAGGGCTCTCCAGAGAAACAGACTCTATCTATGTAACTTCTATCTATCTATCTATCTATCTATCTATCTATCTATCTATCATCTATCTATAAAATATGTTTATTATATATTTATTATGAGGAGTTGTCTTATGTGATTGTGGAGCTCAAGTAGTTCTGCAATCTACCATCTACAAGCTGTAGATCCAGAAAACCCTGGTATAAATTCCAGTCTGAGTCTGAAGCCCTGAGAGCCAGGAGCACCAATGATGTAAGCCCCATTCAAGGGCAAGAGAAGACCAATGTCTCAGCTCAAGCAGTCAGCCAGTGCCCACCCACACTGGGGAGGGCCATCTGCTTTACTCAACTCAGTGATTCAAATGCCAGTGTCTTCTTGAATCACCTTTACAGACACACCCAGAACAAATGTTTAACTAGATACCTGGGCATCCTGTGGCCCAGTCAAGTTGACACATAAAATTAACTCACAGGTCCACTCCTGGTAAACGTGGCACCTATAGGCATCTCCAAAATGTACTTAGTCCCAAAGAAGGATAATAACAAGGTCATAATTCTACCTAACATAATATAACTGAAAACATAGTAACTCCTTCCTCAGAGAGGAGGCAAAGAAATTGAGTGATGTTGACTCTCCTTCCTGATATTCTATAACTTAAGTACTGTGATGTAAAATTAATAATACTTAAATACTATGATATAAAGTAAATAATTTTATGTTGCATGATATAGAGATAGCAAAGAAAATAATGATATTTGCAAATACACAACGCACACTTGTAACAGAATAAGGAGGAAATACTCATGGCAGTCACAGTCCTCATTTCTGTAACTGGTCATGTGGTTCTACCTGGCATTTATAACTTCTTTCTTCTGCTACCCAATCTGTACTCCCTTCACCTTCAGCAAGCACCTCAGCTAGTTGTGGTTTTCTTACCTGATGGAGTGACCCATATCTTTATTGTTGAATGGTATGGACCATTAGTAGTCCTTCCTGGATTGGGTTGTTGTAGTTTTTCATTGACCTTAATCACAGGGCATAGTAATACTATGAGATGCACTAAGGGAGCTCCTGTATTCCAGACATATTCTTCTTTACCTTCATTGTGGAGTAGTAGTCCAATTTTCCTTTGGCAATCAGGATCAATCACCCCATCCAGCACAGTTATTTCTTCTCTTCCTGTTGACTCAGAGGCATAAGGAGCCCAAAGTGGCCAGATGGCAGGTGACTCTAGCCAAATAATTGGACATAGCCCATGAATCAGTATATAATCACACATCTGGCCATTTCTGCTTCTAGGCAAAGTGAACAGCTGAGCGCATTGCTCAAAGTTCTGCCCTCTGGGAGGATTTCCCTTCACCACTGTCCTTCAGGGCTATCCCAGAGAGGCATTGATAACATTATACTGATTGGACCAAATAAGAAAGAAAGAGCAGCTAGTCTTCAAGCACCACTGGATGTGCTGGATCATATGGCTCAAGTAGCACAGCAGCCCAGGCCTGTTGCAGAATCTTTTCTTGTTCTAGGATCCACTCAGCCCTGGCAGCTTTTGGGTTAGTCAGTAAATGTACTAGAGTAACATCCCCAATTGAGGAACATGTTGCCTCCAAAATCTAAAGAGGTCCAGTAGGCATTGTGCCTTTCATGGTTGTAGGAGGGGCCAGATGCAACAACTTAACCTTTACCTTAGATGGGACATGTCGACATGCTCTAGCACTGGCCTCCTAAAAATTTCACTGAGGTCCTTGAATTTATTCAGATTTCTTTCCCACCTTCTGATATGCAAATGTCTTGCCAGTAGGTTTGGACTAGCTGCTATTTCTTTCTTATTTGGTCCAATCAGTGTAATGTCATCAACGCAATGAGTTGGTGTGATATAGAAGAGAAAGGTGATTGAGATCTCGGTGAACTAAATTACAACTTAAATTCCACTTGATCATGGTATATGGTCCTTTAAATGTGCTGTTGAATTTGGTTTGGTAATACTTTGTTGAAGATTTTCACATCTATGTTTATCAGGAAAATTGGTCTGTAATTTTCTTTTCTTGGGGCTTCCTTTCTGGATTTGGTATCAGGGTAGTTCTGCCTTCATAAAATGATTTTGGAAGTGTTCCCTTCTTTTCTCTATTTTTTGGAAGAGTTTGAAAGGATTGGTATTAATTCTTCTTTAAATGTTGTGTATAATTCACCAGTGAAGCTGTCTTGTCCTGGACTTTTGTTTGTTGGCAGGTTTTTGATGACTAATTCAATCTTCTTACTAGTAATTGGTCTTGTCATTTATTCTCATAATATTTCCTTAGTCCAAAAGCCTATCACTACTATCTGATATACCAGTTTATCTACTCTGTTAATCACATGCCAAAGTACAGCTTTTATCATTTTACTACCTTGATCAAGAACTTCTTTTGGCTACCCACTATCTTCCAGATACAGTATAACTTGATTTGTCGTTCAACATTTGGCCCTCTGCTATTTAACCATCTTTATTTCTTAATAAAACATTTCTGTTATAGTCCGATAGGGTTTTATTCTTTTACAGAATAAAACATTACAGAATGTTATAGACTGGAAACTGACTAGGCCACAAGTCCTGCCATAGGCCTGTCTACCCTCATCCACAGGCCTGTGCAGAACCTCTGAGCGTTGGATGTGAGGTAATTAATGATTTTCTTATGATTCCACTGGGATCAGGGTAAAGATAAATTCCTACTGCCCCTCTACTCTCTGAAAAACAAGTCCTCGTTAACCTATCCTTCAGGCTAATAATAAGCAATTTTCCAGGCTCTCCAGCTCCAAGATAGAGCTTCTTTTTGACCACTGTGCATTTAGGAAGGTGTTAGGGCATTGGTCAATTTAATCCTCTGGATTTACCTCTGAGACTATTTGGAGGAAGTGATAGGTAATGTAGAAGGATTCCTTATCTTATGTTTTTTGGTGGCTCCCAAATTGAAAAAGAAGCTATGAGTCACATGTATTTATAAAATTGTGTTCTCCAAATTTATCTTGCTTTCAGGATAACCACATAATTCAATAAATAAAATCCAGGACAGTTTGTCCAGAAGAAATACAAATAAGTAAGGACGTTTTGTTGAGAAAATAAAGTTTGACTTTTACTTAAAGTAAAATGAAGAAGCAAATGCCATTTCTCATGTCATGACTTGGCAAGTTTACACACACACACACACACACACACACACACACACACATAATGAATCCCATTGTCTTTCTCTCATATTGTTCTTGACTCTATCCATGTTTTCTATTGTCCCAGTTTTAGGGATACCTGTAAAAAATGAGTAAGAAAGAGAAATTCAACAAGTGATCATTCCCAGAGTGCAGCCATACAAAATTGCTTATCAGAAAGTTGTTCTCTGTCAGGGGCCTGGAAGAAAGCTCGCGATTAGCTCACAGGTTACCACTATATCCAGCTGACTGTGCATTCTCTAGTCACACACTTAGGTAATCTGAAGGATAATGGTGGGATGGGGGACTAAATCTAGTAGTAATAAAACACTATTAGAAAATATTTGTTACAATCTCAGAGTGTCTTGAGGGTTCCAGAAAAAGTGCCTGGTCTTGTATTTTATGCTTTAAAACTAGGGCTGTGCAGGGACAATTCCAATTAAGCAATCCTCCTGGCTTCTTTCCCTGGAAGCCTATTTCTTTCTTCCCATCTGTGATCTTTGTTCTCCTCTTTTCTGGTAAAACTGTTTTAGCCGGGTCAGCCAAGCTAAATGTCCCTGATTTACCAGCAGAGCCCTGGCTCTCACTATGGAGTCAAAGGGCAGGGTACAGAATTGCAAAACAGTGATCCTGAGCCCTTTAAAGCAGTTCTAGTCCCTGAAGCACTCTATCCTAAAGTAAACATGAGTTGAGAAATGATTAAATGTACAAATAATAGTAAGGCAAGCAACAGGAGTGAGGAATCTGTTGATTTCTTCAATAGTACTTGAACATGCTTTTCCTCTGTAACTCTATTTCCCTGAGACCGCTCCACAAGTATTTCTCCCTTGGGTGATATGCCTGCATTTGAACCATAAAGATGAACCACAGAGGGCCATTGGAGGACTGACTGTCAAGAGAGGCCTCCAGGGGGGGCTGGTGGCAATTCTGAGAAGGAATAGTAGTCGTTGGGAGGGCTTAATAGAAATAATTGTTGGGGAGAACAAAGAGATCTACGTTTTTCCTGCCACACAACCTGACTGTGGCTCAACTGCAGGGACTGTGAGGCAGGCACAGCAGGAGCACCAGCTGCTGAGCTGGGATCTTCTGAATGGAGAGGTCGCCTCTTTTTCAGCCCCCCAAGGAGGGCAGCAGCATTCACAGGATCAGGAACACAGCCCCACGGAGGTGGTATAATCAGTTAGTTGTATATGACAGTTGCTGAGTTTACATTAACATTTGTAATTCTAATGATAAATTTATTCATACTGTTAATACTTATACTGTATAGGGCACCTGGGTGGCTCAGTCGTTAAGCATCTGACTTCAGTTCAAGTCATGACCTCATGCTGAGTTTGAGTCCCACTTCGGGTGAGCTCGAGCTCCACTTCCGGTAAGCCCTGCTTCTCTCTCTCTCTCTCTCTCTCTCTCTCTCTCTCTCCACGCCTCGCTCGTGCCCTCTCTCTCTCTCTCCAAAAAATAAAAATAAAAATAAAAAACATTTATATTGTATAGGTAACATTTACTTAACAATGATTCTATTCTAGGTTTCTAAATGCTTTACATATACATTAATACACTTCATCCCCACAATAACACCTTGAAGTAGATATCATTACCCTGATTTTACAGATGTGGAAATTGAAGTACAGAGAGATTAGATGTTTTCCCCCAAGTTACACAACTTGTAAGGAGAGTTGCTGGGATGTGAGGAAAAAATGTGTTGGGAATTCTTGTCAAGAGAGAATCTTAAGATTAGGGTTTAGAGAGATAAAGTTTCAGTGGCAATGTGTGTTTCATGTGCCCGTTCTACCTAGTTTCTTTTCTTTTTAGATTGAAGTACAGTTGACACACAATGTTCTATTAGTTTCAGGTGTACAGCATAGTGATTCAATCGGTCTGTATGTTATGCTTTGCTCACCATAAGCATAGCTACCATTTGTCATCATGCAACACTATTACAGTACCATGTTCTACCTAATTTCTATCGATCAGTGATGAGGAAGGCTCTTTGTTGGATGCTAGGTGGGATGGAGAATAGTGGTGGAGATATATAAATTAGTATCAGACAAAGTCCTGTGGCAGTGAGTTTATACTCATGTTGAGAATATCCTACAATTCCGAGGTGGCCCAGCTCAAATTCTGACTCTTTGCCCCACGTTTCAAAACTATCTTGTACGATACTGTGGCTACTAGCTACACATGGCTACTTAAGCTTAACATTAAAAATTTAATTCTTCAGATAGACTAGCTGCATTTCAAGAGCTCAGTTGACACATGTGGCTAGTGGCTACCATATTAGTGCGGATATAGAACGTTTCCATCGCTGCAGAAAGTTCTAGTGGACGGTGCTCTTTTGAAAAGTCTTTTGACTTGAAATAACCTGCCAAAAGATGTCGACTAAACCCATACCTCTTATTTTCTTTTTCTTGCTCTGTTTCATATATGTTATGCTTGGGAACAGCTTCTGACTTCATTAAGAATTTAATGAAAGCCATTACCCTGAAAATGCACCTACACAATTATACACAGAAATTTGCATACAACATTGGCGGTATCATGGACTCTTTGTGTAATGTTTACCCCCTGGAGCTTAGTCAATGACCCCAAAACGTAGTGGCTTAAAACAACAAAGATATACTATATGGTTTTGTGGTTCAGGAATTCAGGAGGAGTTCAGCTTAGTGATTCTGGCTCAGGACTCTTATTAGATTGTAGTAGGGTTGCCAGATTTAGTAAATAAAAATACAAGATGCTCAGTTAAATTTTAATTTTAAATAAACAATAAATATTTTTTTTCAGTATAAGTATGTCTCATGTAATAATCAGGGCATACTTTACTAAAAAATATTCATAGTTCACCTGAAATTCAAATTTAATTGGGCATTCTGTATCTTATCTCATAATCCAGTCAATGTGTCAGCTGACGTTTTAATCGTCTGAAGACCTTCAGACCTGGGGAGGGCTCATGGATCTATTTCCAAGATTGCACATTAACATAGCTAGCAAGTTAGCTCTGGTTGTTTGCAGCGGGTATCAGTTCTTTGCCACATGGAACTCTTTTGGGGCTGCTTGAGTATCCCCCTCACTTGGCAGCTGGATTCCCCCAGAGTAAGTGATTCAAGAGAGTTCAATACCATGTGTGATCTCACCTGGGAAGTCACACTTTGTAATTTCTGAAATATTGTATTGATTGCACAGGTCATCTCTATTCATTGTGAGAGGGGACAATATGAATATCAGAGACAAGAATCGCTGGGGGCCATCTTGGAGGCTGGCTCCATCTTCTAGAATTTAGACACAGAGTTCATAGCATATAAGTTCCAAGAGGGTAGAATTTTTCTATTTTTTTGGTTCATAGTCGTAGCCCTAGTAGCTATAACAATGCCTTGTAAATTTTAGGCACTCAATAAATATTTGTTAAATGAATGAATAAGTGGACTCTGGCCTAAAATATCTGACCTAAAAAATTCCTAGGGTCCCTAGAAGATCGGTAGGAACAAAAGATGCTTCCCCAAAGAGGTTGAGGAGGAAGAGATTAGAATATAGGTAACAGGAATTTGGAAAGGGATGCATCAATTTAATAATGTTGCTAATGAATGATCGTGATGCTTTGGTCGTGTCCAATGAGTACCAGCCTCTGTGTTAGAAACTTCTTGTTATGTACATGATTTCATGTATGTAACCTTTCATGTAGGCATTGTGGAAAAGGGTAAAGAGTTATGACTCAGATGCTGTGAAGATTAACACATGCATGCACACACACACGTACATGCACACACATACACACACACATGCCATTCAAAGGAAGGAATGCTCTGGGATAACGACAGAAAGAAAACCATGAGATTTAATACAATGCCAGAATGGGTCTTTTGTAGAAAAGTACCAGGCATAGCCTCGACACAGAAATTACAACCTGAGAAAGAACGCACAGGTTCAAGTTTATTGTAAGACTGCTTTTTAGAAAGTAAAGCGTGTGGGTAGTAATTCAAGGCTGGCAGAGATAATACAGAACAGGGCTATGTGTGGCAATAACAGTAGTCCTTTTCTTAATGGCAGCAGAATTGTTTCCAGTTCTGTCATTTTTTGATATCTGCTGGGACATAATATTCCAGCTATGTGGCTGTCACTACTGAAATCACAGGTTATCCCTCAAGCAAATTTGTGGGGTTTACTTTTTACTAATGGAAGGTGGCAGGGAGACCATGGAGGGTAAGAAATATATCACTACTCCAAGATTCTTATGCTAGGCGCCATCTCTATCCTCAAAATGCTGCAAGTCTGTAGGTTGTGAGGATGAAGACAGGAGTCAGTTGTAGAAAAAGCCTAGCAGTTTATTTCCTGGTGGTTTACAGAAGGATGCTTATCTCTCTACACCGCCTCAGGAGCGTCTGCAAGGCAGCTTCGGCTGCTCTCTGGACACTGATACAGGGGTCTTGCCGAAGTGCTTGGAGCCCTGAAACAGAAAGAATAGCAAAGTTCAGTGAACGAGGAAAGCCAAGGCTAAAGCTCTGCCTCCCTGTGAGGCTCCATTGTTCAGGGTCAGCTCTATGCAGAGCCCTGGGTCCATGCTTACATTCCATGCCAACAGGTAGGATTTGGATCTGCAAGCTGAGGATCTATTTTAACACTGACATAGGGGAAGAGGAGATCCTGACCTTGTGATCAGTAGGTTTATAGACAATCAGAAAATAATGGTCTGTTGGGAATGATGCCTGCAAAGAGCTGGAGCTGGGGGTTGCTTTATACTCTGGAGAAATCCCAGGATCTAGGGAGCATTAGAGACAATAATGAGGTACTATGATTTTCAGTTTCTGGGCTCACATGGAACTTGGTGCATAATTAACTTCTCCTTCTCACAGATATTTCTCTGACAACAGGCTGCGCAGAAACTAGGGTTGGTACTCACGTGCGGTCAGTTGCTCTTTGTCTAATAACTGCACATATTGGTTGGTCAGATTGAGAACAATGGCATCTAAAATCAACAGGAGAAACAGGTGCTAATTTCGTTATAGAGGAAGAGGCCATGAAAAACTGGTCAGGTTAGGCTCTGCTCCTGGTCAGAAGTTAAATGGTCTGGCTAGTGAATGAGCAAACTCTATGACTCCTTTTGTGCCCCCAGAATGATGCTGGGCTAATGTCTATTGGGTGTTAAGTGTTATGTGTGGAAGTGGTCCCTCGGCCAATGTGCATTTGGGAAAGTTCACCTGGTGTCCTCGCAGGGCATGCCGGTTGTTGTCAGGGTTTCTAACGTGTGTAAGATATGATCCCTGTCTTCAAAAAGTTTACAGTGTAGCTGGAGGGATCATATACATGATCCAATAAGGAATCCTTATGTTTTAACTCAGTCTTACAGGTGGCCCATTCACAGTGGGCTGGATTAGTTGGAACTGGCTTCATGATAAATTTTAGAATTTCATGATAGAAGGATCCTGAGGGATTCACTTACTTTCCTCTTTTATTTTATAGATCAGACAAAAAAGCAACACAGAGAATTTAAGTGAATTGTCCAGCATCACAGAGCAGAGCCAAGGTCTGCTGGCCTCTTGACCCACACACTTTCCACTTGTATCATGTTGCTGCTAAAACTCTCAGCTTCAACTGAGCTTAAAAGGTTTACCATGGCTTATGTTAAGGGACAATGCGAAAGAAACCATTTAGGCAGTGGCAGCCGGCTGGGAGCAAAGACTCAGGCAAAAGAAAGAGTGATGACTTGGAACCAGAGAAGCATGAGGGCCCAGTAGGGAGGAGGGTCTAGTAGGAGGAGAGGAGGTGTTGGGAAGTCAGAAGATGTTTGCAAAAGAGAACAAGTTGGTTCCTTTGAGGGAAGATGTTCCAAGAGGTAAAATGAATTCCTTTCTGGCATTTCTTTTTTGGTCACACCAGTCATACTTGTGTTCATGCTAGAGTAGCTTCCAGTCAAAGCAAAAGTGGATGGGAAGGAGCAACATAACTGAGTAGGGAGTGCAGATGTGCCCTCACCTGTGAGTTTGACAGCAGCACTCCGGATCATCTCCCAGTTGCTGCTGAAGAAGGTGAAAGAGTGTGTGTGGAGGATCCACAGGATTTCCTGGTTTCTCTTTGCCTAAAAGAGATGTATTTTACAAAGAGGACAAAGAGGGAAAGTGACTCTGTGTGAAATTTGGCACCCTCTAGGTCCTGCAAAAGGAAATCTAAAGACCAGTGAACACTCACAGAGCCATTATTTTACTGGAAGATGTCTTCTGGCCATTTCAAACCTGAATTTAATCAGAAAAGTACTGGGGGGGGGGTAGGAGCACCTGGGTGGCTCAGTCAGTTAAGCATCCAACTCTTGATTTCTGCTCAGGTCGTGATCTCATGGTTCATAAGTTCGAGCCCTGCATCAGGCTCCATGCTGCCCATACAGTCTACTTGGGATTCTCTCTCTCCTTCTCTCTCTGCTCCTCCCACAGGCATGCTCTCTCTCTCTCTCTCTCAAAATAAATAAATAAATAAACTTATAAAAAAGAAAAGTCCTGGGGCTTTTGGGACTAATCAACAGATGGGTTTCAGGAATCTTGAAGAACAGATCCCAGTCAGGACTTGGAAAAGAGCAGAGAGTAATGTGGCAGGACACCAAGAATCATTGCTGTCCCTCCAAGACAGTTCTGACTCTGGCCAGAGATCCTTGCTGTGTTGTTTGCTTGTCTGGGATTTGCCTGGACTCTTGGCTATGGCTTTGCAGGCAGCATTTACTGCATGCTCACCAGTTTCACACAGAGTTGCCGGTAGAAATCTCTGGCCCTTGGTAGATCCTGACCATCGAGGAGATGATCTAACACCCCATAGAGTTCCTGAAGGCCCAGAAAAGGGATGCAGATGATCAGGACATCACGGCAAGCCTAAGAAACAGAGTTCTTTGAGTCACAGCCCAGAATACTGGATTGTCTTCTGGAAGAGTGGGGTGCTGCCTAGGGCTGGGAGAGTGGTAGTGGATGCCTGCAATGTGAGGGGCTTACTATCTATGCTGGCACCTTCCCAGATTCAAGGATGGAAGAACAATCTGAGAGAGAGGGCAAGAAAGAACCTAGGGCTGGAGAAGCGGTTTTCAGGTCTAGTTGGGAGTGGTGGCCTCAGATCTGGCTTCTGGTCCAGCTAGACCAGCTCTCCTGGCACTTCTGGCCAAGGGGTGGGGGGCCGAAGGGGTGGGGTGGAGGTGCGGGTGTCTGTGCAAGCACCACTTACAGTTCCAATCTTGGGATTGGGATCCCAGAGGTGGAGAAGGAATGAAATCATGCTCTTTTTTATTTCTTCCGCAAAAAAAATCTTCCACCTTCTTCCTGTTAGGGATGCCAGATTCTCAAATAAGAAGATGGCAGTCAGTCTCACATCATCCTGCTCCTGTGACGACAGATGCATGTCATGGGTGAGTCCCCATCACAGGCTATTCCCGGCCGGTGTCCACCCCCCACCCTGCCCTGTCCCACTTCAGCAGAGGGAGGCTGTGCCCCGGGCACTGGTGCGCTCCAGTCACTGCCCTCATGTGTGCCAAGAACACTCTTTCTTTTCCAGAAGCTCTGCACTCACACTCCACAAGTTTAAATGACCATGGGTCTGGGACTTGGTTTCTGTCAGTTGAGTAGCTACTGGGGAAACATGACCACAGGGACGGTAAACAGGCCAGGGAGGGTTCCTGCTTATGTATTTTATACAAATTAGCCTGACTGCACCACTAGCCTAGACTTATGGGGCTTCAAATCTAAATTGCCCAAGGCCTAAGGCTCTTCTCCAAGGTCCCAAATACTTTCCAATATGATGAAAGGCAACTCGGAAGACCCTTGGTCTCAGAAACAGAGAAAAAACAAATAGTGCTTAGCCCTACCCTTGCATATAAGAAGTTCTGGAACTTCCTTGCTTGTTGTCCAGGACGGTTAGACAATGATTTTAAGAACCAAAGGGTGAGGTGGTGGAGAAAGATGGTCTTCTATCATCCCCCAAACCTTGCTGATATTGTTCACAGCTCTAACAAACACTGATGGATTTTCTGGAGGTTCTTCTTTTTTTCCTCCCAGGTCCAGAAAAGTAGTTTAAAATACCCATATAAAGGCAGAGTGATGAAGGGAAAAGTCGTTCTGAGTAGCAGAATATTATATTTTGGATTAGCGATAAACAAGGGCCAACTTTGGAAAAGCATCCCCACGAATATGAGGGGGAGAAGATAGAGAAGTATTAATTTTGGTGGCAAGATGGAATGTATCAGAAGTGGGCACAGAAGCAAAAATGACAGAAAAAAGGAAGTTAATAAAGATCTTCCAGAAAAAAGAAAGACGGCTGGTTGGGACAAGGCCAGAAAAGTTAAATGAATACATGAGACGTGACCTTGTATAATGGAAAAAGAAGTAGAAATTTCGATGTACTAGAAAAAAAAATTTTTTTAAGTTTATTTATTCTGAGAGAGAGAGGGAGAGAGAGGGTTGGGGAGGGGCAGAGAGAGAGGGAGACAGAGAATCCCAAGCAGGCTCTGCAATGACAGCTTGATGCGGGGCTCAAACTCACAAACTGTGAGATCATGACCTAATCAAGAGTTGGACGCTTTACTGACTGAGCCACCCAGGTGCCCCTAAAGGTTTTATTTTCAAGTAATCTCCACACTTAACATGGGCTTGAACTTATATCCCTGAGATCAAGAGTTGCATGCTCTCCTGACTGAACCAGCTATGCTCCCTAAAAGGTCTCTTTTTAGAAAAAAGAAAGCAAACCAATAACAAAATACCTAGAAAGGTATTTACTTTTTCAAAATCTTTAAAATTTTCCCAAATCAAATAATAGGACCTAATGATAGGTTAAGGAATGATCAACCAGTTGGATGATGAAAAAGCAGAAAAGAAGCAATGAACCTGTTGTAGGTGCTGGGAAAGATCCTAGAGTTTAGTGTCCTTGTTTCGAGTTGAGAGAGTGGAGTCATAGAGAGTAAGGTGGCTGCTCAGGGACGGGGATGGGCACAAGCAGGGAATGGAGCATGGCATGGCAGCCATATTTTCTGGTCTGCCCCTTCACTGAAGTGTCACCATGTTTTAAGCATTCCAAGAAAGTGCTTAAATATTGAAAGAAACGGAGGGGGGAAGAAGTTTGGAGATTATAGAATTTTATGCTTAATATATAGATTAAAACTGCATGGGCAAGGTTTCATAGAGTGTAAATTTCTTTGTGAGAAGAGAGCATTGCCAGAGAAAAAAATAGCATGGCATTACTAAGACCTAAGTTTTATCAAACTTCACTTTTATACAAATATGATGGAATTAATACCTATTAAGGATGAGAAAGTGCTAACCTAACAACCAGCAAGACTTTAGTTGTTTTTTATTTCTTTTGCATAAGACTGAGAAACATTATGTTGACCACAAAACTCATAGGTGATTATTGGAGGCTCAGATCCAAGAGAATTATCATCACTGGACCAACAACAGCCTGGGGAACCTAAGAAACAGGTGGGGGCCCTGAAGGGGTTGCTTCAGCTCTTTGTTGTCGAAGATTGTCATCAATGATCTGTGTAATGGAAAAAAAAGAGAAAAGAACATCTTTGTTATTTTACAGAAGATACATCATTGGAAGATACAGCATTGAGTGGGAGCCAAGAAAGCAGTTTTGAGGACAAGATGAGAATTAAAAAGTAATGTTGATAACATTGGAGAAGGTAGCTGGAAACAAGCAGAAAGCTGCTGTCAAAGGAAACTAAAAAATACAAAACTGGAGAATTATTGACTGTGGGTATATATTACAGACTAAAATCCAGAAGTCTATACAGTTAATGGATTGTCAAAGAGTCAGGAGGAAAAGGCAAGAGTTAAAAAAAAAAATTGGAGTGGATAAATAAAAAAATCAGACCTGAGAGGTAATTTTTCTTCAGGTTGTATTCAATACTCTGCAGGCCACATCTAGAGATACAACACAGTCACTGGCTTGTAAAATATTTAGGGAGCTGAAAAATTAGGTTTATTATGAATAATGAAGGAAATGAAGACTTTTCAGTCTGGAGACTAGAAGGTAGAAAGGTAATTTAATCAAGCCTTAATGTTTAAGAGGAGGAAACCAGCAGTTTTCCATCTCCTCTGACAACAAACATGAGGAAACAGTTTTCGATTATAAAAAACAGATATAAGTTGGAGGTGAAAGAGATTTTACACTGATGACGGTGAATAAGCCAAAAATAATAATAAAATCTAGTTTTCTGGAAGGTATAAAGGAAAATGACTTTCCTCTGTTCTAGGGCCACCAACTGATCTTTTTTGAAATTTATTTCTAGGCTATTGACTAGATTGGGGGTTGGCAAGTTCTTTCTGTAAAGGGCCAGACAGTAACTAATTTAGACTTTGGGGGCCATATGGTTTCTGTAGCAGCTAATCAACTCTGCAGATGAAGTGTGAAAGCAACCGTAGACAATATGTAACCGGTGAGCGTGGCTGTGCTCCGAATAAAACCTAATTTATGAAAAGATGCTCGGGGCGGGATTTGGCCCACTGGCTATAGTTTATACTGACTCCTCGATGAAGTGAACCACACAAGCATTTTGAACCTTTGAATCTTGGATGTGGAAAAGAGTGTTGGAGATGACAAGGTCTTTACTGGGGCCCTTGTTCTGTGTTGAGTTCTGCGGTAATTTTTGGGAATGACACAGGACAGAGAGGAAAGCTGTGAAAGGGAATATACGTGAGGGTATTGCCCTTATGGGCAAGTGGAGCTCAATCCTTGTGATGGGTGAGGAAGCTGGGAAGTTTATTTGCAAACTTTTGTTTCTTATTGTTTATTTCCTGTTTGTTCTCATTTGTCTGGCCCACCCTGCTCAGAGCAATCCTGATTCCCAGGCCAGAGAGTACCCTCAGGCCGAGAGAGAGGCAAGAAGCCAGCAGCCTGCATAAGAACTGTACAAGTGACCTCTGTGCAGGTGACCTGTGTGCGGGTGACCACAGGGGAAGGCCAAGGAATATGGATGGGACACCAGCATTGCCTGCTACCAGCACCACCTGAATCTCTTTCTGTTCACTCACTCCTGGGAGGGCAGAATCCTGAACAGACTCACTTACGTCTTCAAAGAAGGTTCTAGTTTGCAGCACTATTTCTTTGAAGTAGAAGCTCACATCCCGGTCTGTGAGCAGCTCCAGGATCTTTTTTAGAGCCTTCAAGCTTTCACAGACAACCTCGGTGCGGGCCAGGTGATATAGGCCTCTGATGATAGATTCCAGTATTATCTGCTTATGCTTCTTCACCTATTTGGAAATAAGGTCTCGTAATCTTGAAAACTGTTCTCTGTGCATCTAGAATAGGGTAGGAGACTCCCAAGGAAACTGGAATTCTGTTAGGGTCACATACACTTCAACTCGAGAGATACCACTGTAGCAATTTCTTTTGGATTTTTCCTTAATTGCTACACAAGCACGAGGTGTGGGTTAGTAAATAATTATTTTAAACTCTGGTTAAGTGTCCCCCGCACCTACCCCAACTCCCTTTACCTTGTGAGGGGCTCCAGAAGTTGTATTACCAAGCCCTCGGATGGCCATTTGCCTCAAAATGGCGTTGGAGTCCCAGGCGCTCTGATCCATCAGGATCAGCACTTCCCGTAGATTCCCATGCTTCCAAAGGATCGGCTCCTTCATGAGCTGAAAACAACCACTTCACCCCTTTAGTTAAAGGAGTGGCCTCTCTTCAGGAGAATGATAAGTGCATCATAACTACAGTTAAAGACTAGCACCCGGCTGCTCTTGGAGCAGGGGAGAAAGCCCTCAGGTGAATCAGCAAGTCTGGCAGAAACGAATCTCTCTATTTGAACAGCCCACAGGCCAAGGTTACATGGTGATGAGAACCACACTACCCAGTTAAGTAGGACGTCTCTAATCTAAATGGAAAAACAGGAAAACGGGAGTTACTGGCAATGTTCTTTCTCTGGGTTGTCTGGGACAACCTTTATGGCAGGGTGTGAGGGGACAATAATATAGTTCTTGGTTACTTTTTGTTTTGTCCCTGTCATATCTATCGTCCACCCTTCTCTGTCCTGGGAGGTTGGTTCTGGCAGACTGGAGCGAAGGAAGAGGTTTGGGTGAGTTCTTTTTCCTCTCTCGTTCCCTTCTCAGGTACTGTATTTCTGGCGGCGGCTGAATCTCTGTACTACCAAGGCTCTCCTGAAGGGCCCTCTTCTGTGGTTCCAGCTCCCACTGAACTGCTGACCCTAAGAGAAATGCCCCCAAGGGGACCCAGAGAGCCTGCTGGGCCGTGACATGACTGTTCTCTCTTGCCTCAGAGAAGAAAGCTGTGCCGGTTATCCGGTAGTTCTCCGAGGAGGAGGTGAGAGATGCAAACAGTTGCTCCATGATGTCTAGTATGACTCCATGTTGCCACAGCGCCATGCTCCTAGAAAATGCAAGGCTCCGATTGTAGCAGAGACTTTTTTCTTTCTAAACAGTGGAGGAGATTTTAGTCTATTTCTCTCTCAGGGAAATAAATGATCTCAAAAGGAATGTTCCATGAAAGAGCACTAAGGGTTTGGGCTCTTCCCACCATCCCTTCCCATCTGCCTTTGCTCTTTCTTCCCTATTTTTTCTCCTGGACTACAGATCCTTGGTGAGTCCATTGCTTCCAGTGAAGTTGCCTACATGGCAGTTTTTACTCTGTTTTTAATTTTTCTCCTTTGTATCCACTTCTCGAAT
Organism: Lynx rufus; assembly: GCF_022079265.1. Lineage (NCBI taxonomy): Eukaryota > Metazoa > Chordata > Mammalia > Carnivora > Felidae > Lynx > Lynx rufus. The sequence continues at coordinate 206,526,540 of NW_025814823.1, read as the reverse complement.
GTCCACACATTACCTGGCCAGTGCACATACTCCTACATGGTGGGTACTGGGGCTGCTGAGAAGGGTCCATAAGTTGTCCCCCTCATCAGATTCCTTGGCAAGGCCCTCTTTCATGGCTTGGGCTTGCACACACTTCAGAGTTGTGATTGAGAGCCTGAAGGAGACAGTGGGCATCACAAAAGTAAGTCAACCCCATACAGGGAGTTGCGAATCCCAAGTTCACTCTTTCTGTTCCCCACAAGGCTGCTTCACCCTGGATTAATGGATGTTGTGTGAGGGAAAAAACCAGACAGCCTGATCTCACACTTCAGTTTTGGGGCCAAAGGGGACACTGAGGTGATTTGGACCAGTAAATAATGCCACAAAATTTTGTTAACCTCTCATGAGAAAATAAAGCCCTAAAGATGGAAAGTGCCAAATACTGTATTTCACTGATTCTGAAACAGCCCTTCAGAAGCAGGATGCGGCTTGCAATGGATAGTGTGTTATGACAGTTGGCCAGACAGTGGTTGTGGTGTAGTTGTTATTACCAGTGCGTGCACACGAACATGCACGGATTTAGGCACGGTTGTTTATACTGTTGTCATTTTGGTAACATTGTGTTATTGGAACTACATGTGTTGGGTCTAACCGTTGTTTAAAATGTCTTTACAAAGTGGATTTGAGGGGTGCCTGGGTAGCTCAGTCTGTTAAGCGTCTGACTTCAGCTCAGGTCATGATCTCGCAGTCTGTGAGTTTGAGCCCCGCGTCGGGCTCTGTGCTGACAGCTCAGAGCCTGGAGCCTGTTTTGGATTCTGTGTCTCCCTCTCTCTCTCCCCCTCCCCACTCACACTCTGTCCCTCAGAATGAATAAACGTGAAAAAAAAAAAGATTAAAAAAAACTAAGGTGGATTTGACATTGGAATGAAAAGTTATGCAAAAGGGCACAGAAACAGAGCGTTGTGATGTAGGATCAAAATGTGCACCTAATAATTCTCAAAGAGCTCTTTGAATAAATACACAATAAAAAATTTAAAGTATAACAAAGCATTGATTCATGGCTTAATCAGGATTCTTTCTTTCTTTTTCAATAGTGCACAAAATAATTTTGCTTCCTTCAATTGGTGATATCTTAAATTTAATAAAATATGGTATTTATTTCTATTTTTCTTCTTTCCTTGGTGGCATTGACTATCCCAGAATTCCAGCTTTCTTTGAAGGGTCTCACTGAGAGAAAACAAATGGAGCAGGACAGGCTCTCTATGGAAGCAAACAGAGCTGCTATTTGTTGTTATGTGACCACTCTGGGCAACCGTACTGGGTACTGCTCAGGGAGGAAGAGCAACAGGGCTCAAGGGCAGTGTGGAGACTCGTTGCCTCATGGGCAGTCGAGGCCACGCCAGGAGGCATAGGCGTTGACTAACAGAGCCCCTCCTCTAGAGTCTGGGGTCCAGACAGCTCTGGCAGGCCCTCTGGCCTGGCCATTTACCTGCAGGGGTCTGCGGTCTGCTGCCGTTCTCCCTGTGGCATCACCCGCCGCCTGCGGCTGACGGTGGAAGTGGGCATTTTCTGGCCCAGTGTGCAGCTGACCAACTTCAGGAGAAGAGTGAACACCTCCGGGTACAAGCTTGTGACAGGGGTGCCTGCTGATACCACTTCATACATAGCACAGGCCACCTGAGGGGAGAAAGGACTTCGTGGTCAAGCAGGCTCCTTTCCTCCAAGGACATCTCCCTGGCCTGACCTCCAAGTTGTTTTCTCCCCAAAGGATTGCTTTCCAAGTTGACCGCACTCATACTCAAAACGAAACGAAACGAAACGAAATGAAACGAAACGAAACGAAATGAAACGAAACCAAACGAAACCAAACAAAAAATGCCGGAAAGAGGGTGTATTTGTTTGGAAACTTCTCAGCTCATACTGTGTTTCTCTCTCAGGACTGTTATGTTCGGCAACTCCAAACTCTAGGGGGCACCAGTCAGGTGAAATGAAATCTTTTCCAGCATTGAGGTCTTTCAACGGGGTGCTCTCGATATCTTAAGACTAATTTGTAAATACAGACCCACAGATTTTCTTTGGGATGATGAGACATTTGCTTCTAAAAGTGATCAGCCACAGACAAAATTGCTGCCATATTTGTCCAACTAACTCCAATTAACTGGAGCCGATTTAAAATCAGGGTATAAGAGGGGAAGAAGTATGATTAATGCTACATCACCAAGTTCCAGGTGGGGACAGACCACGGAGTGGGACACAATTCCAGGTATGCGATGGGTTGTCCAACTCACTGAAATCGCCTCCAGCCCAGCTACGTCATCTTCTAATTCATTCTCAAGTTTGTCTGTTAAGGCTCTCAAGAGCTTACCACTGGAGGCTGTGTTCTCAGCCAGAGCCTTCCACAATGTCTTTGTGTCCCTAGGGTGGTAAGCCAGGAAGCTGATAAGAAACAACTCTTTGGAATATGAGCTTTTTCATCTGTTCCCCTCTAAAACCACATTATGACTAATCAAAATTTCAAGGACAGATGGCGATGCTAACATGCCCGGAGATGATAAGGATGTATTATTTAACAGTCCAGCATTCTGGACTTGGGTTACTGAGGTTTGTTAATGTCCTTTAAGGCACAAACCTCTCACATAGGTGAAATTCAAGGCAACCAGAAAGAAGAGAAATACTCATTTTCTAATATTCACTTATTCCTATGATGTATTTTTTTAAAAAAGAAATCTTATCATATTAGGAGGATATGTATATGAAAAACACTTGGAAAAACATTATTTATGATTCAAACACCATTTTTGAACTTATTATTTAGGTGAGATGTTCTCAACCTTTCTTTTTACTCTCTTTCTCTCAAACCACAAATTCTTCCTCAGTGAGGATTAGCATTTCCTGGGAGAAGGAATGAGCTCAGTTAGAATCTACCTGTCAAAGGGCAGAGGCTTCTGTAAAAGGTTAGCAACAACTGCATCCATGTGAAAGCTGGCTATCTGAGAGATGGCTTCCAGCATAAACTGAAAACTTTCCTCCTTTTGTCTGAGGACTGGCATGTGATAGTAAATCATGTTCAAGATCTCCAACAGCTAAAAAAAAAAAAAAAGTCCAAATCAAACATTAAATTGCCATTTTCCCTCTACTATATGGCTTAGGACACATATAGTCAGCATATTAATCATGGGTAGTTGATGAATTCTATAATAATGTTAGAAACACTAGTTAATTCTATGCATGGCCTATCTCTTACTCATGAGGGTTGTAGGTATATTGGGTATTTATTCCTAAGTCAATGTAGCAAATATTTAGTGAAAGACTGCATTATGCCAAGTGTTGTGCTAGGCATTGTGGGGGATTTACCAAAGAGGAATACGATGTAGCCCTTTCTCAAAAGGAATGAATGTTCTAAGAAAGAATACCAGCCATATAGCCAAAGGCCTGTGCTCCAGGCAGTGTATGGCAAATGGTACACAAGAGGTTCACAAGATTGTGAGGGAACCCAGAAGTAACTGAGGTCACTTTGGAGGGACACCTGATGTGGGTCTTGAAGGATATATAGAAATTTCAAAAGGCAAGGTGGGGGTGGTGGGGAAAGTCATCCTCATCCCAAAGAAGAATATAGATAAAGATATAAAATAAAAAAGCATGGGGGCGCCTGGGTGGCTCAGTCAGTTGAGCGTCCGACTTCAGCTCAGGTCACGATCTCACGGTCCGTGAGTTTGAGCCCCGCGTCGGGCTCTGGGCTGATGGCTCAGAGCCTGGAGCCTGCTTCCGATTCTGTGTCTCCCTCTCTCTCTGCCCCTCCCCCATTCATGCTCTGTCTCTCTCTGTCTCAAAAATAAACTTAAAAAAAAATTAAAAAAAAAAGCATGATAATGGATGAAGCACAAAAGATTTTTATAGCAGTGGAAGTATTCTGTATGTTACTGCAATGGTGCATATGTGCAATTATACGTTTGTCAATACCAACAGTTAACTTTAAGGGAAACTGTGGACTTTGAGTGATAATAATGTGTTGATGTAGGTTCATCGATTGTAACAAATGTACCACCATGTTGTAGGATGTTGATGGTAAGGGAGGATACATGTGTGTGGGGAGAGGAGGTACAGGGATCTATGCCCAATTTTGCTGTGAGCCTAAAACTGCTCTAAAAAAAAAAAATATATATATATATATATATATATATATATATATATATATATATATACTGGCATGAGAGTATGGGCCCAAGCAAATATGGCAAACATTTCTGGAACAAGAGAATGGTCCAGTTTGGAACACAGAGAAAATGAGGGTAAGAGAAGATAACTTGACAGAAAAGATGAAGCCAGATCCTAGAGAACACTGAAGGTCACCTTCCAAATTTGGATGTGAATCTGTGGGCAGCAGGAAATGATATTATACATTTGGATTTTTGACGTGGAGAAAGGCATATCTATCTGCTAGTAGCTTTGCTTCTAGTAGATATTTCTCTTGTTTATTTTGGATAGATATTTTTAGGTTAAACATGACATTTACTCTGAATTAAAATTCTTTAAACATAAATATCTGGCAAATATGATTACCACAGAGTCCCATTAGGGGAGGATTAGGTCCCTATTGCTCCCTTTTAATGCCAAACACACAAATACAACAACATTCCAAATTTATGAACCTTTGATCTTCCCATGTCCAGTATAATGCCTGCCACATAGTACACACTCAGTAAATTTTTTAAAAAACTGATTGGAGAGTAATTAGCACAGAAATAATTTCTAAAGGTCATACTTTGGAGAATTCTTTAATTTAGGGTGGTTGACTCCGGGACATGGGGCCCATAACTTCTTTCACCTATAGGAGGTGCCTTCATTGAGTTAAAGATTCTCTTCCTCCTTATTAATCTTTGAATTGCCTGAATTTTGTGTCCAACCTCAAGAGAAAGCATCCCCATTTGGAGCTCTTCACCAAGCTTCCTGAGCTCAAATCCTTTTCACTCTGCCTAACTCTCCAGCTGGGAGTAAGGACTAAGGACTTTCCCTCAATCAGTTCTTCAATGACACCTTCCTTACCAGAAAACAAACCCCAAGGTGTGTGGAAGAGAAGCCTGAAGAGAGGCAGTGGAATTAGAAACTCTACTGATCCTCAGTGGTCATCCCAAAGGTGATCCACACAGTCACCCTCATCCTTATAGATCTAACAGTCCAGTTTTCCAGAATCCAAATGCCCTTGGTTCAGAGCTGCTGTCTCTGGCCAAAGAGTGACAGTTGGGAAAGACTTTTTGATCACAGACTAGACAGGCAATTGAGACAGGCTGAGACAACATGAGCCTGGCTGTTAATACACAAGTTGGGTCTCTGCTGAGGCCTCCCGAGGCTATGCATACTCTTGCTTATTTCCCAAGAGAGGACAAACTGGGAAGTAGCAATCAACTTGGCATTTCAGAAGTGTTAGAATTCTGCTCGATGGTCAAACTGGCTGTCAGTTCACCTGTTCTTCCAAAGCAGCTCCCTGCTCCTTCAGGGCAGCAACCATCCATATGCCACAGGCCTTTGTACAGGTGGGGTTAAGGGTCTCCAGACCATCCAGGGTTTCCTCCAGGAACATTAGAATTTCTTCATTTGGGATGAGTTTACTGACAATCTGAGAATGTACCCAGAAAGATTCATGTTATCAATCACCTCACTTCATACAACATGCTGCTACTGTTTGTTTTAAGATATTGGAAACCACTGGAATTTCCAAACAGCACATGATTGGAACTATAGAAACTACTAAAACAGATAGAGACAATACCCTACAACCTCTAGGTAAACTTTTCCTACAGTTGCCCTTTTATCATCTTATATTTATTGAATCCCAAGCCTCCTGAGGCGATTTCTTCTCCAAACTTATAGTGTACTCCACAAGGGAAAAATAATGTATAAATTTTGTATAACAATTTATATGATATAAATTACTTCAGCATACAGTTCATATATCACAGAATATGTCTTGGGTATGCCAAAGAATAGCTAAGGCTTGGGAATTTAGGAAAGTCTATCACCAGGTACTAAGTGCCATGCTGAATAACAGGTGCCTCACAGTTTCCGTAAAAGTATGAATTGTTATGATCCCTGTCTTTTACTCTTTCATGTTTCAAAATTAAGAGTAGCCAAAAGTTCTAGAAAATAAAAACTTTGCAATTTGGTCTCTAAGTACAAGAACTATACAGAATGGGTGATAGCAGTGTGTGAGTATGAGTGTGTGTGCGTGCGTGCGTGTGTGTGTGTGTGAACACATATGCATGTGTGTATGAGTCCTAATGAAAAGGCAGGCAGGCAGGTGAAAAGTTAGCAGTTTGAGTGAATTCCAGGAACATTGTCTGGGGCTTTAACCAAGCAAGATGGTTGTGATTATGGTTTGTAGGTATGAAAACATTACTCTTTACAACTGACTTCCCTCTGCATTAAGTGACCTGATGATTGATATTTAATAGTAATGTTCTTGAAAGGAAATGAGTCCCTTTTCATGAATAGTTGGATGTCTCAACCAGTTTCTGAGTCATTTTTGTTCCAAGATCAAGGGACCAGACTGCCACATCTGTTCTATGTAACACCAAATACCTGCTTGGGCTCCAAACTCAATGGTTATCTGTTTTTTCCTCATATTGGTATGGATGATGGTTTAACAAGAAAGGAAGGAGGGGAACTCATGTTTTTGGGTACTTATCATGCATCAGACACTTTCTTAGGCATTTGACCTATGTTTCCTCCGTGCCCCTCAACTGGCCTCTCTCCCTTATTCTGGACACTTTCTTGTTGTTTCTGCTGCTGTCACTTTAGTCCAAGCCACCTCCTTGTAGTTTCCTCCAATTAATGTTTCCTCATTAATTTCACTCCTGCTGGCCTGTATTGTAGTATGAACACAGCAGCCAGATGACCCTCTGAAATAGAAGTCTGATCATGTTCCTCCTTGCAGGAACACACCTAGCCCATACAGGGCTTGTGCAAATTAGGAAAAGACACCTGTCCTCAAGACAGTTCACTTCTCTCTGTAAGTATATGGTCATAATGACTGATTTTGTTGGACCTTTTGCTGCCATCTGTGGATAACTACCTTAAAATACATAAATATCTACAATGTTTACATTAGGAATGATGCTGCCTCACACGAAGAGGCCCTTGTGCATTTCATATCTGGCACAATTGGACATAGTGCCCCGACTGATGCTCAAAACCCTGTGCTGGCTTTTATTTCCAACTGGAGTAAAAGTCAAAGTCTTTGGAGCATCTGGGTGGCTCAGTCGGTTAAGCATCTGACTCTTGGTTTTGGCTCAGGTCATGATCTCAAGGTTCATGAGTTGGAGCCCCACGTCTGCATTGTCAGTGCAGAGTCTGCTTGAGTTTCTCTGTCTCCCTCTCTCTTTCTCTGCCCCTCCCCAACTCGCGCTGTCTCTATCTCTCTCAAAATAAGTAAATAAACTAAAAAAAAAAAGTCAAAGTCTTTAACAAGACCTGGAAGACAACTGAATCATTCCTGAGCTATCTCTTGGATCTCACTACCTCCTTCTTTCTCTACCTCAGGGCTTCTGTACTTGCTTTCTCCTCTGCCTGGAATGTTCTTTTCCCTCAGTCTTCATGGTCTCCCCTTCACAGTGGCCTTTTCTAGGAAATCTCCCCTCCCTTACTCTCTATTCCCTTACTTGACTATATTTTTCTCAATTATCACTACCTGACATATTTATTTGGCTGACTCTATCCACCAGGATACAAGGTCATCCAGGGCAGGCATTTTGTCTTTTTCTATTCTTAGAGTTTAGAACAAAGTCTGGCATATGATAGGTGCACAGAACATAGTAGGCGAATGCATAAATGATTAAATAAATGAATTAATTCATTGACCAATTCTCAGAACAACTCTGAGAGGTAGGTTATGCATTTCTTTTTAAGATGAGGAGAATGGGTGTCAAGCAGTGCACACAGAATGCGTTCAATAGACTCCAAAGCTCTTGTTTCTTCTACTCCACTCCACTGCCTCCCTTACCCTGAAGAATCTTGGTTCACAATATTTCTCAGAGAATGAAATATAAGCAGCAGGTGTTGACTGGGCACATGTACCCCGGGTTAATGCATGATAGCCTAAAAGAATGGCTAGACCACTGCTCTCCTTGGTGGTGGGGCATACACAGCTTACTTATTTGGAAGTCAACCCAGAACTATCTTTACATCCCTTGGCCAGTCCTCCATATCTATTACCTTTGCTATTTTGGAAGAAATCTTGATCTGGACCTGTACATCATCACACTGCAGCCCTTCCTGCAAATCCTGCAGTCTTTCCACCTCTGGGTGAATGCCTAAAATCCACAAGGGGGGACATATGCAAGAGTTTAAAGACCTGATGGGGTTGAAGAGGTTGGCCATGTTGAAAGGGCAGGCGTAAAAGCAAACACGTACAGGTGGTTTAGTACCATGCTAAATACTCTGCATACAATGATCTCATCTATTACTCATAAACATCATCTGAGGTAGACACTCCTGCTTTTGCAGATGAGAAAGATGAGACAGAAAGTTATAAAGTCATTTGGCCATGGTTATCTAGTGACTAAAAATAGCAGAGTCAGAATTTGAACCCTGGTCTGTCTGACATCGGTGCCTAGGGTCTGACTACTCTGCTATGCTGCTCTCTCTGTTGGAGTTGCATTTTGCAGTGAGCCACTTTGGGGAAAATGGAAAGGTAACTATTGCAATAAAAACATCAGCAACTCTGCAAATGATTGTTGGAATCAATTTATAAACCCAGACCTAAGCAGTAACGATTTTCTGCTTGTTGTTTGAATGTATAGTAATTGTGGAAACTACCACCTAAACCATTTTGTGGCGGGCATCCCAGCCCAACAGAACACACATGGACTTTGGAGTCAGACAGACCTGAGCTCACAGCCCAGCTCCACTACTTGCTGGAATGGGTACATTTCTTTCTTTTTTTGAAAAGTTTTTTGAAGTTTATTTATTTTGAGAGAGAGAGAGAATGAGAGGGGCAGAAAGCGAGGGAGAGAGAATCCCAAGCAGGCTCCCCACTGTCAGTGCAGAGCCCAATGTGGGGCTTGATCCCATGAACCATGAGATCATAACCTGAGCCGAAATCAAGAGTCATACACTTAGCCAACTGAGCCATCCAGGCGCACGGCAGATGGCTATGTTTCTTAACTTCAGGTCTCTTCATCTCAAAACTGATTATTAAATGGGTATTTAATTTAGCATCACATTTGTTACTTGTATTCAACGGGTGTTTCATAATCATATTCCTTCTCTCTGCCATGCTTATTCGATCCATTGAGGAAAAGAGTTAAAGTAAATAATGAAGTATGGGACTTTTTTTTTTTATTAACAAAGAGTACTTGAGAACCTGAATTTTGCATGTTTCAGGAAAATAAAGTACACTAAAGGAAGAATAGGTAGAACAATAATAGAGTTGAAATTCCTATCTTCCTACGAGTTTCCTCTCTGGTACATTTCTTCTCTTCCTGGGATGGCCTCTTAGTTCTTACCTCCTTAACTCATTTTTTATTTTGTGGCTTGGTACAAGCATATATCCTTAGTGAATTATCTTCCCATACCCCAAGGGACTTTCATACCTAGTTTGACTCTGTTGAACATTATTTTTTCTTCTCCACTGACTAACCACCCCTCCTCCCCCAAGCCAAATCCCAACTTTTAGTTTTAACACATTTTTTATGTGAATTTTACAGTTGTAGTATCTCTGTGTCTCCAGCATCAGGGAAATGCTTGAAACATGGAAAGTGCTTAATAAACATTTTCTGAGTACTTAAAAGAAAGAGAGTGGAACACAGGTGTGAGATGGCATTAAAACTTAGACCCACAACCCCGCAAGTAACCCTCAGTTTGTTCTCCATATTTATGAATCTCTTCTGTTTTGTCCCCCTCCCGGTTTTTATATTATTTTTGTTTCCCTTCCCTTATGTTCATCTTTTTGTCATATGATTTTTTGTGGGGGGGGGATGGGCTAAATGGGTAAGGGGCACTAAGGAACACACTCCTGAAATCATTGTTGCATTATATGCTAACTAATTTGGATGTAAATTTAAAAAAATAATTAAAACTTAGACCCATGGTCCTGGCCGCGCCTGGGCTGTACAGAACTGCGCATGTGCAGTGCGAGGCCGTCCTCTGTGAAGCCACTGCTGGTTGAACCTGGACCTGAGGGCCTGCTTGTTGGTTTCAGCCTGAGACTGAGGTTTTAAAGTTCCTTACGTTTCCTGATATTGACACTCCACATGTACTTGGAGAGCAGAGTTTCTGTTCTGGAAGCTGGAAAAACCTCCACAAAGTTGTCTCTCTTAGAGAACTTTAGTAATAGTGCTATTTCTTCCTGAAGAAAACCTTGTGATAGAAGAAGCATTGCTAATATGCCTAAGTGCTCAGTGATTTAAACTGGACACTCTCAAAACATTTTCACCTACCCCAATGGACCTTTATAATGCATCTGTGTCATTATCTTTATTTCTAAAAATAGCAAAAAACAGAGCCATTGGGGAAAAAAGATCCAAAGGAGAGACAAATCCTATACATAATTAATGCATTAGAATGCAGAAACGACTGAACAGCAGAAAGAGAGGGACAGAGAGACATCGATGAACAAAGAGGAAAACTGAGAACAAAAGAAAACAGGTATCTGCTCTTCATTTGTGGGTTTCTCATCTTTCCCTCACCTTTTATACAGAACAGACCAATCGTGGAGCTGGCAGCTGCTTGACGGATGGTGGGCAGGGTGTCACAGGAGTGAGGAGCCAGGAGGCCGAGGAGTGAGCCGATCTTAAAGTGTTCTGGAGCCTGGAGGATAAAGGAGATGGGGCGCAAGGTGATGGGGAGGCTTGACATCCCAGGATATTCCCAACAACACTGGAGATGAAGTCCCTTATTTTCCCCCTAAAGGTCCTTAGAATGAAATTGAATCTTGGACTTTCCCTTTTAGGGCAGTGGAAAAGTGAGCCGGCAAGCATGTAAAGGCAGCCAGATAGTTTAATCCTAGTGTCCTTGCCTCACTCTGGGGTCAGGCGACACCTCTCAGGTGCTTCTCTGGAAAGCACTCCATTCTGGGACTGGAGATCCATCATGCACAAGTTTGGGATTCCAGAGGCCTCAGCTGATCCCTACTGTCAGCAAAGGATGAAATCTATTCACTGCTGGGGATTACTTACCTCCACATCATTTGTCAGCACTTGTGCGGTGATCTGGAAGGCTCTTTCTCTTTCCCAGTCTTTTTGTGAAACAAGCCACATTCGGAGAAGCTGTTGGTCAAAGAATAAATGTCCTTTCCTTAGCACTCCTCATATTCACTCATTCTCGTTCTCTGGCTCCTGCTGTCTCTGCCTCTTCTGTAACGGTGCTCACCTCCCACAAACAATTTTAAGAGGACTGGCCCTATGTGGTGGGTTAAATGGGTCAGGCTGGACATCTCCCTGGGAAGAGGATGAGGTAGAGTCTGGAGTGTCGCCTTGCAGCACAGATGAGGGGATGGGGGAATCAGTTTGAGCAGTGGCCCTACTCACATTGAACATTTCTTGACAGTCCTCTGCTTTCACATTATCCCACATCATGGTCCTCAGCAGCCTTCCTAGAGCATCCATGGATCGTTCGTAGAGAAACTGAAATCCAAAGTGAGCATGAGTGTCAGGCTCCGGCGGGAGAGTAGAGTCCCACTGTAGTTCTTGATTTTACTCAGGCCTCACCCCCACGTACATTGATGTGCTCCTTGTCCTTGTCTGTTTCGCCTTCATCTTTGAGTTTTTGCAGAGGTGGAAGGGGAAGCAGCCTCCGAATAGTCTCTTCAAGAATATTGAGATGGTCATTTAGTGAGAGCTGAGGCTTCAGTTTGCTGAAATGAGAACCATGTAGAGGGATGGACGTTAGGATGACAAACAAAACATAGCCCAGAAGAGTACCCATGAACTGCCAACCGTACCTGAAGGGGTCAGATATGTTTGCCGACGTGTTGGAATGTCGAGGGAGGTGGTGACAGAAGCAGGGAGAGTTTGGGCACATGGAATCAGACTGTACTGGCGTGCATAGTCAACATGCCTCATTTCTAATTTATTAGAGTGATGAACAAATCATCCCTAGCTTTGTGGTATTTAACCCTTTATTATATGATCTGTGATAACATTAACCCACTCGTTTTTTCTAGTGCTCATGGGTTGTGTGTGTGTGTGTGTGTGTGTGTGTGTGTGTGTTGGGTGGGGGGAATTCTAAATTTGGAGCAGTGATTTTTATCCATTTCATATGTCTTCTCAGGTTATAACTGGTGTCACACATACTATAGGTACTCATGAATGTACCTATAGTAATGACATTGTAATCATCCTTCCTTCCCCCTCCCTTCCTCCCTCCTTTCTATTCTCCTTCCTTTCCTTCCTTCATTCCCTTCTTTCTTTCTTTCAGGTATTTACTATAAACATCATGAAGGTATGAGCCTAGACATAACGTGGAAAAATGTAAATGTTCGATAAACATGAAAATCCCCATTTATTATTTAATAAATGTAAATCAAGACAATAAAATGCCACGTGTCAGCTACCAAATTAGCAAAGAAATTGAAAATGATGACATGGTTGGGGCAGGGTGAAACTGGTTCTCTCACAGGGGAATAAAAGTCAGTACCAGCTGGGGCAGGTCAATTGAAAGTGTTAAATATGTTGAACAGTCTTTTCATCTTTATTGTCTGGCTGACTTAAAAAAAAATCAACTTATTGAGGCAAAATGTATGCACAACAAGCTGCATCCAGTTAAAAGTGTGCAATTAAATGGGTTTTGCACCCATGAAACCACCACTATAATCAATATAGGACACCTAGATTTTTCCTTATGCCCCTTTACAGTTCATCTCTTCCTTCACTCTAGCCCCTGAAAACCGATTGGTTTTCAGTCATTAGAGATTGGTTTGCCAGTTCTATAGGCGTGCTGTCCAAATGAGGGTAGTCTGTAGCAACAGGCAGCTATCCAATACCTGAGTTGTGGTTAGACTGAATTAAGACATGCTGTAATTCTAAAACGCACTGGATTTTGAAGATTTTGTATGAAAAATCATGTAAACTATCTCATTACATTGTTAAATATCAAATACACATTGAAATGATAATATACTGAATATATCGGATTAAGTGAAATTGTTATTAAAATTAATGTTTCTTTTCACTCTTTTAAAAGTGGCTACCAGAAAATTTTAAGTGACATATGTGACTTGCATTATATTTCTACTTGACAACATTATTTTAGTGCCTAGCTAACTTTTAGTTTATCTTCCACATTTATTTATCTGAGCTTTCTTCAAACTTCACGTATCTTTGTAAATATGGCAACCTGTGCCTTCTCTTAGTTGCTTCTTGCTACAGTTTAGGAGATTATGTGGGTATGTTTTTGCATCTATTTTCCCCAGTATACAAGGCCATATTTTGTTAATGGTTATCTTTTTTGAATCTAGCTCAATGCCTGGTACATGGATGACATTGAATACTATTTATTGAACTAAATTGTCAACTTTTATAATTAAAAGTTCAGAGAGCACTTTTTGCATAAAGTGTTCACCAAAATATTATTTATAGTTTTTATTTTTTAATGTTTTATTTATTCTTGAGAGAGAGAGAGAGAGAGAGAGAGAGACAGAGCATGAGCAGGGGAGGGGCAGAGTGAGAGAGGGACATAGAATCCAAAGCAGGCTCCAGGCTCTGAGCTGTCAGCACAGAGCCCAACGCGGGGGTCGAACTCACAATCCGTGAGATCATGACCTGAAGTCTGATGCTCAACCAGCTGAGCCACCCGGGCGCCCCTATTTATAGTTTTAAAAACTGACAATTAACTATAGCAAGAGGAGGTTGATTAAATAATATGAGATATATCTATACAATAAGTCATTAAACAGCCATTAAAAATGCTGTTTGTTACCTCAACATAATAAAGGCTATATATGAAAAGGCTACAGCTAATATCATGTTAATGGTGAAAGACTGTAAACTTTTCCTCTGATATTTAGAGGAAAATCTAAGATCAGGGACAAGATAAGGGTGCTTGCTTTTGCCACTTTTATTTAACATAATACTGAAAGTGCCAGCCAGAGCTATTAGGCAATAAAAAGAAATAAAAGCCATGTAGATTGGAAAGAAGAAGCAAAATTATCTCTGCAGAAGATATGATCTTATATATAGAAAACCCTAGGGTGCCTGGGTGGCACCCTAGTTGGTTAAGCGTCCAACTTCGGCTCAGGTCATGACCTCGCAGTTTGTGAGTTCGAGTCCTGCATTGGGCTCTGTGCTGACAGCTCAGAGCCTGGAGCCTGCTTTGGCTTCTCTGTCTCCCTCTTTCTCTCTCTGACCTTCTCCTGCTTGTGCTCTATCTCTCTCTGTCTCTCAAAAATAAATAAACAGTAAAAAAAAATTAGAAAACCCCAACATTCACAAAAAATTATTAGAATAAAACAAATTCAACAATGGTGTAGAATACAAAATCAATATATACCAATCAGTTGTGTTACTACATTAACAATGAATAATCAAAAAGGAAATTAACAATTCCATTTACAATAGCATCAAAAAGAATAAAATATTTAACCAAGGGAGCAAAAGACTTGTACATTGAAAACCACAAAAGGTTGCTAAAGGAAATTTAAAAAGACACAAATAAATGGAAAAACATCCCATGTTCATTGATTTGGGCACTTACTTTTGTTAAGATATCCATACTACCCAAAGCAGATTATAGATTTAATGTAATCTCCATCAAAATCCCAGTTTTTGTAGAAATGGAAAATCCATCCTAAAATTCATATGAAATCTCAAGGGACCCCAAATAGTCAAAATAATCTTGAAAAAGGACAAAGTTGGAGTTCTCACACTTCCTGGTTTCAAAGATTATTACAAAAACCACAGTAATCAAAACAGTGTGGTTCTGGCATAAAGAGACAGAAATATATAGACTTAATGGAATAGAGAGCCCTGGAATAAACTCTGGGATACATGGTTACAAGGGTCCAAGACCATTCAGTGAGGGGAAGGAAAGTCTTTTCAATAGTGTTGGGAAAACTGGATATCCACATACAACAAATGAAGTTGGGACCCTTACCTTATTCCATACACAAAAATCAAGGCAAAATGGACCAAACATCTAAATGTATGAGCTAAAACTCTTCAACTCCTGGAAGAAAACTTTGAGAGAAAGCTTAATGATATTGGATTTGGCAATGATTTCTTGGATATGACACTAAAAGCACAGATAACAAAAGGGAAAATAGACAAATGGAAAATAGACAATAGACAAATAAAAATTAAAGCTTCTGTGCATCAAAGGACACAATTAATACAGTAAAAAGACAATCTATGGAATGGGAGAAAATACTTACAAATCACATATCTGGTAAGTAGCTTATAACCACAATATACAAAGAACTCTGACAACTCAACAACAAAAAACAAAGAATCAATTACAAAAATGGACAAAAGAAGTACACATTTTTCCAAAGAAGATGTAAAGATAGGTAATGAGCATATGAAAAGATGCTGAAAGTTGCAAAATCATTAGAGAAATGCAACTCAAAACCACAATGAGATTCTAAGGATGGCTGCTATTAAAAATAAACCAGAAAATGACAAGTACTGGCAAAAATATGGAAAAATTAGAACCCTTATGCACTGTTGATGGGAGCGTGAAATGGTGCCATTGCTACAGAAAACAGTATGGTGCTTCCTTAAACAATTAAAAATAGAATTCTCTTATGATCCAGCAATCCTACTTTTATGTGTATACGCAAAAGAATTAAAAGCAAGGACTGGAAAAGATATTTAGGCACCCATGTTTGTTAGTGGAATTATTCACAAGAATCAAACCATGAACACAACCCAAGCATCCATTGGGTGAATGGATTAACAAAATATGGTGTATATATTAAATGGAATATTATTCAGCCTTAAAAAGGAATGAAATTTTGACACAGGTTATCATATGGATGGACATTATTCTAGTGAAATAAGAAAGGCACAAAAAGACAAATACTGCATGATCCCATTATATGAGGTACCTAAAATACATAGTTCATAGAGACAGAAGGTAGAATGGTGTTTGCCAGCTCTGGTGGGAGGAGGGAATAGGGAGTTGTTTAATGTGTATAGAGCTTCAGTTTTGCAAGATGAAAAGAATTCTTGAGGTTGATTGCACAACAATATGATTATACTTAACACTGCTGCACTATGCACTTAAAAATAGTTAAGATGATACATTTTTTGGGTATTTTACAACAATTAAAATATTTTTTAAACAAATTTTTTATGCTTATTTTTGAGAGAGAGATACACACACACACACACACACACACACACACACACACACACACAATGTGGTGAGGAGCAGAGAGAGAGGGAGACAGAAGATCTGAAGCGGTCCCTGCACTGACAGCCCAGAGTCCAATGCAGGGCTCGAACTCACAAACTGTGAGATCATGACCCGAGCCGAAATCGGTTGCTCAACTGACTGAGCCACCCAGGCACCCCTCACAATTAAAATATTTTTTAAAAACAATGAAAAAAGAACAATGTTTGTAAAGAATGGTAATAACATGGGAATATATAAGGTGAAATAAGGAAAGACAGGATGCACGATCGTATGTAGAGCACGATCTCAACTCTACTTAAAATGAAGAATAGGGTATAATGAATTGAAGGACACATACCAAAATGTTGAAAATAGGGGGCAATTATTATTATTATTATTTTTAAAGGTTTATTTATTTTAGAGAGAGAGCACAAGCTGAGGAGGGGCAGAGAGAGAGAGGGGGACAGAGGATCCAGGATCTGAAGTGGGCCCTGTGCTGACACCAGAGAGCTTGATGCGGGGCTCAAACTCACAAACTTATGAGATCATGACCTGAGCTGAAGTCGGCTGCTCAACTGACTGAGCCACCTGGGAGCCCAAAGTTTTTATTATTTTTAAAAACTTTCTATAGTTTCTCAGTTTTAACAACGAATTTGTATTTCTTTACTGCAGGGGGAAAATATTATTTTAAAATTTTGATTAAGGGGCGCCTGGGTGGCTCAGTCGGTTAAGCAGCCGACCTCGGCTCAGGTCCTGATCTCGCGGTCCGTGAGTTCGAACCCTGCATCAGGCTCTGTGCTGACAGCTCAGAGCCTGGAGCCTGTTTCAGATTCTGTGTCTCCCTCTCTCTGACCCTCCCCTGTTCATGCTCTGTCTCTCCCTGTCTCAAAAATAAATAAATGTTAAAAAAAGAATTTAAAAATAAAATAAAATAAAATTTTGATTAAAATTATTTTCTTCTTTAGGTTTATTTCTACTAACCAACTAAAATATGATTAGGGCTTTCATAAGTTTTTTTTTTTAATGTTTATTTTTGTGTGAGAGAGAGAGACAGAGCATGAGTAGGGGAGGGGCAGAGAGAGAGGGAGACACAGAATCCATAGCAGGCTCCAGGCTCTGAGCTGTCAGCACTGAGCCCCACGTGGGACTCCAGCTCATGAACCTTGAGATCATGACCTGAGCTGAAGTCAGACACTTAACCGACTGAGACACCCAGGTGCCCCAGGGCTTCATAAGTTTTTAATTGGAATATTAAAATTTGCCTACAGACCAAAGTCTAGGAAAAGAAATTTCCTTTTGCACCAAAACTTCAATCCTTATGTATCAATAAGTCTCACTCCTCTAAGTTGCTCTTTCTCCCTCTTGGTTATCAAATGGTCGGGCTCTTAGTCAGTTCTGTAAGTCTGAAAAGAGGGAGAAGCCCAATTTGAAATAGCCCATCGATGAGCTGTGTTCACTTTGGGAAGGGTGCACTGGTGTATCCACTGACTGAGAAGTCAGTTGATCTGAAGGAGGATATTGGGAAGGAAATATTTTTCTCAATGAGAGCAAGAAAAATTCTCTAAAATTCTCTACCTGAGGTATCTAATGGCGATTAAAGCTTTCCACCGAACAGGGCTAGCTAAGGAATCCAGGGGCTCATCCCTGATGAAGTCCTGTAACACAAACAAGGAGGTGAAATATTTTAGAAAGGGGAGTTTCCACATGCAGCTGCAATCCCATTGGACCACTGGGTGCCTTTGGTCCAAAATATGGCAGAGATCTGTTTGTTCCCTGGGACTGGCAAGTTTTACCCACTTAAAAAAAGACAGCTCTGTGCTCTTGGTAACAGACTCTTCATGGCCTTGCCCATGTCCTCTCTGCCCACTCACCAGCATGTAACCCAGTAGCACCTCCTTGTAGGAGAACTTGAACCCCTGATCCTCAGCATCTTGGACAGCAATGCCAATCTCAGTGATACTTCTTGTGAAACTCATTTGCAGATCCATGTCCTAAAATGAAAGGATTCACAGTGCAAGCCAAAGTCTTGGGTACCACACCTGGTTCTATAAACCCAGTTCTTGACCTAGGGTTGAACTATGTGCCCAGACAGAAGTGCGAATCTGTTTCTTTTTCCTTCTCTACCTCAGTTTAGGATCAAAGTTGCAGGGAAATTAAAAAAAACAAAGGTCAATTTCTACTCCTTCCATCCCCTACCCCCCACCCCCCATAGATTGAGGTTCTATAAGGCAGTGGCTTTTAAACTTTTTGGACCGTAAACCACACAGTAGGAAACAGTTTACAATTCCATTCTGTACTTACATTCTATCTATCTATCTATCTATCTATAATATATATAATAACTGAAATAAAAGTTTTATGATACTTATTATTGCTATGTACAATGTTCTCTTCTATTTCTTTTATTTCATTAAAAAATTTGCTGGTGCGGTCTATTAAATCTATTACATTGAAATCATAGTCTACTGGTGGGTCACAGCCCATAGTTCTAAAAATACTGTTCTAGTTTGCAGTCTAACTTTCAAACCACCTGTAACCAAATATAGCTCTATGTTCTGTCCTAGATTAAGCTCAGGGATCCTGGCTTCAGAATTGGATTAGTTATATATTGGGATCCTTTCCTCTGGAATCAAACCAAGAGGACATATATGCTTCCTGCATTTCCAGGGAACATACTTGGTATTCAAATGTATTTGTATCAAATACATCATATACATATATCAAATACATATATCAAATATATTGCATACCTTATTCATCACAGACATGCCCAGAACCTGAAAACCAAAGGCAAAAGCAGATGTAGAGCCGCAGTTAGAGAGTTCCCTTACACCAGCAAAAAGGCCCACCCACCAACCTGAAAACAAGAGTGAAGCAGGACACGGAGTCTTGCCAAGGAGTGGGTGCTGTTCACTCCCTCCCCTATTTCCAAAGTGAGGTCCTGTACATTGGCAGACATTTTCCCCAGGTGAGTGTAATCTACAGAACGCAGCATAAAGATATCAGGCGTTTGGGTTTCAAGCCTCACAATTTAAAGAGACTCTACCAGATTTTGGTAAGAAGAAGGATAGAGGCTGTTGGCAGAAAGACCAGCGAAAAGCTATAGAATGAAAGTAATAGGGGAGCTGACTTTGGAAGGAGATATAGTCAGTTCTGCTATGATGCTTGCATTGAAAATGCAATTTTGTTCCAGTGAAATTGATATGTGAGTAAATACTTCTGGTGTATTCTGAATTTTGTGTTTGCTTATGCACAGTTTGGTCCATGACAGCAAACGGTGAACTAGCTGAATTGAACTGCATAGGAATACTCACACAACACCTCAAACACGCCAGCTGCCTCAGTTTACCATGGTAAGAGCTGCTTCCCATACAAATCTGGCATTCTAGCTGTCTGATTTCAAATGACCCTTCTTTATACCACCATTTCATAATAACTCACAACTTTCACAATTGAATTCATGTGTTTTTCAAGGAAAAGTGACATAATTTTTTTATAGTACTTAGATATTTCTTAAATGTTTTTTTTTCTTAAATGGTTTTAAAAATTAGGTTCCTATTTTTTTCTGTGTCATTGATGGGGTTTTTGAATGTTGTGCCCCTTACCCCATTTTCCCCACAATCCTGTGTTTTTTTTGTACTATGTTGTGCATATGCTGTGTTACAGCAGAACTGACTGTACCTTGAAAATGTACAGTCATCATTATCTAAAACATCTTTATCTCTTTTCCTCTTTTATTTTTATCCTAATTTTCCTCAATGACTGACTAAAAATTAATGTAACAGAAAACATCTTCAAAAAAATTTTTTTAATGTTTATTTATTTTTGAGAGAGAGACAGAGTATGAGTGGGGAGAGAGAAGAGAGAGAGACACAGAACCTGAAGCAGGCTTCAGGCTCTGAGCTGTCAGCACAGAAGCCTATGAGGGGCTTGAACTCATGAACCATGAGATCATGACCTGAGCCGAAGTCGGTTGCCCAACCAACTGAGCCACCCAGGTGCCCCAGAAAACATCTTTTTTTAAATCATATTTTTGGTTTTCATCATTGCTTTTCAAATTTTGAGTGCATCAGAATCACCTTTTCAGGAGCACGGCAAAAATACAGATTCATAGATCCATCCCTAAAGGCTGTGATTCATTAGAGATCTCTATTTTTAACAAGCTCTCCAGGTAATTGTCATGCAACTGAAGGGTGAGGATCACTGCCCTAATCCCTTTCACTGGTGTATACTTATATCTGTGATATCATCAGTTTCCTGTGTTTCCATTTTTATCACATACACACATGAATAAATATCAAGAGTACAGATTTATCAAGCAGGTGGTGTGTGGAGGGCACAGAAGAGGAGGTAAGACAGCATAAGGTACCATCCCTAACATCAAGGTGCTGACAGTCTGATGTGGGAGCAGATGTGCACGTAATCGGCAGAAGCTTCTGAAACTTGGCTATGGATAAGAATCATTTATAAACCTTTTAAAATTACAGCTGTCAGCCTCCACCCCAGATCTACGGAATCAATCTCCCTGAAAAATGGTTCTGGGAAGCCGTATTTCAAACTTGATCCCAAGGTGATTTTTAGGTGGCTGACCTGGTACTAGTTAGCAAAATGGCTAAATTGACAATATATATAAAGTACTTTATTAAGATATAAAAAGTACTATGGGGGACAGAAGTGATCAGATGAATTCCAACTCAGATGTGTGGCTCTGAGGCAGGAATATTCCTGGCACGTTTGAAGAGCATCAGTGACAGCCGGGGGGATTGGTATGAATGTGTGTGTTGGGGTGCGTGTGAAATAGTACCTAATGATGTAGACTGCGTAGATTGGTTAATGATATATTTTTATTCGCTTAAAGATACATGTATTGTGGGGCACCTGGGTGGCTGAGTCGGTTGAGTGTCCGACTTTGGCTCAGGTCATGATCTCACGGTTCAGTTCTGTGAGTTTGAGCCCCACATCGGGCTCTGCACTGACAGCACAGAGCCTGCCTCAGGTCCTCTGTCTCCCTCTCTCTCTGCCTCTTCCCTGCTCATGTTCTGTCCCCCTCTCTCTCAAGAATAAATAAACATTAAAAAAATTTAAAAAGATACATGTATTTTGCTTACTATTTGTGAGGCACTGTTTTAGGTGGTTTATCTATACCACGTAAAAGGTTGAACAACTACCATTAGTAACACTTCAGAGACTATTGCAGGGAAGTAATGAATCTGTAATGCCCTAATGAGGTGCTGGAGTAATTATTTTAAGTTTGATTCGAGGGAGACTGCTATGGGTACTTACCTAGGAAGGTATCATGGGACATGAACTGCCCAAGGTTTTGGAAAGAAACAAATTACCTGACCCTGTTTTGTTATGAAAAAAAAATTTTTTTTTGTCTTACATTCTCATCTTCCAAATATACCAGGTCCTGTCTTGCCTTTGGCCTGTATCTTTTGAGCATGAATATTCCCAAGAGGTGAGCCCCTCCAAGGTTTGGGAACCCCAGCCTAGAAATCCAGGCAGCCCTGTGCTAGCCATTACCTGAGAGCACTGGCCGTAAAGAAATAGGACTTGGGATACGATGTCTTGATCAAGCCTGGTGAGGAGTTGACCCTTAGGAGCATGGAGGGCCACAGCTCCGTAGATTACCATGACATCAGTCTTGGTGAGGCTCTTTTTCCCAGAAAAAATACCCTGAAAGAGAGACATAAAAACTATGATTGAAGGTGTCACCTTCCTTCCATGTTGTTTCCTAATTCTATGGACCACTACAGGGATTAAGAAATGAGACTGCGATGATGAAAATTAGTCTAAAACTGATACGCTTGCTTGGTCAAATTTAAACACCCAAAACTGTGTTGTGGATCTATCAGGCTTTAAAAGAGGTCCCCGTGGGAAAGCGTGTGTTAATTTTTACTTATTACATCTCTTTCCTTCAGGGGAAGCAGAGTGTACACAATGGAAACTGACCAGGAGGCCTGAACAGTTGGTAGAGGGACAAACCTAGGCACACACAGAATTCCTTAGGACCTTTCGAGTCAGCAATAGTGATAGAGAATGGAGTAGTTCTGTTAGATAGCTGGTCATGCTACAGGGCCTGGGCTCAGGCAATTCTCACCTGGACTACAGACCTGGGGACAGGAAGAGGCTGTTCACTGATGGGATCAGTGTCGTTTGCCCTTGCAGTGACCAAAAGCTTTGGGACAGAAAGTTGTTCTTTTTACCTTACATCGATTCATGAAAAACTTTTCCCGATCTTGGAATGTCTTAAGAACTTTTAAAACAGTATCCAAGTGATTCTCAGCGCAGTATCCTAAAATAGATGTTATTCCCTAAAGTCAGAAAAGATAGGAGTTTTGAGTTTAACCATTCACTTATTCAACAAATATTTATGGAACGCCTATTATGTGTCAGGCACTCTTCTAGGTGCTGGGGAGACAACAGTGAACGGAACACACTGAACTCTCTTTCCTTGTAGTGCACACAACCAGGGGGAAATGACAAGGGAATAACTTTAAATAAGCACATAAATTTGCTAAATATGTAAATATATAGTATTTCAATGGTGAGAAGTGCTATGGACAGAAGGAAAACAAGAAAAGAGAATAGCACTGTAGGTTGGGGCATTTTCAATTTAAATAGGTGGAAGTCTTCATTAACAGGGTAACATTGAGTAGTGTTCTGAAATGAATGAGGGAGCAAGCCATTGGACTGGGTGGGAAGGAGAGTTCCAAACAGGATGGGGGAAATGGTGTTAGAAATAATTCCAAGAGAAATAAATGATCACATCTGACAAGGAGAAGATAAATAATAAAAAAGCAGTCTCAAAAGTTCAGTAAGTCTAGTGGTTTCTGACCATTTAATATTGAAGAGAGAATCCTAAACATCTTAAAATTTCTGAGGACAATGTATAACAAAATACACTATAAAATTTTTTTTTATACTAGGTGGTCTTTATTAGCCTGGGAATTTTTAAAATTTATTTTTAATTTTTTTTAACACACTCTCCTTCCTCCACATTCACATATACTCTGCAGCTTAGGCCAGGGTAGGGAATAGGTAAAAGTGCTTTGAAAAAGCTCTCTAGGTTATGCTTATGTTTTCTCTAGGTTGAAAATCAATAGCATCTAAGGTTATTTTCAGCTTGTAAATTCAATGATTTTGATATTTATGATTTAAGTTAAAAAATCAAGGCCAAAATATACTAAAAATACTTTTTATTAAGAATAATTGAAATTCATTTTTCAATACTTTCACAAACCTGGTTAAATAATGAAGCATTGATCCTGGGATGCAAGTGTGGTTCAATATTCACAAATCAATGAATGTGATATACCACATCAATGAAAGGGTGAAAACCTTTTCAATAGATGCAGAAAAAGCATTTGACAAAGTACATCCATTCATGATAAAAACCCTCAATAAAGTAGGTTTAGAGGGAACATACCTAAACATACCTAAACATGAAAAACCCAGAGCTAACATCATACTCAATGGTAAAAAACTTAAGAGCTTTTCCCTTAAGACCAGGAACAAGACAAGGATGTCTACCCTCACCACTTTTATTCAACATAGTACTGAGAGTCCTAGCCACAGCAATCAGGCAAGTGAAAGAAATAAAAGGCATCCAAATTGATAAGGAAGAAATAACATTTTCACTATTTGCAGACAACATGATGGTATGCATAGAAAATCCTAAAGACTACCAAAAAACTACTAGAAATGGTAAATGCATTCAGTAAGGTCACAGGACACAAAAACAGTATAGAGAAATCTGTTGCATTTCTACACACTAATAATGAAGTAGCAGAAAGAGAAATCAAGAAAACAATTTCATTTACAATTGCACCAAAAATAATAAAACACCTAGGAATAAACTTAACTAAGGACATGTAAGACATGCACTCTGAAAACTATAACACTGATGAAAGAAATTGAAGACAGCACAAATGGGAAGCTATTCCATTCTCATAGATTGGAAGAACAAATATTGTTAAAATGTCCACATTACCCAAAGTAATCTACACACTTAATGAAATCCCTATCAAAATACCAACAGCATATTTCACAGAACTAGAACAAATAACCTTAACATTTGTATTGGAACTACAGGAGTGCCTGGGTGGCTCAGTCAGTTAAGCCTGCAACTCTTGATTTCAACTCTGGTCTCGATCTCATGGTTTGTGAGATCAAGCCCCACATCAGGCTCTGTGCTGACAGCATGGAGCATGTTTGGGATTCTCTCTCTCTGACCCTCCCCCACTCATCATGTTCTCTGCCTCTCTGTCAAAATAAATAAATAAACATTAACAAATTAAAAGAACCTATGCTTAATTCACAGTTGTCCCCTCTCTATAAAAGATACTAAACTTCAAAAAAAAATTGTATGGAGCTACAAAAGACCCTGAATAGCGAAAGCAATCCTGAAAAAGAAGTATAAAACTGGGGCCCTTGGGTGGCTCAGTCAGTTGAGCATCTGACTCTTGGTTTCAGTTTAGGTCATGATCTCATGGTTTGTGGGATTGAGTCCCACGTTGGGACTGCTTGGGATTCTCTCTCTTCTCTCTCTGCCCCTCCCCTCACTTGCTCATGCTCTCTGTCAAATGCATACACAAACATTAAAAAAAAAAAAGAAAAGGAAGTTATAATACTGGAGGTATCACAATCTTAGATTTCAAGATATACTACAAAGCTGTAGTATCAAAATATAGACACATAGATCAACAGAACGGAGAGCCCAGAAATGAACCCATGATCATATGGTCAATTAATCTTTGATAAAGGAGGCGAGAATGATGCTGTGAAAACTGGACAGCTACCTACAAAAGAATGAAACTGGACCACCTTCTTATACCATATACAAAAATAAGTCAAAATGGATTAAGGACTTAAATGTGAGACCTGGAACCATAAAAATCTCAGAGTAGAGCATAGACAGTAACTTCTCTGATTTTGGTCATACCAACATTTTTCTTGGTTTATTTCCTGAGGCAAGGGAAACAAAAGCACAAATAAGCTATTAGGACTACATCGAAATAATTATATATATATATTGGGCTTTTATATATATATATATATATATATATATATATATATATATATATATATGACTTTCCCCCCCAAGTTTTTATTTAAATTCCAGTTGGTTAACATACAGTGTAATATTAGTTTCAGGTGTATAATTTGGTGCTTCAAACTTACATACAACACCTGGTGCTCATTACTATAAGTGCCCTCTTAATCCCCATCACCTATTTAACCCATCCCCACCCCCCACCTCCTCTCTGGTAACCATCAGTTTGTTCTTTAGAGTTAAGTCTATTTCTTGGTTTGCTTCTCTTCCCCCCACCCCCCATGTTTTTTATTGTTGTTGTTGCTTCTTAAATTCCACATATGAGTGAAACCCAATAGTATTTGTCTTCTCTGACTGACTTATTTTGCTTAAGATTATACTCTCTAGCTCCATCCACCTTCCTGCAAATGGCAAGATTTCATTTTTTTTTATGACTGAGTAGTGTTCCATATATACCAAATCTTCTTTATCCATTCATCAGATAGACATTTGGGTTATTTCCATAATTTGGCTTATTGTTAATAATGCTGCTTATAAGCATCAGGGTGCATGGATCACTTCTAATTATTATTTTTGTATTTTTTGGGTAAACACCCAATGCAATTACTGGATCATAGAGTAGTTCTGTTTTTAACGTTTTGAGGAAGCTCCACACTATTTTCCACAGTGGCTGCACCAGTTTGCATTCCCACCAATAGTGCAGAAAGGTTCCCCTTTCTCCACATCCTCGCCAACACCTGTGGTTTCCTGTGTTGTTAATTTTAGACTTTCTTACAGGCATGAGGTGATATCTCATTGTAGTTTTGATTTGTATTTCCTTGATGATTGGTGAGTGATGTTGAGCATCTTTTCATGTGTTTGTTGGCCAGCTGGATGTCTCCTTTGGAGAAATGTCTTTTCATGTCTTCTGCCCAGTTTTGAACTGAATTATTTGTTTTTTGGGGGTATTCAGTTTTATAAGTTTATAAGTTCTTTATGTATTTTGGATACGAACACTTTATCAGATATGTCATTAGTGAATATCTTCTCCCATTCTGTAGGTTGTATTTTACTTTTGTTGATTGTTTCCTTTGCTAAGCAGAAGCTTTTTATTTTGATGTAGTCCCAATAGTTTCATTTTTGCTTTTATTTCCCTTGCCTCAGGAGACCCATGTAGTAAGAAGTTGTTACAGCTGATGTCAAAGAGGTTACTGCCTGTGTTCTCTTCTAGGATTTTAAAGGTTTCCTGTCTCATATTTAGGTCTTTAATCCATTTTTTTTAATTTTAGTTTTTTAAATTTATATCCAGATTAGCATATAGTACAACAATGACTTCAGGAGTAGATTCCTTAATGCCCCTTACCCATTTAGCCCATCCCCCCTCCCACAACCCCTCCAGTAACCCTCAGTTTGTTCTCCATATTTAAGAGTCTCTTCTGTTTTGTCCTGTTTTTATATTATTTTTGTTTCCCTTCCCTTATGTTCATCTGTTTTGTCTCTTAAAGTCCTCAGATGAGTGAAGTCATATGATTTTTGTCTTTCTCTGATTGACCAATTTCACTTAGCATAATACCCTCCATTTCCATCCTCCATTTCCATTTCCATTTTCCTTGCAAATGGCAAGATTTCATTCTTTTTGATTGCTGAGTAATACTCCATTGTAGATATATACCACATCTTCTTTATCCATTCATCCATCAATGGACATTTGGGCTCTTTCCATACTTTGGCTATTGTTGACATTGCTGCTATAAACATAGGGGTGCATATGTCCCTTCTAAACAGTACACCTGTATCTCTTGGATAAATACCTAGTAGTGCAATTGCTGGGTTGTAGGGTAGTTCTATTTTTAATTTTTTGAGGAACCTTCAGACTGTTTTCCAGAGTGGCTGTACCAGCTTGCCTTCCCACCAATAAAGCAAAAGATCTTCTTTCTCTGCATCCTCACCAACATCTGTTGTTGCCTGAGTTGTTAATGTTAGCCATTCTGACTGGTATATGGTGGTATCTCATTGTGGTTTTGATTTGTATTTCCCTGATGATGAATGATGTTGAGCATCTTTTCATGTGTCTGTTGGCCATCTGGATATCTTCCTTGGAGAAGTGTCTATTCATGTCTTTTGCCCATTTCTTCACTGGATTATTTGTTTTTTGGTGTTGAGTTTGATAAGTTCTTTATAGATTTTGGATACTAACCCTTTATCTGATACGTCATTTGCAAATATCTTCTCCCCTTCTGTCAGTTGCCTTTTAGTTTTGCTGATGGTTTCCTTTGTTGTGCAGAAGCTTTTTATTTTGATGAGGTCCCAGTAGTTCATTTTTGCTTTTGTTTCCCTTGCCTCTGGAGACGTGTTGAGTAAGAAGTTGCTGCAGCCAAGATCAAAGAGGCTTTTGCCTTCATTCTCCTTGAGGATTTTGATGGCTTCCTGTCTTACATTGAGGTCTTTCATCCATTTTGAGTTTATTTTTGTGTATGGTGTAAGAAAGTGGTCCAGGTTCATTCTTCTGCATGTCGCTGTCCAGTTTTTCCAGCACCACTTGTTGAAGAGACTATCTTTATTCCACTGGATATGCATTCCTGCTTTGTCAAAGATGAGTTGGCCGTATGTTTGTGGGTCCATTTCTGGGTTCTCTATTCTGTTCCACTGATCTGAGTGTCTGTTCTTGTGTCAGTATCATACTGTCTTGATGATTACAGCTTTGTAGTATAGCTTGAAGTCTGGGATTGTGATGCCTCCTGCTTTGGTTTTCTTTTTCAAGATTGCTTTGACTATTCAGGGTCTTTTCTGCTTCCATACAAATTTTAGGGTTATTTGTTCTAGCTCTGTGAAGAATGCTGGTGTTATTTTGATAGGGATTGCATTGAATATGTAGATTGCTTTGGGTAGTACTGACATTTTAACAATATTTGTTCTTCCTATCCAGGAGCATGGAATGTTTTTCAATTTTTTTGTGTCTTCTTCCATTTCTTTCATAAGCTTTCTATAGTTTTCAGTGCATAGATTTTTCACCTCTTTGGTTAGATTTATTCCTAGGTATTTTATGGTTTTTGGTGCAATTGTAAATGGGATCGATTCCTTGATTTCTCTTTCTGTTGCTTCATTGTTGGTGAATAGGAATACAGCCGATTTCTGTGCATTGATTTTATATCCTGCAACTTTGCTGAATTCATGAATCAATTCTAGCAGTTTTTTGGTGGAATCTTTCAGGTTTTCCATATAGTGTATCATGTCACCTGCAAAGAGTGAAAGTTTGACCTCCTCCTGGCTGATTCGGTTGCCTTTTATTTCTTTGTGTTGTCTGATTGCAGAGGCTAAGACTTCCAATACTAAGTTGAATAACAGTGGTGAGAGTGGACATCCCTGTCTTTTTCCTGACCTTAGGGGGAAAGCTCTCAGTTTTTCCCCATTGAGGATGATATTAGTGTTGGGTCGTTCATATATGGATTTTATGATCTTGAGGTATGATCCTTCTATCCCTACTTTCTTGAGGGTTTTTATCAAGAAAGGATGCTGTATTTTGTCAAATGCTTTCTCTGCATCTATTGAGAGGATCATATGGTTCTTGTCCTTTCTTTTATTGACGTGATGAATCATGTTAATTGTTTTGCAGATATTGAACCAGCCCTGCATCCCAGGTATAAGTCCCACTTGGTCGTGGTGAATAGTTTTTTTAATGTATGGATGGATCCATTTGGCTAATATCTTGTTGAGGATTTTTGCATCCATATTCATCAGGGAAATTGGTTTATAGTTCTCCTTTTTAGTGGAGTCTCTGTCTGGTTTTGGAATCAAGGTAATGCTGGCCTCATGGAAAGAGTTTGGAAGTTTTCCTTCCATTTCTATTTTTTGGGCCAGGTTCAAGAGAATAGATGTTAATTCTTCTTTAAATGTTTGGTAGAATTTCCCTGGTAAGCCATTTAGCCCTGGACTCTAATTTTTTGGCAGATTTTTGATTACTAATTTGATTTCCTTACTGGTTATGGGTCTGTTCAAATTTTCTATTTCTTCCTGTTTCAGTTTTGGTAGTGTATACGTATCTAGGAATTTGTCCATTTCTTCCAGATTGCCCATTTTATTGGCATATAATTGCTCATAATATTCTCTTGTTATTGTTCTTATTTCTGTTGTGTTGGTTGTGATTTCTCCTCTTTCATTCTTGATTTTACTTTGGGTCCTTTCCTCTTTCTTTTTGATCAAACTGGCTAGTGGTTTATCAATTTTGTTAATTCTTTCAAAGAACCAGCTTCTGGTTTCATTGATCTGTTCTACTGGTTTTTTTTTGGTTTCAATAGCATTAATTTCTGCTCTAATCTTTATTATTTTCTATCTTCTGCTGGTTTGAGGTTTTATTTGCTATTCTTTTTCCAGCTCCTTAAGGCGTAAGGTTAGGTTGTGTATCTGAGATCTTTCTTCCTTCTTCAGGAAGGCCTGGATTGCTATATACTTTCCTCTTATGACTGCCTTTGCTGCATCTCAGAGGTTTTGGGTTGTGGTGCTATCATTTTCATTGACTTCCATATACTTTTTAATTTCTTCTTTAACTGCTTGGTTAGCCCATTCTTTCTTTAGTAGGATGTTCTTTAGCCTCCAAGTATTTGTTACCTTTCCAAATTTTTTCTTGTGGTTGATTTCGAGTTTCATAGTGCTGTGGTCTGAAAATATGCACAGTATGATCTCTATCTTTTTGTACTTGTTGAGGGCTGATTTGTTTCCCAGTATGTGATCGATTCTGGAGAACATTCCATGTGCACTGGAGAAGAATACATATTCCATTGCTTAGGATGAAATCTTCTGAATATATCTGTTAAGGCCATCTGGTCCAATGTGTCATTCAAAGCCATTGTTTCCTTGTTGATTTTTTGATTAGATGGTCTGTTGTGAGTAGGGTGTTGAAGTCTCCTACTATTATCATATTACTATCAATGAGTTTCTGTATGTTTGTGATTAATTGATTTTTATATTTGGGTTTTCCCACATTTGGTGCATAAATGTTTACAATTGTTAGGTCTATAGACCCCTTGATTAGGATATAATACCCTTCTGCATCTCTTGATATATTCTTCATTTTAAAGTCTAGATTGTCGGATATAAGTATGGCTACTCTGGCTTTCTCTTGTTGACCATTTGCATGATAGATGGTTCTCCATCCCCTTATTTTCAATCTGTAGGTGTCTTTAGGTTTAAAGTGGGTCTCTTGTAAACAGCATATAGATGGGTCTTGTTTTCTTATCCATTCTGTTACCCTATGTCTTTTGATTGGAACATTGAGTCCATTGACGTTTAGTGTGAGTACTGAAAGATATGAATTTATTACCATTATGATGCTTGTAGAGGTGGAATTTCTGTTGGTGTTCTCTGGTCCTTCCTAATACTGTGTTTTTTCCTCTTTTCTCCCCTCAGAGAGTCCCCCTTAAAATTTCTTGCAGGGCTGGTTTAGTGGTCACAAACTCCTTTAATTTTTGTTTGTCTGGGAAACTTTTTATCTCTCCTTCTATTTTGAATGGCAGCCTTGCTGGGTAAAGAATTCTTGGCTGAATATTTTTCTGATTCAGCACACTGAATACATCCTGCCACTCCTTTCTGGCCTGCCAAGTTTCTGTGGATAGGTCTGCTGCAAACCTGATCTGTCTTCCCTTGTAGGTTAGGGACTTTTTTTCCCTTGCTGCTTTCATGTTTCTCTGCTTGCCTGAGTATTTTGTGAATTTGACTATAAGCCTTGTTGATGGTCGGTTTTTGTTGAATCTAATGGGAGTCCTCTGTGCTTCCTGGATTTTGATGTCTGTCTCTTTCCCCAGGTTAGGAAAGATTTCCCCTGTGATTTGCTCACATAACCCTTCTAGCCCTATTTCTTTCTCTTCCTCCTCTGGGACCCCTATGATTCTGATGTTGTTCCTTTTTAATGAGTCACGGATTTCTCTAATTCTTAAATCGTGCTCTTTTGCCTTAATCTCACTCTTTTTTTCTGCTTTATTATTCTCTGTAAGTTTGTCCTCTATATCGCTGATTCTCTGTTCCACCTCTTCCATCCTTGCCACCACTGCATCCATCTGTGATTGCAGCTCAGTTGTGGCATTTTTAATTTCATTCTCGCTATTTTTTACTTCTTTTATCTCTGCAGAAAGGGATTCTAATCTTTTTTCGACTCCAGCTAGTATTCTTATTATCGTGATTCTAAATTCTGGTTCAGACATCTTGCTTGTGTCTGTGTGCTGGTTAAATCGCTGGCTGCCGTTACTTCCTGCTCTGTCTTTTGGGGTGAATTCTTTCGTTTTGTCATTTTGAAGGGAGAAAATGAATTAATGAAATAGAAAATTGAAATTAAAAAATTAAAATTAAAAAAATATTAAAATTAAAAATTAAAAACACACCCACACAAAAATCGAATAGATGATGCTAGATCCTAGGTGTGTTTTGGTCTGGGTGTAGAAAGTGGTTTGACAGACTAGAGAAACAAACAAAAAAAAAAGGGGAGGAGAGAAAAAAAATAAGGAAATCGTTTGAGAATTTGAAAAAATGAATACACTAAAGTAGACTAAAATACACAAAAGTAGAGAATATGGTAGAAAAAATTATAGAAAAATATTTTTAATAAAAATTAAAAAGAAATATGAATTTTTTCAGTTTCTGTATCTAAGAAAAAAGAAAAGAAACAAAAAAGGAGAAAAAAGATAAAAAAAAGAAAAAAGAAAAGACAAAGAAATCGTTTGAAAATTTGAAAAAGTGAATACAGTGTAGTAGACTGAAATAAAATGATGGGAGTAAGATAGAATTTGAAAAAATTTACATAAACGCAAAAAATACAGTAATAAAAATAAATAAAAATATTTTTAAAAGAAATTGAAAGTAAAAATGAAGTTTTTCTCTTTCTGCATTGAAGAAAAAGAAAAGAAATGAAAAAGAGAAAAAAAGAACAAGAAAGAAAAAAGGAAATTGTTTGAAAATTTGAAAAGGTGAGTACACTGAAGTAGACTAGAATAAAACGATGGAAGTAAAGTAGAATTTGAAAAAATTTACACAGAAGTAAAAAATATGGTAATAAAAATTAAAGACAGATATTTTTAATAAAAACTGAAAATAAAAATGAGTTTTTTCTCTTTCTGTATTCAAGAAAAAAAAAGAATTGTAAAAGAGAAAAAGGAAAAAGAGAGAGAGAAAAAAATGGAATAGATGAACCTGCTAACAGATTGAAGTCGGACTGAAATTGCTTCGTTTTCCCCTAGAGGTCAGTCCATGTAGCTGTTTATAGTCCATAGATTAAGCCAGCGGTGAGGTTTGTGTTCTTGAAGAGCGAAGTTGACCCAGTTGGGCGGGGCTCCGTGTAACAGCTCTGCTCTCCTCTAGATGGCGCTGCTAGCCTACTGGGGTGGATTGTTGCGGTGCTCGTCAGTGCACATGCGCATGCGCGGGCGGTGAAAAATGGCGCCATCCTGCCACCCAGTCTGTTCTCCCGGATCAGCAATCCCGCACTGGTCCTCCGTCTTCAGCTCCCTTCCACTCTCTGCGACCAGGCCCCAGGTAGTAACTCTCTCCCGAGCTTTGTCTCAGATGCGGCTGTTTTCCCCAGCCCCTTACTTCCGAAGGACTGCGGCTTTGACCCGCTCTGCCCCTCTGCGGGAGGGTCTCACTGAGCAATGGCCGAATGAGCAGTGGCCGAATATCGGCTGCACCCAGGAATGCCTGCTGGACGCTGCTGTTGCCGGTGCCCCAAGACTGCGGCCAGGTGCCAGCCTTCCCCCACAAAAAATCACGAGACAGTGTAGCCTCAGCATTTCAGGAACCATGGAAAATCGCAACACACATCTGGCACCAGGCTTCACCCTCAACAACCTTGCCCCAGCACCAGCGAATGTGGCTGCCTTCTGGGGTCTGCTGGGACCAGGTGGCCTCACAGCCTCTACCAAACGTCTTTCCAGCAGTGGAACCTCTTCTCCCTGTGTGGCCTGAGAACCTCCTGGACCCCACTCAGCTCCTGGGGATTCACCTTTCCCACCAGAGCACCACCAGGTATGGAGCTGCGGAGTTTCAGACTCTGCGCTCTCCCTGTTTACAGTCTTAATGGAATTTAAACCCTCTCCTTTCTCCTTTCTCCCTTTTTAGTTGAGTCCCTGCGCTGTTTCGAATTTTCCACTTTCTCTCCAGCTGCTTTTGGGGAGGGATGCTTTTCCAGTATTCTCCACCGCCCCCCCACCCCCCATCTCTGTCCTCCCTCCACACATAAAAGCAGCTTCCTGACCTCTGCGGCTTCTCTATCCCCAAGTTCACCTCTCCACACAGCGTACCTACTGAATTCTGTGGTTCAGGTTGTGCCGATTGTTGTGTTAATACTCAGATCAGTTTTCTAGTTGTGCAGGATGGTTTAGTGTTGGTCTGGCTGTATTTCATGGACACAAGACCCACAAAAAACTTCCATGCTGTTCCGCCATCATGGCTCCTCCCCCTTTAATCCATTTTGAATTTATTTTTGTGTATGGTATAAGAAAGTGGTCCAGTTTCATTCTTTTGCATGTTGCTGTCCAGTTTTCCCAAAACCATTTGTTGAAAAAGTATCTTTTTTTTTTCCTATTGGATATTATTTCCTGCTTTGTGGAAGATTAATTGATCATATAATTATCGGTTCATTTCCGGGTTTTCTAGTCTGTTCTGTTGCTCTAGGTGTCTTTTTTGTGCCGGTTACTATACTGTCTTGATCACTACAGATTTGTAATATAACTTGAAGTCTAGAATTTTGATGCTTCCAATTTTGTTTTCCTTTTTCAAAATTGCTTTGGCTATTTGGGGTCTTTCTAGTTCCATAAGCGAAGGGGTTTAGGAATACACTTATGATAAGCACTACATTGTACACTTGAAACTAATATACCATTGTATATTAAGTATACTGGAATTAAAATTTAAAAAATAATGGAACATTGATATTTAAACAGAAAAGCAGAATTTTCTGAAAAAATTCTGTTGGATTATTTTGAATGTGTCCATGGATTCTGGGCAAGTAAGACATTGTCATAAGACCTGTCAGTGGTTGTCTGAATGGAATTAGTTATCGTCATTATACGAGCAAATTGAGAGAGAGGAGTCCTACCTGCCGCTGATCTCCTAGTTGGTTGGGAGCAATGAGAAATTCCTTAATCTGTGAGCTTACAAAATCTGTATCTTGGCAGGATGCTAAGGTGGTTCCCAAAGCTTTCCAAAGAAATTTCTGGAAAACAAAAGACAACAAGGAACAGAATGTTAACGGTTGGAAAGCAAAACTCCAGTGAAAAGTGGAAAGAGTTTACACAGTTATCTAAAGGACAGAAATTTGGGTTACTTAATGACTACTTACTAAACATGCACTTCAAGTATTATTTCTTCCTAAAAGTGTTTTCTTCCCCACCAGGCTCTGTCCTTACCTGTGCTCTTCTGTACTCCTCTATGCCTTGTGATGTGCCATTATAATACCTTTTTACTCCCTACTGTAATGTTCAATTTTCTTGATTGTCTTTGTGCTCAGAATTTCAGTTCTTGGTAACAGAGGGCCTTATTGATTGCTTTCAGTGCAGTCCCTGGTAGCTAATAAATGCTTTTAAAATACACATGTTCAGTGAAAACTGAGTTATTTAAAGATGATGTCATCAGATATTCTCAACTTTCAAAGTATATTAACTTACTTTATAGTTTAGGAGATTTAATCTATATAGTTTTGAAAATAATACTTTGTAAGCTCTACTATTATCTCTCAGGAGTAGGGTGAGTTGTCTAGAGGTGCTGTAGAACGTGTCGAGGGTGAAGGAGAAAATACATACAGAACTTTTACATACATGGTATATCTTTTAGTAAGGGATTCTGAGTGAATTAGAGAGGGAAAACTCCCAGTGCAAGTTTGGGAGAGCAAGAGAGCATGTGGGACATAATTCTGTGGCTTCCACATCCCTTGAGTTGATGAGAATGTTGGATTCATTATGCTAGCCCTAACATGGATACTTCTGTAATGTCTAGATGTAGAAAAGACAAGCAAGACAGACATGACTTTCTGTTCTCGTTCATTTAAGCCATATTAGATTTAGAACTATGGCAGAGGGAAGAGGGTAGCCCAAGAGTGCCTTCTGTTTGAACACCACAACACATGCCTGAATGTAAATATGTGTATGTGTATGTATGTATACGTGTGTGTGTGTGTGTGTGTACACATATTGATAGATCTATATTATTGTGGAGGTAAGATACAAGGAAAAAATTTACAAGAGGAGATACTTGCCAAATGGCTAGAAAAATGAAGTCATGAAGTCTTAATTTGTTTTCTAAGACTAAAATTATCTACAGCTATATAATATCATAGGATTGCCTGGGTGGCTCAGTTGGTTAAGCTTCCAACATTGGCTCAGGTCATGATCTCATGGTCCGTGAGTTGGAGCCTCGCGTCGGGCTCTGTGCTGACAGCCTCGAGCCCCGCTTCGGATTCTGTGTCTCCCTCTCTCTCTGCCCCTCCCCTGCTAACGCGCGCGCTCGCTCTCTCTCTCTCTCTTTCAAAAAAATAAACAATAATATCAGATTGCCATCTCCTTATTTAAAATTTCCATCTTTTCACATACAGTAGAGAAAACTGGTGAGTTGCAGGTTCATTCTAAGGACTCTGTAGGGTTTGAAGGATTGTAGTGATTGAGGCGTCATTATGGATCAAAAGGAACTTATGGCACGAGAGGGAAGGAAAAACTGATAGTAACCAATAGAGTTAAATTAGGACATTCAAGAGAAATTGTACAGATCAGTCCAACTAGGGATGAGAGGGCTACATGAGGTGATAGAACTGGTGGAACAACTGCCTGAGTAAGAATCCAATGATGCAGCACCCCTTGCACTCTTGGATTTCCAGGCAAAAGTCCCCCATGATAATAGAACTATAATGAGAAAAACTGTATACCACAGGGGAACAAATATTAATTAGAGCCAAAGCTGCTAGAGTGCATTTAACTCTACCTTGGAGGAAGGACAGGAAGGAGTCTGCAAAAGTCCTATGCTGCAGAAAAAAAATGATATTATGAAGGGGACTTATGTGTAAAGGGTTGGCCTTGATGCCTCCCAGTAATATTGACTTATTGCTTCTCTGCTGATGTTGGTCAGATTCAGTGTATTGTGCATTCTTCCTTTGAGACTTGGCAAAGAACCCCAGAAATCAGGATCTCAGAACTGGGGAAAAATGTGTTCAATTGCAAAAACAGCCAGAACGTTTCCATCCCACCTCTATCTTGTGACTTGCTTTGACCAATAGAATGGGGCAGAAGTAATAATGTGCCTGTTCAAGAGACTTTGTATACTTCATTACCACAATGATGAGAGCAAGCCTGGGCTGGCCTGCTGGAGGATGGGAGACCACAAGGATCAGAAACTTGTCCTAGTTGAGATCATGACAGACCAGCCAATGCCCAGTATATGCCAGTGAGACTAGTTGATATCAGATGATTGCCCTCTGCCCCCTCCCGTGAGCTCAGCCCAAGCTGTCAATCTGCAAAATTGTAAGCTAAGTAGGAAACTATTATTTTAAGCCACTAGGGGTAGTTTGCTATGCAGCTAAAGCTAATTGGTATACTCTTACTTTCTTGTTGTTAAGTATAATGGCTGAGAGCCATTTAAGCAGCGCATTGCTTGAATTACTCTGTCTACCCATACCACCACTACCTTGGACTCATCT
This sequence comes from Lynx rufus, assembly GCF_022079265.1. Taxonomy (NCBI): domain Eukaryota; kingdom Metazoa; phylum Chordata; class Mammalia; order Carnivora; family Felidae; genus Lynx; species Lynx rufus. Next base: position 206,489,536 of record NW_025814823.1, on the reverse strand, counting down.
TGTAAGTCTGGAAGCTATCAGACGAATGGTATTACATGAGATGCACAAGTGTAGTTCGTATATGAGAGGATGAGGCATTGCTCACCAAATATTCCTGATGAGTTTTTCTGCAGGTTTGATAGACCAATTTGGAGAATCAGTCCTCTCCCAAATTAAAGAATCAATCAGAGGAACTTTGAATATTGCATAGGAGAGTTGGAAGTTGATAATAAATAATTTGTTGGAATAGATGCTTAATACTAGAACTGATGACTTAGGCATATCATTAGAAATGATATAACCATAATGATAACCTTGATCTACTTTTTTATGGAGCACAAGTCTTGGGCCTGGCACTTCACTAGGGACTTTATATACTTTATATCACTGAACCCTTATAACACTACAACCCTCAGAACAGGGTATAACTTTCATTTTAGATGAATATCCTGAGGCTCCAGAGAGGTTAAGTAATTTACCTAAAGTTACACCAGTAGTAAGTAGCAGAAGCTAGAATGAATCCCTTTTGAAACGGATGACTACAACTCAAAGGGTTAGGTAGAAGCCATCTGGGAATAGAGGAAGGAAAGATCTAGTCTTTGAGCATTCTTTTAGTTCTAAGTTTTTGTTAAATTGTAGTAGATGGTTTCTTGTGGCCTGCCTCACAAAACTGGCCCAAAGGACACCAATACATAAGCTGACATTAAATCAGTACTGGGACAGGGACTACTATTTTCCTTCATTACCTATTTTTCTTCCTTCTTTAAAACAGAACACCTGAATTTCAGCTAGGTACATATTTATCTCAAAGGCACTGTACTACTCAGTTTTCCTTGCAGTAGGTGCAGTCCTATGAATAATTTTTGGTCCAATTCGTGGTGAAGAGAAGATAGCATTTTTCCAGTAATTTATCCCTCTTTTTGGTGGTAGTACAGACAAATTGGAAGTTAAACAGCCATTTTAGGTTATAAAGTAGGAAGTAAAGTCCCTTAGTTGAAAAACCAACCTTCTCAAGGGAGGTGTTGCTGTAACTGTTCATTTGCTGGTTGAAATCTCGACTCAGTTGAATGGTCCAGGCTATGTCACTGATCTTCCATAAAGATTCTTTGAGCAACTGTTGCAGGAAGTGGAAGTTAGATACGAACACAACTGGTTAATGTACTTTCTTGGTACTTTTTGTTACCTTAGTTTTTCAAAGAATAGATACATATTGAATGAGATTATTCACTTTCCCATTCAAAAAGTTGGTCATTTTGGAAGTTTTCCTCTTATTTTATTAAAGATTATTTATTTATTTATTTATTTATTATTATTATTTTTTTGGAATGTCTGCACCCAATGTGGGGCTCAAACTCAGAACCCCGCGATCAAGAGTTGCACATTCCTCAGACTGAGCCAGCCAGGTCCCCCCTCTTATTTTATCTTATTTATTTATTTATTTATTTATTTATTTATTTATTTAAAAAATTTTTTTTACGTTTATTCAATTCTGAGAGACAGAGGGAGACAGAGCACAAGCGGGGGAGGGGCAGAGAGAGAGGGAGACACAGAATCTGAAGCAGGCTCCAGGCTTTGAGTTCTCAGCACAGAGCCTGACGCCAGGCTCTAACTCACAGATCGGGAGATCATGACCTGAGCTGAAGTCAGACGCTTAACCGACTGCGCCACCCAGGCACCCCTCTTAGTTTATTTTAATAGCCATATTCTGTTATGTTCTGAATTCCCTTTAGGAACAAGTTACACAGAATGTGGAAGCAACTCCATGTAAATGCCTTCCTTTTTCCTCTTAATAAAAATTGCTGAAAGGATTAAAATAGAAACTAATCCATTCTGAAACTTAAAGTTAACATTTTAAAGTTTTAATCAGATTTGGAAAACTCCATTTGTCAATGTTAGTTTGTTTTATTATATACTAAGAGAAAGGGACATTTTTTGAATAAAGAATTAAAATGTCTTGAAGGACCAATTAAATGTACAAGTACATTTTGCTAACTTCAACTTTAATAACTAAATATTCCTGGTTTCACCAATTGTTCTGAGCCAGGGCCTCAATCAGTCATCTGAACCCATGCCCTTCTTCATTGAACAATACATAAAATTGTGTTTTTGTCTTTTTGGAGAACAAAGTCCATTGCAATTTCTAAAGTCAATTATTTCTCCTGTGTTTTCCCTACTGTAAGCTTAGAAAAGAACAATTAATTTCAAAACCAATGAAGATTTCTATGTATTTTCTTAACAGGAACTCATTCAGTGAGTGGGTCCTTTGATGAGAAGAAATTAAACAGCATTGGAAGTCTAAGAGAAGAAGGCACATGCAAGCAGTTTGGGAAGAAGAAGACTAAATGGAAGCACACCCAAGATTGGAAGAGGGAAAAGAATGTTCTTGAGGCTTCCTTCTGGAAAAAGAACCTTCTCTCCTAGTAAGAAAAGTTACTTTAAAATGGTAGTGGGGGGGAAATAAGGCAGGAATTTTGAGACAGAGAAGGGGGAAGATAAAAGAATCATGAATTTAGGAGAGGTAGATCCTAGAATTAAGGACCAGGAGAATAGAGTAGTTGCTTTCAAATCTCATACCGGATAAGAATCCCTTGTAGGAGTCTTTAAAACATGGAGTTCTCAAGAACCAGTCTTAGAGATTCTGATTCTGGAAGGGGCAGTGATGGCACATGGAGGTGATGTGGAAAGGTCACTAAAACTTGACATTTTTAAGAAGCCATAGTTAATTTCTATGTAGGTGGGTTATGAACGGAGACCCTGCTTGATTAAAAGCTTCCTACTCACAAACCCCTTGACCTCCTGTAGGCTTTTGAAATCAGAATCCTCTCTGTAGAGCCAATATCCAACTCCTACCTGCAGTTTACCATTTGGGGGATTTGGCACTGTCTGTGGCACTGTTCAGTTCCAAAGGTCCAACAAATTTATAGCTAAGAGATTTTTTCTGGAAAAATGGTGTAATGTGGCCCTCTGATTTTTAGAAATCAGGAAAAATATGGTGAGAAACAGAAAGAGGAAGAAACAGTTACATTTAGAAGCATAGAAGTGGAATTATGTCGATTTGTGTTTCTTTATATAAACAGTAAAAGAATGCAATTATAAGGAGAGGAAAAACTGAAAATTAGAGTAGATTTAAGAAAGACACAAATATTTGTAAGTGACATCTTCAAAAACTATCTGAAACTCTTAAAGATTTAAGATTATTGTTCAAATTATGGTGATACAAAGACTGTACTTCTGAAGTGATCACTTCTAACATTCTAGTCCTCTTGTTAAGGAAAGGAAATGTTGTTTGCTGTCCTTTGGTATCCAGATCTTTGTAGTGAAGATGGGTAACTCTAGAAGATTTCATCACCCCATCATGAACTATTAGTCTAGAAGCTACCCTTACCTGAAGCAGCATGGTTTCCCATAGCACGATGCTAGTGTTCTTTCCTAGAAATAGAAATTGATGCAATAAACTGCAAAACAAAGGTCAGGACTCTGTTTCTCCCTTGCCAGGTCCCCAGTGGATGCTGGAGCCCCATTTCAAGCTTTACACAGGATGGTTATTTCAGATGTAATTTACTATGTTGCCAACTTTAAGTGCTAGTCAGGTGGGCAGAAAGTCTTCAATCCATGATAAGAATTTAGGCTTTTTGCTACTTTCAACAGTCACTACTGAAGTGACCATATTTTAATATTCTAACATAAATAGTAATAACTTTTTAGAACAATACCAAAAAGGAGTTTCTCTAAATATAAGGAAAAGACCAGAGCGAAAGTAAGAGTTCCTGTTAAGAATGTTACCCCCAGACCCTCCTGTAGTACAAGTATTTGGTAGAGAAATAGAACATAAGGAGTCAAGGAAAAAATGTAGCTGTCTACCTTTCATATCAAGTTCATTGTTTTAACTCCCTAGAATGAGCAATAATGGTTTTAGACAGAGAAGTGGTGCCTTTTTCTTCGCGTTCTTGCCTCGTTGGATAAAGACCTGATCCCAATGCTTGTACCTTCCAGAGGCTGCAGGAGCTCAGGTAAGCGTGTTTTCCATAGGTCTACCAATTTTGGGTGAATTATCTCAGGCAATATCTTCAGAAGTCCTATTGCACCAGCGCCACATAATTTCCCTAAACTGGCAAGCATAGATATTACCTGAAAAAATGGAAGATAAAAGGCAAATCAAATTGAGGTATATTTAAAAGTCCTACTTGCCTTTTCTATTTTTCACTATCCTGGATTCCCTTGATTCCTACGGTAGACAATCTCAACAAATCATCAGTCTGTTCTTACTTATTTTAGAGCAAAGCTAATACTTAGACAATACTCTCCAATTTTTATCTGAGGATAAAGGTGAAAAAATATATAGAAACCACCAACCAAAAATAAATGGAGGGTACCAACACTTAGATATATTTATTAATTAAGGGCCTGTAGAAATGGTATTTGAGCAAATGATACATATGGGGGAAAAAGGAAATCTAAATAATAGATTTAGATTTAAGTTCCCCAATCTATGGGGGAAAGAAGGAAATCTAAATAATAGATGTGGAATTTGTTTGAATGGTACTTAGGGATCAAATTCAGTCTATGCTTATTTTAAAATAATAAATTAAGTTTAACAAGCATTTCAGAGTGAGAAGATAATCTTGCCAGCAATCTTAATGAGTGTCATTAGCAGAACATTTATTATGCCTTTCTAGTGTTTCTTTTGGTTTGGAGTTGCTGCGTAATTTTTATTAACATTTATTTAGAACTGAATGATCTATGCGGTGTCTGGGTGACTCAGTCCATTAAGCGTCTGACTTCAGCTCAGGTCATGATCTCACGGTTTGTGGGTTCAAGCCCCACATCGGGCTCTGTGCTGACAGCTCAGAGCCTGGAGCCTGCTTTGGATTCTGTGTCTCCCTCTCTCTCTGCCCTCCCCACCCCCACACTCTGTCTCTCTCTGTCTCTTAAAAATAAATAAACGTTAAAATAAAAAGAACTCAATGATCTATATTGGCTTAAATTTTACCAGCATTAGTTATTTGTAACTCACTCACCAGAAGCCTGGCCAGTAGCTGTTGTGGTGAAGGAAGTTTCACTAGAAAGAGAAAGCGATTTTCATTATTGCTGTGGCAACTAGAAAAATTCAGATTGGAGTTGGGTGTATGGTCAAGGTACTGCAGCCTTTCTGGAAATGAACATTTCATAAGAGAAGTGTTTTGCTCTGTTTTTGAATGTACGCACCAGCTCCTGTAGAGATGACAAGTGCTGTTGACTCCTGTGCATTATTCTTCTTCCTTTCCTCTGCCATAATCAAGCTTCTGATGATATTAAACAGGTAGTCCAAAGTTCCTGTGTATTCTGCAGGTACTACAAAAGTCAGGATTCTTGGCCATAGCACCTGTGGAAACAAGGCACAAGACAAGGATTGCTTGTTCTTTTCCATGATTTCTCCTTGGTCCTCACTCTCTGTTGCCCTCTGATTTAGAGTAGGTTCTCTCACTTGCTATTTTTTTTTTTTTTTTTTTTTTTTTTTGCTCTTCAGGCCAAATCAAAATGAAGTCATTATATAAAATCTCTGCACAGCACATTCATTTTCAGGTGCTAGTTGTAGTGAGTGTTACTCAGCATTTCTGCATGGGTTTGCTGCTGGAAGTTGGGGCAGGACAATCCTTCATCGTGAAGATGAGTTCTAAAAAATGCAGGAAGTCTAGCATCCCTGGGCTCCGCTCACCAAGTGCCACAAAGCCTCTTATCAATGTGACAACCCAAAATAAGTTGTATACGTCCCCAAACTCAAAGACTGGAATGGACTGCTCTGAGAGAGGATGATTGGGCACAGACAGTGAATGGGCTGCTGCTACTGTTTGTGCTCCAGGTGCTGACCTTCTTGCTCTGAAATTCTGGAACACCTGTTTCTATAGTCAGTCTGTTTCATGTTCTCTGGAAAACTCCCTTGCCCTGATGGAAACCTAGGTGTCAACATGGACTCTTCCTTTTGTCTTGTCACCCAGACTTAATCACCAAGCCCTGTCCTTTTATCATTATAAGATCTTCTATGCCCCTCCATATCTCTTTCCTTCTCTCATGACCCTGCTCCTATTCCTGTTAAGTTGGAGCTGATCTCAAGCTCCCTCTTTTTGCTCTTAATGTATTCTTATGTAAATACACTCATCTCTTAAAGTTATCATTTAAAAAATTTGTAATGTAGGGGCACCTGGGTGGCTCAGTCGGTTAAGCGTCTGACTTCGGCTCAGGTCATGATCTCGCGGTCTGTGAGTTCGAGCCCCGCGTTGGGCTCTGTGCGGACAGCTCAGAGCCTGGAGCCTGTTTCAGATTCTGTGTCTCCCTCTCTCTCTGACCCTCCCCCACTCATGCTCTGTCTCTGTCTCAAAAATAAATACACATTAAGAAAAAAAAATTTTTTTTAAATTGTTAATGTTTATTTACTTTTGAGAGAGAGAGACAGGGAGACAGAGCATGAGTAGTGGAGGGACAGGAAGACACAGAATCTGAAAAAGGCTCCAGGCTCTGAGCTGTCAGCACAGAGCCCAGTGTGGGGCTTGAACCCACGAACTACGAGATTATGACCTGAGCTGAAGTCAGATGCTCAAACAACTGAGCCACCCAGGTGCCCCTAAAGTTATCATTTTAAATGTTTAGCTTTTGTTTCAAATTTTGAATGGCTATCCAACACAAGGTAGGGATTTGGCATTTCAGGCCCACAAGAGTATGGTCTGAGACTTCTTTTCATCATTTATCTTTAGATTGAGATGTTTCAAACTTTAGTATGCATCAGAAATATTAGTACTTATTTGCATGCAGATTCATGGGCCCCTTGCTCAGAACGTTGATTCAGTAGGTCTGGGGTATGGAGATCTGCATTTTAAAGAAATATTTTAGATAATCCAAGAACCACATCTTAAAATGCCATCCTAGATGAAACTCTGATCCATTTAAATTGGTCTGTTGATTTTCTCCTGTCTGTGCTATGCATTTCTAGTCAGTTAATCCTTTCTCAGGTTATTTTTGCTTAGGGAAAATACAGCTTCTGAGGCTTATTCCCCTTAAGGTGCAGATTATTTTTAACCCTCAGGTGAAGTCTGAGAATATGTCCTTTCAACACCTTCTCAGATGAATAGGAAAAGGTTAGCATTCACTGAATCAATATCTCCACACATCACTTACTGTTATGTCTAGACATGTTAGGGGAAGAAGAGAAACAATATATTAAGGTGCTTGTAAAGTCTCATTGGCTATCCAGATATAAGAGATCACGAATTAATTCAACACCTGTTTCTGAGAAACTACCATGTTTTGGGCACTGAGCATGGTAATGCACTTCCTCTAATGAGAGCATCAAAAAGCTGATGACACATGAAGGACAAATTCTTGTCTTTACTCCTAAATGGGCAGAGCTTCAGAAAGATGATCAAAGTAACTGTCAGTGGTGACAAAAGACCCCTTACCTGGGGCATGCCAATGACCAGTGGGTCTAGGGTTTTTAAGACCTCAAGGCTTAGCTCCCGAACAGATTTCTCTCCCTTTTCATCCTCATGGGAATTAGGTTTCATTGGTTTTTCCTTCAAGAAAGATGAAACAGGTGACTTGTTAATAGTCCCTCCTGCTGATCCCCTCTGACCTTACTTGGATGCGTTCTCAGACTCTGGGGTGGAGGATGTAGTCACTCAAATTAAGGGGCTCAAGGAACCCAGCAATCTTGGTCTTCAGTGTCTAATTTCTGTTTTAAAGTGTTCTTTGGAGGAATGGGTTAGAACACACTGCTGGATAAAGCAGAAAAGCAAAAATTGTGAGGATCCTTGAACTGCAGATGTTCTCTCTCTCCCTCAGGCCTTTGCCATTTTCTCTGGGGCAAAATTTTCAAAGACACTTCTTCCTAGTGGAGTGGACTGTAATTTCAGCTGTCGTGGTCTTACTAAGATCACAGAGCTCTTACCCACATGGTCTTCAGGAAGTCAACCCCAGTGCAGCAAGAGTGGATGTGTCTTGTTTTCTTGGAAGTAATTCATTTTCTCTACCCCTGTCCCAAGCCTTTGAGGAAAGGTTGTCTCCTCCTTAGGGAAAACCATAGTTTCACCTACCTGGGGTTTATCATAAGTTGAAAGTGGTATCAGTGAAAGAAAACTGAGGAGAACACTAAAGGCTGAAAAATCTTTCAATGAAAGTGATAAGATTGAAATATAACTTCTAAATCAGTCATTGAATTGAACCTCAGCCATTAAAAAAAAAACAAACCAGTTGAGTCAACTGTCCTGGTTACAGTGTAGCTTTCAAAGCCGCACCCTCTTCATCATACCAGATTCTTGTTGGACATGGCAAACTGGGAGAAGATGTAATCAATCAGTGGCCATCCTTCCCTGGCTTCGATGTAGCATTTTTCACACATGGTTTGGATAAGGAGGAGGGTGGAATTCCTTACCTAGAATCATAAAAATGTATTTGCAACATTCTTCTACATTGGGCAGAATATAAATTTAGCTTCTCCTGTCCTTTAACTTTCATGGATTATTTAGTGGGAACCTTTCCAAAAAGGAGTATAAATTGAATGATGGTACTATAAATAGATGGAGGAGGAAGTAAGCTATAGTTTATGATTTAAGGGGTTACAGGAAAGCATCTCTTTCTTTTTTTAAGTGTTTATTTATTTATTTTGAGAGACAGGGAGAAAGAAAGAGAGCATGAGTGCGTGAGTGGGGGAGAGGCAAAGAGAGAGAGAGAGAGAGAGAGAATCCCAAGCAGGCTCTGTGCTGTCAGCACATAGCCTGACTTGGGGCTTGATGTCATGAAACATGAGATCGTGACCAGAGCTGAGATCAAGAGTGGGATGGATGCTTAGCTGGCTGAGCCACCCAGGCACCCCTTTTTTGTTTTCTGCTTTTTTTTTTTTTAATGTTTGGGGAAAGCTCTCTACAGCCAAAATCTTTCTCCCTAGTTCCCAAAACATATCCTCTATTACTATAGATGATGAAATTTTGGTACTGTGGGCTAAAAAAAGCACTGCCTTGCTTTTAAAATCCTCAGTGAAAGATAGCAAGTTGAACTACAGATCTACAATCTTTTACCTACAATTTCAAAACCCAAATAACGCTGGAAACTGGAATTCTGTTTCTTGAGTTTGGCACTAACTCATTTGGTGGCAAAACCCAACTGAACTGTTTTAAAACTGTAGTCTTTACTTATTCAATGTAGTGTGAATATGCATATGTTTTCTTGCAGAGATATTAATGAGTTTGTGACTCCTGTCACAGAAATGTTTTTCTGAAATCAGGAAGGTTGTGAATTCTGAAATATATCTGGCCTCAGGGATTAGAACAAGGGATTATGAACCTGTATTACAATGTTTAAATAATTAGTTTTGCTTATTGGATTGCTTCCCTGAGGAATGAAAGCTCAGATCTAATTCTTTCCTGAATGGGTGTTTTAATGGAGAGTTGGAAAAAAAGAATAATTTTGAATAAGGAGTTAGGCCACATGGTAGCAATTAGCAATTAGCATAAAGGTACTAGTAGTCTACCTAAGTGAGAAAAAAAAGTTACAAATTTTCTATTTTTGCCTGGGGAGCTGGACTTCCTTAAAGTTTCTGTCCTCTTTTATTCTACCCTAAACTCTTTTAGTACTTTTTCAATTGGCTTGGCCACTTACTGGACAAGGTTTTTTATATGTAATCACTCCACTGGTTATTAACTATTTTTTATTATTTATTTTTTTGTTGTTTCAATTAAAAATAATTTTTAATATTTATTCATTTTTGAGAGAGAGAGACAGAGTGCAAGCAGGGGAGGGGCAGAGAGAGGGGGAGACACATAATATGAAGCAGGCTTCAGGCTCTGAGCTGTCAGCAGAGAGCCCAGCACAAGGCTTGAACCCATGAACTGCAAGATCATGACCTGAGTGGAAGTCAGATGCTTAATTGACTGAGCCACCCAGGTGCTCCTCAATTTTTAATTTAAATTCTAGTTAGTTAACATGTAGTGTAATATTGGTTTCAGGAATAAAATTTAGTGATTCATCACTTACACGTAACACCCAGTGCTCATCCCAACAAGTGACCTCCTTAATCCCCATCACACATTTAGCCCATTTCCCCACCCACCCCCACTTCAGCCCTCAATTTGTTCTCTATAGTTAACAGCCTGTTTCCTTCTTTCCCTTATGTTCATCTGTTTTGTTTCTAAAATTCTATATATGAGTGAAATAATATGGCATTTGTCTTTCTCTGACTGACTTATTCTGCTTAACATAATTTTTGTTATTTACTGCATACCTTTTGTTATAATCATTGTAGACCAAAGCCTCTTAGGGGAATTTTCTTATTTTCATTGGTTTCTGTATAGGACTTTGATCCAAACAAAATATGGTTTTAATTTAAAAAATACAATAATTTCTAGTTCTTATATTTGTTTCAGTACAAGTTGTATATCTTTTCTGATATGGAATGCTTTAATCAAATAATCAGGAAATATTGCACAATCTACTATGTTCAAAACTTGCTGTAGGTGCTTCCTAGTTGGAAAATAGGATATCTAAGCTAAAATAAAAAAAAAAAACAGGTTTAGGGGTTATTATTTTTGTGGAGGAAGATATGTTATTTTTATAATTAACAATTTTAAAACTACTTGAAGAGCATAGCTCTGTGATGCTCTAGGCAAAAATCTTTTTTTAAACTAATAAGCCCTTGAACTGAGTGTACTTTAGAATTTACCTTGATATAGTTTATCTTTCAGGGAAAGATGGAATTCTACTAAAAATAGAATTCATCACTGAGCTCTTTATAAAGCAATCTCATAAGTAGATTTTTAAAGAATCAAAACCATTTCATTAATTCATTAAAACATCATCAAAAATCAAAGTCCCCATTAATTCTCTTACTTTTATACTGAGGTCGCCCATGACAACTTTGACTGTTCTTTCAATTGAAGTGATATAATCCCTCAATTTGGGCTCTGAAAGACAGGGAGAGAAATTAAGAGACTGGGTTCAGTAGGAGTACAGTATGTTCTAGGACTGATGAAAACCTATTAGACTTATGGCACATAACTGCAAAGTCTTTTGTCCATAACATTTTATGTTATTCAGTTTTCTCTTACTCTCTTCTTTTCCAATTTTTAAAAGATGTTAATTGCTCTCTTTGCTCCCTATTGTATTTGGTTTCATCTTGTTTAAAATGTTAGGTTCCAAAGTGGACTCAATATATCATGCCCAATGGATTAGCTGTAAATTTTGTGAGACTATGTTTCTTGTCTGCTGATTCTTCAGTAAATCCCAGGGTTAACTTAATTTTTAAAAATATTATAATGTAATATATTTCATATTGTATTGAATCCAAGATATCATCAACTTTATGAGACATCATTATTTTATATTGTACCAAAAAACCCCTTATAGTGGCCGATTATAATTAAAGATGGTATCAATTATGAGATGCACTCCAATATCATGAAAGTATGTGCTTCTTGGCATTAATGAAATAGGATATTTCATTACATTCTGCTCTTTTCTAAATGTACTAATCTCTGGAATATTGTGCATTCCTCCCACCTACTCTCTATTTATTGGGCCACTTAACCAGCTTACTAGATCTTTTAAATTCTAATTCTACTTGTCCTTCTCCCCTAGGTATATCTCTAAATATCATGAAAGAGGAGAGGTGATTGAAAATGCCTGTTTAAAATTAGTAGATTGTAGATGACAGAGAAGACAGAGTTTCACTTGAATGTGATCCTCTATAAACACCCCAAAGACATAGAATAGAGTTAGAGAATGCATAGGCTTCAGTTTTCTTGGCACAAAATAAACCACTGTGACTTCATCCCTTTGCTTACCCTCAGCATTGATAGCCGATCTTAACAAAGTCAAGATTCCCGTTCGAAAGGTTTCATTATTATTTCTCAATTGTTCATCAAAAAATTCCATCAGGTCTGCAGGGTTGGAATGGGCTGAAGGTTGAAGAAATGCTGGTCACAGAACTCATTTTCACCTTAGGTAAAATACTTGCAAATGGGAAAGGGGGGATTCCATGAAGATTGTCACTCTTTGGTTGGTAATTAGATTTTATGATATTGGTGCATCTTTAGCAACACAGAATTAAGCAGTTTGGTCACTAAGAGAGATTTATATACTTAGGTCCACATCGGTTCATGCCTGTGAATATGACTTTATTTGGAAATGAGGTTTTTTACAATGGAATCAAATTAAGATAAGGTTACTAGGGTTGGCCCTAATTCAATATGAGAGGAGGAAAGGAGAGGAGACAGGGGGAGAATGCCTTATGAACATGGAGGCAAAGGTTGGAGTGATGCTTCACCATTTGTGGAACTAGAGAGCTACATGAGTAAGGCAGGAAGCAGGGAAGAGAGAGAAGGCCTGATGTGAGTAGAGCAGTTTAGGTTCACACTTATCAGAGATAAGGTGAAACAGTTAATTACATCGAGCATAGAACAGAGGAAAGAATAAAAACAGAGGGATCAATTAGGAAAGACCTAGGATATAATAGAAAGGTATGTAGTGAAGTAATAGAAATGACATTTTTGGGGGAGGGAGGATGTCTGGGAGGTATGGGATTGCTCTTGTCCTTACTTCTTAGGGTCTATGTTAGAACAGAGTTTGTATACTGACTCTGAGAGCTTTGTGCTCCCTCTACCACTCGTTCCTGTTATTCTAACCAGGCAACAAGTGGTATTGTGATGTGAAAGCAAGAAGGAAAGGGAAAGAGTAAAGGGAGAGAGAGAGAGAGAGAAGGAATAGGTACTAAGAGATAACCAGGGAGAAAAAAGCATGACTTTGGGTTTGACACAGTTTCAAATAAACTCAAATACCAAGAAAAAAAAGCATTTTGTATCCCTAGGATTACCAATTCACGCTTGTTTGCCTGGAAATAAATTCATGCATATGTGGTCAATTAATTTTTGACAAAGGAGCCAAAAAATATATCAGGGAAAGGATAGACTCTTCAATAAATTGTGTTGGAAAAACTGGACAGCCACATGTCAAAGAATGAAACTGGATCCTTACCTTATACCATATACAAAGATCAAATTAAAAAAAGTGACATGAGGGGCACCTGGGTGGCTCTGTCAGTTAAGCGTCCGATTTCGGCTCAGGTCATGCTCTCGCGGTCCATGAGTTCGAGCCCCGCGTCGGGCTCTGTGCTGACAGCTCAGAGCCTGGAGCCTGTTTCAGATTCTGTGTCTCCCTCTGTCTCTGACCCTCCCCTGTTCATGCTCTCTCTCTCTCTCTGTCTCAAAAATAAATAAATGTCAAAAAAAAAAAAAAGTGACATGAATGTAAGACCTGAAACCATAAAGCTCCTGGAAGAAAACATAGGTGGTAAGCTCCTTGACAATGGTCTTAGAATGATCTTTTTGGATTTGACACCAAAAGCAACAAAGGCAAAAATAAATAAGCAGCACTATACCAAGCCAAAAATCTTCTGCTCAGCAGAAAAAAATAAATTAACAAAATGAAAAAGCAATATATGGGATGGGAAAAGTATTTGCCAACCATATATCTGGAAAGGGGTTAATCCCCAAAGTATGTCTGGAAATTTTCTGGTTTTAGAACTAGAAGTAAAGGACTTCTGGGGAAACCAGAGTAATTGATTCCCCTACCTGTTGCGCTTCTCTTGGGAATGGGTAGGATAGGGAGAGGCACAGAATACTGTGAGTTTGAAGGAATGTTTTGTGTGTGTGTGTGTGTGTGTGTGTGTGTGTGTGTGTGAAATAACTAATGTGATAGTTTGCACACCCTTCATCATTGTTGTCATCATCACTGGGAAACATTTTTATTGAAAACCCTCTGGATGCTGGGTCCTACCTAGAATGAGGAAACAGCTTGAAGCTTCAATTTCATTTTCCTTTACTGGAGGCTCTGAAACTCTGCACACCTGAATGAGAAAGAAGAACCAGGAGGGAGATGTTAACAACAGAAAACCAGTGAAAGTGAAACAATCAGATCTGACAGCAGGGTTTTCTTACCTGGTGGAGTAAATTGATAAAGATGGTTTTTCTCAAGCCCTTTGGAAGGGCAGCATCATAAAGGACCACCGCGGTCAATATTTGTTTTAGACTCTAGAATGAAAGCTCTCAAACGTTAGTTGGAGGCTGCCTGTGAAGCAGCAGCACAGGATGTGGAAGACAATTATGTTTTGTGAGGCAAACCCATCACCTTCCTGCAGTTACCAGTTTTCTTTAGTGATTCGTGCCTCAGCAGCTTGAAAAGAAAATTCTTAATCTCTTTTTGGAGATTCCATCACCCAGCTATGCCAACCTCTTTTCTACCTCCTATTCCTCAAAAAATATTTAAGTTCAGCTGCCCAAACCAGTATTTCAGTTCCCTTGGACCTCTTGGGATTTACTGTCTTTCAGGATGGTTGCCAGTAGACTCTGAATCTGTTCCTTTAGGGCGTGGCTCTTACCTGAGTGACGTGGAAATCAATCTCTTTGTCTTTATACTGGTTCAGGAGCCAGGGTACCTGGTCCAGGGCATATTCGCAGAGGTCTTCCCGATGAAGCAGCAGGCTCACCGTGGGGCCATGCGCCTTAACAATGGCCAAAGTCTGCAAAGGCAGCAAACAAATACCATTTCTAATATTTCACTATGTTTTTTGTACATTTCTCAGAATATCAGGGGCTTTAGACAACCCCCGAAAACTTTCCTCACTGTTTTCAACCAAGAAAGATTCCTTAAAAAATGGTTAGGTTAAGATCATTGCACGAGGCAATTATATTTATATTTGTATTTATAGCTATATCTACACCTATATCTATACTATTACTCATTTTAGTATTTTTCCTGTCTCCCTATGTCTTTCTTAAGAAAAGAGTTCTTGGGGTGCCTGGGTGGCTCAGTCGGTTGAGTGTCGGACTTCGGCTCAGGTCATGATCTCGCAGTTGACGAGTTGGAGCCCCGCGTGGGGCTCTGTGCTGATAGCTCAGAGCCTGGAGCCTGCTTTGGATTCTATGTCTCCCTTTCTCTCTGCCCCTCCCCTGTTCATGCTCTGTCTCTCTCTGTCTCAAAAATAAATATAACCATTAAAAAAAAGAAAAAAGATTTCTTAAACCTTTCTCTAATGGTCACTTTCTTTCAATATGCTAACAGATTTAAAATTTCCCTCATATTTATTTTTTAAAAAATTTTTAAATATTTTTATTTATTTTTGAGACAGAGACAGAGCATGAACAGGGGAGAGGCAGAGAGAGAAGGAAACACAGAATCTGAAGCAGGCTCCAGGCTCCGAGCTGTCAGCACAGAGCCTTACACGAGGCTCAAAGTCACGAACTGTGAAATCATGACCTGAGCTGAAGTTGGGTGCCCAACCGACTGAGCCACCCAGGCGCCCCGAATTTCCCTCATGTTTAAAAAAAATTCTTTGACTCCGTATTACTTAGACCCCGATTCTGTTTCTTTCCTTAAAAAAGTGGAAATGCTGAATCAGTAAATTCTACTCCTGAAACCAATAGTACACTATATGTTAATTAACTAGAATTTAAATAAAAACTTGAAACAAACAAGCAAAAAAAGCAAAGCTCTCTGAAAGAGAGGTCTACATTTGCTATCTCCACTTCTCACTTCTCATTTATTCCTCAATCCATTATAATCTGGCTTCTATTGACACAAAAAATGAACATGTATAAAATATAAGTGTAAATAGGTTGATTATAAAAGTTTAGAAATCACAAAAGTTATGATGAAGAAGAAAACACAGTATTCACATTGCTAACAGTATCTATAGTACCCATGACCATACAGTTTGGTGTATTTTAATATGATTTTTATTTATTTGAAATTTTTTCTATACTTTCTGCATACATTTTAATTTTTTAAAAAATTAGTGTTATTCTTTATAGTTCTACATTCTGCTTTTTCTACCTAATATTATATGATGAATTTTTTTCTGCCTGCTAAGTTTTGTCATACAGCAAAGCATCTCAAAACTTAGTGGCTCATAATAACAACCATTTATTTCACCCAACTGTGTGTCAGCTGGACGATTCTTTTAAGGAATTGGACATTTCCAAGCAATGGACACTTTTCAAGATTATTCTTGCTTGAGCACTGGAACAATACTCCATAGATCTCCCTTTGCTTCTTGAAAATTATTCCTTGCTTAGAACCCTTTCAAAGGTCTCTCATTTCCTATTAAAAAAAAGTCCAAGCTCCTGTGTAGCATTCAAGGCCCTTCATTGTATGGCCAAGACCACCTATCTAGTTTCATTTATTTCTGCCCCTTTATATTCCCCTTTCTCTTCTCCCCTTCTCTTTCTCCCACTGGGCTCACTCAAGTGTGCGTGTTATCTCATCTCAGCCTATGCTTCAGTGGGTTTTATTGCCTCTTTAGGGAATGCATCTTGCCTGCAGTGAATGTCTTTATAGGCTGCAAGCTCAGTTTCAATGTCATGGCCTTTCCAGTACTCACCACAGGAGTTAAGTGCTTTTCTCTCTGTGTTCCCTTATTACTTTTGTGTACCTTCTAGTCACTTGTCTAACTCTTTCTGTGGGAAGCTAGGAAAGTGCTTGGCAAATTTGTATTGAATTTTGATTTTCAGGTGCCCTAAAGAGAAGACTTCTACAGGATATTTTAAAAGTTCCATGTTTGCTAATGATTTAACTACCCCAGCATGTTAAAAAAATAAATGCTTTGGTAGCTTAAAGTATAGAAAAGAAACTGAACTAGAGAAGGCTATGTGTTGCATCTTTTATAATATAGCAATAAAGGACCTAAAAAGGATTTAATTTATACTACATTTAAAAATTATACCAGTTAAGCAAGATAAGCAAGGGATTATATGTGAATGCACTTTGTTACCTATTCTGTGCAAGACATTACAATATTTTGAAGCAGTTATGAACATTCTTTAGATGTTATTTTATTTCATGGTCATCTTCATAGACATAGGAAATTTCTGTGGCCTGTTGTTTTTCTCAGTCAATGGCTCATCCCAAATATGGGTTATGGGTTATATAAGGCATGAAATAACTAACTTTATGTATATTTTACTCATTTTCAGTTATTTATTGTTCTTTCCATACATTGGAATGTTGGTTCCATGAGAGTGGTGATTTTGGTCTGTTTAATCCCTGCTGTATCCCCAGAATTTGGAACAGTGTCTGGCATATCATGGGGACTCAATAAATATTAGTTCAGGAATGAATAAACAGTGATTTGAAACAGGAAAAACAAAATATTTGATAAACCTGATAAATCACAACTCATAGCATTCCAAAACAACTGAGACTCATTATCATGTCAGAAAGAATGGAGCAAGTTCAACCAGCAGGGACGGAGAGCTAGCTTGAGACCTGTTGAGGCCGCCACTCACTTGCACGGGTGAGGTAATGGGGGCCCACTTCTCCATTATATACCGGAACAGCATGAAGATCTTGTCAGATAGTCGGTTGGCGTCCAATCTGGGATAGGGGAAGTCTCTCCAGTGGTTGACATACTTGTAAATGGCCTTGCTGAACTTCTCAAGGGCTGCATTTTAAAAACAACCACAGACTGAGAAAAATTTAAAGATGGGAGGGACCGTAAAATAATTTGAGAAGAGTGCACTGATGATTAGCAAATGTGTAATAATTTCTGTAAAATGTTATGACTGTACCATAAAAAGTGACTGAACATAAAAAGTGTTCAGCCACATTAGTGAAATGCAAATTAAAACCATAATGAGATATTGCAACAGACCATCCAGAATTGCTAAAATTTCAGACAGTTTCAAATGTTGGTAAGACTAAGGTGCAGTTGGTATTTTCACATACTGCCTGAGGTGGGGGGCGTGGAGCATGAATTGATACAAACATTTTAGAAAGCTGTTTTACGCGATCTACCAAAGTTGAATATGTGTTCTTCATGACCCAGAAATTCCACTCCTAATTATATAGTCATTAGCTACACAAGTATATAGGAACTAAAAAACTTATACAAGAATGTTCATATTCACTTTTTTTTTAGTAATAGCCTCAAACAGGAAACAGTTTAAATATCTGCCAACAGGTAGGATGGAAAAATTGTAGTACAGGCACGTAATAGTATAGAGAAATGAACACGGACTATAGTTTCACACAACAACGTGTAGGATCTCAAAAATAGACAAAACTAATCTATGGTTGTCAGGGTTGTGGTTACCCTTGGAGAGGATGAAGATGGTGATGATTGGGAGAAAAGGTGAGGCAGTTTCTGGGGTACTAGTAATGTCCTGCTTCTTAACCTGAGTGGCGGTCAAATGAGTAAGTTCATTTTGTGACAACTCATCAACCTGTACACTTCTGATTTCTGTATTTTTCCATGTGTCTGTTTCCCTTCAATAAAATTAAAAAAATGTCGGGCCTGCAAAAATATTTGCACCACCAACCTATACATACTTACATCAACTGCATTAAATAATAGTTTTTGTTCCTTCAGCCCTCATGTTTCACTAGATGAAAAAGAAAATTCATAGTTTACTCCTTAACGATACCTCACATGCAAAGAATACTCTGGAAACATCCTGAGTATCTTAGAGCTGGCCATTAACTGGCTAATTCACTTTCTCTTCAAACTGATAATCTCCTGCTATGCTTTGTCATAATCTTGTGTGTGTGTGTGTGTGTGTGTGTGTGTGTGTGTGTGTGTGTATGTGTGTGTGTATGTATGTTTGTGTTGCACTGGCCTATAAACAACATGAGAGAAAGGATGTCTTATCTATTGATGGTATCTGAAACAACAAGCACAATGTCTGCTTATTGGCTGGTTGAATGAAGAGCTAGATGAGTGGATGGATTACTACAAAACTTTATACCTGTTCTGTAGTGGCAGGCAAAATTTGCTTTAGGACCAAAGGGTTCTAGATAACTTTATAACACAAAGACAGAGAATCCCTTATTCAATGCCATGATGATTTCTAATTTTATTTCCTTTTCCCTGTTGGTTGTTGATGTTGTAGGTAGAAATGCTATTACAGACACCAAAGTTTATTTGCAAGAACACAATGTTAGCTGTGATAGTAAGTAAGGAAATTAAAGGAATTGAAAAGTGGGCTAATCTAGTGTAATTGCTCAAGTCATTGAGCCAGACTGTCACAATTCAAATCCTGGCTCTGCCGCATACTAGCTGTGACCGCAGGCAAACAGTTAACCTTTCTACGTCTCAATTTTCTCATCTGTGAAATGGAGGAAAAATGTTACTTACCTAATAGTTGTTGTAAGGTTAAAGGAAACAATAATCTTAAAATACCCAAGGCAGTACTCAGGCACATAGTAAATTCTCAGTATGTATCAGATACAAATGTTGCCTTCATTGAGGACAAAACAAGAAGAAATTGACAAAACAACTGAAAAGACTTGGTTGATAGGTAAAGATGACATTCCTGACAGCATGGGCTTTTAAATATTACAAAACAGTAGTGTTGGGGGCGTCAGAGGTGAGAGAAATCTTAGTAATCACTTTACTTGACATGTTTCGGGTGAAAATGAGATTGAAAGAGGGCAGAGTCACCTGATGGTTCAGTGGATGATCAGAGAGAAGAGTCCAGGTCTCCAGACTCCTCCAAGAAGCCCCTCACTGTGCTGGAAATGTTTTTTCCTAGGAATTCCAGGGCGTGTTCTTCTTTGTAGACTCTTGATTACTGTAGATGTATTTTAGTTTTGGGGGGAGAGGGGGTTTGTGACCCACAGTTTGTTTACCTATTTTCCTTAATTTTATGATTGTTTGTATTTTTTTTTTAATTTTTTTTTTCAACGCTTTTTATTTATTTTTGGGACAGAGAGAGACAGAGCATGAACGGGGGAGGGGCAGAGAGAGAGGGAGACACAGAATCGGAAACAGGCTCCAGGCTCCGAGCCATCAGCCCAGAGCCTGACGCGGGGCTCGAACTCACGGACCGCGAGATCGTGACCTGGCTGAAGTCGGACGCTTAACCGACTGCGCCACCCAGGCGCCCCTGATTGTTTGTATTTTTGATTAGTTTGCTTACTTATCATTACTACAATATTGTGTTATAAGGAAATGCCAAAATTTAGCCTGCTGCTAAGAGCTGGTGAGCTCCTAGAACCATTGTGGGGAAAGTGTGATGGAACTAAAGAAGGAGGCTAGAAATGGAGGCCTTTTAGGGCAGTGGAAAGAGTATAGACTGGGTGGTCACATAGACATGAATGCTACCTCTCCATCTCATTGACGGTCACCACTTTAAGGAGATTCCTTAATTTCTATGACCCTCAGTTCCTCATCTGTAAAATGGGGTAATAGTACTTACCTTGCTTTGAGGATGGAGAGAGATAGAATTATAATTGCAGTGAGGATTGAGAGAGAAATTTCCATGGGGTAGGCACTCAATAAATGGTAGCTATTATTGTTAGAAAGAACAGAACAAGAGTGAAAGGAAAAATAAAGCATTTGCTCAATTTATAGTGTGGTCTTCACAAAGAGGGAACCATAGGGATACCCACCAATACAGAAAACTCCCTTCATCCTTTCCTCTTCGGCCAGCCTGAGCATGGTTTGCATGGTGAGCAGGGTCATCATCATGAAGGGAATACTCTGGGACACTGCCAAGAGGGGCACAAGAGGAGAAAAGCATTAACCCCTCACACTGGGATGTTCTGTGACTCTTCATGTCAGCATTTCAAGGCTGCATGGGGGGCACAGATGAGGTGCAGCGGGAAGATATCCGCCTCTATCCCTCTCTTGCCATAATGCCTGTCTGTAGTTAGAGAATCAAGGAGTGGTCGGTTTAAAATAAGGTGCTAGCTATAAAGTCACCTGTACCTGTTTTTTGGTAGCAGTTGCTTATTTGGATAATTATTTTATTAATGTCCATCTCTCCCACCAGAAATTTCCTGCATCCCCAGGGCCTAGCACAGGTAATAGGCTCTCAATAAATAAGTAAACAAGCAAACAAATAAATATCTGTCAAGTAAAATGGTGTAGAAAAAAAATCATAACAAACCCTTAGTTCATGTAAATGTCCAGTGGTTTGTGGAACGTGCCTCGCAGAAAAAGGGCTTTTGCAAAAACAGAGCCAGATGAAAGGGATGGTGAGGGTGGGAGGGAGTCCAGCCAAATCCAGGGCAGCATGGACTCATGGTGAGTCAGCAGACTCATCTATGCTCAGAAACAGCTGCCTAAATCCTGCTATTGATATTCTTTAGCACAGCAGAAGGGAGGTATGTTCTCCTTTCTGTTGTTTGCACCCATTTGGTTTTAGACAATTAGTCAGGGTAGTTGTTTCCCAGGAAAATGTGGCGGTTATTTCCTCCATACCGTAGCTTGTTGCCAGTTCAGCCAAAGCAAGCACAATGAATTCATTTGGTAGCTCCAGTATCCTGAAGTTACTTTGGACTTCATACATCACAGAGTTGAAATCATGTGCAGCAAGAGACACCAAAACCTCACCTGCCAGCATTCTGGTTTCTCTGAGGATCTGAGCAAGAAAAGGAAAATAACGATAACAACTAGAGAAAGAGCAGAGTGAGTTTGCAGAGAGGTAACACTCTAGCTAATATTATGAGTTCCCCTGGCTTTGGGATAGAGAGAACAGGCTGTTACTCTCCCAGCGGGGGCAGTGGTGGGGGGGGGGGAAGCCCCTAGAGTAGGGGTCAGTAGCTGCCAAAATGGAGGTTATTTATTTTTTTTTAAGAGAGGAGCACGAGCACGGAAAAGGGGCAGAAGGAAAGAGAGAGAGTATCTTAAGCAGGCTCCATGCTCAGCGTGGAGACCAGTGAAGGGCTTGATCCCATATGTCCCTGGGATCATGACCTGAGCCCAAATCAAGAGTCAGAAGCTCAACCAACTGAGCCACCCAGGCACCTCCAGATGTAATTTTAATGAATGTTTAAAGCCATGTTTTAATAAGGTTCTTGTAAATATGAGGTCAATATATGTTTTCTTGCTAATTAGCCAGGCACTATGAACCTAGGATTTATGTTTTGTGTTTAAGTGATGAATCACTACGGTTGAAAGACTGAAGGGAATGGTGGAAGGGAAATCGGGCCAGGAGTCTAGAGTTTGAGGTTTTAGTATTGTCCTGATCCAGTTATCATTGATAGTGGAGATATTTGGAGGGACTTCTGCTTTTGGTAATGCTCAACTAGGTAAATTTGATGAACTCTCCTGCTGAGGAAAATAAAAAGAGCCGGACAAGATATTAAAAAATACACTCATAAAAACATCACAACAAAGGGTAGAATGAATTACTAAATTAAGATCTGGAAAAGATTGGCAATCAGGAGAGATAAGTTCTATAGTTGGGATTGCTTTGCAGTATTTTGGGAAGAATAAACAGAATTTAGTACTAACAGACGGGAAGACCTTGGTCATCCCACTTCTCATCTTTTGGTCTAAGACCCCAAAAGCCTGCATTTAAATGAAAGGTTCAATTGGCCCTCCATGAACTGTAGCCCAACTTGGAGTCACAGATGTGCCCTGCCTCCCCCAACCCCAGCTCCAAAATCTCAAGTCCTGAAATTAATCATGGATTGTTAGTACCCTTCACAGATAACAAGTAAAAATCCTTTCTGGAAGAAAATAACATCTTAGGACTCAAATTATTTCTAGAAATAATTTTTCAGATATAATGCCTAGCGTATGTAGATAAGTAGACACATGAAGAAATCATAATTCATATGGGAAGAAAAAGGAAACTGGGTTCTAGTTACTTGTTCTGTCAATAGCTGTGTTACTTTGAAAAAAAAATAAAATGTCTCTAAGCATCAACATGTACATCAACATGTAAATATGATCTCTGAAGTCTTTTTTAGCTTTGCCTCAGTTTCCTTATCGGTGAAGGGATAAATAATAGGTATTGTAATAATATATGAACAAATGAAAGTGATTTGAGGTCCAGACAGCAACGTACAAGAAGCTTATAAATGTCCACGTGGTTGCAGCTGGGTCAGTTAAAGACCTGTTGCTGGCCCTGACATTGATTCATCATCAAGAATAAAACTTACATTGGTGTCTCTCATGTCCTTAGAAGCATAATAAATCAACCGTTGGACAATTGCATCATCCAAGATGTCGGTATTCTGAATGACGGAAGTGAGATGACTATAAATGTCTTCCTGTGGACATACACAGAAATTTGAGTTACACAACTAAAGGAATCAGATTAAGTCCAAGTGAATAACACCATCAAACTGAGCAATGTATTCCTACTTTACAATGGATTTTACATATCTTAATTGGGGCTTCCTGAACATAATATGCAACTTTAGGAGTGAAGGCTTATATGTAAAGCAAAGTTCTTTCTGAAAACTATCTTAACCTGACAACATTACTTCAAGGACATCTAACTGAAGGTGGAGGCACCCTAGCTAACATATCAAAGTCTTGAAAATCACTGTTGTAGGGCCCTCAGGGGACTGGAAATGCCCATTACCCTAACTACTGCTCTTACCACTAGGGAGTGACTATGGTAATAAGGAGCACACTGTGATTCCCAAGGAGGCTGATAAGCTATGAAGCTAGATCCTACGAGAGATTTCTATGCCCTTAGCTTTAGTTCCGCCTTGTAGAGAGAAAGTCGTGAATTCTTTTGGACAGATCTTAACCTTTAGAAATCATGGGGCTTGGCCAGGCACTATGTGAAAGGTCCCTTAGGTGGCTACATGGCCTTTGGTAGATGAGAGACTGGTGTTCTGAAATGCCCAACAGCCTCAAGCCTATTGCCTTCGAGGTACTGTGCCCCTGTTGAAGGTGTGGAATAACTCCCTTGAATAAGGGATTCCAATACACTTCAGGGTTGAGAACCACGGATAAAGGTATATGTAGGCCCTGCCCTTCACAGGGAGGCTGCATTGAATCATGATTAGGAGCAATTTTTTTTTTTTTTTTTTTAAGTCAGACAGGCTTGTGTTTGGATGCAGTCCTGCTGTTCTGGTCATGTAACTGCTCTGGGTCTCACTCTTCTTAGTTGTGAAATGGAAACAGCTATACCTACCTCATAAAGGTGTGAGGAGTGAATATAATACAATTCACTATTGTTTGGGAAGCATCTAGTGTGCTGCTTCCCAGACAAGTGTCCTTGGAGGTAGATACTACTTTATAAAAGGTTTTTGAAGCCAAGAAAGCCTTCACATCCCAGAGAAATAAATCTCTAATTGTGAAACAGCATCACAGATGAGTAGGGAAGATCTTTTGGGATTTTCCTAGGAAGTTTCAGCTTATACAGGAGGAGACTAATCCACATGGTTGTGAGTCTGACATCCCCCTCTTACTACATCTGCCTGTATAAGGTTATAGAAAGGGGCATTCTTTTGCTAGCTTCCATAACTGAATACTCTGATTTTTCAAATACTAATGTCATTGTTTAAACATTATAATGATTTCCATTATAACTGTATTTTCTGAATGATTGAATGCCACATAAGAAGCCAGAGAGAAAAGAGGAAGTCAAGGGAAAGAAAGAGGTATATGAAATGTTGCAATTAGATTAGAGAAAATAAATGCAAAAGAGACTTTTCTCTATTTTCCTTACCTTACTCATATTATCTTCCATGTTCAGCATGCCTAGAGTGAGGTTAATATCTCCAAAAATATCTAAAATGAACAGAAAAAGAATTAAGTCTCTGCTGAAATGCTCTCCTATTAATTCCAATGCAATAGTTATAGAAATATTATTTTCTGTTGCCTTCTCTCTCTCTCTCATTCCCTCTCTCTCTCCTTTGCCTCCTATCACCCTTCTTTTTTTAATGTTTATTCATTTTTCAGGGAGAGAAAGAGAGAGAGACAGAGAGAGAGAGAGAGAGAGAGAGAGAGAGAGAGAGAGAGCGAGCGCGGGGGAAGGGTAGAGAGAGAGGGAGACACAGAATCTGAAGCAGGCTTCAGTCTCTGAGTTATCCACACAGAGCCCAAAGTGGGGCTGGAACTCACAAACCACAAAATCATGACCTGAGTCGAAGTTGCCACTTAACCAGCTAAGCCACCCAGGTGCCCCCGGGTGCTTCTTCTTGACTGCCAACTCTGCCAACTCTGATGGCAGGAGCTGTGTCTTATTCATATTTCATATACTTGACATTCTTGCTAATAGCGGATACTTAGTATTTTTTTCAAAATCTAAATTAAAGGGGAAGGGGAAGATAAAAGATGCTATATTGCTAATTATCTCACCTGTCATGTAGGTATCACCCTATACATTCACTCTATTAAGGCTCAGCTCTCAGATGCCATGAGATTAAACCCTTATACCCTTAAATGTGAGAGGGCAATTGTGTGGTATAACGGTTTACTTTCACTTCCCCCTCAGCACCTCCCCCATGTTGTTTTCCATACTTTGGCCACCTCTCGCCTACCTCTCTTTCCCTTTGTCTAACCTTCTGCCAGGTTCCTTTTCTGGTCCCAAGCTCATGGAAACTTCACTTTTATTTATTTATTTTTATTTTTAAAAGATTTTTAATGTTTATTTTTGAGACAGAGAGAGAGAGGCCAAGTGTGTGAGTGGGGGGGGGGGGGCAGAGAGAGAGACTGGGAGACACAGAATCCAAAGCAGGCTCCAGGCTCTGAGCTGTCAGCACAAAGCCCAACATGGCACTCGAATTCACGAACCATGAGGTCATGACCTGTGCTGAAGTTGGACGCTTAACCACCTGAGCCACTCAGGTGCCTGAAACTTCTCTTTTCTGATAATGACCTAAATTATTTTGACTTGCACTTTGAAGGCATATTTATATTTGAATAAATCTCATTCGAAAAGTGAAAAAAAAATTGAGTCCAAGGAATTAAGCAATTTCAGGCCACATGGTAAGTTGGCAAGACAGAAACTCTTAGAGGTGAGCCTCCAAATCAAGCCACAGTCTGTTTTGGCAAAGCAGATAGGCAACCATCCTTGAAAATTAGGGGAAAATATTTCAAAGGACTCTTCCAGTATTTAAGGTTAAACAAAAGACTTTCTTTGTGCTATAGCCACTTTCTTCTCAGGTAGACTACATATTTTTAAAGGTAGGGCACGATTATCTCTCAGGCTCCTAGTCTATCAATGGCCCTTTACAATCAATGTGGCTTTATTATTTTTGAATAAAAGGAGAGTAAAAGAGAAATAACCTTACTTTGGTGTACCTTTTCATAACATCTTTAAGGTGTAAAGATCTTCCTTAATGACCCACACTATCCCCCTCCCCACATATAGATATGATTGTACAGACACAAAACACTTAGCTCCTCAGGATCCCGTGATGCTCACCTGCAGATTCTTCCATGTCCTGAGTCATGTCTTGGCTGTTTTAGGCTCTCTAAGAGACAGCACCTAAGTATCAGAAATAGTATGGCTAAAAAATTGAACAAGAAAGTTGGCAAGTTTCTCAGATAAGGCTCACATAAGGTTCTCTAAAGGACATTCCCTCCTCTACTTGATTGGCACAGTGATCTGGAAGCTTCCAGCGATGGGCTGCTATTGAGGAGGATGATGCTGTATTCTACCACTATGACATTTTCTTGCTTCTGAGCTCCTGCTGACCAACAAAATGACTGCATATCACCGAACACTGTCCCTTGGGTGGAGACCAGAGTATCTGAGAAGGAAGAAATTAGAGACTGGGACTCAAACCATTTTTGTAGACCAAAGGAGTTCCTCTCCCTAAACTTGGGTCCATTGATCACAAATTTGGGAATGGTTTTCAGTGGTCACTTTACTGGCCTGGTGTTGGTAAAGCCTTTATGGTGATCTTGTTGATTGTTCTACTTGGTGAAAGTCAGTCACACAAACTGGGCATGCTCAGTGGGCCGGAATGCCCACCAGGGGCAGTTGAATGGAATGTCCAACTGACAGCAGCCAAAGCAAAGCCTTCTTTGCCTCCCTTCCTGTTCCCCATTTCTCCCTCCACCATTCACATGGTCTAGGTCTTGGCCTCACTCTAGACTCAGGCTTTTTTTCTTTGATTCCATTTTCTCTTCTTGTTTTCAAATCATTTTTTATCCACATCCCTTGACTATAATGCTTTCAACTTTACCAGTATGGACCTAAATCTGGTCCCAATGCCCCTGACCCTAAATCTATATGACCACGATTTTCAGTGTATGTCCAGGCTGACTGTATGTTAATGTGGCCGGTGTTAGGTAAGGGGGTACTAGCTGTCTATAAGTCTGGATGTGAAAGGGGCCTTGGAAAGGAGCACATGACAATTCTCATCTGCTGCTGCTTTTCAGTTATTTTTCCTTTATTCGTGAAGTTTATTTCAGACTCCTAAGTCAAATGCTTCCAACTAAATCTTTGAATGCATTATTCTTTTTACAGACAGATTATTTTGCATTATATTTATTATAAAGAGCCTCAGCAAGCTGCTAGTTAAGAACATCTAGAGCTTCCCAAGTCAGCGTCACTATTTCCCAGATTGTGTCTATAAGTGCCTAGTAACAGTAATCCTCTGGTGTCCTTACTTAAAATGTCCATTCCCAGGACAATTATAATGAGGGGCAGAAATCTGTATTTTTAATGAACACCCCTAGTGATTCTTGAGCTCACTATAGTCTGAGAAGCACTGCCTAAGATCATTGCCCAATCACCCACCAGGGGATAATTGAAAATTTAGCAGTTATTTGAAGGGTGTTTGTTGTGAATGGGCGAGAAGACTACTGCTCATCCCCAGTGCCGTGATTTGCTCAACCTTGAAGAATAGGCTGAGAATTGGTAGGTCAGAGAGGTACTGAAGTAGCCTGAAACTCTTAACATCTTGTAGGGAAATAAAGACGTTGCAAATTATGTGCTCTTAGAATCTTAAAGAACAACGTACAATAGAATCAATAATAAGAAAGTGAGCTATTTAGGTAATTGTTATAATCAATTTCTTACTCATTTTGTGAATGGTGGCAAATAATTTTTCTGAATGTCTGTATATCAAGATTTCCTTGATTTCATAGAGATTAGGGAGGTTAGGAGATGATTGATTTATATTGACTTTGTAATTTATTCATCAGGGCAATCAAAACACATCTTTTTGCTAACTATTCTTTCAGATATAGCACATTTACCCATTGATCTCTCTTTTCATATAGTAACATTGCAGATAGATTTTTAAAAAGTCAAACTTCAAAACAACAAATTTACTGTCATTTTTGTTCCATTTTTCTGGGCCATCTTGTTTCATTTCCCCATTATTTCCTGTTTTTCTTTTTACACCAGGTTAACACAGTATGGGTTTGATTTCTCTGAGGCCCTGGAAGCACGCTAAACACTAACTCTCAAAGCTAATAGGATGGCATGTGCTAACAAATGAAGTATTGTTTCTGAATATATGTTTGCAAGGAAGTTTAAATTCAGCTTGCTAAAGAACTGAATTTAAGAAGAAGTTTAAGAAGAAAGAACTGAGGAGTCTCCCTGGGTATATGATAACCATTCCCTTTCAGTTTAACTTGACAAGTGAGACTACCCAATCCCAGAACTACTATGCCCAAATGAGGTATTATCAGCAGGAATATTAATAAGGCAGTAAAGGTGAAATATAAAACTATGGGAGGATATCTATCAATCAATCTATCCAATACCAAAATTTATAGAAATTTACATTTTTGTGGTTTTAATGGTTTTATTTTGGAATACAATTCATTTGAATGTTGACATGAATCCTTTTATTCTTTAAATGAAGAATTAGATTTTATAAAATATATTTAAAATGGAATTAGGCTCTGCTTTTTTTTTTTGCAGTCAGTTTTAAAACATAAGCCTAATTGCTTACACTCTGGTGTATAGAAAGGTAAGAAATATTAGATGGTAATTTTATACAGGACTAAATGTTGCCCTGCTTTTTTAGCAGTCTCTCATTGGCTTCTTTCTTTTCCTTCCTCTTCTTCCTCCTTCCTTTCCATTCTCTCATGTCATTTTCTCTCCACCCCCCTTTTCTGGTTTCTCTTACTCTGCTTTTTCTACTTGTTGTAAACAGTAATAATAAAAGGATAATTTTCAGCATAATTCAGTTGAGTTCCATTTGAAACACATTTACTGACTACTTCTTAGGCATGAAACCCTATGATAGAGCTGCTCGGACAGACCATGATGAAAGAGGCCATGTTAACCTCAAGGAATTCATGGTCCATGGGGAGAAGCCAGTCTGCTGATACAACTAACTGAAACAATGAGGCAGAGTAGAGATTGTTATGACTGAGGAGTAAACAAAGAACAAGAATGAGTTGTGAATTCTTTGCACAGAGGACAGGGGTAACATTTGAGGTGGTCTTTGAAAGTAGAGATGAGTCTAAATAAATGCAGAGAAATCTTTTTCTCTTTATCCTTCTCTAAGTAGAAGAAAGCAGATCCTCTAACTTCTTCAGCATGAATAGTGAACATAATAGCATTTTCTTGCTTTTTCTATTTTTTTAAACCGAGATTTAGGCTGTTATTGTTTTCAGAGCAAATATACAATGTTTGCGTATGTCTTTATGACAAAATATATATTCAAAGTTCATTCTTTCTTTCTTCCCTTTTTCTTTCTTTCTTTCTTTCTTTCTTTCTCCTTTTTTTTTTCCCCAGAGAAGTGTTCATGTATGAAATAAAAGGGAAAAGAAGAAACAGCATTAGACTTGGACTAGACTTGGAGTTCACAAACTTCATGTGTGTCTAAGTTTTGATTCAAACTACTATGAATCAAATTACTATGTATTGGTTTGTATTACTATGGTTGTATTACTATGAAAAAAATCAGCCTCTCTAGACTGAGTTTGAGTTCCCAACTGCAAAAAAATGAAAGGATCAGATTAGTTGACCTAAGGATCATTTTGTGCATGAAGCAACTTTGTTTTCACTTTCTTGGTAATACCAAAACAATGTACAATGTTTTTAATTACTAAACAACAAATTTACAAGTGACTTTTTTTTTTAATTGGGGCCTTCTGTGGATTGGGAATTTCTTACATTCTGCACCACATAAACCCAGCATGGAGACTTCTTTCTACCTTGAATTTATAGCAGCAGCTAGTGATGTAGGGAGGAGGTCAGAGAAGTTTCCAGGGACTGAATGCAAGCCAGCCATCACTGGGGACAGCATGGTAAGACATGTGACTATACCTCACAGCCTAATATAATGACTGAGCTTAATTTAATGCTTCTTGATTAATAACCCTTAAGAGATATTAGCCATGAATTGCTAATCTGAAGCATGTTTAAACAGCAGCTGCTTTTCTGTGTTTTACTAAGCATGATGCATTTTTAAACTGAAAATATGGTTTTATAGTCATCCTTTCAGGAATTCAGAAGGAGTTAAGAATTGAAGATAGGGAAGGAAACTGTCAAATGGATTTATAAAATGGTTTCATTCTCAAGTGATACATAACTGAAGGTCTTGCAGGCGAGTAATTTTCTAGCAAATTGTTCCCCAAATACCTCTCATAGTAGGCATTTCTAGCTTTGTTACCAACAGGTGCCAGGAGAGGAACATAGACTGACTTCATAAACTGAGTAGTGAGAGAATCAATGGGGGCCCTTTACCTCTGGAAGACCTTGCTTAGCAGCCTGGCATCTGAGGGAATTTGCTTTCTGTGACCTAGAGTTCATTCAGCCTTTCCCAGAGCTTTTAGAAGGTCTAGGTTTTAATGGTCAGTTACCTCTTGTATGCTCAGGTCATGTTATGAGAACATCTTTTTGAATGAAGAATTCAGTTTTAATGGCTGCTAGATAATTGAAAGTAGGATACTTTCATTCTCTCAGCTTTTCATAATAAGTTACTTGGGCCACATAACTGCCTAAGTAACAACTTTTAGAAGAAACAGCCATTGGTATTATATTTTTAAGGATTAAAAGACAATTTTATTACCTCCAGCTGAATGTCTCACATTTAGAAAGAAAAATCTTTTACTTTTTTTTTTTTTAAAGAAAGAAACACATCTCTGTTTTGATTACTTTTATAAGATTAACAATGTATTTCTAACTCATGATTTTGGTGATTTCAACGGATTCTAGATGTGCCTTAAAAATGTGAATATTTTCGTGTTACACTTAGAGATTTTCAGAATCCCCCATGTTCAATGAGGTTTTTTGTTTGTTTACTAATTCTTTTATTTAACAATAAAAGTTTTGTTTTTCCTTTAAAGTAGTGCTATCAACATGAAAAGATGATCAACATCACTCCTCATCAGAGAAATACAAATCAAAACCACACTCAGATACCACCTCACACCAGTCAGAGTGGCTAAAATGAACAAGTCAAGAGACTATAGATGCTGGCGAGGATGTGGAGAAATGGGAACCCTCTTGCACTGTTGGTGGGAATGCAAACTGGTGCAGCCACTCTGGAAAACAGTGTGGAGGTTCCTCAGAAAATTAAAAATAGATCTACCCTATGACCCAGCAATAGCACTGCTAGGAATTTACCCAAGGGATACAGGAGTGTTGATGCATAGGGGCACTTGTACCCCAATGTTTATAGCAGCACTTTCAACAACAGCCAAGTTATGGAAAGAGCCTAAATATCCATCAACTGACGAATGGATAGAGAAGATGTGGTTTATATATACAATGGAATACTAATTGGCAATGAGAAAGAATGAAATCTGGCCATTTGTAGCAACATGGATGGAACTGGAAGGTATTATGTTAAGTGAAATAAGTCAGTCAGAGAAGGACAGATACCATATGTTTTTACTCATATGTGGATCCTGAGAAACTTAACAGAAGACCATGGGGGAAGGAATGGGGGTGGAAAAGTTATAGAGAGGGAGGGAGGCAAACCATAAGAGACTCTTAAATACTGAGAACAAACTGAGGGTTGATGGGGGGTGGAGGAGAGGGGAAAGTGGGTGATGGGCATTTAGGAGGGCACCTGTTGGGATGAGCACTGGGTGTTGTATGGAAACAAATTTGACAATAAATTTCATATTAAAAAAAAAGTACATAGGCCAGTGGTCCTAGCCTTTTCTATATGCAATTTTTATCCAACCTATTTTCATATTGAAAATCAATCAATCATCACAAATCAACTTTTATAAACTGGTTAACTATCATACATTATTAAAAATTAATATTCAAAATTAAAAAAAGTAAAGTAGTACTATCAAAACTGTTCCTCCTGACCCTGACCCTCATAGCTGCATTGGAATTGGGTTTCTTTTCTTTTCTTTTTTTTTCCTCCAAGATTTTATTTAAATTCAAGTTAGTTAACATATAATATAGTATTGGTTTCAGGAGTAGAATTTAGTGATTCATCAATTACATATAATACCCAGTGCTCATCCCAACAAGTGCTCTCCTTAATGCCCAGCACCCATTTAGCCCATCCCCTCACCAACCTCCCCTCCAGCAGCCCTAAGTTTGTTCTCTGTATTTATCTCTTTTGGTTTGCCTCCCTCTATGTTTTTATCTTATTTTTCTATCCCTTCCCCTATGTTCATCTGTTCTGTTTCTTAAATTCCATGTATGAGTGAAATCATATGATATTTGTCTTTCTCTGACTTATTTCACTTAGCATAATACACTCTAGTTCCATCCACATTATTGCAAATGGCAAGATTTCATTCTTTTTGAGTGCTGAGTAATATTCCATTACACACCCCCACCCCCACCCCCACCCCCACACACACACACCCACACACCCCACATCTTCTTTAACCTTTCATTAGTTGGTGGACGTTCAATAAGTTTTAAAAAACTTATTAAATGAAACTATTCAAAAACATTTTAGTCAAGAAGTGGTGGTAAAAAATTAGGTAAGTTTCAAATAATACAATTTCTGGTTACCAGTTGCACTCAAATATGAACTGGGATTTTTGTTGGAAAGGAGGCAAATCATAAGATCATAAACTGGATCAAGGATTGAAAAACAAAACTTGACCTTCCTGGCTGGTCCTAGTGTTATATAATTCTCCATCTCCTTCCATAGTGCACAGAGAAGAATATGGAAGTCCAAGAAGATGAATCCAGAGCCCATGTCAGCATTTTGTAATTACTAAACCAGAAAAGTAGGTATAAATATTGGAGATGTTTAGCAATGAAGTTGCAATCTCTAAGTTTCTATCTTCTGTACAATGGTTAGTTGAAAAAGGAAATGCAAGGGGAAGATGTTGCACTGATTTTTCATTAAGTTATTACTATCTGTTATTTTGTTTTGGGTTGTTCTCGCTTTTGTTGTTTTTATGACCTAACTAAAAAATAGACTAACCAGACCAAATCATTCCAGCAGCATTAAGTTTATCGTGGTCTTAAGAGCATGGTTTCTGATTTTAAGAGAAAGTGTTCTTCCTGAACTCTATGAAATAATCATGCTGATGATATAATCAATCTAATTATTAATTACTCAATTGTTAATTACCTACATGTTAATTACTGCTTAAGCATTTTTCTGTTCTGTATTATATCTCATGAAATAGCATTCCTTAAATCTTCACTGTGTCTTAGTAGTATATTACCTTTACAAAAGCAAATAAACTTTTCTTTGTGGTTTACCACCTAAAGCATGTAACTTCTAAGTCTGTTTCTATTCATTGATTCTTTTTATTCCTCTTATTGGTTATATTTTCCTGCTTCTTTGAATATTTTTCATTGGATGTGAGACATTGTAAATTATTTTTTGTTGGGTGTCGAATATTTTTAAGCTTTGTTCTGTGACACAGCTAAGTTACAGGGGAACAGTTTGACCCTTTCCACGGTTTCTTTTATGTCTTGTAAGGTATAAGGACCAGACAACCTTAATGAAGGGCAAATTTGGCCCTACCACTCAGGTGATATTCTTCTGTTGTCTGGTGAGTTATGAAGCTTTGCACTCTGGCTGGCTGAAAATATAAGCTATTCCTGGGCCTGTGTGAGCTTTGGGGTCATTACTTCTGTTCCTTTGGCATGGTTTGTTCCCTAGTCTTAGTTCTCCCCACGTGTAACCCTTAGTCACTACTCGGCTGCAGACCAGAGGTGAATGCTCTGCAGATCTCCGGAGCTTTCTCCATTGCAGCTCCTTCCTTCCCAGTGCCATACTCACTCTATCCACTTTGCCCTGCCTGGACTCTTAGCTCCATATCTTCCATCAGACAGACCTCCAGGATCTCCCTGGTTTCCTCTACCTTATTTTGGAGCTTAGAAACTTTTTCCAGAAGTAACGTTGGACAATCCCTGGGACTAACCCCAGATTTTCCTCCTCTCTCAGAGATCAATGTCCTGCACTAACAGGTGCTCAGGTCTGAAAACTGTTTCTTATGTCTGTTCTTTTACTTGTTTTAGGTGGAAAGGTAAATCCAGTCCCTGTCACTTCATCATCTTTGCCAGAAGCAGAAGTCTGCCCACATTCTTACATATATTTGTGTCGTTTCTGTATTGTGAACAGCTGCCACCTGTTTTGCTCCTAGGAACACTAGTGTGTAAATTAGGAATATGTTTCCTTGCAAAACAAACAAACAAACAAACAAACAAACAAAACAGAAACCTGGAAAACACTCTTGACAGTGGCTTAAATATACAATGTTTTGTTGTTCTTATATAAAAATCCATCTGAAGAAAGGAAGCCAGAGATAAAACAGCGGTTTAGCAGTGTTGTTCTGGATCGAGGCTCTTTCTTTTACTGCTTTACTATCTTTAGCATGTGTTTTTGACCTCTTAGTTGCAAGATGGCCTTGCTATACTTCTGCACCTCATGTTGGCATTCCAGAAATGAAGAAGGTAGAAAAGTACAAACCTTTCTCCATTTAAGACTTTATATTTTAAATTTGGGAAGAGAAGACATTCACAGTGAATTCCATTCACATTTTCTTGGTAACAATTTGGTCACATGGCCATTTTTCACTGCAACAGAGCCTGGGAAATCATGTATTTTAGCTTCTATGCCTCTCAATAGAGGAACACAGGGAAGAAAGGAGTTATGAGGATTTTTTAGATAGACAGTCCAGAGTGTCTGCCAGAACAAAAATCCTATTATGTTCCAAACATTTAAGGGTACATGGTAAACCTAAATATGACTAAAGGTCTGTGAGGGAGCCAGATATAGGCATTTATTTCCTTTGTTAGATAACATTTTCCATCTGTGTTTGTCAGTTGGTTTTATGTAAATCATGAATAGCGTATAAAAATAGAGTCAAAATGGTAAAATTAGGGTATAAAAGATAAGTTCAAATGGAGATGATACCTCATAACATTGTCCTAATCCGTGAGGTTTACTCCATTATTATTTGTTCATTATTTAATTTATTTTAGAAGTTCTCAAAATCATTAATTTCAACCTTCAGTTATTTATGCTTTTGTGCCTCTTGAGCACACACAAAGGCAGAGATAAACCTGTGCGTACATGCGTGCACATGTGCATGCACACACTCATGAATTTTAATGCTGTTAAGATGATGAAACTTATGGTAATACATTTTCTTTCTTTAAAAAATTCCAGTGTAATGATATACAAGAAGAACTGCAATTAGACTAGATAATTAAACAGATGTTTTGGCATGAACCCAAGATCTCAAGGGATAGACTCTGAGCATAATTAACAATCTTTAATGTGTTCTTTAAAGGGCTGGGCGTGGTTAGTTTCAAGGCTTTTGTTTTTCTGTTTGAGAGTTGAATTGCTTGAGAAAATACAGGAGTTAGAAAATGTAGGAAAACAGGAAAAATTGGCTGGTGGTGGTTGAAGAAGGACTTTGCAGAGAGAAAATAAAAGTCTAAATAAGATTTGTTTTTATTTAAAAAATATGGAAAATATCAGATATTTGTAAAAATAGAGATGATTGTATAATTAATACTCATATATGTTTTTGTCACCTGATTAAATAATTATCAAGTCAGAATTACCTCTTTCTTCTATATCCTCTTCTGTTTCCCCATTTGTAGATTGTTTAGAAGCAAATCCCAGTGTATGATTTCATTCACAAATATTTTAGAATGTTTTTCTGAAAACTAAGGGTTCAAGAGTCTTTGAAGAAAAAGTTAGCACAATACCACTATTATACTTAAAAATTAACAATAATTTCCTGATATTGTCAAATATTCAGAGTTCAATTTCCTCTTTTTTTTGAGGAGTTTTGAGTTTTTTTGAGTTCATCTGTTTTAGTATGAACCAATTATGATATATCCATTGCAATTAGTTGATATGCTTCCTAAGTTTCTTTTAATCTCCACATTTTAATTGGGATTTCAAAAATTTGATCTGTATGAAGAATGATGTAAATCTTTTCCATATCCTAACTGAACAGTCAATAAAATCTGCATAGTTTACTTGTACTATTTAGAACATATTTGCTTTTGGTGGAATGAAATAAATACTAAATATGGTCTCTTGTTCTGATGTGGGGGTTTGTGTGGGAGGGTGGGGAGCTTCCCCACACCAGTAGGCAGTTCTCAGACACTAGCAGAGTCAAAGAATTCAACTCAGTTCTAACACTGTCTACCCAAACATAGCATCAGATTTCACAAGTAAGGAGCTCAGTCCTACAAAACCTCACTACCTTCCCCCCAACCCCCAACTTCAGATGTCAGTGGCAAGCCCAGGTTATCACCTGTGCTTCCAACCAATTGGCTACAGATCGGCTATAGACCAGAAGTTTCCACAAAATCCTCAGGTTTCATCAGTTTCCTAGAGTGGCTCACAGAAGTCAGAGAAGCAATTTACTTACTAGATCACTGGTTTCTATAAAAGGACTTGGCTCGGGGGCAGCCAGACGGAAGAGATGCATAGGGCAAGGCATGGGAAAATAGCACAGAGCTTCCTTGCCTTCTTCAGGCGCACCATCCTCCCAGCCTCTCCATATGTTCATCAACCCAGAAGCTCTCCGAACCCTGCAAATGTTTCATTACACAGTCATGGTTGCTCACTGGTGATTGAACTCAATCTCTAGCCCCTCTTCCCTCCCTGGAGGTTTTGGAGGTGGGACTGAGAGTTCCAACCCTCTACTCACATGGTTGGCTCTACAGGCAAACTGCCTTCTCAAAAGTCACCTCATTAACATAGCAAAAGTCACCTTTATGACTCTTAACACCTAGGAAATTCTGAGAACTTTGGGAACTATGAACCAAGAACCCTGGATGAAGACCAGATGTATAGGACAAATATATTTTGGTCATCTGAATGGTCGAGCAATCACTATATTGCATATGGTTTTAAGGTTAGCATGAAGCAAAAGCTGCTATTACCTACCATAACTTAACAACATGTGGGTTGTATTAGACTAATTAAATTTACCCCTATTTACAAAATATGGATGTGGGGGAAAACAATGGTATTAAGGAAAAGGAAATATGCTTAAAAACAACAATACCGTACAATATCAGCTATGAGCAGTTGCCTTATAAAGGCAAACTTACACACTGTAAGAAAAAATATTATTTATTTATTTATTTATTTATTTATTTATTTATTTATTTATGAGAGAGGGGGAGAGACTGCAAGTTGGGGAGGGGCAGAGAGAGAGGGAGAGAGAATCCCGTGCAGGGTCCGTACTGCCAGTGCAGAGCCTACTGTGTGGGGTTAATCTCACAAGCCAGGAGATCATGACTTGAGCCAAGATCAAGAGTCAGACACTTAACTGACTGAGCCACCCAGGCGCCCCATGAAAGAATATTTTAAAAAGTGCATGTGTGTATGTCTAATTTACATTATATATTGGCAAAATATCTCATTTACAAGTTATAGTACTTAGACAGATTTGTGGATCTGAAGTTGGCACTTAAATATTTCCCTTGCCTGTCAGGAAGTGTCACTTTTAAGATTTATTAAATGAGTACCATATGCACACTTAGACAGTTTTATTTTAGCGATTGAATTAACAATTTTCACAAGGACCATTTTGTCTCAATTTGTACTGACTGCACTGTTTTAGGTACAGCTTTTTCCACTGCAGGAGGGGTATCAGGCTTGTCTATTTTTTAATGCCTTAGAATATCTCTCTTTCCTTTGGTACATGGTGGAGTAAAATGGATGAATGACAGAACCTTAAAATTGGAGGAGATGTTAGATAGTGCTACAGGGTAATATGTTCTCTACTATAGACGCCCCTGCCCTCCTCCTCACCCCACTTCCAGTTCTTAGCAGGTGCCAACTTGGCCTGTGCTGGAAAACTTTCAGTGACAGGGACTCTACCACTTTTACACAGACTATTCTATTTCGACACAGCTCAAATTGTTAAAAAGGCCAGCCTTATGTGCCAATTTCTTTGGTTTTGGGAAGTCTATGTTTGAGGGCAGTTCTGTCTTTTGTAGTAGGAAAATTCTATTCTCACATCCATATGATAGTACTTCAAATATTTGGAAAGATTTCCAGACCCATTCTGTACCTCACAGCTTTTCTCTTTTCTAGAAAAAAGTCTTTAAATGATCTCTTAATAGTTCTTCCAATAATTCGACTTCCAGGTCTCTTGCCATCTTTCTCACATTCCTATGAATACTTTCTAGTGTTTAAAAGCCCTCTATATTGGGGCGCCTGGGTGGCTCAGTCAATTGAGCATCTGACTCTTGATTTCGGCTCAGATCATGATCTCATGGTTCGTGGGATCAAGCCCCGTATCGGGCTCTGCGAAGACAGTGGGGAGCCTGTTGGGATTCTCTCTCTCTCTCTCTCTCTCTCTCTCTCTCTCTCTCTCAAAACAAAGAAATAAACATTAAAAAATAAAATAAAAGCCATCTATATTGTCAATAACTGATCACAGTATTCCATACTAATGCGTGCATTGAACTGTGCTTACTTCAGCCTAAGATTCAGATTTTTTTAAGATAGCTCTACCATATTGGGTTTCTATGCTCTAATTAACTCACAGATTAATGCACATATCTTTTCACTTGAATTGCCGGCACACCAGATCTTCCCCAACTTATATTTGAGCAAAGGAGTCTTTAAAGCCAATTGAAAATTGTATCACTCTGCTAAAGTTAGTCTTACTTGCTTTGGCTTATCGTTCTAGTTTATTTGGGTTGCTTTGTATTCTAACTTATTGATTTTACCTCCTAGATTTTAGAAAAAGTTCAAATAAAACATACTTATTTTCAGTGAGGGCAGGGGATTTTTACTTGTTTGTATTTCTCTGCTTCTAGTTTCTAGAATAGTGCTAGGAATATACTAGGTGCTCAATAAATATTTGTTAAATAAACAAATTTTAAAGATACATGTTTTTGACTAGTTCAGAGGCTGTAAATTATATGGTCTCAGCCATAGAAATATTTAGAATTGGTAACACAGGGCCAGCCAATAGAGAGAGAATATCAGAGGACCAGAGGCATGTTTATTGGCATATTTACTGAGATGAAGGATAAATCTTTTTAAAGAAACGAATAAAATAAGCTTCACTTGCTCAGGAAGGTGAGCAGGGTTCTAGATTTATGGATTTCACATGGTAGACAATTATAGATTGTACTATCAAGTCATCACTATGATAATATGGGGAGAGAGATCCTTGTCATTAGGTAGGACAAATGAGTGTGTCCTTCCCCAAAAGGAGCACATCAGGAACTCAGGAACTTTACAACTTCAATTAAATGTGCAAAACCCAGCTACTAGAAGAAACGAAGTCAAATAACAGTTAATGCACACTTAGGATCACACAAATCTATAGTGTAATCTGTATGGAGGGGATGGGCCTAGAACTAAAATTTGAGAATTACTTCCCAGGCGCCCAAGATTTGCTCCTGGTTCATCAGATCTGGGTCTAAATGGCTTTGAAGAAGACCTTGAGGGATGGGAATGCCAGTGTTATGAACTGAATATTTGTGCCTTCCCGAAATATATTTGTTGAAATCCTAATCCCCAATGTGATGGTATTAGGAAGTGTTGTCTTTGGAAGATAATTAGGTCACAAGGGTGGAGCCCTTATGGATGGGATTAGCACCCTTATCAAAGAGACTCGGAGAGAGCTCTATCTCCCTATTTCTGTCGCAGGAGGACACAACAAGAAGTTGGCAGTCTGCAACCTGGAGGAAGGTCCTTACCAGAAACTGACTGTGCTGGCACCTTGATGTTGGACTTCTCAGCTTCCAGAATTGTGAGAAATAAATTTCTTCTGTCTATAAGCCACTCAGTCTTTTGTACTTTTTTATAACAGTGTGAACTAAGACAATGAGTAAAATAATTTTTTTCCCCCAGAGATTGTGACCAAGGAACTGAGCTCTGGGGAGTAGCACTAGAATTCTTACTTAATTCCAAGCTCTCCTATTCTGAATTAGGGAGGTTTTTGATGTATATTTTGCTTTGTCAAGATTGGCTTGGGAAAGGGAATTGGTTCAAGCCTAAATATTGAGAGAATTTGGGGACTCAGTTTCTAGAGATGGTACATATCAGGGCAGGAAAGATCAAGCAGGGATTGAAATCTGTAGCTGACCCTAGATTATTCTGTCCTTATTGACACTGAGAAACCAGCTATTTGAACACTGATCCTCCATAAATCTAGAGATTTTTCTTTTTTTCTTTTTCTTTTTTAATTCTAGAGATTTTTCCATGTGTATCTATCACACAATGCTCTCTCTTGACTACACTATTGAGAAGGTTTTTGCTAAGTCCTCAGTTAAAATGAAAAAATACCCTTTATGGTACTCTTAATGAGTCTGAGAATCATATCAATCAAGGCTACTCAGAGAGCTTCAGAAGGGTGTTCAGATTCCTGGCAATCATATCTTTCTTTTCCAACAGCTTATTAATTATATATTTACTAATCTGTCTGAAACATTTTGGGGGGGTATTAAATTATAGTTCTCAGGTTCCACTTTCCTCCCCTATTTGAAAAATTAGGACTTTCTCTCTCTGCAGTATTCGTTTTGTTTTGCATTTCTCTCGCCCTTTCAAAATTCCTAAATATTGAGGGTGGGTTCAGGACAAGAGCTGCAGTTTCTCCTAGTACACTGAAATGGGACACACCACTTTATCCCTTTTGTCTGATGACCTGGAATCTTCCACTGGCAGTTGGATGGACTTCCTGTATCCACTTCCTTCCTTCCAGCATAGCCCTGAAAGTTCTGTATTCTTTCATGGATGCATGCCTCATCACCTTCTAACTCTGAATATTTCTATGTAACTTTTAGTGTCTCTTGTGTCTTCTCTTCTTTCTTTTTTTTTCCTTTGTTACATGAACTATGTACATGAACTAGTTTCTAGGCCCTTTCATTCCCAAATAAGGGAGGAAAAATCCCACCAAAAGGAGAATTTAAATGTTGTTTTCTCTCCTTTATGCTAATTATTCCTTCTGCACCCCTAATAAAAACGTTATATTGTAAATTTTCACAGGTAGTACAGGGGAGGAAAATATTTACTGAGCACCTATTATATTACAGACACTGCATCATATTGCTTTTCATTATTTTAGTATCCAATCCTTCAACAAAGCTGTAAGGTGAGCATTACTACTCTCATTTCACAAATAAGGAAACTGAGGCTCATAGAGGATGCGATGAAAGGGATGCAGAAAGAAAGATAATTAGTTTTTAGAGCCACACTTGGTTTTTATTGTCTAGATTTAAGTCATGCAGTTCAGCAGATGAAATTCATCTATAGTACTTGTCTCCACATTTCCTTTTTGGAACCAGTTTTACTTTCTATCCTCCTGTGTTCTACCCAAGTCCATAAA
Source organism: Lynx rufus (assembly GCF_022079265.1). Classification (NCBI taxonomy): domain Eukaryota; kingdom Metazoa; phylum Chordata; class Mammalia; order Carnivora; family Felidae; genus Lynx; species Lynx rufus. The sequence goes on along the minus strand of NW_025814823.1, from coordinate 206,448,174 downwards.
TAGTTCTGTTTCAGTTCAAACTTGAATTTTCTCTAGTCAGTCCAAATGTACTCATGTTGCATTTCATCCTCTAGGATATCCCGTCCATTTGGCAAGACCAAAATGGAATAATCTGATACCCTTCTCTCTTTGCCCTTGAGGTTCATTTGTTACCAACACCAGGTAGATCTATGCATTGTCAGAAGGACTTCCGGAGACCCAAGACTCAATGTAAAAGGACAACAGTGGAAGTGCAAATTTCTGGTATCATGATAAACACAGTTATATTGAGATGTGAAGGAGGAGTAAAGTTAGGAAGACAGCAAGATTTTCAGGGTCTTCAAAACATCCTACATCCAGTGTGTTCAGGGGACATTCCGATTCTGTCGCCTTTGGCTTACAGCATGTTTGTTGTCATCTTCAGAATGTTTTCATATCCTTCATCTCATCAAAGCTCCGCAAGGTAAAGGAGGCCAGCTATTCTTAACTACACTTTACTGTTGAAGAGACCAAGTCTCCCACAGACTTAGCAACTTACATCGCCTGACTTCAGGAATAATCCCCTTTGCTATTTTCCTTATTAAAACCAGCAGATGCTTGTGTATTAGAGAGTGGAATTATTGGGTGTTCAAAAATTGTGTTATTTTGCTGAACACTGAGGAGTAGAACAGGCTCAGGGTGCTTCTGGGGGCTTAAAGGCAGAGATGAGAGTTGAGAGAATGCTTTCCTGGAGCATCTGGATGTCGTGGAGGACGCAGCAGTGCACAAAGGGGGCAATTAGCCCGGGAGGCAGGGGCTTTGGAAAAGCCATAGTCATAAGATATTAATAACAAAAATTTAAGGAATTGTGTGTATAATGAAAATAGAAACCACAGTTCTCTAAAAACTCCTGAATAATAGATAATCCAGAGGTGTTAACTTTATCTTGTACCTTAGTCTCCTGTCGGGGAAAACCTGCTCCTTTTAATTTAGACCCAGCTCTGGTGCAGCAATGGCAATTTCCCAGCATCCTCCTCAATTTCTGCTGAGCACTCACTGTTGGGATGCTTCTAATGAGATCAATTATCATGTTGGCAACTCAATAAGACTTCTGTGGGAGAAGTAGAGAGTATGGTTTGAGACAAACACATCCCTGAGCTGTTTTCTATTATTCACACAGGCTACACAGATTTTTTGGTAGAAAACTAGACTACAATAAAAATCAATTGCTGTATCAACACAGTACTCCTAAGAGGTGTAACTGTGGTGCCCAGAAGCTAATACGCTACCTTTCTGGGTAGCATATTCTTGGGGAATCCCTTTGGTCTCTCCTCAAAGCAAAAGATACACAAGGAGAAATAGAACTGGTGCTTGAGTGTGAAAGGAGAAGCTTTTTGTGTTCTCCAAGGACTTGTTTATCTCCATATCCCATGGCCAATGTACTGCCCGGTACTCTGTATCAATTTTAATCGCACTCTCATCCATTTGTAACCATGCTTCTATTTGTGTGATGGTGTGATTGATGTCCGTCTTCTCTCCATGAAGATGAGGAGCATGTGTGCTTTGCTATCCACGCGTGTCTTCCGTGCTTAGCGAAGTGCCTCACCATGGCACCTCAATAAATAGGTAACCATTAACCACCTAGTGAATAAACACAGATCATCTGCTTGAGTATCATTTGTGAAGTTCACACCGTTTCATTTCAAAACGAAGTTAACCCAATATTAATCATATGCTAATCAAGGAAAAGGCTAGATCAAATCCTTTGGTCATTTCAGGCAGTCTAAAATTATGGTCTTGTTTTAAATTTATTTCTTTAAATATCTTTCTTCAATATTTACTTGATGGAATTAAGGGGGCAAAGTGGTATTTTTCTGAGATGTGTATTTATTTATTTGAGAGAGAGAGAGAGACAGAAAGAGAGAGAGGGAGAGACAGAGAATCCCAAGTAGGTTGCCCACTATCAGTGCAGAGCCCGACGCAGGGCTCAAACCCATGAACCATGAGATCATAACCTGAGCCCATGTCAAGAATCAGACGCTCAACCGGCTGAGCCACCCAGGTGACCCCAAAGTAGTTTTTATTAAAGAAGAGTGCATAGACACTGATTTACTTGTAAACTCACATGCAATGACTAAAGTGGATCAGGGTTTACAAACTTGTCAAAATGTTTCCTCTTTATCTTCGTGTTACAGACATTCTTAGTTGTCTCTTAAGTACCTATTCTCTTCTATAGTATTCGAAACTTTCTGCTTCATTAGCATATAACCTAAAAGGAACATTTCAAACTAAAGGTAAGAGTGAAAGTCTCCCTAAATTCTGTTCTCACAACTCTGAAGCCTACAACCTTGACCACACTAAAAGCATAAGCTAAAGCTTGTAATTTTATGAAATGTCCTTTATCACGATGATTTGTAACTTTTGATGTAACAAAAAAACATACACAACCATGTATTAAACTTTACTTCTCTGAAGTATTTATTTTTATTTTTTTAACATTTATTTATTTTTGAGAGACAGAGACAGAGCATGAGTGGGGGAGGAGCAGACACACACACACACACACACACACACACACACACAGAATACGAAGCAGGCTCCAGACTCTGAGCTGTCAGCACAGAGCGGGAGCCCAATGCGGGGCTTGAACTCATGAACTGTAAGATCATGACCTGAGCTGAAGTTGGATACTTAACCAGCTGAGCCACCCAGGTGCCCCTGTAGTATTCTTTCCTTCCTCCAGATTGTATATCCTGGACAGCTGCTCTCACATGAGCTTGAATAAAACTCTTCCTTTTTTTTTCTTTTTTTTGGAAATTCTGAAAGGTTTTCATTTTGCGTCAGCAGTGCTATGTACCATTTCTTGGTCATGCCTTAGAAGGAAAGGAGGCTGACTTTTGTTTTCTTTCTCCTCCCAGGGAGTTGGAACGTGGGTATGGTGGTGACTTATGTTTGTCTTGAGGCCAACGGTATCACCTAGGGATGACAAAAGAGCATTGTAAGAAGAGCTTGTCACAGATATCGGTGAACCGTTGCACCAACCAGGACGGCCAAACAAAACCTATATTGAGAGAAATAAACTCTGTGCATAACATCTTTAATTATCCATATTTAAGGATGCACCTAATTTTGAACTATCCACTTGTTGCTATGTGAGACTGCTCTCGTCTGTTGCAGAATACTCAAGAGTTGTCAGTGCCGGGAGTAGTGTTTTCAAATTTCCTCTTAAGGGTCCTGTCTACTTTTGTAAGGTTTATATATGGAACAGGATGTGGAAATGTGAGTTAGTGTATTTTAGTGATGACTCAGCATGCTTTATAGCTTGACCTCCCCATAATCTGGACAAGAGGTTTCTATTTTTAAAAAGAAGAGATTTGGGGCACCTGGGTGACTCAGTTGGTTATGCACCCGACTTGGGCTCAGGTCATGTTCTCACGGTTCATGAGCTCCAGCCCCGCGTTGGGCTCTGTGCTGACAGCTCAGAGCCTGGAGCCTACTTTGGATTCTGTGTCTCCCTCTCTGTCTGCCCCTCCCCTGCTTATGCTCTGTCTTTGTCTCTCAAAAATAAACATTAAAAAATAAATAAAAAGAAGAGCTTTGATGTAAAAGAGATTATTATCAAATAAGAAATTAGTTTTTTGTTTGTTTGTTTGTTTTTATTCTATGATGGACAATACTAGATGTTGTCCTGATAGGGGACAGGAAATTTAAATGGAAATACACTCCCTGCAAATGCTCCTCAAAAAACGCCCAGTAATGAAGGTTGAAACCTACAGGCCTCTGGGCCCAACTTAGTTATCAGAGTGCTTTGTGCTTTAATTTTTTCCTTAGATGTGTGGGCAAATGCTGTATCCAAATTTCAGATACAATAATGCTGTATGAAATTCAAGCCCAGAAATCTCAGGGGCATGCAACAACAAACATCTATGTTTCCTGCTTATGGATCTGCAGGTCAGCTGGGTTGGCTCCGCCTCAGGTTGCAGGTCAGGGTTGGGGTCTGCTCCATGTATCTGTCATTTTGGGGTCAGAGGCTACAGTGACGCATTGAAAGCTCTGGTCAGACACGGAGCGCAACCGTTGCTGATTGACGCAAGTCACGTAGCCAAGCCCTTCCTCAGTGGGGCGGGGGATTATATTCTGCTTCTGTGCAGCAGGTATGTAATTGCGAACAATAATGAAATCTCTGTCATAGCAGGATTTAGAAAGGAGGATTTCATACAAGGTTGGGAAATTTTATATAAGAATCTTAAAAACTGGAGTATCTATCACCTCTGAGCATATGTTCCCCTATTGGAAAAATGTCAGTGGACCTGAGTACAGCTTTCTTTCTTCAGATGCTCTTCAGCTGGCTAGAATCTCCACTCCCCAGAGTTGCCATTTGTCAGCCCTCTGTACTGATTCTTACCCCTCTGACCTTAGGATGCAGTTCAGTTGATGACCTGTTGCTTAGCAGATGGATCAAGATGCACAAAAATACCTCAAAATCCAACTGGAAGGTGTTAAGGGGTTACTTATTACTTATTTATTTAACTATAAATAAGTTTATTTATCTATTTTGAGAGAGACAGAGACAGCGTGAGTGGGGAGAGGCAGAGAGAGAGGAGAGAGAGAGAATCCCAAGCAGACTCTGTGCCACCAATGCAGAGCTTGATGTGGGGCTTGAACCCAGGAAACCATGAGATTATGACCTGAGCCCATGACCTGAACTGAAACCAAGAATCGGATGTTCAACTGACTGAGCCACCCAGGCACCCCAAGGGGCTATTTTTTTAAAGTGCAAGTAAATTGCCAGGAGAGAACCGTGGGACAGAGATCATTTGTCTAGTGGCAAGTCATTAGGATAGAAAGAGAGAATAGTTTATGGAACTTTTTATTGAAGAACCAGAATTGGAGCTGAGTCTCAAAGCAAGGGTATAACTTTGTTATATAGTAAAAAAGTCTTATTCTAATGAGTGGACTGCAGATAGTAAAGAATATGTGAAACAGAATCATGTCCTGAGTGTTAGAACAAGGTCAATAACAAGCAAAATGGGAAGATGCACTTATAATTGATCTGTTTATTTTCATGTTGTCATTTTTTTTTCTCTTCTGTAAATGACAATTAAGTAAGTGCTTTGGGGGAAGAGAGAGACTATGAAATTGTAGGAATAAAAGATAAAAACTAATCAAACTTTATCAGTTTTTTTCACATCTATCAGTTATTTTATTTAAAAAAATTTTTTAATGTTTATTTATTTTTGAGAGAGAGAGGGACAGAGCATGAGTGGGGGATGGGCAGAGGAGAGGGAGACAGAATCCGAAGCAGGCTCCAGGCTCTGAGCTGTCAGGACAGAGCCTGCTGTGGGGCTTGAACCCATGAACTGTGAGATCACGATCTGAGCCAAAGTCAGAAGCTCAGCCAACCGACTGAGCCACCAGGGTGCTCCTCTTTCAGTTATTTTAAAGTGTAATTTTTATAGATTGAAATTTTTATATGTCCTCTTCTTGCAGAATGATGGCTTGCCCGTGTCTCTTAAAAGCATGTCCCCTTTGTTCCTGGAATGTGATTACATTCTGTGAAGTCAACCAACTGGTGATCTTGGGACTTAAATGTTGCTTAAATGTGTACTGTGGCTGACGTTTTAATATTTCAAGAGCTCTTACAGAATATTTCTAGGATTAATTGACCAAAAGCTTTTCCTTCATTGTGTATGGAAGCAATATTCAATCCTTTGTACATTTTGCAACCTGTAGGATTAAAAAGAAAAACACAACCGTCTCTGCTCCATTCTGGGGCAGGTTATGGGGGGGTAGATTGGTCAGCTATTGCCACAAAACTGTTGTGTAACAAATCATCCCACAGCTCAGTGGTTTAAAGCAACAGGACTTACTTGCACAGATCTGTGGATTGGCTAAGGGTAGCTGAATTAGGCAGGGCGTGAATGGGCAGTTCTGCTATTTTTGGCTATACTCCTCATGTGCCTGCAGCTTGCTGGGTTCAGCTGATCCAGGCTAGGTAGATTTGTTTTGGGGATTTCTCATCCCCTACCTGGGTCAGTGAGTCTTTCTCATGGTGCTGGTGGAGTGAAAGAGGCCAAGCCCAATCAAGCAAATGCTTTCAACCCCCTGCTTGTATTATGTCTATTAATATCCCATTGGCTAAAGCCAGTCACATGGTTGAGACTAGACTTGGGATGTGGGGGATACTCTGCCTTCAGTGAGAGGGCCTTAGAAAGTTACATGGCAAAGGGTATGCAGGAAGCAGTGAAGAACTGGGAACACTAATGCAACCTACCACTGAAAGCTTGATCGTACACTCATTCAAAACATGCACTACAAAAATCAATGGTTTTGAAATTTAAACAGACTTGGATTCACATCTTGGCTCTGCTCTTTATTTGGTCAATTTTGTCAACTCTAAAATGGGGGATAGTAACGATACCTACTTAATGTTGCAGAAAGTACTTGGAATCTGGTGGGCACTTAATGAATGTTAATCCCTTTCTTTTCAAACAGGCTTTCTTTCAAATATCTTTTCATTTTGCTTTATGGAGCTGTGGTTTATTTATCAGAAGCATTTTATAATCTCTATCTTTAAAGAAACGTTTACTTGATATTGTTTGGTTGCATAAATCAAATACCTTGAAGGGTTCTTTTAATCTTGCATGAGAGATACAGATACAGATACAGAGATACAGAGAGAGATATAGTCCACCATCATCATACCTCCCCAGGAAAGTTCCTTCAATTATTTTTCAAAGTCTGCTCATTGAAACTGTCCTGGCATGATCATTTTTTTTTTTTTTGTCAGAACAAGACAAACTGGGTTAAGATAGATTTGTGATTTCTAATGAAAGTCGCATAACTAAAAATAAACATGAATTACAGACACACCACGGTGTTCTCTGAGCCTGAAGCAGATTGAAGTCTAAAATAACAGAGAGATGCTACATGCTGAGAGTGCATGAGGTGATATGTTTGAAAGCAAATTGACACTACAGAACTGGATGGAAACAAATTTGTTGTCATGGCAGAATTGTCAAGGGCTGCATCAAATTCCCCTCAAACAACAAATAAATACCATTTTCTAGAAGGAATACTTTTAGTGTTAATATAGGCTTTGTCTAGGAAAGGATGCCAGTTTGTGTTTTTGAGGCAGAATGGAAGGATGATCTCAAATGAAAGTTCTACTCAAAGTGAAAAAAAATAACTGAGGATGTATATCCACTCTACTAAGATCATGAAGCGTATTTATCATATTTTCCTTTCTTAAGGCACTGAAATTTTTAATTCCTATAAGCTGAGTAGGAGAGATACAATCACTTTTATTATTATATTAGAGATGAAAATTATCCATGACATTTTGTTTAAACTCACCAGCCATTAGAGTATGTTTATGAATATGGAATAGATTTTTAGGAGTATATAGCCATTATCTGGTGAAAGTCAGAATGAGCTCTTAGCGGCTTTTTTTGTAATATCAAAGTTAAGCACAAAGATGAGAGTAAAATTTCAGCAACATCCACTTAAAAAGGATTTTTATTAATTAATGTGCATATACAATATTATATAAAATTGAAAGCTATTGATAAAGGGAGTGCATGTGGGTTCATAGGCATATATATATGTATATAAATTAATGACTGGTTTTGGACAAATCTGTCTAAATCTGTCCTACCTCTTCTGCAGAGTTGTTTTGAGTATCAAATGAAACAATACGTGAGAAATTTCTTTTAATTTCAGCGCCGTACCTCTGTCTTTAAGCTGTCATGAAAACCCTTATTCTAGAGTGCTTTTACATATTCAGGACCTTTTGGTCTTTGAGGTTCTTGTGTATTTCTTTCAAGTCAACCCAATGCCATATTTAAAAAGTTACCAAGATTAGGCAGCATATACCAAGGGCTTTAGTGGTATTCATCCTTGTGTGACCTAGTTATAATTTCATAAATAAGCAATAAAACAAAGTTCTCATCACAGTGGTACTTACAAAATAAAAAAAAAATTAAAACCACAATTTTTCAATAAGAAGGAGATATTTGAATAAATTATGGCATATTTACAACATAGACATTATAATAATTTTAAAAATGAATGTCGTGGCACAATAGAATAATTTAACTGGTATGACACAAGTGCTAATATGTACAATTGGATGCAGACCACTAAGCTGGTATAGAGTTCTGGAAGCCTCTGGCAGTGTCAGACATATTCCTCCAGTTTCTGAAGTGTGAGGGAGTCTAATGGCCCCAGATGTGGAAGCCAAGGCAAATTCAGGAGGCGTATATAGAAGGCTTGGGGCAGCAACCGTTTCTAACTACTATGGAGATATTTCCATAATTTAGTAACTGAAATCATTAGAGTAAACATTCCAGCTTAGTATCAGCCCATATGTGAACTCAAATGGATAGAATATAAAAGTATATGTATAGTATTATTCTATTAAGTTGTATTTATATATATAGGAAAAATACTGTAGATGATGTAATTATATTTTCTTCTTTAGTTTTGCTCATATTATCCAAATTTTCTACAATGCAATAGGATGGTTTTTTTTTTTTTTTTGGCATTCTGGATGTTTCTAATTTTTTTTGCTATTGCAGTCTAGAGATGACATGAGCTTTCCCGTGTCCTCAGGTAAAATGTGCAAGAGTTTCTCCTGGTTACACACTTAGAAGTGGGATTGCTAGATAGAAGGGTATCTGGCTGCCCAACTATACAATATGATTCCACAGTGTTTCCCTTGGTGTCATAATTATACCCCATCAGCAACATATAGATGATCCAATGACAGCTATTCCCTTATAATCAGTATTGCCAGATTTAATTTTTCCTAACAATATGAGGTCTGTTTGTTTTTCATTGTGATCTTGATTTGCATTTTCTCATACATATATGAATGCCCCTTTCTGTAATCTTATACAGGCAGATGTGGTAAGAGGGGGATGTCAGACTCACAACCATGTGGATGAGAGTCTCCTCCTGTATAAGCTGAGACTTCCTAGGAAAATCCCAAAAGATCTCCCCTACTCATCTGTGATGCTGTTTCACAATTAGAGATTTATTTCTCTGGGATGTGAAGGCTTTCTTGGCTTCAAAAACCTTTTATAAAATAGTATCTACCTCCAAGGACATTTGTCTGGGAAGCAGCACACTAGATGCTTCCCAAACAATAGTGAATTGTATTATATTCACTCCTCACACCTTTATGAGATAGGTATAGCTGTTTCCATTTCACAAGCACACTAGATGCTTCCCAAACAATAGTGAATTGTATTATATTCACTCCTCACACCTTTATGAGGTAGGTATAGCTGTTTCCATTTCACAACTAGCTGTTTCCATTTCTCACTAAGAGTGAGACCCAGAGCAGTTACATGACCAGAACAGCAGGACTGCATCCAAACACAAGCCTGTCTGACTTAAAAAAAAAAAAAAAAAAAAGAAACCTGCTCCTAATCATGATTCAATGCAGCCTCCCTGTGAAGGGCAGGGCCTACATACATCTTTATCAGTGGTTCTCAACCCTGAAGTGTATTGGAATCCCTTATGCGAGGGAGTTATTTCACACCTTCAACAGGGGCACAGTACCTCGAAGGCAATAGGCTTGAGGCTGTTGGGCATTTCAGAACACCAGTCTCTCATCTATCGAAGGCCATGTAGCCACCGAAGGGATTTAGAAGAGATCTCTCACACAGCGCCTGGCCAAGCCCCATGATTTCCAGACACTGCAGCTCTGTCCAAAAGGAAATGTTGGATGGATGGTGTTTAGGTGACAGTTAAGGTCTGGATCTCCGCCAGCCGTATCAGACGTAAGACTCCCTCTTTCCTTCTTGCCCCCTCTTTCTCTGCCTCCTCCTCTTCTCTTCTTTTGCTTTCTCTTTCTCTCACATTGTCCAACCCCATTACATTTAAACATTCCTCTCTACCTTCCATAAAAAAATCCAAAACCATTGTCACCTTGAAAGTCCAGAAGAAAATAAAAGATCTGAAGCTCTCTGATTTCTTTTTGTTGTTTACCTTTTAATTGAAATTTTCAAATGTACACACAAAGAAGAGAAATTTAATAGGGACCACACACATACCCTTGTGAGTCTATCAACCAGCTTCAGTTCTTCCTTTTATTTATTTTTTTTAAAGATTTTATTATTTTTTTTTTATTTTTTTTTTTCAACATTTATTTATTTTTGGGACAGAGAGAGACAGAGCATGAACGGGGGAGGGGCAGAGAGAGAGGGAGACACAGAATCGGAAACAGGCTCCAGGCTCTGAGCCATCAGCCCAGAGCCCGACGCGGGGCTCGAACCCACGGACCGCGAGATCGTGACCTGGCTGAAGTCGGACGCTTAACCGACTGCGCCACCCAGGCGCCCCTAAAGATTTTATTTTTAAGTAGTCTCTACACTCAGTGTGGGGCTCGAACTTGCAACCCCGAGATCGAGAGTCACATATTCCACTGACTGAGCCAGCCAGGCAACCCCAGCTTCAGTTCTTATCAACATTCTGGCATTCTAATTGTATCTAGCACTCTCCACACACACATTTTATCTCATTTTTTTGTTTGAGTATTTAAGGAAAATCACAGCTTACCATTTTAGTTGTAAATATTTTAGTTTGTATCTGTTTTTTTATTTTTTTTAAGTTTTAAAGGGTTATTCCTTAGGGTATTTGATCTAGTGGTTGGAATGTTAAGATGGCAGAAGTAAGAACTGAGTGATTTAGGGGCGCTTTCTCAAACGTAGAATTTAACACCCTGACAAGGATCCCAGGGAATGGGGCAATTTAACTGCTGGGGTGGTTGTTAGAAGCCTGGAGAAAGTAGTAGCCCACGCTGAATGAAATGGATATGCTTGAGTTGCTGAGGCGGTTTGTAAAGAAAACAAAAAGGCTGAGGGACATGAGTGTCTCAGAGTGGATATATTATATGAGGTCAGCAAACCCACTGTATTACCTGGGACACTCCATTCATTGACACCACCAATTATGGCAGAGAAGGGCAGCCAATGAGAGTGCTTTTTACGTCCAACTTCAGAGGAGGACAAGAATATAGGAACAAGAGGTTGGGGGCAGTTGGCCAATAAAATGTCATCATTATCCCTTGCTCAGCCGATTTTTCATTGCTGTGCCAATTTTCAGATCCAAATTCACAGGATGGTGGTGAAAGGAAGGACCTTATAATGTCAAAGCAAATATATACTGTAAAAATACCTCTGGGGCACTTGGGTGGCTCAGTTGGTTAAGCGTCTGACTTTGGCTCAGGTCACGATCTTGCAATTCATGGTTCGTGGGTTTGAGCGCCGTGTTGGGCTCTGTGCTGAGAGCTCAGAGCCTGGAGCTTGCTCTGGATTCTCTGTTTTCCTCTCTCTCTGCCCCTTCCCTGCTTGTGCTCTTTCTCTCTCTCAAAAATAAATAAATAAACTTTAAAAAAGAAAAAACAAAAAACCTCTAGTCCTTCCCCAATGGTACTGACAGCAATTTACTTGAATTACTGTATTCTGGGGAAATAAGAACATCAAAATATTTTGAGTATTATAGGACACAGGGTCTGAGTTAACATGGAGCCTCACTGGAGTCCTCTGTTACAGTAGAGACACACAAGTGCTGGGTAATAACTGGAGTCCTAGCCAAAGCCCTCCCTACAATAGGTCTTTTCCTTGTCACTGAGTGTATAATTGGAGTTGACTCACTTGGCAGCTGGAGTAATCTTCACATTGAGATTTTGGCCTGTGGGTTAAGAGCTACAATGGTGGGGAAGGACAAATGTGAGACTCTGAAACTATGTTAAATCCCAGATAAGAGGGGCGCCTGGGTGGCGCAGTCGGTTAAGCGTCCGACTTCAGCCAGGTCAAGATCTCGTGGTCCGTGAGTTCGAGCCCCGCGTCGGGCTCTGGGCTGATGGCTCAGAGCCTGGAGCCTATTTCCGATTCTGTGTCTCCCTCTCTCTCTGCCCCTCCCCCGTTCATGCTCTGTCTCTCTCTGTCCCAAAAATAAAACGTTGAAAAAAAAAATTAAAAAAAAAAATCCCAGATAAGATATTAAATATAAAACAATCCTGGGGAATGGGGTGTGGATATTAGTGTCAAACTTAAAGATCTAAAAAAATCCATGGGTAGTGGTTCCTATTATATCCCTCTAATTAGCCAGCCTGGCCCTTGTAGAAACCTGATGGATACTTATGAATGTAGACTTCTTCACTCTCATTCAAGTAGCTGTCCTAATTGCAGCTGCCAACCAGACATGGTATCCCTGGGAGAGAAGAGTAATAATGTTTCTGGTATATACTGTGTGGCCCTTCATTTGGTATGTGTTCTCTTCCATTCTCAATAAAATAAAAAAATTTGCATCCATGTAGACAACAATTCATTCCAAGTTTTCCTCAGAACTATGTTGACTCTCCCATCTTCGGCCATAACAAACTTCAGAGATCTTGACCACCTGGACCATCTGGATTTTGGTAGAACACCACACTAATCCATTACACTGATGATGTGATGCCGCTTGGCCAAGATTAGCAAGAGGTACCTGGCACGCGAGAGACCTTGGTGCTCCAGAGGGTGAGAGGGAAATATATGGATTCAGGGTTCTGACACCTCAGTAAAATTTGTAGATGATGTAGTCAGGGATATGTTAGAGTATCCAACGTAAAAGACAAATTGCTGTGCAATGCCTGACAGTCTTCCTGCCTCCTGGAGCCAGTGTATTCGATACCTAGGAATTGTGCTTCAGCCCATATACAGTAACATGGAAACCTATCAATTTTGACACGGACATTCTTGCCCCTCAGGCCATATGATCCAGCCAACACTATGTCCTTGAAATGTCTGGGGTGAAAAAATTGTTCATTATGGGATTTGCAAGCCCCGGTGGAAGAATTATAATTCAGGCCTTTGGTGAGAATTATACACTTTTTGAGAAACAGCTCCTGTAGAGTTACTGAGTGCTGATAGAAGACTTGACCATGGGTACCAAGGGACTGAACATCCCTCATTTCCTACTATGGTCTGGGTTCTGTGAGATCTGCAGTGTCTAAAGCCAGAGGGGCCCAGTGGAAGTCAGTCATAAGATGGAAATGGCACATCCAGAACTGAGACTGTAGATCTCAAAATGATGCATCCAAGATAGATTAGGTGGGAGTGGTCTCATATGATGGGGGCAGGAGAAATATGTGTAGGATGCAAGTGATCCAAGTGGGTCCATTTTTTACTCCCTTACCCCATTATATTTGTGAGTGTACAAACACAGTAACTCCATCCGTAAGTCATTGAAGTACAATATACATTAATACATTTACCTGTTGAGGAGTGTCTGATCGCCAGGGCCTCAGGCCTCTCAGGAATGGGTGATATTAGGAGGTAAGCACTAAAGCCTTCAGATGATGGCTGAGGGGGAGGGGCATTGAAATGGATGGTGAAGGAGGGAGGCAGTTAGCACCGGGTGTGGTCCCAGATTCACAGTAATGACAGAGGCTGCACTTGGTCCCCCTTCAATGTTTACCTCAGGAAAAGAGGCCCATAGAAGCTGCTCTTTGACCATGTATGGAAATGTGGATCTATACAGTCCACGAAAGGTGGACTGCGGCATCTCAGGGGTACGTTGCTCAAATCTGTCTTTAGAAACTGCTGGAAGGAATGTAGTTAGCAGATAGCCCCCAACTACTTTGGGTTCGGTCACTGCATTTAGCCTAAGATCATCCTTTACCTGGGCTGCTCCCAGCCACGGCTAAGCGTGACAGGGGTACAAGAGCCATGCCTGTTCTGTCTGATACGTGACTCATGGAATGGGCAGTCTGCTCTGGGCCAATATCAGCTTGGCTGAGACTTCCTCAGCGGATCTTCCTCTGCATTCTCCTTCCTTCCTGTTATTTTTTCACAGGTGTCAGATCAGTACTGTGAGCAGATTCTCTCTGCATCCTCTGATTTCCTCTCCCCTTTTATTTTTGCCACTAAATCTTCAGTACCTCTCATTTCTTCTTGGTGCCTGCTTCCTGGAGGACCCAAACTGACACAACATAGTTATTTTTTATCTAATGTAATTAATGATAGGCTTTAAAATTGATCTTGTTGTTGTCTTTAGTTTAGTTGTCTTTATTCTTGATTTTTTGTTCCTTTTAACTTCTCACATTATCGTTTTAATCATTGCACCCCCATTACTTTATTAGTTATATATATATTTTTAGTATTATTTAGTCAGTATCGATTTAGAGATTACAGTCTGTATCCTTAAGTTATTATAGTATAATATATATTAATGCTTTTACCTCTCTTTAGACCCTGCAAGGGTTTTAGAACATTTTAACTTCATTTATCCTCCTCTCAAATTATGTAATGGTGTTTTCATGTCTTTTCCTTCCAAGTTTTCTTCATACTTTATTTAAATCCTCACACAAATGATTACGGAGTCCATATTCATTTGCCCACACATTAGCCTTCCCACCTCAATCATGTTCTTTGTAGCTAAAGAACAACTTTTGTTTTTCTTTTAATTCAGGTCTGCTAATGCTGAATCCTCTCAGTTTGTGTTTCTTGGAAAATATTTTTATATCACCTTCATTTTCAAAAGGTATTTTTGCTGTAGAAATCTATATAAGCAGATGTTTTCTTTCTGTGCTTTCAAAATATGATTGTCAGATCACTGGCTCCCATTATTTCTGTTTAGGAGTCAACTCTAAGATTACTTGTTGCTCCTTTGAAGGCTTTTTTTTTTTTTCTTAACAACATTCAAGATTTTTTTCTGCCTTTGCTCTTTAGTCACTTAACCGTGCAGTGACTAAATAATGCAGTCTAATTCAGCATTATTCTTAGGGTGTAGCTCTTTAAAGGGTCAATCACAAGCCTGGGGTACTTTTCAGGGCTCCTCTTTTTGTGTGGTCCTGAAACTCAACTTGTGGTAACTTCACTAATTGGTGTAAAGTTTTGCACAGTTTCTCAACATTTCAGCTGCCATTTTCAGAGTTGGCCATTACCTCAAAAGGAGGAGCTCACTTCTCGGTGCCTGTCTCCTCTGCCTGGATCTGGGCACCATAGATCCTCATTCCATTTGGTAGTTCTCTGATGCTTTTATGCACATTTTCTTAACAAATTATCCAGATGTACTAGCTGTTCTCAGTTGGAGGTTTAGTCTGATAAAACCCCGTTGTCATTGCCAAGAGCAGAGTTCCCACATGAGACATTCAGAGCAGTGTGCCGCTCTGGAAATATCACTCTTATCACAGTAAAACTCATAGGTGTGGGCTTATTTTCTTGATTTGTTCTGCTGTGTACCGTGAGTTTCCTTTTTGATAATTCCTGTCTTCCTTTATTTCAAGAAAATTATTAGCCGTGTTCCCTATTCTTTAATTTTGGAACAATTATTAGGTATATGTTGGAGCTTCTCATCTATTCTCCTTACATAATATTTTCTAAGTTCTTATCTTTTGTTATGTTCTACATGTTGTTCTAGGTAAATTCTTAACTACTGTTCTCCAATTTGCCGATTCTGTCCTCAGTTAGATGCTCATTCTATCTTTTTTTGTTTCAGTGTTGTATTTTTCATTTTATAAGTTTTCCTTTGGCCCTATTTACTCTTGATTCACATCTTCCTGTCTTTGCTACCTAATTATTTATTGATTTTGCCTTATAGACATGAGAGCAAGCCTCAGGGAAGAGAGTGGAAGTTCACAGAAGAATGTTCAGCATTTGGCACCATTGGTTTTTGTTTTTGTTTTTGTTTTTTTCCTCCTGAGATATTTGATGATTCTAAAATCAAGAGGTTGAGAAGTTGAGCAGAACTTTTAGTGGATTAATGGGGTCCAGGTAAAAATAGGAATTTTCCCCTTTATTTTCCTCATTGATATGTTGTAAATGAATCTGTCCACTTTAAAATAGTGACAGAAGTACTCAATCTTAGCAGCTATTATTTTGTTGTTGACATTGTTACTAATATTACTACCCTCCTCTTCCTCTTCCACCTCCTTTTCCTCCTTCTCTGCTTCCTCTTCCTCCTCATCTTCATGGATATTTTAAAGTCCTTAGAAGAATGTTTGCATATTTGGCATTATTTTAGAGTAATGCCTCCTATTTCTTGAGCTTTATGATATTTATTTTTTTCATGTGCTTTGAAATTTTTATTTGAAAATTTCTCTTGTGTAGGTTTTATGTGTATGGGTGCTTGCATTTGTATGTGTTTTCTCTTTCTCTTTTGCCATGTACATATCTCTGTGTTAGTATTTAACAGTTGGCTTTACCCAGTATATTGGAATCCGCACTGTGGAATGAGACATTATTTTGGTAACATGGGCCTATTATGCTGGGAGAATATCAAAGGTTTGCTTCCTAAACCAGGTTAGCTCAACCTAAGTTTGAGATCTCAAATGCAGCTGGTCTCTCTACATGGGATGAGCTTTTTAAAGAAAGATTTTGTTCATGGCAAGAAATCCCTGCTCATCTCTGAATTCATTTAGACCCTATTTGTCTAAAATGTATGTGGCAGATGTTTCTAATCAGCCACCTAAAAATTGATCTAGATGTTTGTTCTGGTTCCATCCTGAAGCTCGATATAGGTCTGTGGTCCTAACCCAGACTTGGTTCTCTTTCTGGTTCATGAATAGCCAGATAAGATCATTTTAAGCACAAACATAACTTTAAAAATATATGCAAATAATTTATCATTACTATGAGCTATAGCAAGTTTTTAATTTAATGGGTAATCTTATAATACTACCTTGATTACAATGAACTATTATTATCAAGGGTAACAATAGTAACAGTAGAAATGGAGTAATTATTACAGTGTCTGCTCACATTAAGCTTGTCATCATCTAAAACCCTCAGATATTTTCGTATGAACTGTTGCAAAGTCAGTAATTGATTTTCTACTTGCACAAGAATATTTTTGATTTTCATTCATATATTTTTGTAAGTGGATGGAAGGAAACAGCCATATTCAGTCTCATTAAAGCTATTGTTTATAACAAAATGGGAGAAAAAATAGATCAACCAAACTGTCCACTTTTATTAGGAAGTAGGGAAGTAAATAAATTAACTAAGTCACAACAGATATCTTGAGAGCCGTAAATAAACAAACAAACAAACAAATAAAATATTATGAAAACCACAAATGCAAAAATGACAGTAAAAATTCTGAGATGTTAACCTTGATTGTCTTGTGGGTCATATGCTTTCAAGAGATTTCATTGTTACTTAATTTTTTGTTTTGTGGGTTACATAATGGATTGGGTTTTTATCCTTTCATTAAGTACATTTTCAAAAATTAAGCATATAAAACACATTCAGGCATTTTATCAAAAGCACACTATACTGATATCCTGCCAAATTTGCTTCTATATTAATGCATTTATAAATTCCAAAACTGGTAAGAAACATTTAAGTTGAATGGCTTCCCAACTGAAACATAAGCAAAATAAATATTTTCTTTAAGCATTAAGCAATTTTAGGAAACAGGTACAGAATAGTTCTTTTTATGTCACATTTTTTTCCCATTGATTTTTTGTTGAATACCCATATGTTTGTACATCACTGGCAGCTTCTATTTTGTGATCATCCTTTTCTTCCTCTTTCTGTTATCTGTTCCTTAGGTGATGAGGTTGAGGCACGTATCTCAAGGGAACAATAAACGTATCAGCCAAGATAATCCAATTAATTTATTTGGATTTTAGTTGTAAAATGTTAGATTAACCATAATCCCTGGATCACAATATATTGTCACCATTGGTTTAGGAATAGCCTTCTGTTAGCCTTTTTTTTCCTTGTTTATGGAATAAAATTTTGACTTCTATTTTACATACAAATATTTGTACCATGAGAAACATGTTGCCATTTCCACTAAGTGGCTGAACAAGAGTAGAGTCCTTGAACAGGATTTACTTATCTTTTGATTATACTCAAAGGCAAAATAAGGTGTGTTAAAGAACAAAAATTCAACAAGTAAATTTAAAGATCTAATTGGCTTTGTTCAAAGATTCATGAATCAGGCAGCATCCCATCTAACAGATAAAAGCGTTGTACAAAATGGGAGGCTTTGTAGACAGAAGTGGTATAGGACAAGGAAGTTATTAGCATAAGAGAAGTGACTCCATTTTGGGCGGGGTGTTTCTTTTTAATGGGTATTAGCAAACATATTTGCATCTAATTAGCAGGAGTTGGAACACTGCATATAAATGTGTTCTAATTGGCAGGTGATTAAAATATTTTTAAAAACAAATTTGAATTCCTTTAGGGGTGATGAGCCCTGTGGGTACATCAAAAGAGCCCTCCCTCCCATTCTGTATGATCATAAAACTTGCTCTTCACCCCTCTTTTGTTTGCTGGCTTTGAAGGCATCTGCATTTTGTCACCCGTGTTTAAAGCCTCAAAATTAATACTTGACTACTCCTGAAAACTGAGCTTCTAAACACAAAATATGTCTGTGCAAAGTGTGTGTAATACAGACAGAAGTAATACTATTGACAAAAATTCCTAAAGGAAAAGTTAACTTGGTATGGTAGAGTATAGTGGGATAAGAATCAGGAGACTTGCATTCTAGTCCTCATTTTGCTCCTAATGAGTTGGTAATCTCAGGAAAACCTTCTAACTTCAGTGACACTTCCCCTGACTCCCTAACCTATTCTCCGATCATTCTACCCAGTTTTGCTCATCAGAACCTGAGGGTCATCTTTTGTATATTTCTCTGCTCAATTCCATTCAAAATATCAGCAAGTCCTGATGATTCTACCTCCAAAATATATCTTGAATCTTGCTACTTCTGTCTCTGTTTTCTACAACAAGCCCAGTCAATGCTTTGAGAGAGGAAGTGGCTATGTGCTTGAGTCTAATCACCTCTCTAGTTTTATCAGCAGCGTGCTGCACAACCTAAAGAGCCCACTGGTTTCTCCTTCCCCCAGC
This sequence comes from Lynx rufus, assembly GCF_022079265.1. Taxonomy (NCBI): domain Eukaryota; kingdom Metazoa; phylum Chordata; class Mammalia; order Carnivora; family Felidae; genus Lynx; species Lynx rufus. The sequence continues at coordinate 206,429,362 of NW_025814823.1, read as the reverse complement.
AGTGGCCCCTGCCTGGGCCTAGCCCTGATTCTTGGCTTCTATCCAGCTGATGGCCAGGATCAGGTGCCGCCAGGGGCAGAGGCAGAACCTCAGCTCACCTCTGTAAGTTTCCTTCTCTGAAATGTTATCCGCCTTAGTCCTTGTTGCTGCTACAGCCCTATTATGCCTCAATATATGATTTTTAAACCTGTTTGGTTTTCCTTTTGTTTTCAGCAGCACATTGGCCTCCCACCTGCCTAAAGGCAAACTAGCTTTATTTTTCAGAGAAGCTCCAGACTCTTTCTCACCTCAGGGTCTTTACATGGGCTATTCGCACTGTCTGCTACTTTCTTTTTTAAATGCTTTTCTTTCTTTCTTTCTTTCTTTCTTTCTTTCTTTCTTTCTCTTTCTTTCTTTCTTTCGAGAGAACACCCACACACACACAAACACACACATGCGCACATGCATGAGTGGGGGAGGGGCAGAGAGAGTGAGAATCCCAACTAGGCTCCAAGCTCAGTGTAGAGCCTGACACGGGGCTTGACCCCACAACCCTGGGATCATGACCTGGGCCAAAATCAAGAGTCGAATATTCAACCGACGGAGCCACCCAGGCGCCTCCCCTGCTACTTTCTCCCTAAGACTTCACATGTCCTCTAGCTTCTTCCAGCTCTTTAGTTAGTTCTCACTGCAGTCTGTAATAACTTATTTATTAGTAATTAATAATTTATTTTTTGTCTCTTCCATAATAATTTATGCTCCATGAGAATCAGAATCATGTTTGTCCCTAATAGTGCTTTTAGTAAGCTCTCAATTGGATGAATAAATAAATACTGAAATGAATTAGTGAATGAATAATTCAAAAAAGAAAATCGGCTTTATTCTCTTAGGGAAATTAGTTACTTACATAGATTTTGTGTCCTTGGTAGATGACTCCCATATTTATGTTTCTAATCCAGTATTTTCTTTATTTCTCTTATGCTTTTACTTTAAACAATTAAATATATTTTGATCACTTGTGTAAATAGCTCTGTGCCAGTTACTTTGAGGTATACCAAGAAAATTTTGAACATAGCTCCTTTCTTCATGTATATTGTGATCAATTTTAGTAGATATAATTAGTAAAGCTTATCATAGCCTTTAGACACAATGCTTAAGCATACAGTAAATGCTTAGTGAATGTTAAGTATATTATTACTGCTGCTTCTGTGGTTGTTATTTAGACAAGCACCCTACGTCAAGAATACTTAAAATGCCTTCTGGGAACTGATTTCCGGATGGACAAGGAGCCTATGACAGAATGTGTATGAACTTTATCACTAATTACCCTGCTTAGTTCAGCCTACTTTTTTTGTTGTTGTGGCGAGACTTTATGGATGAAGGAGGCAATTGGTTGATTTACACTCTGGTTCGAGCTCCTTATCTCCTTGGAAACCACAGTGAATAATTCACAGACACTCTGAGTGATACTACCTGAGGTGACTTTGGTGACAGGTGACCGTGGCACCATCTCTGGGATTGTAGGATCAATTGCCTACCCTTTAACATGGCATATTCTTTGCTCTTTCACCCCAGTCTGTCACAGTACCCTCGTTTTTCTTTCTGCCATTTTCTGTCCTTGTTTATCCTCCATTTCTCACTATTTTAGACAGGGAACAGTCTAGAGATAATGGGTAGGAATGAAACACTTCACTGAACAAGTGGGTGTGGATTTCTGCAATTCCTGAGTTTATGGCTAAAGCACAGTCAACCAAGCTGGAGGACTTGGGCATGGTGTCTCAAGGAGCAAACCTTTCGAAAAAGGTATGGGTAGCCATATGGTCTGATCATACGGGCACAAGCCTGGGAACAGAGGCCTTCAAGTGGGTAGAAGGAAAGGGGTGGGGGATGGGGTCAGGACTAGGGCCTGTGTTCAAGGACTCAGAGTGGGCAGTATATGATTCCTGATTTCAATTGCTTATCTCAGCTCAGGTCTGAAACAATTTTCCTGATTGGGTTTTTATTGAGTGTGTGCTATTATCTAAGTTCTGAAGATTCTAGTTTAGTAGGTCTGGGTGGGACTTGGGAATCAATATTTTATTTTATTAAAATTTTTAAACATTTGAGAACAGTTGACATACAATGTTATATTAGTTTTAGGTTCACAATGTAGTAATTTAACACCTCTATACATTATGTCGTGCTCACCACAAGTATACCTACGTCACCATACAATGTTATTACAATATCTGAGATTCAATATTTTAAAAAATCTTTCCAAATGATTTTGATGACTCCCAGATTTGGGAATCACTACCAGGGGATCCTTTATTATTTCAACGACGTCTCCACTATCTGAAGGAAGTGTCGTTACTTTATTCCTACATGCTTCAGTGTATATTTCCTGAGAATAAAGACATTCTCTTGCAAAACTATTTCAGTTGTCTATTGCTGTATAACAAACTAGTCTCAACTTCATAGTGTAACATGGTGTATTACTTATGGCTTCTGTGGATCAGGAATTTGTAGTGGGAGACGGTTTCCATCTGTTTCGTGCTGTCTGAAGCCTCAAGTGGGAAGGTTCAACATTCGTCATTCACATGTCTGGTGTCTGGACTGGGATGTCTCAACATCTGGGCTAAGTTGTTCTGTTGCCCAGGGTCCCTACACATGGACTCTTCATGTGTCTTGGGTTTCCTCACAGTGGAGTGGCCTCAGCATCATTGACTTCTACCATAGCAGGTCAGGGCACTAAGAGCAAGTGTTTCTGTGAATAAAGACCTGTTTTTGGACAGTCTCAGAAGTCACATCATGCTTTTGCTCTACTTCGTTAGTGGCAGCGGTCGGAAGCCTGCCAGAATTCAAGGGTATGAAATTAGAACTGACATCTCAATGGAAGAATGTCAGATGATTTGCAGCCATCTTTATTTATTTATTTATTTATTTATTTATAAATTTTTAAACTTTTATTCAGTATTGAGAGGCAGAACATGAGTGGGGGAGCGGCAGAGAGAGCAAGAGACACAGAATCCAAAGCTGGCTCCAGGCTCTGAGCTGTCAGCACAGAGCCCTACGTGGGGCTCGAACTCATGAACGGTGAGATCATGGCCTGAGCCAAAGTGGGCTGTTTAACCGACTGAACCACCCAGGCACCCGGGCAGCCTTCTTTATAATCACAACAGTAACCACTGTATAATTAAAAAATCAATAAATCTGGCCTTGATATAGTTCAGTCTGCTCCTGAGTTCTTAAGTTAGTCTGGGCAGGTTTGACTTCTGCCTGCCTTTTACGAGGTGTATGAAATTTGGCAAGTAACTCTGGTTTCTGATCCTTAATTTCTTCATCTCTAATTTTTGAGATGAATTTTATTTATTTTTGAGAGAGAGACAGAGTGTGAGCAAGGGAGGAGCAGAAAGAGAAGGAGACACAGAATCTGAAGCAGGCTCCAGGCACTGAGCTGTCAGCACAGAGCCCGACACGGGGCTCGAACTCACGAACCGTGAGACCATGACCTGAGCCGAAGTCGGATGCTTAACCGACCCTTAAGCCACCTGCCCAGACACCCCTTAATTTCTTCATCTCTAAATGAGGCCAACAACACCTATGTCTCTTAAGAGTTTCTGTGAGGACTAAGTAAAAATAGTTATATGATGAGTCTGGCACCTACTAGTGGCTTAGAAAGCTTTAGGTCTCCCTTTCCCTTCAGACAATTAAACATGACACTGAGTCTACAATTAATTGTTGGTTACTTGGGAAACTTCAGAGATGACTTTGGCTTTCCAAGAAATAATGAATAGATTCATTATGAACTTAAATTGTTGCCTTACTAGGTTCCATTTCTGAGGGTTCATCTTTCCTTTGTTAGATGCACAATAAGTATATTCAACCAAGAGAGGAAACACTCCCTTTAAAAACAAACAAACAAACAAACAAACAAATGGGTATTAATCATTTTGAAATAAAAACCTATGCTACCAATCTATCGACATCACAAAAGTACAAACCTCAAGAACATGATTAATTTCTGGATCAGGATATGTTTGGCTATAAGGAGCAGAGAACCCAAATCACAAAATAGCTTAAACAGTAAAGAAAATTTATTATTTTATAACAAGAAGACCAAAAGCATGGACACTCCTGAGTTAGGTAATTCAGTGGCTCAGTGATGTCGCAAAGGGTCCACAAATGGTTCTTTCTAGGTCTCTACTAGAAACTCTTCCACATGTTGGCCTAGACCACAAATGGAAATCCACTCATGGTGGCAAGATGGCTACAGTAGTTCTGGACATCATGTTCAGACCTGGCAACATTCAGAAGAGACCATCTCTTCCTGTGAACTCCTGAAGAATGAGAAATTCCTTCTGTGAAACCCTGCATGAGATGCTCCTCACCTCTCATTCATCAGCCTTGCAATACCTGCACATGTCTAAACCACACAAGTTGAGAAATGGAACCCCATTGACTGACTTAAACAAATTGTTGTATACTTTTTGGTTCTGGTGTTGAGACTGAAACCAGCCTTTTCTGAAATACTGGCCATTGGCAGAGGACTGAATAGATTTTTTTTGGGGGGGAGGGGAGGGACAATAAATACCTGCTACACTCTACTAGTTAGATTTTAAGTTACATCCAAGCTTTGGAAATTGGAATGAAGGATCCTTTTTTTGTTTATCTGCATCTTTAGTAAATGCTTGAAATTATTTAGAATGCAGTTTTGATAAGCAATTGATGTGAAATAAAATAGGAATGATTTGGTAATCAAGAAATATAAAGTGGATTTAATTAACTTTGAAAAGCACTTTAAAATAGTAAATGTTTCAAAAAACTAATTAACATTTTTAAGATTCTAAAAATTTTCCCAAATATATTAAGAAATTTTCTATAAGAGTGTTCACCATTTTTATATTTCCTTACATTTCTTCTTAGTCCTAGCAGGTAAACTCTCTACGTAAGAATAGATTTTCTTTGCAACTTTTTCTACTAACACATTTCTCTATAAAATGATGGATGCAATGAAGAATGTATTTAAGAACTAAATATAGTCACTCCCCTTTCCAAATTTTAGTTTGTTTCTGTATTTTTCCCCAAGCACAATAGTAATCATAGGCCATGTCGAAACCATAGCAATTCCTATTTAACATCTATGGCCCCATAGAAAACTGAGTGTTCTGGAATGCAGTTTGGGGGCAGAGGGGCAGTGAAAGAGATCAGCTTCTTTTTTTTTTTATTATGAAATTTATTGTCAAATTGGTTTCCATACAACACCCAGTGCTCATCCCAACAGGTGCCCTCCTCAATACCCATCACCCACCCTCCCCTCCCTCCCACCCCCCATAAATCCTCAGTTTGTTTTCAGTTTTTAGGAGTCTCTTATGTTTGGGCTCCCTCCCTCTCTAACCATTTTTTTCTTTCCTTCCCCTCCCCCATGGTCTTCTGTTAAGTTTCTCAGGATCCACATAGGAGTGAAAACAAAAAGATCAGCTTCTAATGTCAGCATGTCATTTGTTACAGTTAATGTCAGACAAGTAGGTTAGGTAATGATGTAACAAATACCCCCCTCCCTCAACCTCACATAGGTTTATATTTTGCTCATGCCACATACCCATAGAAGTTTGATGAAGTATAGAAGACTTTGCTCATGTTAATGACTCAGGGACTCAGGCTGATGGAGCAGCCACCATTTCAAATGTGTCACAGGGAAAGGGGAGTTCTGGGGTGCCAGCAATTACATGTTTTGTCCAAAAGCTATACAAGTACTTCTGGTCACATTTCACTGGTCAGAATCAATTACATGGTACCCCAATGCCACGATCCTACCAGGTCCTTGAGAAATGGAGAGCCAGCAACACTGGTGAGCGGTAATTTTGACAACTGCAGAGATGTACCAGTGTGTAGAGCTCCTTTCAATAGAAGGGGAGACATGCACCAAAGCAACAGTTTTCAGTTGTTATAAACAAAACGGAAATGCTTCAGTTAGGGTGGTACTCTATATTCTGGTGGTATTACAAATACAGCTTCATGAAAGACAACGAATTCTGGTCTTAGGGCCTTGAACTGTGATGTGGCTTTACCATCATGGTAAGGGTCACATTTTAGGTAAAATGTAACCTTTTCCCAAATCTACCATGTCACTGCATACTAGGGGGGTGGATCAAGCTAAGTAATCCTTGGAGTGTACTTCCAGCTACCCAGTCTAATTTCCTCTTCACTTTCTATTCCTGGGTCTTCTGTTCACATTGCTTTCATATCATAGATTGTTAGGTTTTCAGCTGCAAACAGCAGGCCATCTCCATTGATTTGGCATGAAGCATGATTCATTCTGAAGAGAACTTAAAACCTTTATTTCTGGTGCTGATTATGGGAGTCATGCCCGCATGAGCACTGTGAACATGCACTTGTCATCAGCCTAGTCAGACAGCTGTTTCTGCTTTCTGAGCGCTCTAAGTAAGTCCATGGATCTTTAATAAATCAGGCTTCATGGCAAGACTGGCAATAGAAGAAATGCCTCATGTGATAGGAAATAAAAGGTGAAGTCCAGCCACTCTTTTCCATTGGTGTTTAATAATAATATTTTATTATTAATAATAATAATTTTTAACTAATAATAATAACTATTATATCACCCAAGTAGTTGAATACACATTTCATTCTAGGCTCTTTGGTAGTTGCTTTATGTGTGTGTGTGTGCGTGTATATATGTGTATAAACTAGAGTGAGTTGACTGGTATTGTCCCCATTTTCCCATGGAAACTGAGTCTCGGAGGTTTGCCCAAGTTCAAGTAGGTACTCAGTGACTCCAACTGTGAGAAGTGAGGCTTGACTTTATTTTATTAAGTGTCCAGTTTTTTTTTTTTATTCCCTAAAGATGTTTTCTACACCTGTAGTTTTTTAGAACTAACTCATTGCTTTCTCTTTTGTATAATACTGGTTTAAATATACCTTTAAAATCTTCCCAGTCTACTGTGAGTACCTCCAAAATCTCTTCATGATTATGGACCTAACTCCTGTGACTTAGCAGGTACTGAGAAAATGCTTGTGAATGAATGAATGCATGCACGTGAGGCTCACACGTCTGGCTGAAACTCACCCGTCTCACGTGGGCAAGTCCAGACCAGTGGGACTGGCTTAAACTCCAAAGCCGATTTGCCACCAATGTGTCCATCCAAATGGAATTAACTATCTTTTCACCTAAGTAGAAGAGAAAATTTTTAGAATGACGTTCATACCCAATTATAAAAAAAAAAAATGCATGCTGATTATAAAAAAATCCAGAAAATTCAGAAAAATATAAACAAGACAATAAAAATAACTGCAAATTCCAGAGGTTTGTTCTCCTAATGATTGTTTTTAAAGACATTTATACATACACAATTTACATAGCTGGAATCATGTGTAGCACTGTAGCCTGGTTTCTCACTTTTTATTATGTCCTTTAAAGTCTTTTAGAAAACATACTTGTCTGTGGTCTCTTACTGTTCCATCATATGGGGGGAAGGCATAATTTATGATTTGACATTTAGGCTCTGTCATTTTTTGCTATTACCAATAATGTTGTTATGAAGATCTTTCTATATAAAGCTTTGTAAGCATGACTTTCAGTGCATCTGTCCATGGGAGTCCTTTGATCAGTGACACATACCTGTACCAACTGACATTTGACAAGTGCCACTGAAGCTGTATGGCCACAAGTTGTCAGGAAGACTAATAGGGTAGCAGTGGCCCATCTCACTTTCATAAAATGACATGGATACAACTATAATTTTGCAGGCCATTTGTGGGGTTAGAAGCTCGACACCTCATTGATTCCGCACACAACATATTCCAAAAGAATGAAGGTGACCTTGGAGACAGCTAGCCATTTAGAATCCAGTTAAACCAAACTTCAGGATATTTGGTGCCCAACACCAACCAGAGGCATCATTATCTGTCAGATTCTTCTTATCCAGAATTAGAATTTAGCAAGGGTATGTGGATGAGGTCTAGCTGGTGGGTGCGTTCTTCTGGAAAGAACAGAAGAGCTCAATCTTTAAAACTAAGGAATTTTCATTGTGGGAGGCTTTTATAGAAAGAGAAAAAAACAGTAACATATTCTTAAATTTAGTGAACTTTACTGAGGACTGTCAAAAAGAGGAAATCTTTAGTTAAGCTTGAATGTCACCTCACCAGAGGAATGGAGTTTTAAAAATAACAGTCTTAGAATTTTGCTTTCAGGACATCTGAGAGAGATAGCATGTTAATTTACAAAGTTCATTAAACTGGGGTCCAATTTATTTTGTCAATTTCTTGCAGAATCAACAAAAATTAAAATCCATATATATAGAAAAGGGCCTGAACTGTTTCCAGTTACTGAAACTACAAGCATGAATGCTTAGTATTCATCTCTAATAGCCTAAGAGGATAAGCCTTTACCTTTGATCATGAATTTATTTAATCTTCTAGGACAGTGTTGAACATTCTAGATCCAAATTCCAGGTATTTAATATGTTTCAGTTTTGTTCTCTGCTTCATGATGACAATTTAATCTCTACCTCTTAACACTTTTTCTACTAAATTGCTATATTAATATTAATATGTGTGTGAAAAATTCTACTGGTAAATGGTATGCAAATTAGCCTAATGCAAACTTTATTGCACTTAAAAAATCCTTTGAAACAAAGGTAACTAAAGTGGTAAAAAGAACAACTAATCACCATTAAAAGGGAAGATTGTTATAAGTAAAAGAGTAACATACTTCAAAGCAAACATGACTGATTTTAATCAAGCAATATGAATATAATATCTGGTATAAACACTTGATTATATTATAGGGTGTAAACAGGAAACTTTATTTTCCCCAGTCACGGTGCTATGGGTTGAATTGTATCCGCAAAAAAAAGATACGTTGAAATCCGAACCTCTGGTCGCTGCAAATGTGACCATATTTAGAAATGGGGTCTTTGCGGCTGTAATCCAATTAAGATGAGATCATTAGAGTGGGCCTAATCTTACATGACTGCTGTGCTCATAAGACAATACACATTTGGGCAGACAGACATGCACCGAAGGAAGACAATGAAGACAGCCATGTCCTGATAGAGGTGGAAACGCACAAGCCAAGGAACACTAAACAACACTAAAGAACACCTCCTCACCCAAAATGGTGAGGGGCACTCTCATCAGCATCCTGCCTTCAGCACTCTCTAGGCAGGAGGTGGTTTCATGCACAGGAAGGGAGAATCCCTTCCACACCTGCCCTCATCAGGATCCACACCTCCCCGGGAGTCCTCCTGCAACCTGCTCACAGGCTTCAGCTCTAAGACTCACAATATCCCACCAGCGGGGCAGCCTCTCTGTCCTTGCTGCTGGTGCCCCACACCCTACAAATGATTCTCGCAGGGCTTCGGATGCCTGGCTTCAGTGGATACTTTCTGCATCCTCCACCTCCTCATTCAGGAGGGGAAAAGTTCTAAAAGGTCTCAGGGGAGGAGTAGGACTCTCTCTATGAAAACTGTATTCACTAGGCTGCCGATTCCCATGGCCTCCCTCCCTCCTCCCCTGGTCCCCTGGTCCCAGGTCCTCCTCTCCCCTCAGAACGGTGTGGGACAGGTGTGAGAGCTGGGGAGAGCAGCTCCAACTCAGTCCTGAGGAAATGCTCTTGATTCAGTAGTGGCTCTCCTTGGAACCTGGGAGTTTTAATACCTCTTTGCCCTCAGTTTGGACTCTTGGGAGCTCTGAAGGCATGATGCTGACGAGATGGCCTGCACCAATTTTGTGAGATGGGAGGGGGTGGCGTGACTGGGGAAGATAGGTTACTGATTCGTGGGAAGAGAAAAATTCCCACTCAATTGCTGTTACACTAGGAAAATTTTTTCTGTCCTAGTTTTTTTTTTCCTTCCTCATACTTCTTTTTTTTTAATTAAATTAAATTTAACTTTTTAAATTTACATCTAAGTTAGTTAGCATATAGTGCAACAATGATTTCAGGAGTAGATTCCTTAATGCCCCTTACCCATTTAGCCCGTCCCCCCTCCCACAACCCCTCCAGCAACCCTCTGTTTGTTCTCGAGATTTAAGAGTCTCTTTTTTGCCCCCCTCCCTGTTTTTATATTATTTTTGCTTCCCTTCCCTTATGTTCATCTGTTCTGTGTCTTAAAGTACTCATATGAGTGAAGTCGTATGAATATTTGTCATTCTCTGACTAATTTCACTTAGCAATACCCTCTAGTTCCATCCTCGTAGTTGCAACTGGCAAGATTTCATTCTTTTTGATTGCTGAGTAATACTCCATTGTGTATATATACCACATCTTCTTTATCCATTCATCCATCGATGGACGTTCGGGCTCTTTCCATTCTTTGGCTATTGTCGATAGTGCTGCTATAAACATCTGGGTGCCCCTTTGAAACAGCATACCTGTATCCCTTGGATAAATACCTAGTAGTGCAATTGCTGGGTCGTTCTTTCCTCACACTTCTGTTTGATATTGCAAGATGTTTTAGATGTTGCCAACGTCTTATGATGAATGACGTGGAAGAGGAGTGACATTTAATGTATAAGGTCTAATGAGGGTGCTGCAGGTGGCTGTGGCTCACGGCCCCCTTCCACTAGGTGGGAATCCCATTGAGTTTTAGAGGAAGGAAATATCCTTCCACTCAGGGGCTTGGAGATTGGCTGGCTAAGGTTTGGAGATCAGTTAGTAAATCGAACAGAATGAACTGTTGGATGACTCCATTTCTAAACTAAATGTTTTCAAAAAGTGACCTTCCAGATGACCATTAGTGGTACTACCTGGAAAGTTGTTAGAAATTCTCTGGCCCCACCCCAGACCTACTGAACCAGAAACTGGGGGTGGGTTGCAAGCGTGTGTATTAGCAAGTACTCCAGGTGATTCTGAGACCAATATTTGAGAATTGCTGTTCCAAAGACACTCCTCTTCCCCAATAAAATGACACCCTAACTTCTCTGAGAAATGGATGTCTACTTAGATATAATTTAACTTAAAAAATTATTCCTTCAAAATTCTCTGATGATTTTCCATCCATCACATACTTCAATTTAAAAGCTTTGGAATGCACTTTAGCTGAGGCAAGAAGAATCTTTTTTCCTAAGAGTATGGAACTCCAGGAGTTTTTCAACTACTTTAAACAAGGCAATTTCCTCTTGTTCCCAATCATCCCTACTGTGATGCTTATTACTATGGAGTGTCTCCTTGCATGAGATGATGGGACTCACCTTTCCTTACATTATTTTTTCCATAGCAATTATCGCCATCACCATCAAACATACTATATATATATGTTTATTTTGTTTTTTGTTTGCCTGTCTCCACATGAATGTAAGCTTCATGAAGGCAAGGGATTTTGTCTCTTTTATTCACTGCCGATTCCCCATCATCCTAAACAGTCCATGGCACATTGTAGACATTCAGAATTATTTGTTGAATGAATGCATGAAGGAAAGTTGGGTTTTAAGAATGTGTTTTCCAAGTTGTTGTAGATTTATGTTTATTGAATAATTGAAGACAATTATGGTTTTTGTTCTTAATTGTACTTGTGAGGATGCTTAATACTACAGGCTTCATAAGGTCCTCAGAAGTCCCATCGTTTTAGTGCAGTGTGAACAGAATTCACTGGATCGATGTGAAAGTTACTACTGAGGTGTATGCTGCAGAAAACATCATAGGCTGGGACTGGATAGGAAAGACTAAGGCAGGAGAGTCATGGAGAAGAATTATTTGAAAGTAACACAAAAGAATTTATGTCAGTAACTTCTGGGCACACCAGTCTGCTGTTTGTAGGAGAATGCTCTCTTGTAGGGATTATTTTGGGACAGTAAATCTGTTATTCAGTGATTGTTTTAGGCTGAACACCTCCCAGGATACAGTATTTCCACTTTCCTGTTGGCACATCTTATAGCTCCTATGTCACAGATGTTCACTGTTTTCTCATTCATCGATGATCCCATTTTGATGCAGTAGAGTTGGTTTCCACCCTTGAAGCACTGGGGAGGCAACAGGCAGACACATTCGGAAGTGGCGGCTGAAATGAGAGGGAGACAGTGTGACTCACCACAGGACTTCAGGGTTTGATTTTACCTAATTTGTCCCCAGAGGAGCAGGCACTTTGGTGGCAATGTATCAGAAAGCTAGAACAAAGGCAATGGCCCAAAAGACCCAACTGTGGTCAAATGGAGTGATTTGGATGTGAGAGAACAGAATCCACGAGTCAGCCAGTAAGATTCAGGAGCTGGGCTACCTCTGACACCTTGCTCTCACTCACTGACCACATCTAATCAGTCACTGTATCCTGTCAATCTATTTCTACAACATCTACAGACGGTCTTCTCTGTTATTTTCTCATTGGTACCACCTTTTATTGAGAACGTACTATGAAACCACATAAGAAGCCAAGGGCTTTGTATGTTTTATTTCATTTAATTTTCAAACATATGAATTATATGTTATCAAACTAATTCTACAAATGAGCTTGTTAGTAATCCCAGAGAGCTTAATTGATCAGCCCATGGTTCCACAATTAGTAAGTGGTAGAGGCAGGTTTTCAATCACGAATAGGCCTTAATTCTTTAACATAACTCTATACCACAGCCACTGACTTCTTTCTAGAATATTTCCAGGTTGGTGATTCTTTTAGGAGGCCTGGTTTCAAAATCACCCAGTCACTTCATAATTCATGTAGATCTTTCATTCATGAAAATTGTTTTAAAATGATCACTTGGGATAAACTTACCAAAGTCAAGAATATTAAATAAATTTTGAGTAGAGGTGGGGATATAGGCTCATTTCTATACATGCATGTTTTTTTTTTTTTAACTTTTTTTTTTTCAACATTTATTTATTTTTGGGACAGAGAGAGACAGAGCATGAACGGGGAAGGGGCAGAGAGAGAGGGAGACACAGAATCGGAAACAGGCTCCAGGCTCTGAGCCATCAGCCCAGAGCCTGACGCGGGGCTCGAACTCACGGACCGCGAGATCGTGACCTGGCTAAAGTCGGACGCTCAACCGACTGCGCCACCCAGGCGCCCCTATACATGCATGTTTTAATTAAAGTTCAAGAGCCTCTACAGTTTGCCCTCAAAATCCTTTTGCAACATTGTCTCTTCTGCTTTTTCAATTCCACTTAGAGTAACTTTCTGCTTCCCAAATGAGACTTTAACAGTGTTCCAGTTTTTGCCCTCTTGCCCATGCTATCCCCTTCTTTTGCTACAGTGATGTGGTCTTTTTTACTCTCTCCCACATGCCCAGTTTCTACAGACTCACCTCCTCCATGAAGTATTTCATACCCACTTACCCCCACAACAACTGAACTTTAAAGTTTTAACTAGACTTCAATAGTGTAAATTTGTTAGTACTATATCTGGTATTTTTACTCTTTCTTGTTAGTTAGCTTTTCATATATGTCTTTCTCCCAAGACAGTTATAAGTGCTTTGTTTGAGCACTTGTTCATCTAGATGTCTCACTTAGCTCTTAACGAGGTGCTCAATTCATTCTGCTTCATCAATTGATTTCAATTCTGAATTTGGGGTGTAGGTATAAGCAATCAAAAAGAAGTATTTTGATAGATCTTGGGTAACTCATGCTGCCAAAATATCTGAGTTAGGCTGAGAATCAGCAATGATGTCATTCAGAAATAGCTTCTTTTAGGTGGGTATCAGTTCTTTCCCATGTGTCTCAACCAATGGGAGAAAATAGGGAAAGGGAGTGGGGAGATACGCAGAGGCACATAGATAGCCTATCTTTGGTAGAAAACATTTCATGAAAAAGCATGCATTCCCTTGTAAGCCCTGTGTCAACCAGTTAGAAAAGAGTCTCATTGTGGAGGGCCTTGCCGATTGTTGTAAACAGTAGGGTTTAGTGAAGGACAGGAGACTGCTCCACCTTTGGAGAGGATGTCAGTTCCCCAGGCTTGTGGAAAAGCCATGGTCATTATTATTTTAGTATGGTGTGGCTTAAATGCTCTCAGCAAGATCATTTTTAGACTGCCAGCACCATAAAGCCCTTCCCACCACCTACACTAATGCATCCTGCAACAATTCTCATCCTACCATATTTATGAAACCCTTCCAGGCCAGAAGATTTCTCTCTCTCTCTTATGTGTTCTTATATCATGCTGGCTCGCATCAAAGTTATTCATCCAATTATCATGAAAAGTTACTCCTCCAAGTACTGTGAACAATTGGAAGGTACAAAGCTCGTTTGTCTTTAGAGTCCTCCTCATATTATATACAGTGACTTGTGCATCTTGGATACTAAATGGATGTGTGCTGAATAAATTTCCCCCTTCTATTAGTTGATGGTGGATATTTTTGAAATTTAGGCGAAACATTCAATGTGCATAGAAATAGACTCCTTATGAAGCCATTTGTGTTCTAACTTTTCAAATGGGAACTTGATGTTATTTTGAAGTTCCATTTTTAAACTTTTTCTATCTCATTGTAGATAGAGAAGGAAAAGAGTAGCAAAGTACACAATGTCATCAGTAACAGTTTAACCGACGTGACATTCAATGCAACTCAAAATTAATAATATCCCAACTTGCCATATGTGGGTTGGGTATAAAATACATTTTTAGCTTTCTCTTTATTCATAAATGCTGAGGTTTGTACATTGATTCTGTTCTATAGTGCAACTGAACAGAATTCTCTATGACGTTGACTTTTGCTCACCAATTAGAGAAGACTGGTACAGGCAGACCTTATCTTTAGGGGGTGGGGAATTCTTTCAGTATTCTGATTGTGTGTAGGATCAAAGAATATTTTAAATGACTGAAATATCTTATTATAAAGTGTCCATGTATTAGTCTGACTGCCCCAAGACATTCTGGTCACTTGAGCAATATTGGTTAAGTATTCAAACTTTTTAGTGTTCTTATTTTAGACAAATGTAGACTCCTGGTGGCTGTGGATTTAGATATCTGTACAGCAGAGAGCCAATAGTAAAGACAGATTTTGATGAAATTGCAAGCCAGAGATTATTTGTTACTCAGACACATTTAAAAAGAATAATTTGTGGAAAAAGAGCAAAAAAAATCATTGCAATACGGAGTTCCATGAAGATTTTTCTCCATGATAAAAATGGAAGGACGGAAGCTAACACTAATCATATCCTCTAATACCTCATTATTTCTGAAATGTCAGCTGGGTAATGGTGTTGGTCTGGCAGTTAAAAATGAATGGTAGCATTTAGCCACAAGGTGATTTAATACTGATCAGAATTGGGCAATATATATATCAGACCCTGGCATGCTGTCTCTTATGTGGACTTGCCTTGTTCAGATATGGCACGAAGGTCAGAAGTCTCAGACATTGACCTCTGAGTGGCCACCCTCAGGTGGCCTATGGACTATGCCACCTGTGTCTACCCTCTGTCATGAATTCAATACTGCCACCTCCCAGGGGAGCTGGATCTTGATAATCAGAGTTAAGTGGATCAGGAAGGAAGTGGATTTGGGTAATAAGACCTCTCTCCTTTTCCAGGACTGAATTGAAGAGCCAAGGGGAACATTGAAGTTTTTGTGTTTATTTTTGCAAAGGTAAAGTGGTTTTAGCAAAAATTTAATGTAACAATTCAACAAGTTTCCATTATATACTTTATGTCTCAATCTAAGATAGTTCTTTGAGGATGTGTCACAAAGGAAATCTAGCTGCATACTTGAGTTCTGCTAAATCCTGATCTTCGGCCCATATCTATGTATTATATAAAGCTTAGCTGAACTGTTTCAGGGTCAAACTTCATCTTAGAGAAAATGTACTCACTGCTGTGAAGTTTCCACTTCCAATTCACAAACAAAAATGCCCATAGCCAATTCGCTTACAGAAAATAGAAATGTAATGCCCCTTCTTAAGTATCAAGTTGGCAGAAAGATAAAGAAGTAATAACTCAAAGTTTCGGTGAAGGTATGGGTGGCAGTCTTTCTTATACATTGTAGACAGGAATATAATATGGTAGAAACATTTCTGGAAAGCAAGTTGATACACTGTGCCAACAAAGACTTTATATGTGAAAATAATATTTACCAATACATTTCATTTTCTAAGGTATATCCTGAGGAAGAATCTAAGATTATAGATTTATCTGTGATCAATTTGTCTATTATAGCACTGCTTATAATAGCAAAATATTGGGAAAAATCTAAACGCTTAACAGAAGATTAAATAAGTTATAGAACGTCCACATGGACTTTTGCAGAGATTGAAAATTATGTAGCAGAATAATATATGATGACATGAAAATAGTTTCATGATATATTAATTGAAAAACAGCAATATAGAAAATAAGATGTGAAGTATGATACCTAAAAAAAAAAAGTAATATAATCAGGACCACCCCTGTGTATAAGGCCCTAGGGAATTTTTTTTTATGGGATGCTTCTCTATATAAACAATTACAGTAACTCTGAATTAGAGTGTTAGCACCATACTTAGCAGGCCAATCTCAAGCAGTCCTGGCAAATACCCTGCTTTCTGGGAATGAGAGTCTAGCTCGGAGCCATGGATGACTGCAGGCATGAGTCCCAGAGCACCTTGGAACATCTGGTTGACCCCATGCATGGTGAGAGGGAAGCAGTAGAAGGTTGGAGAATGTTCCACCTGGGAGAAACAGTGCCCAAACCCATGAGAAACCCTGACTGGGCTCAGAGAGTCCTGCCTGATTAACACTGCCAGCCTTGGAGGCTGGCAGCAGAAGGACTTAAAAAAATTTGAAGAAGATGTTTCTGGCAATTAGTATCCATGAGGAACTCAGTCTAGGCTCTAGGCTCTAGCTATGTTGCCCTACCCAGTCTCAAATGCCAGAGGAAAACTTAGACAATTTTGAGAGAGAGGGAGACAGAAACCCAAGCAGACTCTGCTGACAGTGCGGAGCCTGCTTGGGATTCTGTCTCCTTCTCTCTCTGTCCTTCCCCTGCTTGCTCTCCATCTCTCTCAAAATACATAAACTTTTTTTTTTTAAGGGTAGTATACGCATATATGATTGTATATGCATAGAACAATAATTGGGAAGATTCACACTAAAACTACTAAGGTAGTTATTTCTAATAGTGAGTGGGTTATATTTTTGTATTTAAATAAAAAATTTTTATAAAATGTTTTTTATAAAACAGTGTAAAGGAATTATTTTTGATTAAGGAAAGGTTGTGTGTGTGTGAGAGAGAGAGAGAGAGAGAGGGAGTATATAAATGCAAATAAGATTAACTAGTTGAGATGAAGGCTAAGAGAGAGCATTTCCAGTGTGTGGTCACCACCAGGGCTTACCCGAACACTTTTCCCAGTCGTAGCAGGTGTCATAGCCACAGGATTCTTTCTTTGTGCTGTTGGTTGAGAGTTTTGCTCTTTCAAGACCCCATTCTAACTGTGGACCATCTTGGCAGGAACCAATATGTAGAAAATGGAGTTGCTGATTATTTAAACATTTCTGAGCCAAAAACGTACAAGCAGGTGAAGTAAAGTAATGGTTGGTGTCTGTATCAAACACACAGAGATCTTCAGAATAATGGCTGCCCAAGAGAGGAAAGAGCGCATTTATATATGAAGACTAGAAAAAAGGAGATGGCATGTAGCCAATATAATATGTAATCTTTCCAGCCAGTTTTCTGACGACCCGCCTCCCCATCTGCCCCATGCCCCCAGCTTCTCTTCTTTCATCTTGTGTGCTCTGGGATTCATCTTTCTAGAATTTCATCTTTTTTTCTTTTAATGTTTATTTATTTTTGAGAGAGACAGAGCATGAACAAGAGAAAGGCAGAGAGCGAGGGAGACACAGAATTTGAAGCAGGCTCCAGGCTCTCAGCTGTCAGCACAGAGCCCGACACAGAGCTCAAACTCACGAACCATGAGATCATGACCTGAGCCAAAGTCGGATGCTTAGCCAACTAAGCCACTAGAATTTCACCTTAATCTTGGTGTTACTCCCAATTGTCTTCAAATCAAAGTCTGAATTCTTAAATTCTGGTAATCAAGATCCTCCATAATTTGACTCCAACTAACTTTCCTTTCTAGAATTATTTTCCTTTCCTTCTTAATCCGTATTACCTGGCAGTTATATTGATCATTTTCTAAAATTATAAGATTACCTTTCCTTTGCTGGCATCCGATGCCCTGCTCAGTCAGCATTGTATTGTCTCTCTTCTATGCCTGTCTGTGTCCAGTTTAATTCCTGACCACACTTTGAAGGTAGCCCTGATCAACCTAGCCCATGTAGTCTGGACCTCTTCAGAATTCTCTAACATTCATTAATTTGCAGCACCAGAGTCTTCTATCATTACATAGCTTTGCAAGTGTGTTTGTATACTTTGATTAAGTACATCAGTTTTGATATCATTCCTTGGGTAACTTGCTTAATCTCCCTAAGTAGATGCTAGGTCTTGCTGCTAGGAGGTAATCAGCAGCTACAGTCCTTCTTTTGTTGCGAGGACAAGGGCTGGTTTACTCTAAATTTGAGTTTCTTCTCTGATGTCAATCTTCGAGTTAACAATCAGGGCATTAGTGTGCAAAATTATCTCCAGGTGCTAGAGCTGAGAAGAAAAAGGCCACTCCCTGTGTTCAGAGAACTTAAACTGTGGGGCTAGCCAGTCCCACAAACACCTTCAATGTTGTATAGAAGAGAACAGAGGACTACAGAAAAAGTCTAGAGAGGTAGGGGAGAGCTGAAATTCAGACAGTTCCAGAGGACAGTCTGCATTCTCATGACTTGGTATTGGAAAGACAAAGAAGGAAGTTTCTTCTGCATTAAATGGGCAATATGAATGCTGCAGGTACTCCCCGGAAGGCTGTCTGTTGGATGAGGGGACTCCAGCAGCAAGAAGCTACGTGATGGATCACCCTGGTGAGGATTGAGGTGGGGGGGGTAGATAGGACCACTCCTGGGTTGAATTATGTTTGTGGAATTATACAAGAAAAGACCCTATAGTGTTAATAAATAAATAAATAAATAAATAAATAAATAAATCAGTCCCTATAAGTGTTTGTTCACCTGCAGTACAGAGGAACATGAGAGCTAATTGGTGTTAAAGGTGAAGGATAACAACTGGGCACAGTCTTTTGGCTTCCCTTCCCAACATTCAGTCTTTCTTCTCCTCAGTAATATAACTCTAATTTTATTCAATATGTCTATGCATCCAGTCAAAGGTGTATGTGGCCATACGAATAAGAAAAGGTTAATGAGATGAAAGTGAGTGATGGGTCTTCTGAGAATTCTCCTTAAAAACAGAGAAAATGTCCATTTTTGGTCTTCTCCCTTCCTACTCCTGCACAGCAATCTTGGACCATAACACAATTTAAGGATGGTGGAACAAGAGCAGGAAGGAGCCTCGGTCTTATCTACAACGAGAGTTACCATACGAGCCCTAGGTTGGCAACCTCTGCATTTATTTTGTGAGATAGAGAAACAAAATTTTATCTTTAGCTAACACTGTTTTGAATTAAATCTGACTGAAAGCCCTTAAATTAAGAAGGATGCTTGGGCCACTTGTGTGGCTCGGTCGGCTAAGCATCTGACTTTGGCTCAGGTTATGATCTGACAATTTGTGGGTTCAAGCCCCATATCCAGCTCTCTGCTGTCAGCACAGAGCCTGCTTTGGATCCTCAATTTCTCTCTCTCTCTCTCTGCCCTTCCCCCTTTCACAGACACTCTCTCAAAATAAATAAACATTAAAAAAAAAAAAAGAAGCACCCTCAACTCTCCTCAGTTTATTCATTTAAAGGAAAGGCAGTTAGGGGCACCTGGCTGGCTAAGTCAGTGGAGAATGCAACTCTTGATCTTGGGATTGTGAGTTAGAGCTCCACATTGAAGTAGAGATTACTTTAAAGAAAAGAAAAGAAAAGAAAAGAAAAAAGGAAAGAAAAGAAGAGAAAAGGCAGTTATAACAACAAAGAGGAGATAGCTATCTAGTCATGGCGGTCACAGGATTTTTCATTTTTTTCCTTCGTGCTCTCTACCCCAGCATGAAAAATAAACTGACAAAGGGGAATATATATGCATGAAGTCCATGTTCATACCACTTTCTCTATTCTAAGTTTTTGGAGTCACAACCTTGCCCTGTGGTTAGGGGGAAGAGGAAGGCTTTGAGATAATTGAGTCTGAAACCAATTATGGACAGGAATAAGTCTTCATAAACAAAACTAAAACTGTCTTGATAAACAAATGCCATGCAAACTTAGGGAACAGGGCTGAGAGATAATTAAGAAAGCTTGCTACCCAGTGGGGAAGAAATCAACAGAGCACAGGGGGTATCAGTTATGTGAAAAATTAATATGTTTCGTGTTTGTGCTTCAAGAAGCTCAGCTCCTCTATCAAACTGGTTACACGAGACTGGTTTTCCCAATTTCCAAATACAGTCCATAGAGTATCTCTTACCTACAGTCTTCTTCTGGAGACATGCAAATGCATTCAGATCCCAACTGTTTTTGTCCTGGTTGACAATGACCCTTTAATTTTGTCAAAACATCTGAAACAAAAGAAAAGGGGTAAAGGACAGTGCACAGCATGACTTCCAAGCGATACATTTGGATTTAGTAGAAAGGCAGTGGCGAAAATTTCTCACTTATCTGTAGTTAGAGCATTCATTTTGCCTTTTCCAAATATGTTGTCATGAAATATTCCATCTAAAGGTCTTTTCTAGCTCTCATGAGCTGTCATTTTCCAACCTAAAATTGCTGTTAAGTACAGAGAACTGAAGAAAATGGAATTTGTGAAGTTTCTGTTCATTCGTTCTTCAAATATTGACTGGGAAACTACAATATTCTCAGCACTGTGTTATGTTCTGGAAATAGTGGACTGACTAAAATTTCACCCAGATTCTATGCTCACAGAGCTTATAGTTTTGTGAGGGCCGAGTGACATTAATCAAACACACCAATACAAATAGAATTGCTCATATTATTAGCATTATTAAAGAGAAAGCATATAATCAGGAAAACTGACGTAGTGAGGAAGGTTCAGAATGGCAAAATGGAAAGAAGAAAGGGAATGTGTTCACAGCAAAGGAAACATCAGGCATGGAAGTTCTACAAAGAGAGACAGCATGTGATTTTCCTGGAACTGAAAGAAGGCCAATGTGGTTGAAATGCAGAAAAACAAGAGCATGGAACAAGATGAGGCCAGAGAGGTGAGTGTGTACCAGGCTGTGCAGGGTCTTATAGAGCTTTTGAAAGATGTTTGCCTTTATTTTATAAACAATGAAAAGTCTTTGGTGGTATAAGTCAGGGGTCGTATGACAAACTCAGGCCCGGATTCTGAAAAAGAAATGAATTGTGGCCTCTGTATGTGAAGAATGGATTTGAAGAGATATGGTGGCCAAGAAGGCTATGGGTAGACAGTCTATGAGGTTATTATAGAAGAGCAGGTGAAAGAGGATGGTAATTTGGACCAAAATGTTGAGTTGGAAATGGAGACAAGTAGGTAAACTTGTGACATATTTATCAGGATAGACGGATAAAATTGCCTAATGTGGGTATGTTATGAGAGCTGCAAAGTATGGTTTCTAGGTTTTTAGTTTGCATTAGATAATAGACATTGGTGCCTTAACTGTAATAAAAAATATTATAAGACGTTTAGTTTTAGGGAGGGGGGTAATGACTCAAGAGTTTCTCTCTGCATATGTTAAATTTATGGTGTCTTTAAGTCACTCAAACAAACTAGATCAAAATAGATACATACAAATGTGACTATTTGGGTTTAACTCAGTGGAGAAGTCTGTGCTAATGATTTAAATTTGTTATTATTCTACGGGGAATCATTGAAACCACAGGTGAGCTGTTGTGTGAAACAGACTTCCCAGGACTGAAACTGATCGGGCATCCACAGAACCACAATGGCTTCTGGAAGCAAGTAATTGTCAAAGGATGGCAGTAGGCAGCTATATCTAGATATCCTGCCACATTAGATGGCAGAACAGGAGACCAAGCTCAAGGGTGCTTTCCTTTTTTTTAATGTTTATTTATTTTGAGAGAGAGAGAGAGAGAGAGAGAGAGAGAGAGAGAGTGTGTGTGTGAGCAGGGAGATGCAGAGAGAGAGAGAGAGAGAGAGAGAGAGAGAGAGAGAGAAAGAGAGAGAGAGAATCCCAAGCAGGGTCCAGGTCCATTGTGGAGACCGCAACCTGAGCCAGCATCAAGAGTAGGATGCTTAACCGACTAAGCCACCCAGGTGTCCCCTCATGGTGACTCCTTTTAGCCTACAAGGCGGAAGGTTTGGTAAGGGAAGGAGGTTTATGTTAGAGGCAAAAACAAATATTATAAAAATTGGTAGGTTTTCCTTTTTTGCTGCTATTTCTGTTTCCTATGATCACTCTCTCACAGGACTCTCTGATGAAATTTGGCCCTTAACCTTCATGAACATGGAGATGTATAGTGGCTGGTAAGGCCTCAGATATGAAGCATTCCATTGACATGGGATTGTTTTTCTTTGCCTTGTTGTAGAGCTATACCCCTTTGCCTTTTGTAAATAAATCCACACTTAGGTCAGGGAAGGGACCCCTAGCTATTCATTGTTCCCAGAGAGAATCAGCTTCCTAGTATTTGTCATTACTGATTTGAAGTTGCCACTGATCTCAGGCAAGGAGTCTTTGCTCCCTCAGCGTGTCAGGTTGAAGTCAGAACTGGCTCTCAGCTGCCTACACCGCCTGGAACAGTTTGTGAATGACATGGAAACGAGACGCTGTGTGTGATCTTTGGAGTGCTGGGGTCAGGGGGAACTTCTGGAGGTGTCAATTTCTCAGAGGAGGAAAAAGTAACTGTAGAGGCACCTACCATGTCAATTCCTCAGAAAGCAAAAATCCTTTTTCACACTGAAAGAATTAAAACCCTTTTCCAAACCAGGGATGGCCTGAAAGCCTCTTTATCTCACAGCTCTCCACACATTGAGAGGAAAGAGTGCCCAGTTTTATTGATGATTTTCTCTCTCTTTCTGACTTCCCTCATTGATCTTTTTGCCAATGTTGTTGGAGAGAAAATACACAAGATAGGATATTTATTTACTTTATCTAGATGTAGAACATTTCATTCTTTCTCAGATTAGATTATAATCCCAATTTCTTTTCCAAACACAGAGTCATGGGCGTGTATGTGTGTGTGTGTATGTGTGGACAGTGCTGTATGGAGAAGATACTACCGAAGATACCCGGAGGATCTTAACCTTCTGAAGCCTGTAGTTCCCTCTGATATACATATCAGGAGTTGAGTGAAATCAAGCCACAGTATCAACCTCAAGTTCTCACAAATTTCCATGATCTCTCTCTTTTTTTTAAGTTTACTTATTTATTTTGAGAGGGAGAGAGACAAAACAGGGGAGGAGCAGAGAGAGAGAGAGAATCCCAAGTAGGATCTGTGCTGTGAGCCCAGAGGCCAAAGTGGGGCTTGATCTCACAACTGTGAGATCATGACCTGAGCCGAAATCAAGAGTCAGAGGTTCCACAGACTGAGCCACTTAGGTGCCACCCATGATATCTCTTTATCAATAATTTTAAGTTTATTTAATAAGTTAACTTTCCCCCTTTTCTTCATTCATTATAATAGCCTAGAAGAGGATAAAGAAGGCCACATGCCAAAGAGCTTGGGGAATGAGTTCAACTGTAGCTCAATTCCTGTTGACTCAAACTGCCTGACCTCGGGTTTAATTTAGTCTCTCACTACCTTCTGCTTTTATGTAAGCAACATGGGCCTAATCATAGCTGATTTCACATATGTCTTCAAGGACCCTCTGAATAAAAATGAGACATTATTTGAACAATTGAAAAATTTGGAACATATGAATTAGTAGATGTCCTCAACTGTCTTCCAAATAACTGACTTGCCAGGCTAGGTTCCCCAGTCCCTCCATGGTAATTGCCTGTCTTCCAAGTTTATGGGTTCCTCTTGGTAGAGGAGGCAGTTAGATAGTAATGAGGAGGGACAAAGCAGAAAGTCACCCCTTAGGCATTAAAGCGGGGGTGGGAGGCCACTCGTTGCAGTAGGAAAATCCCCCACCAACAGCTAGGTGAGGCTTTGTTACATCCTCAGAAGACATTTCCCTCATTATATTAAAAAAGTTTTTTTTAACATTTATTTATTTTTGAGAGACAGAGCAAGAAAGAGCACGAGGGGCAAAGAGGTGGGGGGAGGGGGTGGACAAAGAATCCAAAGCAGGCTCCAGGCTCCGTGCTGACAGCTCAGAACTCCTGGAAGGCGAGATCATGACCTGGGCCGAAAGTCTACACTTAACTGGACTGAGCCACCCAGCCACCCGGACATTTCCCTCATTATAATATCATTTGCATTGCAGTTCTGAAAGGTCTTTGCCCCTAAAATCACCATGACAGCTGTGATCAATCCAAAAAAGGAAAGGAAAAGGGTGGAACCTGGATTCCTGAAAAAAGCAGGCTGCTTACCTCAGTGAATATTCCTCCCCTAATTACTCAAAATATAATAAAAGCTTGTAAACAGAAGAAATTTGGGGCATTTGCTCCCTGGAGCCTACCTGGTCTTCCTCTAAGAGTATCCTTTTGCTTTAATAAACTTTCCTGCTTGCACCACCTATCCGCGGTGTCTGTTCTGTCCTCCGATTCCTTCTGGCCCAGAGACCAAGAGACCTAGGGCCTCTTGCAATCTCTTTGGCAACACTGTCTTCCATAGCTTTATCAAGTGATAAACTTTTTAAATAAAAAGTTGGGAATTTTGAACAATTAAAAATGATTTGCAAAAATTTTGCTTTGAGTTCACTGGGGATGTGACTACTGTAAAAGATTACTAAATACATATATTTCATATATAAAATTTATGTATATACATAAATTTAAAATCATTCTGTAGTCAATTTGTTTCAAAAGTGACTTTAACGTTTTACCTCTCTTCAAAACAACAGTTTTCAACTCTGCTAGCTCTGTTAGCAGAAGAAATCTTCTCTGTTAGCTAGAAGAAATCTTAAACAAACGCCAAATACTAGGCCCTCCCCAGCTCAGTGACATCAGAATTGGGGGAAGGAACCTAACCGGAGGTGTTTTTTAAAGAAGTGCCCCACCTGCAATTAAACATGGTTTTAGAGGAACTGATAGGGAATAACATAGGTGGTGAGTCATGTATTTGTTTTATTTGAGGAAGAAGTCTTGGAGCTGAAATCAGAAGACTAGAAAATAAGAGCTTGGGGGGCGCCTGGGTGGCTCAGTTGGTTAAGCGTCCATCTTCGGCTTAGGTCATGATCTTGCAGTTGGTGAGTTCAAGCCCCGCGTCGGGCTCTGTGCTGACAGCTCAGAGCCTGGAGCCTGCTTCAGATTCTGTGTCTCCCTCTCTCTCCTGCCCCTCCCGTGCTTGTGCTCTGTTCTTGCTCTCTCAGGAATAAATAAACATTAAAAAAATAAAAAAGAAATAAAAAGAAAATAAGAGCTTGGTCCTATGTCAGAAAATGGGTGGATAATCATGCATTTTTGTGTTTTAAGTTAAAATAAAATGCTTAGGTAATTAAAAAGTAGTGTGCACTACTTTTTTATGGCCCTCCACTTTAGCCAAATTTTCAGTTTACCATTAATTCTGATTTTGTTGGATGGCCGAGTTGCATTCCCTCAAAATATTGAAACATTGTATTGGAAAAGAAAATCGACCTTGCTTTCTAAAATTTGAAGATATCTGCTTGACCAATAACTTGTTATCTGCTGCCTGATCTCATCACGACACAGGCTGAAATAGAAAACCTAGCCTGTCAGTGGAAACTTCTGCTTTCTTCTCCCAAAACATCCTCAAGAAATAGCACCCCTGTGGGTGCTATGCTACTACCAGTTTTGGGGGCACCATCTCAGCAGACGCTAGCATCCTGAGTGACACTCACCTTTTTCACAGGTGAGCGAGTTTGAAATGGGTGGTGTCCAGGAATCCCCACTGCATGTGTACTGTGATGGCCCAGCAACGGCAAAGCCTTTGGGACAGGTTAGCTCAATGGATTCACCGATTGCATATAATCTCTGCAATGGCGAGATGGTCAGAACTTCCTGCACAACTGGCTTGAGGCACTGTGTCCCTGCAGGCAGAGAAACATGTCAGATGTGCTTAGTGGAGCAGAACACTCAACGAATGTAAGCAAGAGGTGATTTTAGTGGGATTTACTGCATTGGTGCTGCTGTAATGCCATGTTTTGATCAGAAAACTGGGGGTTGGGGTGGGTGGAGGATCCAGGCTTCCCGAGAGAGTCCTCCACCGAGATGCTCCCGTTCGTTCAATTATCTGAGGTGCCCTTGCTAAGGAAGTGGCTCCAGAAACTTCCAACTTTCATTGCATTATTGGGACTTTCTCCTTTCAAGAAGTATTTCCCCCCCTCTTCTCCCTAGCAGGGCCTCCCAAGAGGAAGTCACCACATTGTGGATGGCACAGAGGCAGACGTTCTGACTGACATTGGTTTCAACTCTCCCTAATAACCCTTTGGGGGTCCCTTTTTGAGCCTTGTGTGAATTTTGTTTTGACTTTACTGTAGCTTACAAATGGGTATGTGTGGAGCT
Source organism: Lynx rufus (assembly GCF_022079265.1). Classification (NCBI taxonomy): domain Eukaryota; kingdom Metazoa; phylum Chordata; class Mammalia; order Carnivora; family Felidae; genus Lynx; species Lynx rufus. Next base: position 206,402,954 of record NW_025814823.1, on the reverse strand, counting down.
TACAAACTCCTCCGCTCTTCCTCAGTAAAGGATGTGGATGGGTGCCAAAGAGAAAACTGCATTTCACATAAAATCGCATTTCTGATGCACAAAGAATAGGAGGAGTATCATCTTCCTGGGACTCATTCATTTGCATTAATTTGTACATCAGGCAAGGCAGATGCCTGTGGTTAGATGTAGTTAGAGGACTTCCTGGATTTCTTTGCAAGTGCATGCTTTGTAGTCCTGGGTCTATGAGGCCAATACACAGGGGCATGAGAAGTGAAATATGAAGATATTTTGGAACAGAATGTTAGCAGATGAATCCTATTTTCTGCTCACTAAACCTTTTCACCAGAGCTACTAAAAAAAATAGTATGATATACTGATCTCAGTGTGTGATTTTGCTCTAGCTATATGGGGCACGTTTATTCTTCAGAGCAGTCGCACAAAAAGTTTGGCCAGTACTCACGGTGGCATTCCACATCTCCCTGCCTCCAGGTCCTGTCTGGTAAGCATCTGAAGTACTGGTATCCAACAGCCATGAATCCAGAAAAGCACAAAATTTCAACTTCTTCCCCAACTGCGTACAGTTTCTTTTCATTCTAGAATTAAAATAGAAACCAGCCCATTATCAATGCCAGGGATGATACCTTTCAACACCTCAGGTCATCCTGGATTCTTTCCATTCCTTAACACCTGTATCTGCTCAGAGACAGTCCTCTCAATTTCTGCTTCTAGACATCCCTCAAAGTTTTCTCCTTTCCTTTGCATTGTATTACTTTTGAGTAAAAACTACTGACAGTGGAGATGAGGTCTGTAATAAAGAGCAAAACAGAAAAAAAGGTGAACTTATTCCTGGGAATGGAAACATACAATCTACTTTTATAAAAAGAGTCATTAGAACAATGAATCACTGTTTAAAGCCTTTGTGTGATTTTTAAAATTAGAATGTTGATCATTTTAACAGTTTTTGTAAGCAGCTAGAAAAAATAAGTCAAAAAGTATGTGGGTATCTGGATCTGACAAAATGGAATTTTGAGGATTATGTTCTAGGCCAGGGAATAGCAAATTTTGTCTATAAAGGGCCTCCAAAGTCAATTGCAGCCTATTTTGTTTGTTGCAACTACTCACCTCTGACATTGTTGCCACTATAGACCTATGTAAATAAACAAGTGTGGTTGTATTCCAATGAAACTTTGTTTAAAAAAAGAAAAGAGAAAAAAAACAGGAAACAGATGGCAGGCCAAATTGCGGCTGTGGGCCTTAGTCTGCTGACTCCTGTTTTAAAAGATTCATTCCCAAAGTGTGGTTCTGGAACTAGCAGCATCAGCATTTCCTGGGAACTCGTTAGATATGGCAGTTTTGGGCCCTGCCCCAGACCTATTGAATCAGAAACTCTAGGCGCGAGACCCAGCAACCTGTGTTTCAACAAGCCCTCCAGTGCACTCTCTTCTAAAGACTAATTGACATTGCCTCACTCCCAAATATTTCCTCCACTTAAAATCAACAGAAGACAAACGAACGTGGAAGGTATATTAGCCCAGACTATACTCTGTGGATATTTGTTTGCTGGCATTGGAGAATTGAGGATTATTGATCTTTGATCATAAATATGATACATTTGGAAAAAGATTAATTTAAAGGCTTTACTGAGTTGAAGAAAGCTAAAACAATTTTTTTTAAAGTCAAAATTAATTAGGGAACATGCCTTCTGTGATCAATTTTAAATATTACATGTTTCTAATTTATATCTAAAGCCACAGACCTATCTGAAAAATATATTTAGTTATTTTTAATCATATAAACATTGTAGCTCAGTAATAAAGATAAAATTAAAAGGCATTAAAACTGTATTGACTGCTTAAGAATTCTACAGGTTTCTAACCTAAGGCATTATAGACTCCACATCTCCTGTGACTAGTTTGTCTCTCTGAAAACGTGTGTTAGGTAGAGAATTACTCTCCTCAGATTCAGGAATAAACAGTTAGATCTTATTTGTACATTTCTTACAGGTCATCCGAACCTATATATTGTGGTCACATTCCACTTTCTATTCACATAGTGGACCATGAGTTTAGGAATTAGTGGTGCCAGGGAAACTGCTGTCCTTTGGTCTAACAACCAAGTATGAAGACCTCTCCAGGGAATTTAAGACGGAGGAGTAGTAGAGCGTTTCTAAGTATTCATTTTTAAGTCAACAGAAGATGATTAAACTGAGAACAATAACCCTACATAAAAAAAAACACATACTTTTTAAGTTCTATTTTTTGGAATTTTTAAAAATGATTCATTTTTTTTTACTGTATTAATTATTTACTGTTATGTAAAAAATTACCTCCAATCTTAGTGACTTAAAACAATATACATTGTAACTTTTGTGGGTCAGGAATATGAGCATGATTTAGCTAGGCCTTCTGCTTCAGAGTCTCTCATAAGTATGTAATCAAGCTGTCAATGTGGCTATGGTCTCATCTGAAGGACCGTCTGGGTAAGGGTTCACTCATATGGTTGTTGGCAGGATTCAGTTTCTCAAGCGTTGTTGAGAAAGTCTTATTTCCTTGTTGGTTATTAGCCAGAGGCCAACCTCAGGCCGCATGGGCTTCTCAATAGGGTAGCTCACAACAGAGCAGCCTGCTTCATCAGAGGAAGAATGAAAGAAAAATGCAAAGAAAGGCTACAAACAAGAAGGAAGTCACAGGCTTTTGTAGCAGACTCTTAGAAGTGACATTCCATCACTTTCCCCATAAACTTTTCATTAGAAATAAATCATTAGGTCCAGCTCACACTCAAGGGGAGAGGATTACACAAGGGCACAAATACCAGAAAGTGGGGATCATTGGAAGCCAAAAAATGATTCATTTTTGAGTGAGAGAGAGTGCAAGCCGGGGTTGGGGGGGGGGCGGGCAGAGAGAGAGGGAGACAGAGGATCCAAAAAGGGCTCTGCACTGAGAGTGGAGAGCCCAATGCGAGGCTCAAACTCACAAACCATGAGATCGTGACCCGTGATGAAATCAACGGTCAGATGCTTAACCAACTGAACCACCCAGGAGCCCCATAAGTTCTATTTTTTGAACTCCAAACTTGAAGTGGAGGTCAGGATGCTTACCCGGATAAATCCATTTTCTGGAGGCACTGGCTGAGGACACCCAGAATCTGATTCTGTCTCAGGGAGGTCTACTTCTTTCACTTCTTCGTCATCGCTGATACATGGCTGTCCACTAAAAGGGAAAAATAAATATATGTGCATATGTATATGTGAAGGTGCATGAATATTTATAAAGAAAGCATTGGAGAGAAATGGGTACGCCAGATCCACGAATACCTTGCTAATACACTGTGTTGGAATAGGTAAAACACGGCTTATTTCTTTACTTAGCAGTAGGAAAATACACCTTCCCCGGCACCTAGCCTTACGTGTTCTCCATGATGGAAAATGTGCAGTGTTCCTCTTGCCGTCTTTCCCCCTCACAGGGTTTCCCTCCTTGCTGGGGGGCAGGGTTGTTGCACTGCCGGGTTCTCGATCTCTTATAAGTAGCATCGCACGTGCTCCAGGGAGACCAGCAGCTCCAATTCCCATCCACGGCATCTGGAACACAGGCAACCCACCCACCCATCCAGGCGAGGCTGAGAGAACCAGGGCTGTGAGGCCAGGCCAACTCGGTCTCCTCACTTTTTAGCTGTGTGATTCTTTGAGGAATATCACAGGGTTATCATGAGGATGAAAGGAAACTACCTATGAGAGGGCCTGACACCTTGCCTGATTTCCCTTTCCTGTTCCCACAGCCTGAATGAAATGGCAACAATTATGAATCATTTTCAACTATCAGCACCGTATCACACACATATGTATATGCATACGGATATGTATACATATGAACTTCTTCTGAACAGAATATGTATCACATTACTTTTTTAAAGGTCATTGAATATATTCTCACCCCCATGACACATCCCCTTGCTAAGGAGCATTAGAGATAGCCAAACTTAGTCCTGAATGAAAACTTTGGTTGTTGGCTTAATTTACCTCTTGTTACAAAGCCGTTGTCACTTTACATTATAACATTCTACTGTTATAACAGCAGTATCACATATTTTATTTTATAGTATAGTTTATTATTTTATTTTATATTACAGGCATTGTGCTGCAATATAAATATAAATATATAAATATCAATATATGTATATGTACATGTATAAAATCTTCAGGTACATGCTGGCATTGCCCCCATTTTATGGATGAATGGATTGGGGCATTGAGGGGCTAGGGGGCTTTCCCAAAGTTACATAGCTGGTAGGTTACAGCCAAGACTTGGTCATACCAGGGCTGTTTGACAAAAGTCAAACTCTAACTTTTTACAAACTTACCTTCCTTGCGAGTTTGGATAAGGTGGAAACTGTTAATAGACATTTGGTTTTATTTGACCAACCTAGAATACCTTTTGGAGGAGAAAAGGGGCCTACCCCCCAGTATGTTATGCGATACTTACTGGATTTATAATCCGGGGAGCGTCTCTCACAGTTCTCTCCGTACGTGCCGCTCTGGCACACACACAGACATTCGGTCCCTGAGAGTGTGGGGCGGCCATTATTAGGGCATGGAGCACACCGGCAAGGGTCAAACTTGGCTGCGTATTCTCGAAAAGCTTTCCTGAGGTTGTTCCGTCTTGTCACCGCACAGGGGATGTTTCTCACCAAGTCGGTGATGGGAGCAAGCTAAGGGCAGAAGGTAGAGAGGAGGTCCAGTTCATCACATCCCTGTGGCACATGTTGCCATCCCTGCTCAGTTCTCACGGACTGAGAGGAAAGGTCTGGAAAATCCTACACTTCAAGGGATTATTGTAGAATATAGCACATCTGCCTGTTGAACCAGCGGAGAAAAACCCTCTCTGTGAGGTTGGGGATCCTTTTCTTTCCCTTCTCTAGTGGGTAGAGCAGCTCTCTGCAGGGTTAGAAGCCAGAAGCTCTCTGGGTTCTCTTGTCCCTGATGCAATGTCTCTGGAGCTCACTTTCCCTGGAATCCTATTATGAAGGAAGCCTCACAGGCAGTGTTGTCACATTACGTCACATTATTTAGGAAGCACCAATTGCACGCATCAAGGCTCTGAGAGAGGTGACCGCGAGTTGGGCAGCTCATGAATGCTCTGTTGAAACCTCATTAGGTTTGATTCAAGCAGAAAAATCCAGAGAGGGTGAGGAGAGGCTGTCTGTGTTCTTGTTTGCCAGGGACAGGATTGGCGCTTGGCAGAACCCCATGACAAAATATGGAGCAGGAGAAATGAACTCCGCCATGGGATGAATGGAAGAATTACAGTAACAAATAATGGAGCTAACACAAAATCAGAGCTCATTTTATTAACATTTTAAAACCTCAAAGGAATGACTATCTTGTGCAGTGGATAACTCACAGCTGCCCAGCCTGGCGGCCAGATCTCACTTTCCCACCATAGCCTATAGAGCTCAAAGTATCTTCACGTTGCGGGTTAATTATTTTACTTTCATAACGATAGAACTCCTTTATCCCCATTTAAATGAAATGAGCAGAACAGCTTCTTTGAGGGCTTTAAAAACTGTGCTTGTGTTTTAGTCAAAACTGGTTCCAAATGGCATATGACTGATATGTGGGCAAAGTATTCCCTACATAATAAAAGTCACCTTTTCATGTAATCACAGCAAATATAGGACAGGTCATTGTAATCCACGGTGATAGAAACAGAAAGCCAAGTGGATCTAAGATCCCATTTATCCCACAGAGCTATAAGTGAAGACTTAGGAGTGCTCATTGAATAAAAAGCTGCAAGAAAAGTACACAAAGCAGATTGATTGTATACTCGGGGAGCTGAAGGCACTACTTAAGGCAAGTTTGAACAATTGTATTCACCAAATTCCCCTTCCTGGTATTTTATATGTGCTAGGAATTCTAAATACTGTATTGGAGGATGCTCGTTTCAAAAGCAAAAGCAATCGACGTGTAATCTAACGTTTTTTAAAAAGTACATTGTGCACGTATACTAAAGAAAGACATTTCCTTTATCATCTGTGAGGAAAATGGAAAAGGAATTGTGTGGTGCACGATTTGCTAGAGGACTACTTTAGCTTTCTTACCCATAATATTTTTTACTCTTACCTCAAAGTCAATCACAGCAGGATTTTCCTTCACAGATTCTAACCACTCAGCAAATACCTTCTCGTCAGGACTGGAGTTCCCTCTCTCCCACACCAACTTGGCTGCGTACTCACTTCTCCCACCTCGAATCAGGGAGATGCATTTCTCTGCTCCCTGCAAAACCGAGCCTGCAAGGTGTTTCGAGAAAATTACTCATTTAATTTTACTGCAGATTCAAACTTTAAAGAAAAGTCTATTTGCACAGGAGCAGAAGTAGATGGTAGTCATGCGGCCCCACTAAATAAGCTGGTGAAAGGGCACCTGGGTGGTTCAGTCAGTTAAGCATCTGACTCTTGGTTTGGGCTCAGGTCATGGTCTCACGTTCGTGAGTTTGAGCCCTGCGTTGGGCTCCAGGCAGAGTCTGCTTGGGATTCTCTCTTTCCCTTTCTGAACTCTGCCCCTCCCCTGCTCGTTCTCTCTCTGTCTCTCTCTCTGTCTCTCTCTCTGTCTCTCTCTCTCTCTCTCTCTCGTTCCCCCCCCCCAAGTAAATAAATAAACTTAAAAAAAAAAAGCTAGTGAAAAGCAAGAGAACACTCCTCAGCCCTACAGGCAGTTTAATAATAGAAAGGATAACAATGTTAGCCGTTACCATTTATGAAGCAACTTGTATATTGCAGGCACTGTGCACATATTGTCTTAAGTAATTCTCACAACAATGTTGAGAAGTAGGTATTGTTATAAACACAGACATTGAAGCTAGAAGTAATTTAGCCTGGAACACACATAGAGTTACTGGGAGTGGGGTAGGGGTGGGAAGCCGACCTACTAACCTGCCCAGGTGCAGACTACTTTGCTCCCTGCCCTTTGATGCCAAACCTCCCACGTTTGACTTATATTAGCATATGTCTTGGGCCTTCAGAATAACATAAGTCACATGGTTTCTGATATCCAATCAGGAGACTTCCAATTACATTAAAAGTTGATAGAATGCTTTTAAGCTTAGAGACAGGTGCAAAAGCACAACTAACCAACGAGAAAGAAAAAGTTAAACCTCAAATTAAGAGCTGGCACAGTGTTTCTTTAGAAGCAATGATATTTAATGTACACAACACAGATCTTTTACACAAATTTTCAAAAACAAGTCCTGTGAACTAATGGGGTCTTTAACTAATAAGGGTAGGATCTGAGGAATAGGAAGGTGTAGGGAGAAATAAAAGCAAATGAAAAGGAGGCCAGTGATATGGGTGACAGTTAATGGCATTAATTTGGTGTTTATTGTGAAGTACCAGTAAGGATTAGCTATGCTTCCACTGTTGAGAAATTCTAGGGGTGCCTGGGTGGGGCAGTCAGCTAAGTGTCTGACTCTTGGTTTTGGCTCAGGTCATGATCTTTCGGCTTCTTAGTTTCAAGCCCCACATCAGGAGCCTACTTGGGATTCTCTCTCTCCTCTCTCTCTGCCCCTCCCCCACTTGCACTGTCTCTGTCTTTCTCAAAATAAATAAATTAAAAAAAGAGTCTAGAATGATCAGAACAATGGGTGAAATACTCTTTCTGTGAAGAAAATAATATGATCCTTTTCAAAGGTTGCATAAGATAACACAGGGACATGAGAAGAACATTTTAGAGATTTTTGTATTTATTTTTCATATAAATATAGAGAGAAATTAGCATCTGCCAATATATTATATACGGATTGACAGTAGCTCTGACAAGCTAGTTCACATTTGGATTGATACTATGTATTTCATGAATGGATTGACATTAGTTAAGTGTTAAATATGATAAACATAGCATCCTGAAGAAGGAGTGAGCATTAAGTCCGTTTACTACTAGTCTGAATAGAACTAACTGTTATAAGCGAACAAGTGATTTAAACAGATTCCAGGAAGAGGGGCACCTGGGTGACTCAGTCGGTTAAGTCTCTGACTTAGGCTCAGGTCATGATCTCGTGGTTTGTGAGTTTGAGCCCCGTGTTGTGCTCCGTGCTGACAACTAAAAGCCTGGAGCCTGGTTCGGATTCTGTGCCTCCCCCCTCTCCCTGTCCCTCCCCTGCTCACACTCTGTCTTCCTCTCCTTTAAAAATAAATGAACATTAAAAAATGTTTAAAAAGATTCCAGGAGGAAAATGCAGATTGAAGATGATACCAATCTTGCAAACATAAACAAAACAATTAGTAGAAGGAAGAACAGATATTTCTTTAAAAAAACTTTTTTTTTTTTAACATTTATTCATTTTTGAGAGATGGAGACAGAGCATGAGTGGAGGAGGGGCAGAGAGAGGGGCAGACACAGAATCTGAAGAAGGCTCCAGGCTCTGAGCTGTCAGCACAGAGCCCAATGCGGGGCTTAAACTCACAAACTGTGAAATCATGACATGAGCTGAAGTCAGACGCTTAACAGACTGAGCCACCCAGGCACTGCATGGAAGAACAGATATTTCTTATACAAGCTTCTCATAAGCTACAATATGAGAGTGACACCAAAGCTGCCCAAAACATATCAAAAATTTCAAGGAGTTTTTAATGAAATATTGATTCATCATTACATTCATTCATCACTCGATGTGAGTGAGACAATGAAATACATTCTGTTTATTTCATATAGGCTATCTTTTAACATTTTCTCTTTTCTACATTTGTATATATTTTGTGTGCATAATATATTTTTAGATAAATATATAAAATTTGTTAGTATTCTTTTAGTAAGTATATTAGGGATATATAGTAAAAAAAATTAATGAGATGATTACAGATTTAAAAAGTTTGGAGTCCAGTGATTTAATCAGATGAGCTCAGGTTTTGGAATAGACAAATTATGTTTTTGTGTGTGCTTTACTCTGTTTTTTTTTTTTTTTTGAGAGAGAGAGAGAGAGAGAGAACAAGTGAGTGAGCGTCAAAGAGAAAGAAAGAAAGAGAGAGAGAGAGAGAGAGAGAGAAGTGGGACTCACCCAAAGCAGGGCTTGTGTTTACCCGAAGCAGGCAGGGCTTGAGCTCGCAAACCATGAGATCGATCATGACCTGAGCTGAAGTCAGATGCTTAACATCTGAGCCACCCAGGCACTATGTGTACGTAACTCTCAAATGTGCTTTGATTTTTGGCAAATTGTCATCACGATCAACACGTATTTGTGGAGAATCTGCTATATGCCATGCACTAAAGACTGAGAGAAATGCACAATATGCCTTTTGTATTTGAAGGACTTAGACTCTCTATGAGGAGACAAAATAGGTACATAAAAATACTAGCAGAACTATAGAGAAATTAAAAAAGGAAGGAAGAAAAGGAGAAATGGAAGGAAGGAAAGAAGGAAGGAAAGAAGTTAAGAAGGGAGGGGAGGAAAGGGAAAGAAAGGTAAACAAAAAGACCAATAAAACAGTTTTGCTAAGTGTCACTGAGTGGTCCAACAATGAATGATTCCTGTTTTCAGGGAAGTGAAAGAATTCTGTGATCTTAGGCAATTAGGGAAGGGGGGTATGGTGAAAGGACTTTGAGGCAAAGCTAAGACACGGTAGGGGGCAATGTGCTCCCAGCATGGGCAAAGACCTGGAATGAGGGGTGGATGTGCCATGTTCTGGAGACAGTTCATATGGACATCCACTTGAGTTCAAGTTGAAGGTTCAGGTAGGGGAAGAGCAGCAAAACAGAGGATCTGGATGTAAAGCTTTTAATTTTGAATTGGGGAGTTTGCACAATTCAGGAGTATTAGCAATGTGTCATGTGGACAGTGATGGATAATTGATAAGCCAGTTTGGAGCCCATTGTAATAGTCTCTGATTTGGCAGTGTCCTCACCTTATTCCTACAAGCTGAAAACCGTGGGTCCATCTTTGACATTTTCTCATCTCTTTGTTGGATGGATTTTTAAATTAAGCGTTTTTTTTTCCCTTTTTGTTTTTGTTTTTGTTTGTTTGTTTTAGCAAGTACTCAAGAATGCATATTCTCAGAATTCTCTCACGTTTTGAGATGTCTTCCTGTTACCCTTATATATGAAATTATTATTTTTTCCTCTCTCAGAAATTTGTGGACATTATTGTCTTACAGCATTGAATTTAGTTATGGGGAAGTCTGAGGCCAGACAGATTGTGTTGTTTTGTTGATCTGTGGGAGATTTGCTCTTTCGGCCAAGGTACTTGAAAAATTCATTTTTAAAATCTTGGTAATTAGCAAATTAACTAGAATTTGTCTTGAAGTTGTGTATTTAAACAGTATTTCTGACTCATATAATGAAAACAAATTTCTTCCTTTATTTCAGGGATATGTTTGTTTATAGTTGTTTTTTTTTTTTTTAACAGCTTTCCTGTTTAATTTCTTGGGATCTCTATTTCAGGAACATGAATTCCCACTGATTAAATTATATTTGTCCTTCCATTTCCATTAGATTTTTCTTAATAACTATTAATGTCTATTTTTCCTCTGTATTTATTATGAATTATTTTAAATCTTTCCTACATGTGATTAACTTTCCTGATTTTATTTTCAGACAATTATATTTTGTCCTTGCAGTATCTAATTTATTTATAACTATCATGGTAATGTTTCTCAATGTTTGTTTGTCTTTGTACCTTAGCTTTGAGATCTGCCTTTTCAATTAATTCTTATAATCTTTTTGTCTCTGAGCACTTGATTTACTGAATTCACAATCTCATTAAATTATTTTGTTGCATGAAAAACTGGTATAGACTCTATATCCATTCTTTGGTTTATATTGCTAGGTTATTTGTCTGTTTTGCATGTTCTCTTCCCCCCCCCCTTTTTTTTTTGCTATAATATGAATGCCTAGTTGTCAAACAAATCCTTCTCATTTTGCTTATGTTTAACATGGGCATGTACATGTAGACCATCTATATAATCTGATATTCAGAGTTGCCTATTTATTATTACAGTAAATGTTTTATTTTTATTTGTTCTTTGTCTCCGCAAGAGAATATAAGCTTCATATTTTGGGAGTTTCTGTGATTTTGCTTCCCTTTGTTCTTAGCAGAATGAATAGCAATCAGTTAGGCCAAGTCAGGGAACAAGAGAACTTTACGCAGAGGAAGGAGCTCTAAATAACGGCAAGGCACAAGAGAGAGCATGACTTATTTAGGAGACTATATAGTTCAGCTAGGCAGAGAGAGAGAGACTGGAATTTATCTTTAAGGCTATATGAAACCATGATTAAGGCATGAGAGTTTCATGATAAGATTTGCCTTGGAAGAATTTCTTGTCACAAGAAATGTGTAGAATACATTGGCGAAAGGCCACAGTAGAGG